>NC_092533.1:16720000-17382500 GCF_037038585.1 Patagioenas fasciata | reverse complement strand
ATTGTCAGGAGAGAATAACTGGTTCTAATGGACTTTTCCCTTGCCATTACCAGCAATTTCTAGTGAAAATGGACAAAAAACCCCACCACCACTCTCATTCTCCAAAAGCTGTGAAATCACTGAACATAGCATGCCTTTATGCACTTCTGTTGCCAGGGAAGCAGGAGGGACACCTGAAACCCAAGTACATTCTGCCAAAGTCAATCTCAGCTCAACAGAGTAGAAACACCATCTCCTGCACTGATGGCCAACTGCCCAAACGTCTCCAACCTGGCAGCTGCTAAAATTCTGCAGTCTCCATCTCATCCCATTTTACCAACACATTGCCACTGAGCAGGAAGAAAAAAATAACAAGAGGGTGGGGAGTTTTCTTAAGAGAAGAGAAGAAAACCAGTGCATCCCATCCCATTGTATTGAAACATAAAGTCTGCTGACATTCTGAATATGGAGAGCACTTCTTCCCCTGCCTAGCAAGACTAAGCACAAACAAGGAGAGATTCAGTGAATTAGCAGTATGATCAAAGTTTGTACAAGCTTCTCTTTGAGCAACAATGTTCCATCTCAAACATGAGCGATTACAGGCGTGTTGGATGACTTAACAAGTATGATGAAGAACAACAGCACCTGAATACATGCAGAAGTTCTGGAGGTCCTACAAGGATCACGGGAACATAGCACTGTGTGCTGGCACTCTTCTCAAGGTTTTCTACGGGCATCCTCTATCCTGTGCCCTGGGAAATGAGATCCCCAGCTAAGCAGACGTCCAGTCTTTACCTAATAACACAGACTGTGTTCTACTCAGCATCTCTATTTCCCTTAGAGAACACTCTTCCCCACTCACAGTCACGCTTCCAGTGACACATGCCCATGCCCATCTCGTAGCATCACTGTCACAATACCGAGACCTTGCTGCACCACAAGAACCTCCTCCAGCTCTAATCCCTGCACTGCATGTGACCCAGGCCTCTGCACATCCCCACCTCTCATGACTGGCACAAAGAACATATGGATGGATGCAAAGGCACTCACCACCTGGCAGACTCTTCTCAGGTGCTGAAACTTCACCCTAAATACTTTGTGCCTTCTCAGCAATTGCAGGTGGAAACACCACAGAGATGCACGTTAGAGCTCCTCTTAAAGATTCTGTGATTAGAGCTGTGACAGCTCTGATCACAATCCACGTGGATTTTACGCTTTGAGAGAATGACACCAAATGTGCAAGCGCAAGTACACTCACAGTGTCATCCACATGGGAGAATTTTCACAACAGAAAACCAGAGCTGGGCTGCTGTGCAGGGTTGGGCATATATGTGCATGTATCTGAACAAGTTACTGGTGACAAGAAGACACACCATCTCTGCTAAGGCCAACTGTGGAAGCACACAAGCAGGGGAAGTTGACTGCCCAAAGGTCTCATCCTCCTCCTTACAAATCCTGCCTGAGGAGGATCAAGGAACCATCATGGGAACATCAACAGCTGTGGAAGATCCTGTAGATGCCCACCATTACAAAAGCAGAACAGCTTTAAGCTGCCTGGATGCTTTGTGCCTTTTCAGCATTTTCATATAGAAATCAAGTTCTTAAAGATTCTGTGACTAGAGCTGTGACAGCTCAGATCCCAGTCCACACAGACCTTATTCTGCGAGGAAACCAAACCAATTGCTGAAGTGCAAGTGATTTCACTATTTCATCTGGATGGGAGAATTTGTACTATAGAAAAGCAGAGCTGAGCTGTGCAGGATTTGGCCTGTACATGCACATGTCAGAATGAGCCATGTGTGACAACAGGACACACGATCTCTACCAATGCTGACTATATTAGTGCACAAGTAAGGGAAGTCGAACACACAAAGGCTCCTCATATAGCCTTAAAAATCCTGCCTGAGGCAACATCAACTGCTGTGGAAACTGCTCTAGATGCCCACCACTACACAAGGACAGCAGATCAAAGCATTACCTTCCCACAATGCCCTTCCTGAAACAGCAGTGAAAATGTTCATCAGACAGTATTCAGCAGTTTGCATCTCACCAAGTCTTTGCCAACCTGTTGCCTACATCAGGCAGGCAGCAGCACAAGGGACTGTCTTTGGTGTAGGAAATTCCTAACCACAAACACATTGTGAGCATTTCAATACCATGTAACCATCTCAGGATCCAGAAGGCCTCATACTTCAGTCTCTTGGGATCCTGAGAAGAGATCCTGGGTAAGAACATTCCATATCCATGCTGCCTCATGCCCTAGGCTTCCTCCATTATATGCATTCTTAAGACAAGCAATTCATGTCCCATTCTTGTCTTACAGCATGGCTCATGGTCTTCCCAAGGATTTCCCATTGCCGTAGACAAGTCTTCCCACTGCTCTTTCCACCCTTCACATCATGTAATGGCCAGGCCCCACTCAGTGCCACAGCCACATTCACCTCTGCAACACGCTGCAGTTTTCTTTCCCACATCAAAGCTCAGCCTTTTGCAGACCATTCCCATCCACAAGGGCATGATAAAAAAAACCCAGATGGTATCATACACATGGCGGCCCACTGAGTCACTGCTGACCTATCCTGTTTGGCAATGCTTCAGCTGTCTCAGATGGAAATGTAGCAGACTTGGGAGCAATACTCTTTCCAAAGGTGATGTCAGGACAGTTCTAAATGGAAATGGGCGTTGATTTCATGCAGTGAGAGAATAATCCAAACGTCGAGAAGCACAGAATCATAACAGATTATATCAACTGTGTAGGAGAATCTGATTTGAGATTTTTGGGCAGGTGTAGATCTTAGGTACTGGGTTTTCTGTTGTTTCTTTGTCTATCTCTTCAGAAAAGGTTTCCTGAGCTTTTGAAACTGTGTGGCCATTGATGCAAATATTGAACAAACGCCAAAACAGGCCAATGTACTTCACACCACTTCACTGGTCAGGAACACAAATCCTTAACTTAGGGGACAGGGTGAGCAGAAGACGAAAATTCCCTTTTTCTAACACTTACCATGGGCCACACTCTTCTACCTGAACACTTCATGCTACTAAGAAGAGTAACAACCCAGTTGGAAAAAACATCACAGAACAAAGCTTCTTCCCTACTTCCTTCATGACTCTGCAGAGAGAACCAAAATGGAGATTTTTTTTCTCTTTACACCTCTAATGGCAATGAGCTTTGAATTCATGATGTGAGAGAACAACTCAAATGCTGACGAGAACATCACTACAGCAACTGATATCTACTGTGTAGGAGAATTTGACTGGGTTGTTTTCTTGCTGCTGAAATGAGAAACTCCTGGGATTTGTAAGAGTATGGTTGCTGATACAAATATTCAAACGGCATCAAAAAAGGCCACTGCCCATCACACCACCTGCCCAGCCGGGAACACAGAGCTCACAAAATGGGCAGGGAAGAGGGAAGGAAAAACGAAGAAGAAAGAAAAAGCAAATGGCACTTTCTAACATCTACCTTGGGTTTCGTTCCTCTGCCTCAGCACTTTATGCTTCTAGCTACTGTAACAACAGTGGCTAACGGAAAACAAGAAAAGTCTCTCTTGTCTGCCTAGTCAGCAAGAGTGATAAAGCTGTAAATAGTGCTTGAAGGACTGTCACCACGACAGCCTGAGTGACTTGCACTCTGTCAGCAGCTCCGGTGGAGATGCTACACAGCAGCAAGCAAAGAGCCTCTCGAAAGCCCACAGCGTGGAAGCTCTCATCACAATCCGCAGTGATCTTTTTTCGACAACGGAACGTTGCGGACTGTAACTGCTGCAGATGTGGCAACACCTTTCTTTAGTTCTCCTCCACAGCAAGAGCCAAGAGGTCCCGCAAGAACGCCCAGAATGAAGCAAATGTCCCGTTCACATTCTTAAGCACCCGCCAGGCGCCAACGGATACCAGGGGCTCAGCCTGACTCCCACCAATGCCCAGGGAACGGGAGAGATAATACACAGGTGGGGAGAGCGGGGAAGAGGTGTCGGGGAAGGGGCGAGAGTTGAAAAGAGAGAGACACTGACCGTGTCCAGGAGAGCGGGCGGCTCCGGCTGCGTCTCCTTCGCCGCGGGACTGAGAGGCGGCGGGAAGTTGGGGCTGAAAACCATCAGGTCGCTCTTGCCCGCGCCCTCCGCCACGCACACGCTCCGGCTCTGGCGCTGCGAGTACGACCAGCTCCCCACTTCGCTGGCGCACACCAGCGTCGCCGGCCCGGGCCCCGACAGCACGCCCGCCCGCGGCGCCCACCGCGACGCCCCGTACAGCACCACCGCCAGCAGGAACAGGCTCGACACCGCGCAGATGGCCACCACCAGCCACACGTTCGTTGTCGCCGCCGCTCCTGTCGCGGCCGCGCCGCCCTCCGCGCCCACCCCCGCTTTCGACGACGACGAGCCCACGGCCGCCAGCGCCGCCTCGGCGCCCTCCACCAGCGACACGCTCAGCGTGGCCGTGGCCGAGCGCGCCGGCTCCCCGTGGTCCCGCACCACGATCACCAGCCTCTGCCGCGGGCCGTCCGCCTCCTCCAGCGCCCGCGCCGTGCTCACCTCGCCGCTGTACAGCCCCACGCGGAACGGGCCCTTCCCCCGCGGCTCCCACAGCTCGTAGCGCAGCCACGCGTTGTAGCCCGAGTCCGCGTCCACCGCGCGGATCTTCGCCACCACCTGCCCCGCCGGCGCCCCCCACGCCGCCCACGCCCACAGCGCCCCCGATTCTGGCCCCGACGCCGTCTCGCCCACCAGCCCAGGCCCCGGCCCGCCGCCGCCAGCCGGCAGCAGCGCCGGCGCGTTGTCGTTCTCGTCCACCACGAACAGCTGCACCGTGGCGTTGCCGCACAGCGGCGGCTCCCCCGCGTCCACCGCCCGCACCTCGAACTGCAGCACCTGCACCTCCTCGTAGTCCAACGGCTGCAGCGCCCACAGACGCCCGCTCTCCGCGTCCACCGACACGTAGCTCGACGCCGGACGCCACCCGCCGCCCGCCGACGCGACACCGCCCACGCCGCCCTCCCACACCGAGTACCGCACGCGCCCGTTGTCCGCCTCGTCCGGGTCCCGCGCCCACAGACGCGCCAGCTCCGCGCCCGCCGCGTTGTTCTCCCGCGCCAGCACCGTGTACACGGCCTGCGCGAACGCCGGCGCGTTGTCGTTCACGTCCGACACCGGCACACGCACCTCGCGACGGGCGCGCAGCGACGGTGACCCGCCGTCCTCCGCCCGCACCTCCACCTCGTACTCCGACACCCGCTCCCGGTCCAGCGCCTCCCGCAGCACCAGCGAGTACGACCCCGCGAACGTCGACACCAGCCCGAACGGCGCCGCCGGCCACACCGCGCAGCGCACACGACCGTTCGCCCCCGAGTCCCGGTCCGACACGCTCAGCAGCGCCACCACCGTCCCCACCGCCGCGTCCTCCGGCACCGGCACCGACAGCGACGTCACCCACACCTCCGGCGCGTTGTCGTTCACGTCCAGCACCTCCACCAACACCTTGCAATGCCCCGACAGTGGTGGATTTCCCTGATCTGTCGCGCCCGCTTGAAGCCGATAGAGACCAACATCCTCAAAGTCCAGTTCACCCCTGAGACGGATCTCCCCGCTGTTTTTGTCGATCCAGAAAACGTCTTTTCCATCCTGAGGGAACACGTGCTGGACAGAATACGAGATATTCCTGTTCGTTCCCTCGTCTCTATCCGTGGCGTTTAGTCTGATCACTAAAACACCGCGCTCTGTATTTTCCAGCAGCTGCACTTTGTACACTGACTGGTTGAACTGCGGAGCATTGTCGTTCGCATCCAGCACGGAGATCACCAGCTCCATAGTGCCCGTCAGAGACGGCCGGCCCCCGTCACTCGCCGTCAGCACCAACCGGTGCACAGGCAGCGTCTCGCGGTCCAGAGGTTTCGCGAGCACCAGAAATAAGGACTCGCTGTCTTCCTCTGTTTTCTGCAAATCCAGAGAGAAGTGTTCAGTGGGACTGAGTGTGTAAGAGAGCTGTGCGTTGGCACCGACATCTGCATCCGACGCGCCCTCCAGAGGGAACCGAGACCCCGGTAGCGACGATTCCGCGATGCTGAGGTTTCTCCGGGTTGCGGGGAAGAGTGGGGCGTTGTCGTTGATGTCGGTGACCTCCAGCTCCACATGAAACACGCGCAGCGGCCGCTCCACCAGCACCTCCAGGCGCAGGGCGCACGGCGCGCTCTTCCCGCACAGCTCCTCCCGGTCCAGCCGCGAGCTCACCACCAGCGCCCCGCTCGCCCCGCTCACCTCCACGCTCGCCCGCCGGCCCTCCGACACCAGCCGCAGCCGCCGCGCCTCCGCCTCGCCCGCCTCCAGGCCCAGGTCCTGCGCCAGACGGCCCACCACCGTCCCGGCCTTGGCTTCCTCCGGCACCGAGTACCGCACCTGCCCGCCGCCCAGCGCCCAAGCCGCCTGCAGCACCACCACCATCACCACGGGCTCCCAGCGCTGCCGCGCTGGACCACAAACGCTCATCGCAGTCACCGATTCCTTTTTCTCCCCACCGCGCTGTTATGTATCTTTCTATCGAAACGATTTTAGCTGTCCACTGTATAGTAATCCTTTCTCAGGAGCTGCACATCCTCTGCTGCTCGTTTTCTTATCTGCGTTCTTTTTTTCTGCGCCCCGGAAGGTCTTTCCCCGCCTTCCCCCTGCTTTTATCACACGTTTTTTAGGTCAGAGCGACATCATGTGGCACTCTGTACAAACTGCCTGTTACGGTTCCCTGTATTTATACCGCCCTGCTTTACTACTTCTTTGCCGTTTTCCATTCCATGCACTTGAATTCTTTCTTACTTTGTTGCCTGATGCTTTTGCCCAGCATTTTCGTTGCATTGATTTAGGAGAGGTTTATATGATTGTCCCCAGCTTCTTCGTAGAGCACCCTTCTGCCACTTTTTCTGGAACAATACTTTTCTCTAATTACGAGTGATTTTGAGGCCTGAATTTTGTTATTCGGCTAAAGCGAGCAGAAAAATAACATGGACATTTTAATTCTTCTCGGATACGGTTTATTTCCTTTTGAACTGGTGTTTGTTGTCCCCTCTATTCATAAATTTGTAGCACCTGTCACCAGTTCAAGTGGCCGAAAGCTAATCTGTAACACTTGTTCTCTCAGTGATATGGTCTTGCCATAAATTAATCGAAAAATATGTTCAATATAATCGGACAGGTGACAAGATGACCTTGATCGGGGTTCCTGTAGTAGAAACCCTGCGGTTTAATTGAAGTGTCTCCTAAAATATATGTGCGTTCCACATGCAGTTAGATACACTTCTTGAAAAACTAACCTGGACGTGTTTTGTAATCGAGCGTTCCACCGCTCCCATCCCCAGCACCCCTCCGAGAGAACGGCGGGATCAAACGATTCGGCAATAACTCCTTCACAGGAGATACTCCCCGCTACCCAGCAGCCCTTCTGACAGAAGAAGTGACTACGCTGCGCAGTGCAAAGCTCTGAGCCATGCAGGTTACTCCAGATCTCCCTCTTCTCGGAGCCGAGGCGGACACAGGAGGGCTGAGGTGAAAGGAGCCGTAGCCAACAGGCGTGGTGACTCCCGTCCGTTAGGAGGAAGCAGAAAAGCACTGTCTTGGATGAGATCCTTCATTTAAACTAAACACTGCTCAGTTTTTCTGCTCTCTGTGCTCTTCATTCCTGCTCGCCGTCTGTCAGAGGCTCGCCTGTGTCACAGGGCGCTTCCATAAGTGTTACCACGCCGCGTGCGTGGCTGTGGAAGGATTTATGACCACTATTTGTAGCTTTAGGGCAAAATCCACCTCCTGCCCACGTAGATCTCGTCCGCCCCCGCTCGCATTCACCACCAACCTGTACCGGTCCCCCCGCGAGTAGCCCGGTTGCAACACCCCGACCACCGCACTTTCCGCAGCCGGACTGAGGATGAGAGCAGTTTCTGCCGGTACCTCCGCAACTCACGTACACAAACAGTTCAAAAGATTATTGAACACAATTGTGTCTACTGACCTTTTTGTATTCCTGCGCGATTGGTCTTCGCAGCGCCGTCGGTTCACACAGAAATCTGCCACTGAAGGTAGCCAGGTTTTTCCTGGACAGCAATGATGTCTTGATTTCAAATTCGTGCCTAATGCCATTAATGTATGGCCTATGCCATCAAAATGCAAAGACGAGCTCTTCTTCCTACTGCGTCTTTGTAACTTACCTCCATTTCCTCACCCTGACCAGGTTTTTCTTTCCGACAGGGTTTTCTTCCCGGTGAAGTCATTCAGACAGATCGCTTTTCATATCCCATATCCTTGTGGAAGTTCAGCCTTTGAAGACTGGTCTCTTCCCTTCAGCGCTGGACCCCCGGCAGACACTGTTGCTGTTGGGGACCCCGACTTATCAATCCCATTAGCACATCTCTATCGCATTCATAACGCCCACGCAGGTTATGTCCTTCTCTCCAATTGTTTAGGTCTATATACGGATTTTCTGCATTCTCACTGTCATTACCATAAGATCACAGGTAAACAGACAGATACAACTCTATCCTATCAAACCGGACAACACTTGCTAACTTTTTCCAGGTGCGAGGGACAGAATTGATCTTTTTTGGTAACAGATGATGGACGAAGACGATTCTACAGGGCAAGATTTTTGCCAAGTTAATCTGGAGACACATTCCCGATCTCCGAGTTTTCTGGCAGTTTGTTTTAATTTGTGTGGTAAAATGAAATAAAGATTTGGGTAGAGATAACTGTCTTGACTCGTGGATCAGAAGAGATGCTGGGACATATCGTCTGTCAACAATTCATCATGCTCTCTCCATGTGAGTCCAGGACGAGAGGTATTCAAGCAGGACAGGTTTGCGGCGTTTTGTGGTGGTTTTTGTTTGCTTGGTTGGTTGGTTGCTGGTTTTTGTTTGTTTGTTCCCCCTACCTATCTGCTTGTTAAAGTTAACCGACTTACCTGGAATAAGTAGCTCTTCTCTGCAGGAATATTTCATGCCATATTCATGGAAATGAAAATATAATGCCGATGTCAGCAAAAACGAGCACCATTGTATTTTCAAGTATTTTAGAGCCGTGTTAGGGTCTAAGTTAAGCTAGCTGTAAAATGTACTAGGATGTTTTAAATCAGTAGAACAGCTGTTAATGAGATGACAGCCACTGACGTCAAGATATAGGATACGGCGTCCCTTTGTCTGTGGTCTGAACACTTGGCTCCATCGTTTCTATATTCACCAAGCAGCAGCTGGAATAAATCGTTCCACAATGCCGGAGATGTGAGCTTTGCTAGGGATAGAAGTGTTTCTATATGAAATGAAACAAAGTATCCAAGATAACCTACATGTTGGAAGAGTTGTTTCTTGCTTAATTAAATCTAGACCATATGAGATTCTCACATTCCGCTGAAATCCAGAGTAGACACCCTAGTAGCAGTAGGGCAGAGGGTGCCATAAGCATTGTAGCATTGTGATACTACCACAGATGTACAGCTAGTTTGCCTTTTATACCACTTGTATCTATAATGAGAAGCCACAAAGGTCATAGGAAATAGCTGAGATGATCCTGCAAAAAGCACCCGAGCTGGTCAGTCTCAGAGTATGCCCTATGCCTCTAAGCAACAACTCGTGAGGAGCGGTGATCCACATCAACTACGAATCTGTATGGAAAAATATCAGTAAAAGCTACTCACCTTTACAGCCCGACAGCCCACCAAATGCCCGGGCATTCCTCTGAGTCTCCTTCATCAGATAGGAAGCGGTGAAAGCCTAGTTAAACTGTTGAAAAAACCCACGAATTTCGACATTCCGAACTAATTTCACCCACTGGAGCTACGGAGCAAATGCTGAATTATTAGAAAAATCAAGTACGGCCCAATGGCCAACACCAGCCGAAAGGTTCATGTCCTGTCGTTCTTTAGACAGTGGAGAGACAGAAAGACTTTCCCAGGGATACTTGGAAAGCTCTAGTTCGACCCCTGCTGAACTCAAAGCATGACTTCGGTTACACTTGGAGACAAGAAATGGAGAATCGGCAAGAGGGAAAAAAACAAGCGGCAGCTTCCACAGAATCGCTGCCATGACACAGGACACTTGCAGCTTTACCATCCCTGAGATGAGAAGTGCCGCACCGCAGCTCCAGATCAGCCGGCTCAGGACAACTGTCCCCGTCCACGGAGATCCAGAAAGTAGAGCCCGTCCCCTCCTGAAGGGCAGGCGAGCCCCGAGCTTATATCGTCGGATTTATCTTCCTGCGAAGAGGGTCCTTCACGCCTCTTTAACGCAGTTCCGTAGTTAGAGCACGGCAAAGAGAAGCCGAAATCTGTTTTCAAAGCTTGAGATAAAAAGCTTTTAAAACAGCCTCTCCCACCACTCAAGAGTCCCCTAATTCACCGAGAAAGGGACCGCCCGTATGGGGTCCCACCGGTCCTTCAGCTGGGCGTTCCGCCCTCGGCAATCCCGGCGGAGGGGCCGGGGGTGAGCTGGTCGCTCAGCGGCTGGAGCACACACCGCCGCGGGGTTCAGCCCTCGCTTCTGCACGTCACCTTCCCCAACCACCGAATATAACCTGAGCAAGCTCGGCAAACACGGAACGGTCACCGAACCCGTCCCTTCCCACCTCTGCTTTCAGGGCACTGACATAGCTGGAGCCCCCGTCCCCAGCGTTTCTTGGGAAGCTGCCGCCGACGCCCATCGCTGGGCGCCAGTCGCTACTGCCGCTCGGCCTGACACTCGGAAAGTGACAGGACCTGTCGCAGGGTCAGGCAGGAGCCATCCTGCACCCGCCCAGCTCTCCCCGACAAGCCCAGTGCCTGCCCTGCTAGCCCAGTTCCCTCGGCACGGAGCCGCCCAGCTCCCGGCTCGGCTTCCCCGCCGCCATCCGTGGGAAGCGAAGAGCGCTCCCGGTCGGGAAGTGCAGTAAAAAACAAAAAAAGACCCAGACACTTCCAACGCGCCCCCAAGCCAGCGCGTCCGTCCTCGGAAGAGCACGGAGTCGACTCTCGGTCCGGACGAGATCCCGGCCGCCCCTTCCTCCCCTCTGCGGAAGTTCCCGGCAGCCTCTGCTCCCGCCGTTGCGTTCCTGCGGGCGACAGCGGAGCGGGGCGTGCGCTACGGCCACCGGCGCTTCGGCGACAGCTCCGGGTTCCCCCCGGGGACCGGCAGCAGGTGCTGACGTCCCGAGCGGGTCTGGGCTCTCACTGATCCCCCTTGAAGGAGCGGGTTTGCCCGCGCTCAGCCGCCGGTAGGGCAGGGCTGTACAGACCCAGCAGCCCCGCTGGAATAGCGGCTGCGCTTGTTCTCTTTCTGCCTCCCTGTCCCGTCACTGGAGGTTTAATCCTCAACTGGCCTATATTTAGACTGGAGTTCCTCCAAGTGGGGTTTCTCACGTGTTAAGTGTTTTCTCACGTGTTAAGTGTTTCAGGCGCACGGTGCCCTCTAGCTTCTTTAAGGGAAGGCGTGTCTGCTGACACAGACCCCTCCCGATCGCTGTCAGGTGGAGATATCCTCCATTATTAAACATTTTGGCTATTCACCCCGCGATGAGAGCGCTCCCAGCCTCCCCCAATTAATATCCCTGACATCTGCGCGTTCGCAGCACCCCACACATCCCGGTTTTCCCGGGGAGTGGCAGGCACCCAGAGCGGGCGGTGGGATGGAGCTCAGCCGCCCCGCCCACTCCTTCGGCTGCCAGCGCTGGAAGGAGCTGAGCTGGAAATCCTTGACAGCTGCTCCGAGAAAACACAGTAGGCACCTTTAGAGGTAGAGGATAAAACGTGGAGAATAATATTTATTGGCGGCAATTAGCATTGACCGAGAGAAAAGGCGGGTGAGATCTGCTTCCTCGCTCGGGTGTGTGTGATACAGGGAATTGACAATTAACTAATTAACACTTAAAAACTAACACTTGACGCTTAAGGAACTAACCCTACCCCACATCACTGAAGACACTTAGAGGGCTAACCCTTTAACCCACATCACTATTGCCCAGCCTTGCTTAGCTCCGTGTAACTTATTGTACGAAAAACGGGACTTCACTGACGCCTTGCAAAGATAATAGTCCTTGATGCATCCTTGGGTGAACTAGATCACAGAAACTCGGGCACAGGACAGGAGATACGCCAGTTTTAACCAACTCAGCAGTCTGAGACCTAACCAACTCATCACACTGGACCAAAGGTGACCGTGTACAGAGAAAGAGGACCCGGGTTCACGATCACTGCGCAGCTGCAACCAGGAGCCAGAGGTGGAGACTATGGAAATGATCTACCGAAACTCATTGTAATAAGAACCACCTTCTCGGAGACAGGTTATGAATATGTATAGGCGTTCCTAAAACATTAATGAATATGTAACACTTTACTGCATATAACCAGGTTCACAGCTACTGTAATTTTACACACGCGTTAGGTGAAATTATTCCCCATGTGTCCGGCGTCGTAAATAAATGCATACCTTCCTTATAACTTCAAGGGTTGTAAGGTCATTCCGTGCCTCATGGGGACACAAGGCAGCCCCTGCAGCGGGGCTCTCTCTGGCCCAGGACCCTTTGATTTTCGGAAAGGATCTTGAAAGAGAGGGCGAGTTCCCCGAGAGCTGGTGGAGCCTGCGAGGCCTTCTTCTCTGCAGACGTTCAAACCCGCCTGGACACATTCCTTCCTGTGCAGCCTCATCTAGGTGTTCCTGCTCCGGCAGGGGGATTGGACTGGATGAGCTTTCCAGGTCCTTTCCAACCCCTGACATTCTGGGATTCTGTGAAGAGATGCCCACGCTCGGTCTGACTCCTAGTTCTCTGTGAATCCGTGCGGGATCCTGTCCCGGGGGTGGGGAAGTCCCCCTTGTTGTCCCACCCTCGAAAGGCTACGCAGAGACCAGGCCTCCCGGAGCCCTGCTGGCCGATCCCATTGCTTTTTATTTGTTAAGTTTATTCCCCAGACACCATTAGAGCTACCAGTCGGGAACAGATGGCTCCCCTTCGTCCCGAGGTTCATCCCGGACAGATTGCATACAATTTATTAATAACCCAACAGATGCTCGGGCACTTTCCAGCTCAGATTATATTTCCTGATTGCTCAAATCCCAGTGTGGGGGAGCTGCTCATTTATCTCCCACCGCTCATCTTTGTGCTTTACCAGCACCAACATGACAAGGCGGGAAGGGGTGAAATTCATGTCCCTCTTCCCGATCCTGCGTGTAAGTGTCCAGAAACTGAATGGGATCTGATACCAGCTTAGGTTTGTCCCTCCCAGCACCCACGTCCCGGGAAGAACCACCGCTGCGTGCTGCCGGGACCGCCCGCTCCCGGCGGGCACAGCACGGACCAGCCGTCGGGTCGCTCCGGTGCTGCTCGGCGCGGCGGGGCTGGAAGCCCAGGAACTCGTTAACCTGGCAGGGAGCGACATGTCGTGACTCCTAGTAAACAGCAGGAGTCGGGATTTATGCCTGTTACTTCCCAGGGTTATGCTAATTGAGTCACGGAGAACCAGGTTTCCCCTCCCCGAGCTGCTTTCCGAACTGTGGGGATCCCTGTATCGAGGTTGAAATGGAAACAACCCCATTAAAAAAGCGACACTGCCCACGGCACGAACTCCCCCAACCTTGGGCAGTGCGGGCAGCGAGACAGGCAGAGCTGAGGGCCGGTGACCCCATCTCCCTCCCGGACGCAAGGTCCTAAGAGAGGAGGGGGATGTACGGGCAGAAACTGCTTATGCTCTGCGATACCCCTCCCCGAATTAGGTAAGATGCTCCGTGCTCCAGAAAAAGCCATCACAGACCTTTCAGCAACACTACGTTCAATTTTAATGTATAAAATGGGCTTTTCTTTGCTCTGTAGGGAGAAGCACAAAAGCAGCAGGTTGTTTATACTACTGAATAAAATAAATGCAGGTCTCTGAGGGATCTTATGCAAACCACTTACCTTGAAACACAACCCCACGGGAAAGCGAGCTACGAAGAGATGTGTGGTTAATGTTTCACATCTTCAGAGCAGCATCCAAGTGGCTGGCTCAGCACCAGTTATCATTAGGTATCACGGAAGGCAGGGGCTGTGGTTATAATTTGGAATGTCGAAGTCACTTGTAAGATATAAGCAGCAGGACATTTGGGGTTGAGATTTAGTGGAGCGTGATGTAGGAGTTAACCCTAAAGGTTTCAACTAAGTCTTGAAGCTGAAGTCTAATTGTTAAAGTGAGAGTTTGGAGGCAAATTTGTATTTATGATCAGGATGCATGCCATAGTGTAGTTTTAAAATAAAACTAGGAAGCATGGTAATCTTTTCTGCTCTGTGGCAGCTGGGTTCAGTGAAAGGCACTTCACTTTCTGTGAATGCAGGTGAGAGAAACTCTCAGGAATAACAGCAGAAGAATATTAAAGTCTGTTACATTTTTCATAGCTCCTGACATTTGCAATATAATTCCACTTCCTTACCTTCACCATGCTCCCCACGCCCAACAGATTTAGTGCAGGGGTGAGTTTTCTTCATTTCAGCCTCTGTAATTACAGTGAGAGAATAATGCAGTTGCAAGAAAAGCAATTCCTTCTTCCTGGCTCTACAGCATCAGGGAAGAACTTTGTGAAATGATGCCAGCCAGGCTTGCTGTGGAAAGGAGAATCAGGATGGAAAAGCTGGGGAGGTTGTGGTAAGATGACCAGTGAACACGATGTGAAGGGGGGTTGTGGGCTACCAGAGACTGAGCTTTTTGCAGTTTCGAGTGGAACCCATATAATACCTTAGACCCTGTTAAGGTAACAATTTTCTTTCCTATCTGTAGGTTCCCTGAATACCACAGATTCCCTGAAATGTCCCCCAGAATCATAATGGAGGGAAATTCCAACACTGGTACAGGATTCCTGGTCAGATAGAGGCTATTTTATCCAGTTTTCAATGTTCTGCCCATCTTTCTTCCTTCTTTCTGTAACAACAACTACAAATATTATCCCATGGCAGAAATTCTCACAGGCTGTTAAATTAGACAAATCTCCCACCATAAGATTTTTCTTTCGCTTTCCTTTGCTGCACACCAGCTGTGTGGGTCCTGAAAGCCGTCTCCTTTCTTCTTTCACAGACTTCCCAAATACACACACTCCCAACAACGCAGGGAACGAGCAAAACCAACAACAGCAACACAAATATTTTCTGGTTTGATAAATGTTTTTCAATCACTCCCCACGTTGTACTCCTGATAAACTGCCAGCACAACGAGTAAATATTTTTAAATACCATACACATTTTAAAGGAACATACAATTATGTGATCTGTTGATGTTTTGCTAAGTTTTCAGTCCCAACTTCCTCATCGCTGAACTCAAAAAAGGAGAAATATGAGGCATATCCAAAGTAACAAGAATTGCAAAGTAGAATCTTGTGAAATAAAAAAGACAAAAAAAGGTAGAAGGATTAACTTCCTGCATTTCTGCGTTTCTCTTTTCTTTTTTTTTCCCCTCACAATTTCCTTGAGAGTGAAAGGATCAGCCATACTCTTTATCACTTGGAGGACAGACATCCCAATAAAGACAAAATGGAAGTGTGCTGTGATGGTCAGCCAGCCTATATCTTATACAAAAGAGAACTCATTGGGGAACTTCAGCTCTCCCCAGAGCAAGAGCATATGGAAATGTCAGGGAAGAAAGAGATGGGAATCAGGACTCAGGGGATTCCCATTCAAAGTAGGAAAAAATGCATCAGACTTTGTGTCTGCCAGTACAGATTTCTAAACAGGTGCCAGCAGTGATGAGGGTGCAGGGTCAGGCCCTGGGGATTGTCCTGATCCAGTCTGACAGTAAGGCACAGGGCTCCTATCACACAAGTTTTCTCTAAGATACAAATCTGGTACAAATCTCTGCCCACACTGCAGGCAGAAAGGGTTTGAATTATCAGCAGTGATTCCAGAGGCTTGGGCAGTTTGAAAAACTACAGGGACCAGCTGGTCCTCTTCCACCTCTCCTAGGCACACCACAGTTTAGCTAAAACCTCTTCTCAAGGCCTTATATTCCCCAAACTTCCAATCTTTAAGCTTAGTTGAATTATTCTGGGCATTGTCATGGCAAACCACTTGTTTCTATTCAAGCAGTACAAAAATTACAGGACTGCCTGATGTTTGAGGTGGGAGGCCAAAAAGCCGGGGCAGGCAGCAGAACCTGGCTGGTGTGCAACTGGTAGCACAGCATGGTTAGAGCAGCGTATGTCCAGGCTTTGCGAGGCTCAGAATCACAGACTCACAGAATGGTTGAGGTTGAAGGGTCCTCTGGAGATCATCCAGTCCAACCCACCTGCTAGCGCAGGGTCACCAGAGCAGATCACACAGGGTCACGTCCAGGCAGGTTTGAATGTCTCCAGAGGAGACTCCACACCCGGTCTGGGCAGCCTGGGCCAGGGCTCTGCCACCCTCGAAGTAAAGAAGTTTTTCCTCATATTCAGATGGAACCTCTTGTGTTTCAGTCTGTGCCCATTGCCCCTCACCCTGTCGCTGGGTGCCACTAACAGAGTCTGGTCCATCCTCTTAACACCCACCCCTAAGATATTTATAAGCATAACTAAGATCTCTTCTTGGCCTTCTCCTGGACAACTTGACTCCAAACAAGAGAAACAAACCAGTTTTCTTGGCAGTTATGCAGAATATTATGTTAGGCAATAGTGTGTAAGCAAATGTGATGCAAATATGGAAATGTCAGAATTGTCTCTTTTCTTGCTGTGGTAACAGCAACATCTATCTATTTTGGGTCAAGGAAAAGGCTGTGATCACAGAATCACAGAATGGTTGTGTTTGGAAGAGATCTCTGGACAACACCTAGTCCACTCCCCTCTGCTCAAAGTGGATCGCCCAGGACTGAGTCCAATCAGTCATTTTACTCTGTGTGTTGGTTTCCTCGGTTTCAGCTTTCAGCATCTGGAAGCAGAAAAAGTGGATTTGTTTGAAGAATTTTGCTTGGTTTGTTTTGTTAGAGATACGTCTGCATCATTCTTGTTTTGGAGGTCTTTCTATGTACATGAGCTTAAAAATGTTCTCTGTCTTTGTCAAGCCTGCTGTTCTCTACTAATCTTTAACAGCCAGCTGTATGTGTGCCAAAAGATTTTACTGAACAAAACCCATAAAGCAGCAAGCAATCCAGTTAAGCCAATGAATGACAGCCCCACAACCCCAACCTAGAAAACACCGCAAGCTGCATCCAGATTGATACTTAATTTGCCACCAAAATAAATAAAAAAATCAAGCCTAAAGCACCATGGCGTTCATCAGGAAAACAAAAGCCAGGGCAGAACAGCAGCTTCCTCACTAGGAACTGGAGAAAAAGAAAAACAACTCTCAGTCTCAGCCTTTGTAACAATTCCAGATAACAAGGTCCACTATATTTTGCGAACTGCAGGATACCAGGGACCGCAGATTTCCATCAACCACTCTGGTTAGACTTGCTGCATGGACACCTGTCCCTGGTCACTAATCTTTTTTTGCCTTCTTCAACATTTCGGTCTCTTTTGGGCAGAAGCACACCTAGGCCTGTCCCCCATGGAAGCACATTTATGAGAGCATCTGCTGTCTCTGGTTCCTGCTCAAGGCCCTCGTTTGGCCAAAGGGCTCAGTAGAAAGCTATAACTGGAGGGGTTCTTCAGCTCCTTTCTCTCTTCCCAAGGACATTGGGCAATGATTTTTTGCTAATACAAACTCCTTGTCAGGCTTAACCCACTGCCTTGTTTACCACTTCTTGACTTTTCCACTGAACCCCAGAAAGAAACCAGGCACACAATCCTAATGAAAAGCTCGGCATGTAAAGGGGGAATTTATATTTCACTTCTTGCCTTTGCTATTGGCTTTACAAGTGATTGCTCATCAGAAACCAATTACCCCAGAAAGGCTTGGGTTTGGGTCCCTACTGGTGTTAGTAGGATGAATAGCCTCATTTACAATCTCTCAACTGGAAAACAAAAAGTAATGATAATAAAAAAAAGAGGTCTTTTCTAATTCTCTCTGCCCCTGTTGTAATTCACAAGAAAATTAAACTAATAACTCTCTCTGTGAGCGTGTTATGCAGATGCCAGGAGTCAGGGATAAATGGATGAAACTATCCCAGGCAAAGTCTCTGGGGAAGGCACCTCTGAGCAGACAACTGTTCTGCTTTGCAAGATTCAAAGCTTCTCCAGCAGTGCAATCTATGCAGAGAAAAGGCTGTTTCATTTTTCTTCCTTCTTTTTCTACCCTCTCTTTTCACTTGAATTGCACCTGAAGGCAGTAAAAAACTTCTGTAATTTTTTGCTAGGTTCATTTCCCACCCCATCCCCTGTTCCCACTCCATCTCCATAGAGGTCCTTTGCAAAGAAAATTCTCCATGCCAACAGAATCAATCTTCTCAAAAGCGGCTCCCAGAGTGGTCTTCCTGCCTCATCCCTTCAGCAAACAGACAGTGCTTTACTAGACAGAAGGGCCTGGGGGAAGACACAAGGGTCCCCATCATGTTCCCAGCTTTGTGCTGTGATTTGTCCCTGCAGCTCAGATCCAAGTTTTTAATTTTGTACTTTTTAAAGAAGATAAAACACGAAAACAAAGTCTGTAACTGCATCTGCTGGTCTTCAAGATGGGAGGAAGGATAATTATCTTCTAACTCCTTCCTTGCAAGACTGGAAGTGTCTTGCTGGTCAGATGTGATACCCCACGTAGAACCACCCTGGTTTTCGGACACCACAACACTGCACACAAGACAGCTCAGTAGACACAAACACAAGATCTCCTTACATACTGGGACAACTATCAGACTATTTTGCAGAGGGAAGCTGAGAGGAAGAAAAGATGGTCTAGGTAAGTACACTGATTATAACATCGCATTTCCCCACGAGAGAAAAATTAAGCTTTAGTTTTAGGACCTGATTTCAGGATTACATTCCTGAAGTTTGGTGTTTTAGGGGAGACTCAAAGCAAACAGTAATTCTGTTCCTCTGGTGTCTGATAAAATGCCACTGACAGGCAGGTGCTGAGTATGTGAGGCTTTATCTCCACTTCTGGTATATTATATTTAAGGGAGATCAAGGAGGAGACTGGGGACAAGCGGGATCCTGCAGGTAGGATTCAGCCCCAGCTCAAATTCCTTACATTTGGATACCTGAGTTGGTATGTTCTATCTGTACTCAGGGGAGCTTTGGAGATTTAATCAATGCAGATGGAACAACTGTGATAAACTTGGTGAAAAAGAGTTGCAACTCTTTGACAGAAAAATTAAACCCAGAGCCCTCAGCCCTCAGCCTAGCCAATAGGAAAAAACCTTCTCTTAGTTAAAACACAAAGAAGTATGGACATGGACTTGAGAGGAGACTCATGAAACAAGCCAGGCTTCCCTGTGATCCTAGAGTCTAAACTAACCTCTGAATTTCAGATAGACTTGGGCTGAAAACATCCCTGTGTAGAGATCTGCACTATTGTTTGCACCACGATGGCCTCCAGTGCTTTTTAGGGAAAGATTTGAATATAGAAATTCAGTGACTCATTGCAATAGAACCAAATAAATTCAGACAGCTCATCTTTTCTCTGGGTTCACATAGCGATTTAACCCCAATTTTTCTATTTCACATGCAGCCTGCTATCACAGAGCCTCTGCCTCTTTGCCTATCAGAAATCCTACTAATGCTCATAATGATTTTTTTGATTGATAGTTGTTTTTCCTGCTTCTCTTTCCTTTGTATGATTTCTTTTCCGTGCAGGCAAAATGTGTGATAAGACATTTCTGGAGCTATTTAAGAATAGTTTCTGTTGTAAATATTATTGAAATGAGTGGATTTGCTGTGAAGACTTTAGTGACCCTTCTGGGAATCTTCGCGCTCTCTTAATTTCTTCTGCTGCATTTTTTCACCTGTTGTTGCAGATATTCCTAGCAATGAATTAAAAGAAATATCTCATCACAAATGCCTGCAGATCCTCTGGATGTATTTCTGATGGCTGACTGCACAAATGTTTTATTTTTCAATCCGTTTAACATGAACTTGTTTGCCCTGCATTCTTGGCATTGGAGAAACACTTTGAATTCCGAATGCTGAAATAAAAATCTCTGCTATTTTTTAAAACATGCAAAAGTGTATCATTTATTCAAATGCAAAATTTGTAAATCATTGAATTTCATGGGAGATGAATCATTAGTCAAAGTGCAGACTGCACTAGAGATCATATTTAATTTATTTTCAAAGCCTTCATTTGTGCTTTTTTGGTCCAGTGTGTCATAAGTTATTCAATACACAAAGGTGTCTACTTACGTCGCACAATAATTTAGCTGATTAAGTCATATTATCACTAACAAGAAGCATTAATTCCACTCGAGTGAATGCTGCAAACAGAGTCAGTGACATTTCCGCCACTTAGATTGAAAACACATTATAGGCAAACTGGGGAGGCAAAAAACCTCGCTTAGCCCAGGCCTTTTTCTTCATCTGATCTCTGCGGAGGAGTCGGCAGCTGATGTTTTCAGAGCAATGAAAAAGACAAAAGGTGCAAAGGCACAGAGAAGATCAGCACGTGACAGTCATGCAGACCATTTCTCAGGGCGGCAGAGGAGAAAGTATTATGACAAAAGCTAAAGGGAATTTATTTCTGCAAAACATCTCCTGAGGTCAAAAAAGAAAAAGGAGGAGGGGATGCAGCCAAAAACAACAGGCTTTTCTGTAGGGTGCGTCCAGGGGGATGTTTAAGACACTGAGGCAATTTGAAAAGAAATCAGGATGGACCTTGACCCAGTCTCAGCTCTATTAAGGTGCGTTCATTCCAGCATCATCTTCAAGGGAGAAGAGAAGAAAATAAAGTCCTAGCAACTCTGAAGACGCTAATTATCCACTGAGTGCTACAGACTTCACTGTTAATTAACCACTGCGTGCCACAGACTTTGGGCTGAATCCAGAACCCTGCAAAGTCAATATGCAGATTCCCACTGGTCCCATGGATTGCAGCTCTGTCTTGCTGATCCAGATCCCTCTGGCGAGCTGAGACCACCTGTGCTCATGGCTGTATCCAGCCCAGGCTGGCTGCTTGCAGGCTGCCGTGTCCCTGCTGAGGGTTCCTGCATTTCTCCGGCCGTTGCTTGACTCCACACACAGCAGAGCTGAGCAGAGCTGAGCACCAGCCCCTCCGGGTCCTTTCTCTCTGCCCTCTTTTCTCTCTACCTCTGGATTCATTTTGTCTCTCTGATATATGCTTTCAAGTCATTACAGAGATATAAGTAATGTTTCCATCCAAAGAGTCTATTCAGCAATAGCGAGAGCACAAAAAACCTTCCCTATTTGCACTGGTGCCCAGAAGCGCTGTGTGCCTGCCTAGCGTGGCCTGCGGCATTTTGCAGCCAACTGCACCACATGGCAGCTTTCCTGCTGTTGTAGAAGCAAATCTCAAGCTGGCTGGCAGGTCCCTGAAAGCCAGATTTGCCTCTGGATCTCTGAACGTATGAGAGGGGCATATAGAGAGTGTTCTGCCGAGTACGTCTCCAAAGTGGCTCTCATGCCCAGTGCATTACCAGAATACAGAAACCAGCTAATGCTCATGAACTGTGCAGGAGCGTAAGCACAGGAAGAGTTGTAAAAATAACCAGTTGTAGGGCAAAGACCTTGAATTTTTAATGGCGCTTTGTCCCCGTGGGAGATCTTCAAAGGAGAACTCATCTATTAGAGGGACGATTCCGACCAGGCATGCTCTTTGAAGGAGGGACAGTAGTGTGGTTGGGTGGGTTTGAGTAAGTGTCATCTCGCCTAAAACAAGACCCTTTTTATTGTCCTTTTAATTGATACATTGACTGAGAAGAGAGATTGAAACTGAGCTCCTGCCAGTGATGACTTCCTTCAAACTAAGCAAAAGGATTCTCAGGGCACATGGGATGCTGGGGCCTGGGCTGGGTGCTGTGTTCACCCCCAAATCCCTTTTGGACGAAGCCTGACCTGAACACGCAGACCTGTGGATCAGCAGGAGGCGCAGGGGGGATGTGTGTATTTGTCTCTTCTCCTGGGCTGAGCATAGCCAGGAGTAATGGAGAGGAGAGGGAGGCGATTTACTGAGGATTGGTTGAGCCTTAATTGTAGGGGTTCAAAAATGCCAACGGAGTACACTGGAGAGTGACAGACTCGGAGGCAGCAATAGCTGGCCACTTGCTTGCTCAACCCCATGAATTTCCAAAGACAGGGATGCCAATTCTTAATTTCAAATGCCAATGGTTTGGGGGTTCAATTTTGAGACCTCCCTTTGCGAAGCAACACCTGGGAATCTGAAACAATTAGTGTCAGGTCCGTGCATTCATTTAGATCCTGGATACTGTGAAGTACGTGCTCTGGATACTTTGCTGTGTGAGCTAACACAAAACTAATGGCTTGGTCTTGCTGCAGGGGGCTGGGGCTGAGCCCCTCTGGGCTCACTGGTGGGGGCTGCAGTCCTCTCCTAATGCCTGGCCAGCATCGCCTGAAAATAGCAGGGAAGATATTGGCAGAGCTAACCCAGGAGAGGGAGATGCTTGGTGCCCCCG
This sequence comes from Patagioenas fasciata, assembly GCF_037038585.1. Taxonomy (NCBI): domain Eukaryota; kingdom Metazoa; phylum Chordata; class Aves; order Columbiformes; family Columbidae; genus Patagioenas; species Patagioenas fasciata. Next base: position 17,360,081 of record NC_092533.1, on the reverse strand, counting down.
TGGGGAGTCAGGTACATTTGATGCTTTTATTACTTCTTGAAGTTGATATTAATTCTATTGTATCACTTTACATAATCCACTTATTGTTTTGAACCAGTGAAGCAGGCTAATGCTGTACAAGGGTCTCGGGCAGTCACTGTTTGGGGTTCTTTTTTTACCCTTAACACTCTGCAGAGACCACTGAAGAATGCACTCTCAGGATAAAATCCTTCATCCTACTGTCTAATTGGGACAGAGGATATTTCATCTACTGACAGCTGCGTGGGTATGAGCTGGGACTGAAGTCACCAGAAGCATCCAGGTCCCTTCAATGTCCAAAGCACAGTCCTCCTGGGTCCCTGAGTCCCCTGGGCCCCTTTGATTGTTCTCTGCCCCTCACTTCCACTAGAAAGCCTGTTACCCACTTGTAGACAAGGACTTTCCTGGGTTAATCCCAAAAGCCGCATTGCAGCCTCCCCAGGCCAGTCACTGAGTAATCAGGGGGTAAAAGAAGGACAACCACAGCGTGATCATCTCAGGACTTCATCCAAAGCTGAACTGCTTCCCACATCGAGACTCATCCCACCAGTAGATACAGGCAGTTGGTCTCTGGCACACATCCAGGTTATCTCTGCTACTCCCGAGTCAAGCTCTTGGGTGGTGAATGTCTAGGGGAAAGCTTAAATGACCCACAGAAAGCAATGCACAATAACAACAACAATCCATTACTGCCAGATCCAGTTCTTCTCCCCAACAGCTCAAAGCCCTTTGTGCCCACACCCTGGTGTAAATGTGTGTGGAGCCTCTGCCCGAGCTGGAGCGTGAAGCAAGGAGCTGTGTGACATCTCCAGCACACAGGGTCTCCTGGCCATGACCCCAAAATGCTCCTGAGTCCAGGGTTGTGCGAAGGCTATCTTGAGCCCCCAGCATCCAGGTGAAGTGAACAAAAGGAGCTCTCCTGGGCTGCTCCAGCAACTCAAGAAGCCAGAAGGACACAGGTGTCTGTTGGAGCTGAGAGCCATGCTCTGAGAGACAAGCAGTGATTCCTGCTGTCATGTGGAGCTCAGGGACAGCCAGGAGCCAGGGTGAGCTATTAAAATACAATTTATTGGTACAAATCAGACACTGTGAAACAAACTTGGTTTAGAGAGAGCTGTCATGTTCTGCACAGATGGATTGGAAATGAGCTGTCCCGTGACAGGAGCGATTGGCAATACTGACAGCCAGACTGGGTGGACAGGTGTAGGGTGAGCAGGGCAGGGGGGGAGACTGCTCTGGGGCTGGAGTTCTGCCCTTGAGAGCTCCTGCCAGCCAGTTAAAAGTCCTCCAAGAGAAGCAGAGTGCAGTGGGAGATGTCTGTCCTATGCAGGTGAGACCCTGGTGCAGGGGTTCCCACAAGCAGTCAGGACTTGGCAAAAACAGAGATCAGGGGAGGGCAAGGGGGGAGGAAGAGCAGTATCACCTGTGTTGGGGTTCTTCTGATGGCTGGAAACTTTATTTCAGGTGATGCTGGCTTGGGCTAGAGAACTACCCAGCAGGGCCTTGCCTTGTGCACCTCAGTTGCTTAAGCTACTGGCACTTCTGACCATTCAGTTTGTTTGCTCCAGCCCAAGCTGCTCCCAGAGCAAAGCTGGGCTGTGTCCTGGACTTTTGGTCTCCAGTTCCGCCTGTGTCAGGTCAGGGTCTGAAGAGAAGAACCCATAATGGCTGGGTTTTTCACTTACACCCCAGAGAAGTCAGACACAAATGGCTGCTCTGAATATGCAACACATCCTGCTGTGTCTCAGGGACAGAACAAGGGTCACTGCCCCAGTATGTAAGGTCAGGTTGACTGAACCGGGCTTGGTCTGCGTACATTTTCCGTGCCTACTGGGACAGAAATACAGGCATGCAGCTCAGTACATTCACACAGCCAGACAAGACAAAAAAGTGACAATGTTTACAGAGATGGACAGTCCCTAAGAGGACATGAGAATGGGTAAACTCAAGACAGATTTGCTTACATCTGGTTACATGGACCCCCAACAGCACCTGATGCCAACACAGGTTTGCAGGATGAGATGGGAGAAATGCCCTGTCCCCCCTCCTCCTGCCCATCCCTACTGCTTCTAGGTCTCTTGCTCCTTCAATCCTTTCCCCATGCCCTGGTGAGCCACTATCTCAGCAGCCTCACAAAATCCAGAGTGGTCCATACATGGGGCAGCTGAAATCATGCAAGCGATTCCCAGGGCCTTGGGCAGAACCACCCAGGTCCAGCACTGGTCACTATTTCAGGTCGTTGTTGATAACCACACTGTCATGCATGTCACAGTAAGTTGTCATCTTCTTCCTCTTGCCAAAGGTGGAGAAGCTGTTCTTGTTCTCCCGGCCCACAAAGAGAGGCCCATCTTTGCTGGAAAGCAGTGTGGGGGTGCCGGGGATGTAGACATTGTGCTGATAATCCAGAGCTGGGATGTGCCCCGGGTACAAGGAGCTGTACTGGGGTGTCCAGATGCTGTTGGTGCCTGCTGAAGCCTTCTGGAACTCTAGAGGAAAGATGAGAGTGAGACCAGCTCAGAGGAGGTCACATCCGTAGCTCAGCGGGATAGTGACATCCACGTGTCACCATCCTTCCCTCTGGGTCCCTCCCTTCTGCCACCATCCCTTCCATGCCACAAATCCCCACCACTTCTGGGAGCATGGATGTGTCCCACCACTGCATCTCTACCAAGTGACAACCACGTCTTCCCAGCCCCAGTGCCCCAATACAAACCAGAGACAGGGGTCACCAGTGTGCACAGCCTCTCGTGCTCCTTCTGGAGGGCTCTGTGGATTTCCCCCACATCCTCCAGGCTCTGGGAGCTAAAGAGAGGAGACCGATTCAAAGCTGCATTGGAGATAACCTCCACATCCCCCTTCTACCCGCTCCCTCTGGTCCCACAGTGCTGGATTTGGTACCTCTTCAGGGCAGGTTGCTGTGTGCTGGGGGGCAGCCAGTCCATGTTGGGCTGCTTGATCTGCAAGACAGAGGGAAGGGCAATGGTTATTGGGACTCTCTGTTAATCAATCAGCCCTGGTACCCTTCATTTATCAGCCCAGCCATGCCAGCAACAGTTTCAGTAGCCAGGAATGCAGAACTCTACCTCTTCCTTTGTGAAGAAGCAAGCAGCACATTCCCGTTTTAGGGAAACTGAGGCAGTGTTGAACCAGCCTGTTCCCTTCTGGACCTGCCTTTTTAGCAGGTGCTGTGGTAACTTAGACCAAGTCTCAGGCACCAAAGGGTGAGAGGTGCGGAAATTGGCTGCATACCCAGTGTCCTGGGGGAGGGGGGTTGCAAACAACTAGGGGAAAATCCCATTAACGTATTAGGGAAGCGAGTCCAGTGGTGCAAGGAGACGTGCGGGGAGAGCCTCTTGGCAGCGAGTCCTGGGCTCTCCTTGGAAGGGCTGTTTTATTAAAAGTCAAGTGTAAGTGGATTAGACGCCTCATCACTCTCCATCCTTGTAATCGTGTTTCGGAAAGAGTCTTTCATCGGGAAAATTAGACATTCCTCATTTCAACACCTAACAAATGTTGACATCAAAATCCCACCCCGGAGACCCCACTCCCTCCCTGCCAGCACAGCCCGTTGCGGTACAGTGGCTAGGCCTGGGTGCCGGGACTGGGGACATGAGAGGTGCTGGTGGGGCCAGGATCAGCCCCGCTGCAGCAGCAGGACACTGCAGAGCCCCACTGGCAGTGGGGAAACGGGGCAGCAGCGACTCTTAGGCTGTCTCAGCGTTAACTGCTCACCCACATGAAGGAGATGCCACCCCCACCATCCCACTGCTCTGGGGCACTGGAGCATCTCCATCCCCTCTACTGGGTGCAAAAGGCATCAGGAAGGGATTTCATCTCGCCTCAGTCAAGCCTGATGCTCCCCTAATAATTAGACCCATCGGGAAGCTCCGCGGAGAGTTTCCTGCTGCCTGATGGCTCCTAATTCCTACACTGATCAAAAGTGATGGTTATTCTCTGGGAAAAGTTGTGCTTGGATGCTCTCAGGGTAGAGGCTGAGGGAGGGATTTGGGGAGACCCGTGGACCACCAGTGAGCACCACTGGGCATAGCATTACCTGCTTGGAGACCTGGAGGGGCTGGCCTGGCTGGGACCACTTCCCTGGGTCCTTCTCATTGTTCCGGGGTGGGCTGCAGGGTTTGAGGAACATGAAGTCGCTTTGAGCAGATTCAGGACCCAAGCAGACTTTGTAGCAGTAGCCTGGGGGGCCACCCCCGGGCACATCGAGGCGGGTGGCAGCCGTGGTCCCTGCAGGGGGCTGCGCTGCCAGGTTAGACGTCTTCAGGCCATCAGGGGAGGGTCTGGACCCGGGGCAGCAGTGGCAGCAGGGCAGTGAGCAGCCATCATTTTGAAGGGAGTGTTGCTCTCCACGGCACCGAATGGCCGTGAGGATGAGGATGGCAAGGAGGAAGGTGAAGGAAATGGAGCCCAAGGAGACAAGAAGGTAGAGGGTGAGTGGGGAGGATGAGGAGGCCTCTGGAGGGAGGCTGAACTCACTGAAGTCAGAGAGAGTCTGAGGCATGGTCTCCACCACCGAAAGCAGGAGGGACACGGTGGCTGAGAGCGCCGGCTGCCCCCCGTCCCTCACCTGCACCACCAGCCGCTGCCGCGTTGCATCCTGCTCCAGGAAGGAGCGAAGGGTGCGCAGCTCGCCTGTGTCTGGTGCCACGCTGAAGAGGGTGAAGTCAGTGGCCTGGAGAAGCTGGTAGGAGAGGCGGGAGTTCAGCCCTGCGTCTGCATCCACCGCTGACACTGTACCCACGAGGTAGCCAGGACCAGCAGATCGTGGCACCAGCTCAGTGGCCACGGAGCCATTGCGCGGCAAGGGGGAAACAATAACCGGAGCGTTGTCGTTCTGGTCCAGCACAAAGATGTGGACGGTGACATTGGCGCTGAGTGGGGGGAAACCTGCATCCTGTGCTTGCACCTGGATCTGGAAGCTGCGGATCTGCTCATAATCAAGGGAGCGCAGGGCATACATGTGCCCACTGTCTGAGTTGATAGACACATAGGTGCCCACAGGCATGCCATGGATGTGCCCGTCAGCAATGGAGTAGGACAGGTAGGCATTCTGTTGGCAGTCGGGGTCCAACGCGCTGACAGAGCAGATAGAGGCACCTGGCGCATTGTTCTCCATCACATAGACACTATAGGAGGGCTGGAGGAAGCGTGGGGCATTGTCGTTCACGTCGGACACCGGGATGGTGAGGGTACTGCGAGTCACCAGGGCAGGGGAGCCCATGTCCCGCGCTGTGATGCTTACGTTGTACTCAGGCACAACCTCCCGGTCCAGCGCCTGCGTGGTGACCAGCGTGTAGTAGTTGCGGAAGGAAGAGCGGAGCTCAAAGGGCACGTCGGGGCCAACTTCGCAGCTCACACGCCCATTGTCCCCAGAGTCCCTGTCCAGAACACTGATGACAGCAATGACAGTGCCTGGTGGGGCATCCTCCAGCACAGGTGTGGACACAGAGGTGAGAGTCACCTCTGGCGCGTTGTCGTTCACATCAAGGAGGTGCACGAGCACCCTGCAGTGCACGGCCACAGCCGAGGGTCCACGATCCTTGGCTTGCACATAGAGCTCGTGAATGCTTGCTCGTTCATAATCCAGAGGGCCCTTCAGCAGCACCTGCCCACTGCGGGGCTCTATGTGGAAGAGCTCCCGGACACGTGGTGGCGCGTGACCACTGAAGGAGTACTCGATCTCCCCGTTGGGGCCCTCATCTGGGTCAGTGGCGTTGAGCTGTATGACCATGGTGCCGGCAGGGGCATCCTCAGGAAGGCTTACACCGTACGAGGGCTGGTCAAAGGCAGGCACATTGTCATTAGCATCCAGCACCGTGACAAGGATGTGAGCTGTGCCTGAGCGCTCGGGGACACCGCCGTCGAGAGCGGTGAGCAGCAGCCGGTGCACGCGTTGCTGCTCGCGGTCGAGGGTGCGCTCGAGCACCAGCTCTGCAAACTTGCTGGCATCGCTGCGTGTCTGCACCTCGAGCGAAAAGAACCCATTGGGGCTGAGCCGGTAGGTGTGCACTGAGTTGGTGCCCACGTCGGGATCCTGGGCACTCTCCAGCGGGAAGCGGGCACCGAGCACGGCAGACTCCGCCACCTCCAGCACATACTCTTGCCAGGGGAAGGTGGGTGCGTGATCATTGATGTCCAGCACCTCCACCTCGACGCGGTAGAGTTCCAGTGGGCTCTCGATGAGGAGCTGCAGGTGGAGCAGGCAGGTCCCTCCGGCCTCGCACACCTCCTCCCGGTCAATGCGCTCGTTCACAAAGAGGATCCCGTTCTCCAGGTTCACCTCCAGGTGCTGCCTGGCCCCGGCTCTGGACACGATACGGAACCGCCGCGCCGACAAGCTGGACACGTCCAGCCCCAGGTCCTCGCCCAGGTTGGCCACGAAGGCTCCGTGCTCCAGCTCCTCCGGCACCGCGTAGCGCAGCTGCCCGCCCGCCGGGCGCGGTGCCGGGGTGCCGGGCAGCAGGAGGAAGAGGAGGGAGCGGAGGAAGAGCTGCCCCCGCCTGGAGCCTGCCCCGGCCCCCATGGCCCCGCAGAACCCCCGGGGACGTGAGGACCCACCCGCGCCGCCGTGTCCCCCTCTCCTGTGCGCGTCCTTGCACTTCCAACGAGTTTCGGGCCGGCGGGGGTGGTGGGAGAGGGCCCTGCCCGGAGCTGGGGGCCGAGCCCCGGCCAGAGGAGACCACTTAACCCTTTCCCTGCTGGTCCCGATGAGAGGATGCGATCCGGGCCCCGGGGTCACACCAGGATCGATCTACCGGAGCAGGACGCACCTGGGGAGGGGGCTTGCCCTGGGCAGGTCCCGTTAACGGCGGTGGGAGCTCCAGCGAGACCGATCGCTGCCCGGGGCACCGGTATTACCCCGCAGATGCTGTGCTGGTCCCCGCGGTAGATTAAAAGGAGCCCAGATCGCGGCGGCTGCCAAATCCCCCGGCCGCGTCCCCCGCCGTGCCGGTCCTAACCTTTACCAGATGGTTAAGCCCCTCCAGACTTGATTACATTTCCCTGCACACCGTTTTCCTTGTAATGCGGAGTTTTTAATTACCGGAGCAGGGGGGATTACAGCCCTGGATAAAGCTGAGCCCATCCATGCGGAGCCACAGAGGACCCCCCCCTTCCCCGCCTGTTCCCACCCCGGCACCCCGCCTGCCCACAGCCCCGCGCCCCTAATCCCGGACCCCCTCCGGGCACCCCAGTGTCAGCCCCTCGGGCTCTCGGGGCACGACCCCGCCGGAGAGCCGAGGACTTCTCCCCACCGCCCCCCCGCCCAGCGGCTCCCCCCGCAGGCACAAACTTTCCGCCCCCCGCAGAAGGCCAGGGGGAGGCGGGTGCGGACGGAGCCGCTGGTCCCCTCCGGCCCCCGGAGGGTGACAGACGGAGCCCCCTGCGATCCCCCCTCCCTGCCCCGGTACCGATCACGATCTCTCCGCTGGCCGATCCGTTCTCCCCGCAGACCGCTCTCCAGCCGCCGCCGCCCCCGGGCAGCTTCGCCCGTCGCCTCCCACCGGTGCCGTCCCCGGGGCGCTCGGTAACGGGACAGGACGGCCGCCCCCCCCGCCCCGCGACTGCTCAGGGCGCAGATAATCCCCTAACAATCTAGTTAAGGGCTCGGCGGGGCTCGGAGCGGCTTTAGCCGTGCAGTGATATTTCACCGTCTTTGTCTCTGCCTCCCGGTCCCCGGTGGGAAGGGAACCGCCAGCCCCAACCGCCCCCCCCCGCTCCCCACGGGGACCCGCGTGGGAGGCAGGATTCAGGGGCGACCGGGAGACCGGAGGAAGCAGGTGGCGGGGCTGGAGGGGTCCGTCGGGCTGGGAAAAGGGGGTTTGGTCCCTGGGAGCTCAGGGCGACCCAGGGGGGACGCGCCGCGGTCGCGGGGCCACCGCTGAGGGAGCTGCGCGGGGGGCGGCGGGAGGAACTGGGACGGGTGCCGGTGGGTGAAGCCCAAGCTGCACCGGAACGACCGATCACGGCCGGACTGGCCCCCGCAGCACCTCCCACGCCAGGGCCACCCCGGCGTCGTCGTTGCCACCCCCCGCCCCCATCTGTTTTTTTCTCATCCCACAATCCTCCCCCCGCCCTTCCCCGCTTTGTCCCCCCCTCCCCGCCCCACATCACCGCCCAGCCCTGCTCGGGACCGGCACCCCTGCGGTGGGATGACTGGGGCACGGCTGCTCTCGGAGCCCCCCGAGGGCTGCTCAGGCCACCGAAGGGTTTGGGAGGGGGGACACTGGACACAGAGATTTTCGGGGGTCTCGTTTCCCCGCTCCATTCCTTCCCCGTCTCCGACCAAGTGCGTTCCGGGAAATCCTCAAAGCTGCTCTCGCTCTTTTGTTTGATTCAGATTAAAATATTCATTCTCTCCCCACCCCGGGTGCAACCCGCTCCCGGCAGGATCCGTCACCCCCCGGCCCCCCAGCCCGGTCCTGTCTGCCCTTGTCCTGCTCTGCTCGGCGATGTCACCCCCCCTACCCCCGCAGCTCTCCATCGCCGCTTCCCGCGGCGGGGTGGGGGGGCGATCTGTCATCTCCCCGTCCCTCGCTTCCCTCCCCTAAGGGAGGTCCGGCATAGCCCCATCCTGTCCCTTTTCCTCACCTGCCCGCACCCTGGGGTCCTCTCCTGCCCCCTCCTCCAGCTCCCAGGATTCCAGGGGACCTAGGGCAAAAGCGGGGGGCTTGAGAAGGGGACACGGGCTCGTTCCCAGGATACCCTTCCTGAAGGAAACGGCACAGGCTGGGGGTGCTGCAGAGGGATGGGGAATCCAAAAAAGAGCCTCTTTTCGTGGGGTGCAGCAGAGGAGGGTGGACAGCAGGATGGGGGTCATGGCATGGAGACGTTCCAGCACCCCAACTATCACCTCACTTCATGTCCTGTAGATTTGAAGTACCCCCTTGTCACCCAGAGGAGAATTCAGCTGCCAGCCCTGTTCTCTCGGGGTAAGGAATCAGGCTGCAGCCAGAAACTTGTTTTTGGAAGGTGCTGGAAGGGGGGAGGGGGGTGTCACTCTGAGATATCTTGGCACAGGCGGGTGGACGGCTGGTTGTCACAGGTCAGCACTGATGTGCCTTGGCAGGGAAGCCGGAGAGATCAGGGTGGGAGGTAGCAGGAGATGCCGCAGGTTGAGCTGCCTTGGAAAAGCCACACAGAGCGTAAAGGGTCAGGGGACTGTCCCCCAGCTGCCTGCAGGCACCAAACGTTGCCCAGCCACCACCATCCCTCCATTTTCCTGCCCAATATGTTCTGGGGCAGCAGAAACATCTGCAAGAAAAGCTGTCCCTGCCAGACCACACGTCCCTTCCCCCAGCTCCGCAGGCGCCCGTCTGCCCAGCCGTGCATGTGGGTTTGCTGCTCCCTTCTTGCTCCAAGCGAGAGCAGTAATAGTCTGCAGTGCCAAGAGGGGAGCCAGGGTGGGAGGGGGGGTCTCCTGGTTGAAGATGGGAGCAGCGCTGGTCCCGCGGCTGGTAACTCACTCCCGAGTGGCTTGTACAAGGTCAGGCGCTGGGGGCTCTTGCTTTGAATCTACAAAGTTCAGCGCAGCGGGGTGCCCTGATCCGTGCTCCTTCCCCTCTGAAGCTCTGGCTCTCTGCCCTCCCTTGGGAGGAAAAACCAAAGCCCTGAAGGGGACGGTGGCCATCTCAGTGTGTTTATCACGGCTGGTGAGGCGCTCTGCCTGCCCTTAGGTGCTGGGATGCAAAACGTGAAACATGCCCAGTCTCCCTGCAGAGGCTCTCGGGGACAGGAGGAGAAGCTACGGGCATGAGCTGGAGAGGGGAAATTCCTGTTAGGTACCAGGGAAAAAATCTTCACCATGAGGGTGGTAAAAAAAAAGCTCAAGGACCCGGCTGGAGCAGGAAATGCTGTCCTTGGAGATCCTCCTGAGCAACCTCATCTCCCAGCCCTGCTCTGAGCAAGGATGCAGTAGGGACATTCAGGGGTCCCGATTGACCAAAACTGTTGTGGGATCCAGAAAGCCCTGACCCGCAGCAACCCATCCTGAGCAGAGATGAAGTGCTCACCAAGGCAATGGTGCCCAGAGAGCCTCGGTTTCAGGAGAGCGCAGGTCTCGTGTCTGTCAGGGAGCTGTTTCTTTTCACTGACGCGTTGCCCAGAGGTGGGTTATGAGGCAATGGAGGATGCTGGGACTCCATTCCCACCAGAATTCCTAGTCCATGGGCTCTGTCCTGCAAGGCGCCTGGGTTGCTTGGTCCCCTCGTATTCCCCACAGCGGTGCAGGTAGACCCTTCCCACCAGGCAGGTTTAGACCCAGGATGTGTCAGGAAAGTTTTCCTGAAGTTTCAGGTGGTTTGTAGGCGAGAAGAAGGTGTAGCTGAGGTGACCAACTCAAGGGCCACTACTGGTGGAGTAAACTGGATTCTCTTGAGCAGCAACACAGCATCGTATCCCCCAGTCCCTCTGCTGGGACAGACAGAGGTTGAGACACAAGCCCAGCCCTGTGTGGACCCGTTGTAGCCTTTTCCTACTTCTGAGTATTTTCAGGACATGGGATCAGTCCCACTCAGCTCTGGGTGAGCCAGTTCTGGCTCCTTGGAGGACACAAACTTCACTGGTAGCTCAGGACACCAATATCTCTGCTCCTGCTTCAGAGGGGGGGATTTTCTTACGAGCCCAAGCCTGCAAAGGGAGCTGCTCTCACAGTTGGTGTCTTGTTCCTCTTGAAGTAAGAGAACTTGGACCCAAATCAGAAGGGCCGGGTCACCATCATCCTGAGAGTGGCAATTGTGCCCCTGGCATCTTCTTAGAGACCCTCCCTAAAATGTCCTGCGGGAACGTCTCCTCTCCCTGGGAAGGACTGAGAAGGGAGGGGGATCAGTGAGCTGGAAAATAAGGGTGGGCAATGCTGTGATGGTTGCATGGGGAAGAGCAGAGGCTTGGGAAGAGAGCAGGTAACACCTCTGAAGTTTTGCAAGAAGATTAAAAAAATGATTTAAGGCTTAGAAAAATATCTTACAGGGAGAAGCAGAAGTGAAACTGCCCGTATTCTGTGCAAAAAGAAGCTGGAGGAGGTTCGATGGCAGGGGGACAACTTGACATCTAAAGGCATGGGGACGTGTGGCTTGAGCCAGACAGCTTCATGTACTGGGATCGAGCTATTGGAACTATTGACGGTGTCTGTGTCTCTTGGCACCTGCAGATTGATGTGGAACAGAAGATGTGGGTTCATCAAGCCCAGTTCCCCTAGTGTATCTTGATTAAATGGGAAGACTGGCCCTGGGGAGAGGGGTCTGAGCAGAGAAACCACTGCAGCTTTCCCCTCCATGTGGGTGATGCCACAAGAAATCTGACCTGTTCTTTCCTATGAGAAGGTCCTAAAGCCACAAGGAAGTATCTGGTCAGCTCCCAAAGGGCTTCAGGGAAGGGGCCATCACCCCAACACAGCCCAAACATGACAATGACAGCTTCCCTTGGCAGGACCCCATGATCTGTGCTTAGATCCTGAAATCTCTCCTCTCCTCTCCTCTCCTCTCCTCTCCTCTCCTCTCCTCTCCTCTCCTCTCCTCTCCTCTCCTCTCCTCTCCTCTCCTCTCCTCTCCTCCCCTCCCCTCCCCTCCCCTCCCCTCTCCCCTCTCCCCTCTCCCCTCTCCCCTCTCCCCTCTCCCCTCTCCCCTCTCCCCTCTCCTCTCTCCTCTCTCCTCTCTCCTCTCTCCTCTCTCCTCCCTCTCATGTGCTAAATAGCAGCTGTAAATGTTGGAGTTGGGACCCCAGTGAGGAGGCCAAGGGGCGGGAATTGTGGTGGATGTTTCCTTGTCCTCACCCCACATACATCTTGCATCAATGCCCGAACAACAAATGGGTGTTTGCAATTCCCTTTGAAGTCCCACATCCCTGGGTTAGGTTGGTGGTTTCAGGAGGGAAAGGTAGAATAAGACCCATTCTTCTTTGTCGCCATTTCTGGTTTTTAGCCATCTGCTTCTACGGAGCCACCCCAGACCTCCGGGGATGCATCTCTGGAAAAGAAAGTCCAGTTCTTCCAGACCTGGACAGATACGGGGATGTTCCCTGCTTCTCTATCCCCCCTTCACTTCATTCCTCTGTCCCCATTCCCAGGACAGGGACCAGCTCCACCATCCCACTCTCTCCTGGCCTCTGCCGGGGGCTCTGTGGCCCCCTGAGACACCCCCAACATCCCCAATCTGCTCCCGGGAGCTCTACAGATCCTCCGGGTCTCTGTTTTCTCCCCCACCAGCCCTACTTCTTTCCTCTCTGTCTGGGAGATCAGTCATCGAGGGTGTCGACGTGCACCCGACTCCCGCGGGAGGGTGGGAGCGCGGAGCTGGGGGTGGTGTTCTGCTGCGAGAGCCAAAGCTGCCATCAGCAGCCGCTTTGATCTGCAGACAATTACAGACGAGTGTAGGACCTCGCTCCGCTCCGCCAATAAATAATGGAATTTGTGCGTTGACACAGACAGATTTCCCCCAAACTGTCAGAGAAGGGGAGACAGAGAGTGAGCGAACAGGAGCCCAAGCGGCTGGAGGGAAGGGGAGATGAGTGGGCAGGGGAAGGGGCTGTGGGCAACCAGGGAGAGGGGGTGAGGGAGGGTGAAAAGAACAAGTTCAGGGAGACAATGCTGATGGAGGGAGCTGGGCAGGGAGGCGAAGAAGCCCAAGGAACACTTATTTGTAGAGGGGAAGGCGAATCAAGACAGGAGCTGTGGGTGGAAAGGAGGGGGAGTGCTGCACACACAGCAGGCTGGAAGCAGAGGGAAAAGAATAAATCTGAAGGTGGAAAAGAAAGAGCAGGAGGAACAAAGGCACGGCAGCGCCCGGGGCTTCCGCTGCCTGGCAGATCAGAGCTCCCCGCACAGGGACCGTGTCCCCACACCCGCGGCACAGCGGCCCTGGCCCCCTGGGGAGGCACCCGTGAGCGGGTGAACTGGTGCCACTGGTGCGCAGCCGGCAGCAGCAATCTGCTCCCAGATCACAAGTCCCCAAAAAACCTCCTGCGGAAGCCTTGTCCCCATGCTCCCCCGCTCCTCCCCATCTCCCTGATCCCTCTCCAGCCTGGAGCTGTTTGTTCTCTGGATGACGATGTTTTTTTATTTTGCTTGTGACAAAGAAATATCTTCCCTTTGCTCAGGAGCTGCGCACCGAGCCCAGCAGGAACCATGGTTCTCCAGCCCAACCTGGCACCAGACCCAAATGGGGTGGGGGCAGCCACTGGGGCCATCTCCTTCCTCCCAGTTTGGAACACTCCAGAGCACCATTCGTTGCCTCTTGGCCGCATTTGTAGCTTGACTTGGCCCAGCCCCGAGCAGGGACTGCGTGGGCAGTGGCCAAACCTGCTGAGGTCTCCAGGCCAAGCATGGCTGTGCTGTACGTCTCCCCTGCTCCCTGCTGTGCCCTTTTTGGAAAATGGGTGTCCAAGTTTCCCAGACAAAGCTCTGAATGGGGAGCAAACACCTCCCAGCCCAGCAAACCCCCGCAAGTCTCTTGCCTTCCCCTATCCCAGCATCCCCTCCCTTCCCGCTCCCTCCTGCAGGAACACCAGCTCCAAACAGTGGTTGGACTTTTTTTTCTTGCACAGATCAGGCTCTCCCATGAGGTCACCTTGTCCCCTCCATGAGGAAAGCAGGACAGGCTACAGGTTGGGCCAAGCACTGACTACTGGGGGTGGCACTCAGTGAACAGGGTGTCCATGGAGCTGGGGGCTCTGGGGTTGTGTGGGACGGTGCTGCAGCAGAGGTTGGGTGCAGAGCCAGGAGCCTCACAGCCTGTCCCAGCAGCGTGGGTTTGGTGGCACAACTTCCTGGCACCACCATACTGGGTCAAAGAGAAGCAGGAGGGGGTTTCTGGTGATATTGCCCATGGAAGTTGTTGAGCTGCATGCTGGCAAACGGCAAGAGCGGCGGCCTAACTGGGGCAGCAATAGCTCATGGCCTGAGCAGTGGGAGGACTGGAGCTCCTGCCAAGCTCTTAAACCTCTGCTTTGGGAGGGCTGGGTGTAAAACTGGTGTAAATTGCTAAAAAGCTGAGTCTTTTTGCTAATGAAGTCCCTGAGGCAGGTAACGATTCAGCTGCCCAAAGCAGAGTAACGCACAGGGCCAGGCTGGGACACCTCCAGAATCACTGCAGGTCCCTGATCCCAGTCACTCTGCTGGGCTGGTGGGAATCCTGGGCTGGATCTCGTGGCTGCTGCTCTGGTCCTCAGCAGGACCTGAGGAGAGTGACAGGAAGGTGGGACAGCAGGGGAGGGCACAACAGCCTCCCCGCCCCTCTGAAGGGGAAAAGCAGCTTCTCAGTGTGGGCAGTGGAGCCCAGCTCCTCCCCAGCGCCTCAGTCGCCACTCCCGTGGTGAGCCCATGCAAGACAATGTGGTGGGGACAACAGATTTGTGTTTCCCCTGGGCTCTGTAGTGACGCCCCAGTGCTTCTCCAGCAACGCCATCAATATTTAACAGGATGGAGCTGTAACAGTCCAGCTCAGCTGAGCGCAGTCCCCAGCCTGGTTGGGCTGCAGGCAGGTCTGCTGAACCGGGAGATCCTCCCCACCGGTCTGCACAGCCAGAGCAGAGCCTCACACCCTCTGCCCAAGCACCGAGAACGAGCACCGAGCTGGCTCCAGGCACCTCTAAACACTTTCACAGCGAGACTAGGCAGGACACTCCAGCCTGGACGTGGGAACCATGAGAGATGTGTTCTTTACTCCACCTGATCCCACCTGTGGAAGAGCTGCAGGTAAAGGGGCTGCAGCCAGCACATAGCGCCCGGCCCTGTTTGCTGGTGGTGGATGTAGGGAGGAAGAGCTGCCAAGCTGCAGCCTCTCTCCCTAATTAAAATCCTTCCTCCCTAATTAAACCCCAAAGCCTGACCCCCATGGGCACATCCAACACAATCCTTAGCAAGTGCTGAGGAAGTCACTGAGAATCACTGCTTCAGCGTTGGGGGAAGCAAAGGGTTAATCCAGCAGGCATAGGGAATGTTATCTGTCTCTTCTCTAAATATTATTTCCTCCCATGAAACCAGCTTTTCATCCTTGGCTAGAGGCAGCTCCCGCTGCTGGGAATCCAGCGAGAGCTTGTATCTGCTGCCGCACACCCCAGTGCTCCCAGCGAGCTGCTGAGACAAAGAGCCCGGCTCCCCCGGCTCCAGCAGCCCCGGTGCTGGGACCAGGCAACCGCAGCGCTGGGACACTGGGGCTGCGGCCCAGAGGGCGCCAGTGGCCTCGGGATGGAGTGTGGGTACAATGGGGTTTTTACCAAAGAGGAATCTCATTAATGAGAGTCCTCTCCCACCCCACAAACCAAATTCAGGCTGTGGTGAGGGTTTGGCTGCCTGTAGAGCTGGTGGCTGGGATAAAATGGCTGCTGCTAAATCTTCTCTGAAACGTCCTAAACTTTTAATGCGTATGAAACCGCCGCAGCATCCCTCTCGCACCCCCGAGGGCACAAAGGCACAAGCGTCTCCTTTCTCCCATTCAGCCGGAGCCACATGCTGCAGCCTGAACAGCGTTAGGTACGTGGCTGGAATGAAAGTCGCATCCCGGCTCGCGCGTTCAGAAAGCGCTCGCCGAAGTCAAAGCAGTGCCGAGTTAAAAGGGTCAAACCTCCAAGGACAGTTGTCTCTGACTGGCTCTATATCATTTCAATAGCATCTTCAACGGGGATTATAATCTGAATTGAAGCGGAAAGACCCGAGGCAATGAAGCTGTCAGCGGTCTAAGATTAAGGAATTAAAACAGCAGCAAAGCATTACAGGATTTGTTCTAGATGTATTAGAACGAGCAGGCGAAACACACTGCAGCCTTCCCCGGGTCGGAAGATTTGTATGAGTACAGAGAAGGGCAAGAGCAAGGATCTCATCAATATACATAAAAAGAGAGAGGAGAGTGAAACCGAGCTACGAAAACTCAGCCACGCGAAATATAAATCCTCGCTGTAGAGGGAAATGAGTCGCACAAGGTTTGAGCGAGGTAAATAAAAGTAGGAATGAAGTGGATTTAGGGGAGGGCAGAGGTGACAAGACGCTGATACCAGCAGACAGGAAAAGGCTGGTAAAGTCTGGACCGCGGCACAGCCTGCTCTTGGATGGGCTCATGGAAACACAGGTCCCAGTCCCGTCCTCCCTTCTCCTCCATGTTCTTACACCCATCTCCAAAATTCCTTTAAAAAGCCAGGAATGGTGGCAAGTGCCTGCACAGGGGAGCTGAGCAGAGAGAGAGGGGGTGACAAGCCTTGCCTCTGCTCCATCAAGGTCCCAACAAGGCCACCGTGCAGCCTGACAAACACCAGCAGCTCTTCTTGGAGAGAAACAGCAGCTCTGGAGACAATGAAATAATCAAACTCCCACCAAAGGACCCATTAAAACGATCCATTTATTTCTGGTGAATTGTACACACCTTTCTTTCATTCGCTCTATCCTAGATCAGTCACGGGGAGGAATTTCTCCCTGGCCTTAAAGATATCAAAGTGATGGGACGAAACACTGAGAAAAGCAGGGCAGGATCCCTTGCAGATAAAACACACAGGAAAGTTTCAGTGACCCCGACTCCATGCAGCCACCAGCTCTGCTCAGCACAAGCTGTAACGATGCAGGTTGTGCCGCTCAGCACCACTCGCTGCGGCACATTTCCCTCACCTACACGATCCAAAAAAGCAACGGAATCGCTCCCTGCGTCTCAAACACGCAGCCTTGCTGATAACTAGAACAAACTAGGGCCCGGAACAACCAGACGCATCCTGAACCAGGCCATCTGTACAGAACTGTTGCACTTCACTGACACAAAAACGTACCCAGCAGAGCAGTTCCCTGCGTGTGCAGGACCATGGAGCAGTGAGGAGCAGCCGGATCTAGGACACAAGGAGAAAGGAAGCTAATGACAGGTGGAGCTTGTTCTGCAGCGCAGGTAGAGCATGGAATCGCTTTTCAACTCCTCCAGTCAACCTCTACTGGGAGATTTACATACAAGTCCTCAATCAAGTCTGTTAAGAGTTATCCAGAGTCCCCTGGGTAAAAACAATCTGTTTCAAGAAAGAGGAGAGTCCAGAGCTGCTCAGTGATTCTTTTTGGTTGAGCCAAAACCCGAGAAACCCATCACGGCTGCCATTTCGTCATCCTCTTCAAATGTCAAATCTTCCTCTGCCCGCCTTTTCTTCTCTCTCTGTTTCTCCTTCTTGTAGGCTTTGGCCTTCTCCTCCTGCAGCAAGGGACAGAACAGCAAAATCATTTCAGTCTGCTGAGCTGAGGAAGCTTTTGAGACACCAAGCACTGCACAGTTAACCCAGGTCCTACCAACTGCACCCAAGTTGTGTCTGAGGAAAAGACCTCAAGTTGTGGCAGGGGAGGTTGAGGTTGGATCTGGGGAACAATTTCTTCCCCAGAGGGCTGTGGGGCATTGGAACAGGCTGCCCAGGGCAGTACTGGAGTCACCATCCCTGGAGGGGTTGAACAGACATGGAGATGAGGTTCTCAGGGACATGAGTCAGTGTCAGGGATGGGGTAAATGTTGGACTCAACGATCTTAAGGGTCTTTACCAACCTACACAATTCTGTGATTCTATGAAAGCAGCCAGCAGAAACCTGGCCTGCACCTTCCAGGGGTTTTCCCACCCCACCGACCAGCCCGCGAGGGGAGTCCCACGCACAAGATGTAGCCAAAAAGAGGTGTTATGAAACACTCTCTTCTGAACAAATGTCCGAAGTTTTGTCTGGAATCAACACTGAGGCAACAGGAAGCTGTTTTTTAAGCAAGAGCCTTTCGCTTGTACGACGCCCCGTTCCAGCGGCTGCGGTGCCGAATGTCACCGCCTGTTGGCTCTCAGCCTGGCAGAGCGACAGCTGCTCACTGGAACAGAAGCTGAAGCTCTCAGCGGCTCGGGGGGGTTTTGGCATCAAAGTGTTTGTGCTGCTCTAATCAAAGCATTTTGCTCTGCGAGGATCACAAGCCCTGGAACAGCGCCAGCCTTGTACCGGGCAACGCAGAACCAGGGCTCCGGCTCCCAACTCAGCAGCCGCTCCTGCCGTCCCCATCACCAGCCGCAGCCGCTGCAGACAGCCGTGCCCTGCAGACAGCTACACCGAAAGCTGCTGCTGATTTATTTGTTGCCACGTGTGGATTGGCAGCAGCTTTTCAACCCTCAGCACTGCTGAGGTACCTGCCTCCTACCTCCCCCAGACAGACCAGGTTCAGCAGCACCAAAGGCCACTCGAGAGTGGAGCACAGGTCTGCTCTGTGTGCACCCCACCAGAGCACCCTGTGGTGACACAAAGATTGGGCTTGGGAAGGGAGACTCAAACGAGCAGTGATTTTTAACATTTGGTTGGTATCTGACTGCTGATGGAGAAGAAGCATCCACAGAAGCTCCTCAACTGTCATAACTTTGTCAGGTTTTCAAATAAACTTGATCTTCATGCCAGGGAGCTGATGCCTGAGCCCAGGATTGAGAGGAATCTCCTGTCTCTCGCTGCCTCCACACACATCTCACCACTCACAAAGCCTTCCCCCTCTCGGGGAGCCCACCCGCAAGCAACGTGCCATGTGGAGAAGGATCCCAGCAATCCCAAGAACTATGGAAGGGACAAGGATATAGATCTGCTTCGCAGAGCACACGAGTTCAAACATGACGGGACACGAAACGTGGGTGCACTGTCAGGCTTGTGGCACTCTCAGGGGAAACCTGAAGCACCAGAAGTTATTCTCACACAGGAAGAGGGGGAAAAAGGTTTCTATGGCAGCAGCAGCAAACTTCTTAAAAAGCAAAGAACAAAGAAACAACCCCCACTCACAGCAGCAAAGAAGCCTATGCTATCAAGAACGGCTTCTGTGGAACAAGATTAGGAACTTGGCTTCATCTCCTCACAAAACAGTTCATAGGGGGAATTGCTTTGTTGGTGGTTCCCCAGTCTCACCTCCTCACGGAGCTCCTTCATCCTCTCCTCGAAGTCATAGTCCTTCTGCTTCTCCTCCATCTTCTTCTTGTTCACCTCAAAGCGTTTCTTCACCTGGTCAAGTGTGGAGCGCTCCACCCGCATGGACATGCCCAGATTTCTCTGGTCTAGAAAACAGGAGTGGAATCTGTCATGCTTGGCAACACTCGTGGCTTTTGAGGGTCTGCACATTGTCCTTGATCCCAATTTAAATTTCTCAGCACAGCTGCCCCTTCCAGCCTCTCACTCCTCTCCTCAAAGCAACTTCAGGCCAGACTACGCTCAGGGTCAAGGTTGTACGCTCTCAGGCTCGGAGCTCCAGCCTAACCTGACCGCACCGGCTCACGGGCCATCCCCCACTGACAGCACAGGGAGCAGCATCGTCCATCGGGGAACGAGAGGCCCAAGAGCAGCTCCACGGAGAGGGATCTGGGGGTTCTGGTTGACAGCAAGTTGAACATGAGCCAACAGTGTCCCTGGAGCCAAGAGGGACCCGTGTCCTGGTGCACCCAGCACAGCACGGCCAGCCAGGTGGCGGGGGGGATTGTCCTGCTCTGCTCTGTGCTGGGGTGGCCTCACCTGGAGCATTCACTGTGTGCAGGGCTGGGGACACAGGAGAAAAAGGACACAAAGCTATTGGAGAGTGTCCACAAGAGGCCACAAAGTTGGTGAAGGGCTTGGAGGGGAAGTTGTATGAGGAGCGGCTGAAGTCACCAACCCCAGTTCAGCCCTTCATCTCAGGCCTACACAAAGTCATGCCAGGATTTTTTACTTCAGATTCTCTCATAAGGACTTATTGCTAATTTCCCAACACATCAAAGCACTTCAGTGTCCTCCTCCCATTCACATCAAAGCACAGGGCTTTAGCACACTGGGTTTTATTCCCACAGCTACAGAAAACTGGCCCTCAGCTTCTCTGCTGAAATCCCATTTCTCAAAGGTTCAAGCAGCCAAGTGTGCAGCTTGGGGTCACACACATCACCGCCTTCTGGTGAAGGGGCCATTTGTTGACTTCCACGGGGAGCCAAGAATCACTTTGAGGAGCCGAACAATGTGCCAAGAGTGTGTCAGCACATCCTGTTGCTCCTTTACTTTTTCCACTTCCCTGCTCTCTGAACATCTTGAGGAGAAGCAATGCCCAGTTGTGAAATGGGAGCCAATTCAATTAAGGTACAGCCCTCTTTTCCAAGTTAAACACAGGAAGGGAACAGACTGATTAATTGGGAACTCTGATCTCTTGTCTTTATCTTGGGGAACAGAGAGAAGAACCAGAGACACATGCAGGACCACACTGGTGGACCCAGCTCCAGGGTCTAACTGTCCCACTCTGGTCTCTGCTCATCCTCAGCAAACCACAGCCATGTAAATGCTGATCATACCCTGGAGCTCAGGGACCAGCTTGGAATTGATAATTCATTAAGATTTAGTGAAACTTTCACTTCTGTCTCACTGGGAAAAGTCATTGGCCGTTTAAATGAATAATGGCCAAGGTGGCCACCAGCATCCTGGTCTGTATCAGAAATGTAGCCAGCAGGCCCGGGGCAGTGACCGTCCCTGTGCTGGGCACTGGGGAGGCCAAACCTCAAATCCTGGGGTCAATTTTCAGCCCCTGATCCCAAGAAAGGCCTTGAGGTGCTGGAGTGAGTTGAGAGAAGGGAACAGAGCTGGTGAGGGGCTGGAGCACAAGTGTGATGGAAGCGGCTGAGGGGCCTGGGGGTTTCAGCTGGAGAACAGGAGCTGAGGGGAGACCTTCTGATCTCTGAACTGCCTGAAAGGAGCTTGGAGCCAGAGGGGTCGGGCTCTGCTCCCCAGGAACAAGCGCCGGGAGCAGAGGAAACGGCCTCAAGTTGCGCCAGGGGAGGTTGAGGTTGGATCTGGGAACAATTTCTTCCCCAAAGGGCTGTGGGGCATTGGAACAGGCTGCCCAGGGCAGTGGTGGAGTCATAATCCCTGGAGGGTTGAACAGACGCAGAGATGAGGTTCTCAGGGACATGGGGCAGCGCCAGGGTTGGGATAGTGGTTGGACTTGACAACCTTAGAAGTCTTTTCCAACCAAAATGATTCTACAATTCTAAGGTACAAAAATTATCCTTACGCTTTTTGCCATTGATGTGATCCAGGAAGTTAATGGAGTCTTTCACCACGCAGTCACAGACGTTGCAGTAATACCTGGCAGGAGAGAGAAAACAATAACTCCAAAGCATAAGATCACTTCATCTCACAACTCTTCAAAACAACCTACAGTGTGAAATCTGCACCTCGCTTGTGACACAGCTCCTTTCTCCCGGGCAAGAGACTTTCATCAGAGAGCCCCAGGGAATGGGAATGTGCAGGGCACAGGCCAGACTGCCAGTGCTGCCCAGGTTACACTGGAGGTACTGACACAAACAGATGGCAGAAACCAAACCATCAGCTGATCTGTGATCCATCAGTCATGGATTTTCTCACTTTATGGTCTTTTGCTACTGACTTATTCATTTTACATTTAGTTTAGACTATGGAAATGATACTAGACTAAAAGCAAATTTGAGTGATTTTCTTATTTGAATTCAAAATGGGTCATAAATTAGCAAAGACAACTCGTAACATCAACAACACTTTGGCCCAGGAACTGTTAACAAACGTACAGTGCAGTGGTGGGTCAAGAAGTTTCGCAAGGGACACGAGAGCCTTGAAGCTGAGGAGCATAATGGCATAATGAAGATGTGTCCAAGACTACTTATAATGATTTAAAATTCACGGTCCAAAACTGCAGTTAGTTTTGCCACAACCTAATACCATTCCTAGGGACAGGTAGGTGGGTCTTTCTCCCCTTCCCAGGGCACAGAAATCCAAATCAGAAACTCAGATCACCAGCAGACAGGGTCTTGCTTGTGGTCGGTGCTACGGGCGCACAGAGCAACGTTGGTGTCACATAATAATGCTGGGAGGGACTCATCCTGCTGTGGTTCTTCCACACATCAACCCAAAGATCCCGTTCAGCTGTAACACCAGGCAGCACCACCTTCAAACCCAGGAGGGGATCCCTGTAAGGGCTCAGGGTCCTGTGCCTGACCAGCACAGCCCTGGGACTGCAACAAAACCACCTCGACCTACCCGCCCATCTCTGACTGTGGGGTGGTTTTGGTGATGACGATGGTTTTCCCCAGCTTCGATTCCAGGTCCACTTTGTAGTCTCGGTGCCGCAGAAGTTCCCTTTTGACAGGCTGAGCTGGTTTGCCTAGAACATACACACAAAACCAAGTGTTTATCAGAAAAAGTCAAGCTTGACATGCCAGATTTCACGGTGCCCTTGATGAAAAGGGGCCTGCTGGGAATCTGGGACTACTTGATTCATGCAGAAATTACTTTTTTTTTTTTTTTAATCTGTAAAAGATCATTTCCTCCTCACTATTTCCTGGTTCCTATTTGAAGCAAATGGACCCCTGAGGTTTCTCCAGCTCTGACTTGGGTCATATTCTGAGATCTTGTTTCCAGGGGCTGATTGTTCCTCTCCCTCCCCAAGGAACAGGCAGACAGAGGCAAAGGTTCTCAGTCATAACTTTCGTCAAAAAATATATTCAGTGGGAGGCAGAGAAAAAAGGATGGGAGCAAGGCAGCCCTGAACTGCTGCTGCTTCCCTCCGATTTCACTTCCAGCCGCTCTGTCCCTCTCAAACACAAAGGGCTGGGGTGACTCCCTGCCAGGCACTACGCACCATCTTTCTTTTCTCTCTCTTCCGTGAGCCGCTTCTCTGCAAGTTTCTCGTATTCATCTTTGTCCCACTTTCGGCGGAAGTCAAAGTTCTTAGTCTGAGGAGGAAACAAAGTGTATATCATCAGTTTGAGTAGCTCTGAAGGGAGATTGGGAAAAGAGGTGGAATTGCTTGGCCTGTGCAGCCACAGCAGTAAATTAAGGACACTACGTTATACCCCCATGTCCTGTTTTCATATCTAGGAATTAAGGATGTAGCTTAAGAGAATGACAGAGCATGCACATATCTACTTATTCTAGAAGGATTTCAAAGCACCGAGAAAAGTAACAAGTTAATCTCAACGGCTCCTGAGATGATCAGCCAGGATTTTGCTCTGAAAACCAGACAGAAACGGGATTTAAACCGATTGACCTGAGACCTCAGAAGTACCACCTGACGAACGTACTCCAGGTGCTAGCAGGTCACACACCCCCTTTCCAAACAGCAATTAAACCCAAGCTGCAAATATGGGATGAGTAAGCCGTGAAACACAACACGAGCTACAAAGAGTTTGACTGAAAAACGTGGGAGTTCAGAAGGCTGCGCACACCGGCTCCCGCAGAGATCGGCCACACGTCTGCACGTTACAGGAACGAAAGCGCTGAGTTTGCTGCAGAATCACAGGAACCAGTACGAGTTTTACAAGTGTGATGGGTACAAACAAACCAGAAACATCTCTGAAATGTCCACCTGTCACAGCAGGGTGTGGAGACACCAGGGGAACCGCCTGGTCCTGCCCCAGCTCCCCAGAGTCCTGTGGAGCAGTGACAGGACAGGTCATGGGAAGAGAAGCCCAATTCAGGTGAAGCCGGCACTATGGAAAACCAAAACTGCTCTTTTGAGGGGGATTTTTACCTAATCACCAGCACTGAGGGCAGAAGTGACTGGACAAGAATCCCATTTCCATGCTAGTCCAGCCTCACCAAACCAGCACAGCCTCTTCCCTGAGGCTTCCCCATGTGCACCCCATAACAGTTACGGTCATAACTCTGACACTTCTTTATTTTCTAGAGAAGAGAACTCCCGTTGGGTCAGAAAGCTGCATTTCTCTTGGCACGGCAGTGAGAGGCTCTCAGCTTCATATTAAAAAAGGATGGATGTATTTTAAAACACCTCCAGGACTGAAAGACCCCCCCACACTGCCTCCTCCGTTCAGCCAAATCAAGAATCCAATCACAATCCAAAGGAAATAAATCTCATTTGAAGCCACAGCAGCAGCAGCACAGTCATTTAAGGTTTTCTCCTTGGGCAATCCTTCAAATGGAACGAACAACTGCTGATAGGAATGAAAATGCCTTAGGGAGGCGCAGAAAAATTCTCATTTATTCCCAGAGTTTCTTAAGCACTTTAAGCATGTCATAACAGGTTTTATTAACCACCCTGAGCAAAAGAAAAGAAAATATCACGGAGTGTAAATTAATGTTTGGGGGTATTTTCCAGAATCTAGACTATCCTGCACACCAGCGCACGATCACAAATCATAGCTGGGGGGAGCCCGGAGAGGAGGCAATTTACTTGCTGCTTCATTCTCCGCTTGTAATAAAAGGGAAAGAGTCTTTTGCAGATCTTTTACCAATCTCCCTCCTCCAGGCACAGGAAAAGAAATTAAAAAGAAATTAAACCCCAAACAAGATTTTGGCTAGACATGATCCAAAGGAACTTTTTTGAACTGGTCTGGTGGAGGCAAGGGTGGCTGCAAGCCCTAAAATCTTTATCTAAGAACTGCTTTGGGTGACAGAGAGTATTTCCCAAATAAGTAACAATTAAAAAGCAGAAGTGCCCCAAAGCCTCCTGCTCCCTGTGGAGGTGGACAAGGAACAACTTGCCACTATCAGCATCAAAGACTACAAGATAAGTCTCAACTCAGTCTAACAGGACACAGACACAAATGAACCCGGGGCCTCATGTCATGGCGGGCAGACATCCCACTCCCTGACCTCCCTCGCGGCTCCTCAGCCAGTGGCTTCAAGAGAAGGGAAAAGTGGCTGACAACACAGAAAAGCACAGCCCCTGTGGAGATGACAACTCTCTGGGGTGTCACCTGAGGTGTCTGAACTGCTCCAGCACTCCAGTAGCACCCACCTCACCCATCCCATCTCGGCATTCCCAACACCAGATCCTGCGGGATCCATGAAGGCAGCCAGAGCTCACTGCTACGCTGCACAAATCCACCAACACCACTAGAATCAGACAAGGGGCAACAGGTACAAACTGGAACACAGGAGTTTCCACTGAAATATGAGAAGAAACTTGTTCATGGTGAGGGTGCCAGAGCCTGGCGCAGGCTGCCCAGGGAGGTTGTGGAGTCTCCTTCTCTGCAGACTTTCAAACCCGCCTGGACACCTTCCTGTGGAACCTCAGCTGGGTGTTCCTGCTCCGGCGGGGGGATTGCACTGGATGAGCTTTCCAGGTCCCTTCCAACCCCTGACATTCTGGGATTCTACGATTTATGAATCGCAGGTACAGAAAAAGCAGTTTCTCCATGCAGGGCAGACAGCAGCAGCAGTTCCAGCAGAGCCAGGAAATGGGCAGCACTGCCCCGGGGAAGCCAGAGGGACGGGCAGGAAAAGAGGGGGAACAGCAGGAGCTGCCTCCACCATGGCCCAGCGCCAGGAGGCCCCGGGATGGGCTGAAGGCTGGTGGGCACCCCCACCCGGGGCTGGATCCCCGCACACCGCCCGGCGGCAACGGGAAGATCGGGGCGGGGGGCTCGCCCTCCTCCGAGCCCTGAAGGCATCAAGGCCTCTGCGGGGGACCCGAATCTCCCGATACCCCCGCACAGCGAGCACCGCGGGGTGCAAAGCAGAGACGGGGCCTCCGCACCAGCCCCGGCCCCGCCGCGGCCCGTCACCCCCCGGGCGGGCTGCAGGCCCGAGCGCGGCCCGAACGGGCGGGACGGCCCTGGCGCCGCCTGCTCCTCCCGAGCGGCCTCGACCCCGCCGCCGGCACAGCCCAGGGGTTACTGGGCAAGGGAGAGAACGAGAGCGCGGCCCCGCCGCCCCCGCCCCGCTGCCCACACCTACCCCGCTGCCCGACGCCATGGTGAGGGTGCGAGCGACAAGGAAACGCAAACTGTCGCGCGGTGGTTGCCCGGGCCGTAAAGCGGGGTAGTCCGCCCGAGCACCAACGAGCGCCCGCGCTCTGGCCTAGAGCGCCGCAGAGGGGGGCGGTCATGTGGCCCGGCCGCTTCCGGGTTCCCGGACCGGCCATGCTGCGGCTGGGGCCGCTTGTCGCCGCCGGGCGCCTCCTGGCGGGCCCGCGCTGCTCCGGGACCCGGGGCAGCGTCTGCAGGGCCGGGCCGGGACCGCTCGGGGAGCGCGGCCTCCCGTCCCAGGGCCTGGTCCTGAAGACGCCCAAGGTAACGGAGGAGCGGGGGCCGCGCCGGCGCTGACCGGGCGCTGCTTCCCCCGCTCCTGCCGCTGACGGCCGCTCTCCGTCCCGGGCCAGGGCACCCGCGACCATCCCCCCGCCCACATGGTGCTCCGCGACCGGCTCCTCGCCGCCGTGGTGACCTGTTTCAAGCGGCACGGTGCGGCCGCCATCGACACCCCCGTGCTGGAGCTGCGGGTGAGGCGGCGCTGGGACCCCCTGTTTCCCCCTGAAGTGTGGGTGACCCCGGGGCTGTGCGGCCCCTCTGCCCCCGGGGGTCCCCTCCTTCTGTGGGACTGGGGAGCACCCCATTTCCAGGGGCTAAAGGGCAGGTTTGGGACGGGACTGGAGGGACACAGCTGAGGGAGCCCCTTGTGTGGGGGGATGGGGCCCTGGACCCTCTTGTGCCAAAGGGGACTCGGGGGTGTGTGTCCTGTTCCCCTCTCTGCTTCACTTGTGGGGTTTGGGGGTGACAGGCTCCCTGCACCTCAGAGCCACCCCAGAGGGGATGGGGACACAGCTCCTTGGCTGCCCCCCCAGCCCCGTCCCCTCTCCCCAGGAGACGCTGGTGGGGAAGTACGGGGAGGAGGCGAAGCTCATCTACGAGCTGCAGGACCAGGGGGGAGAACTGCTGGCCCTGCGCTACGACCTGACCGTATCCTGCGCCCGTGGAGGGGACGGGGACAGAGCAAGGGCACTGCTGCCCTGGTTGGGTCACCTGGGCCCTGACAGGTGGTCTCGTAGGGGTGACAGGAGCTCCCTTTCCCATGAGCAGTGGACACGCCACCTCAAACCACCCCACAGCAAAGCTCCCTGGTTTTCCACAGTCTGTGACATGCACCATTATGCTCCACCATACTGATGTTACCTCCTCCCAGTTATAGTCCCCAGCTCTGTGCTTCTGTCCTGCTCAGCCCACTGTTTAGTGCCCCAGGGGCTGTGTGCTGCAGGTACAAAGCAGGTGTTCCTCCAGAGCCTTCTCCACCTTCATGTCTCCCTGAAAAGGTCCCCTCTGCATGTTTGTACGTCTGTGGTATACGTTGAATTCTCTCTTGATCGCACTGTGAGAGGGTAAAATGAGCTGGTAAGGTGTGTGTACATGAGACACTGACACACTGTGGTTCAGGAGAAGGAAATGGAGTTGTCCTGGTGTTGGTGGAGCTCTGAGCAGTTCACCGCACTCATCCTCAGCCCTGGCTGATGCCCCCTGGAGATCAGAGACCAGTTTGCACAGCAGGAGGCAGATGGGAGCGGTGCAGTTCAGCTTTGTGTAGCTCAGGGGAATTCCATGTTCCCGTCCTTAACTCCTTGGCCTCAGGTGCCCTTCGCTCGCTATTTGGCCATGAACAAGATCACCAACATGAAACGCTACCACATCGCCAAGGTCTACAGGCGGGACAACCCGGCCACCACCCGGGGCCGCTACAGGGAGTTCTACCAGTGCGTGAGTGTTGTGGTGGCTGTCGTGCGAGGGGCCAAGACAGCACAGGGACTGGCGTGGGTTTTACCGGCTGGTTTGCCTTTGGCTGCTGTGGGGCTGCTTGGTGGAGTCAAGGTGTCTCACCTGGGCAAGGAGCCACTTCTGCTTCTTCTGCCCCCAGGACTTTGACATTGCTGGGCAGTTTGACCCGATGATTCCTGACGCCGAGTGCCTGAAGATCGTGCACGAGATCCTGAGTGACCTGCAGCTCGGGGACTTTCTCATTAAGGTGAGACCAGAGCTGCGTGGTTTTCCTCCTCTGTGCTTTCCCCTCCTGGCGGGTTGAGGTGCCAGTGAAATGTCCAGAGGAAACACCCGCAGCTGCAACTGCCTGCACTGCTGGTGCAGGAAGAAATGGCAAGGGGGATCTCCCCTGAGGTAGAGGTGGGGGTAGACTCTTGAGCAGGGCCTGGTTGTGGTAGGACAAAGGGTGATGGTTTTAAACTAAAGAAGGGGAGATTCAGGCTGGACATGAAAAAGAAATTGTTGCCCCTGAGGGTGGTGAGAGCCTGGCCCAGGTTGCCCAGAGAGGTGGTGGATGAACCATCCCTGGAGACATCCCAGGCCAGGCTGGACGGGCTTCTGAGCAACTTGAGCTGGTGAAGATGTCCCTGCTCATGGCAGGGGTGGCACTGGGGGAGCTGGGAAGGTCCCTTCCAACCCAAACCATTCTGTGATTCCAAGTGTGCCTCTCCCACCTCAGGTCAATGACCGACGGATTCTGAATGGTGTGGTTGCCGTCTGCGGCATCCCGGAGAGCAAGTTCATATCCACGTGCTCTACCATAGACAAGCTGGACAAGGTAAGGGTTGTGCTTGTAGCGAGATCGTGGCCAGTCTGAGGGGCAGATGTTTCAGGCTACATAGTGTTGTGGCTGTTCTCATCAGAAAGGGGTTCACAGCAGCTGAGCCATGGGTGTTTGTAAAGGATTTGGGGAGCTCTTGGGTGTGGTTAAGAATAGATCCCTGGATTTCTGGTGGTTTCTGTTAACAATTCCTGTGAGAGAGAGGTGAATTGTTAGTGAGATTGCTGATTGCTGTCTTCCCACACGTGTTGTTAATACATGGGCTGGTGGAGACAGTGGATGCTGAGAGCAGCTACTGGGAGCGGCTGCAGCGGCAGAGGTTCTGGTTTCTCCTTGCAGATGCCGTGGAAAGAAGTGAGGAGCGAGATGGTGGGAGAGAAGGGGCTCTCTCCCGAGGCTGCGGATCGCATCGGGGAGTACGTCCAGCTGAACGGTGAGCACAGTGGGGTCCAGCCCTTGGCCTTGTTCCCCTGAGCCGGGCAGAGCCAGCGCCAGAGGGTTGTGAGGCACCAACACGGCTCCTTCTCACAGGTGGGCTGGACCTGGTCGAGCGGCTCCTCCAGGACCCAAAGTTGTCCCAGAACAAGCTGGCCAAGGAGGGGCTGGGGGACATGAAGCTGCTGTTTGAGTACCTGACCCTGTTTGGCATCGCAGGGAAGGTGAGGAGTGTGGGAGCAGGAGGGAGCTGCCTTCGTGGCCCCTGAGTGCACCCGGTGAGGGGCTTCCCCATGTCCTGCAGATCTCCTTCGACCTGAGCCTGGCGCGGGGTCTGGACTATTACACGGGGGTGATCTTTGAGGCCGTGCTGCTGCAGCAGGAGAACGACCATATGGAGGAGCCCGTCAGCGTCGGGAGTGTGGCCGGAGGTGGCCGCTACGACGAGCTGGTGGGGATGTTTGATCCCAAGGGTCGGAAGGTGCCCTGTGTGGGGGTCAGCATTGGCATCGAGCGGATCTTCTCCATCCTGGAGCAGAAAGTGAAGGTGGGTGGTGCGTGACACGGGGAAGGCTCTAGGACGTGTCTGTCATTTGCTGCAGAGCTCTACAGCTCCACAGGATTCAGGAGGATGGGATTTGGGTGGAGAAGATGGGTCCCCTCCTGCTGGAATGTCTGTGCACAGAAGATAGAGCCCTGTTCTGCAGCCCAACAGGATGCAGTTGTGGGCAGCTGAATGCAGCATTTTGTAGCAGCTGCCAAGGACACATCAGAGATGGGCCCTGAGCTCTGGTCCTGGCTCAGAACTCTTCTCCTGAGTGACTTTGCTCTTGTCTCCTGCCTGTGAAGTTTTCTGTGCTGGGGATTGTGAAGAGATTAATTCAGTAACAGCTGTGGCACTTGTTCTGTAACGAGCGCCCTAGGAAAGCCTGTGAGGAAATACGTCACTCTGCATTTAGTTCTGAGTTTGGGATTCATAGCAAGTAGAGCTGAAGCAATGTGTTTGTAGCTGAAGAATCAAAGGAGACATTAGAAAGCTGTCCAGGTCCCATCTGAGAGGGAGGAAGGAAGGGCAAGATCCCATGGGAACAGCAGCAGACGATTAAGTAGCATGTCAGAATGCAGATTCTCTGGGGGACTCATTGCCCTTGGCCAGGCTGTCTTACGTGTGCACATGTTTTGCTTCTGGAAGGTTGTCCTTGCTCGGTAACAGCCACTGAAGGGTGACAGTTAGCTTGTAAGTGTGTGTGTGTGTGTTGTGGGGAGCCAGGTTAAGGTCTGAAGACACGAGTAGATGAGCTGCAGGTTCCCTCAGAGCCCATCACTCCCTCGAGCGTGTCTGTCCCCGCAGGCTTCCGGGGAGAAGATTCGAACGACTGAGACACAAGTGCTGGTGGCTACACCCCACAAACACTTGCTCGCTGCGAGGCTGAAGCTCATCTCTGAGCTGTGGGACGCAGGGATCAAGGTAAAGGACGTGGGCTTAGCACTGGTAGGGGTGCGGGAGGGAGAGCCTGAGGGAGCTGCAACAGTGAGAACAGCGCCACTCGTGTGTCTCTTCAAGGCTGTCTGAGATGTAGCAGGCAGAGATCTGAGGAGAGAGCTGAGAGCACTAAAGGGAACCACTCATTGCAGGAGTGATGAGGCAGAGTTTTCTGTGGGGTTTTGGTGCTGGCTGTTCTGTTCCAGGATCCATCAGAGCAAATTTTGCACTAATGATTCACCTTCTCTGCTCCTTCTAGGCAGAGATGCTGTACAGGAAGGATCCTAAACTGCTGAAGCAGCTGCAGTATTGTGAGGACACGGGGATCCCCCTCGCTGCCATTGTAGGGGAGCAGGAGCTGACAGATGGAGTTGTCAAGCTGCGAGATGTCGCAACAAGAGAGGAGGTGAGAATGCTTTTTTATGCCAGATTTCAAAAACGCTTCCAAAATCTAGCAGTTACCGAAAGGCTCTGGGTTATCCCCCAGTGCTGTTGTTCCTCTGGGGAGCTGCAGCACAGATCTGCTCCAGAAAACCAGCACCAACTGTGTCAGTGTCCGCAGCAAGTCCTTGAGGCCAGGGTTTCAGTGCTGCTACCTCTTCCTTTCCATTTGCTTTGTAGGTTGATATCCCAAGAGAAAAGCTTGTTGATGAGATCAGAAGAAGGCTGGAGCCCTAGGACTTCTCTGACCAGAGCTGCTTGACTGAGCTGCTGTACACGTGGACCTGCCAGCACCCTTCCCACTGAGGTCTGGACACTCTCTGCTAGCCTGGGGCTCACCTGCCTGGGCTAAGGCAGTGTGGACATGGGATTTCTGCTTGGAAAGGAGTGAGCAGGTTTTAAAAGTTATGGACAGCGCAGTCAGCAGGTTGACCTCTGGTTGACAGCTCTGAAGGACGGGTCAAGCTTGTGAGCACCTAACATTGCAGTACCTGTAGCTGGGCAGCCTGTTACACCTGCCATAGGCAGCTGTGGCGGTGGTGGGTGGATGTGGATCGGGCTGAGCTCAGCGAGGGGCAGAGCTGGGGGGTGCTGGGCGCCTGCAGGCTCAGGACACGGGGCGGCGTGGTGGGGGATGTCACCCTGGCCCTGTGAGGGCTGCCGGGGCAGCTCCAGCCTGTGCCTGGGCTCTGCTGGGTGCAGGGCCAGACCTGTGTGGGGCTGCGGCACCAGAGCCTCCTGAGGGAGGACACGAGGGGTCTGCTGCAGGCAGCCTCAGGCTGGGGCGAGCGTGGAAGAACTCTGTATTTTTGTATATTAAAAAAAAAAAAAAAACCTAAAAAAGAAGAAAGGGCCTCGGTTGTCTATTTGAGCTGCGTGACCCCGGCGGTTCTCCCCGCGGCCGCTGAGCTGAGGTGGTTGCTGTGGCAACAGGAGGGCGCCGCAGTGCGCAGGCGCGGCCGGGCAGGCGGGGGCGCGCAGGCGCAGTGCGCAGACACGGGCCGGCATGGCGGACGAGGCGGCGGTGCGGGCACAGGCCGAGGCCGTCCGGCGGCTCAAGCAGGACAAGGCCGATCCCGATGAGGTGCGGCGGGTCCCAGAGCCTGCCCGGGCTGCGGGTGCGGGGCTGGGGGGCTCGGAGTTACTGGGGATGGGGTGCTGGGGAGGACCGGTATGATTGGGAGGGGGTGCTGGGAGACTGGTGTGACTGGAGGGGGTGCTGGGCTGGAGAAGAGGGGCTGAGGGAACCGGGGATGCTGGGGATGGTGCTGGGCTGGAGAGGGGGGTGCTGAGGTGACTGGGGTGTGGCTGGGGTTACTGATCTTAGTGGGACGGAGCTGTAGGGAACTGGGGACACTGGTGTGGGTGTTGCTGGGCTGGGTGGTGGCAATGGGGAGAGGGGTGTGGGGGGGGATGGGAGGGCTGGGCTGGAGAGCAGAAGGACTGGGAACACAGGTGATACTGGTGTTAGATTGGAGAGGTCGGTGTTGGGAGAAGGATGCTGGAGGCTGTAGGGGTGGCCGATGCTGGGGAGCACGTAGCAGGAGCTGGGGGTGCTGGGCCTGGGGTGGTGCAGAGGCTGGTGGGACGGAAGGTGGGGATTGGGAGATAGGTGATGAGTAACGAAGATGCTGAAGGGAGTGGAGCATCTCCTGTGTGAGGAAAGGCTGAGGGAGCTGGGGCTCTGGAGCTGGAGGAGACTGAGGGGTGACTCATTCATGGGGATCAATATGGAAAGGGTGAGTGTCAGGAGGATGGAGCCAGGCTCTTCTTGGTGACAGCCGATGAGAAGACAAGGGGTAATGGGTGCAAGCTGAAACACAAGAGGTTACACTTAAACCTGAGAAGAAACTTGTTCCTGGTGAGGGTGTCAGAGCCTGGCCCAGGCTGCCCAAGGAGGTTGCGGAGTCTCCTTCTCTGCAGACGTTCAAACCCACTTGGACACCTTCCTGTGTAACCTCATCTGGGTGTTCCTGCTCCAGTGGGGGGACTGGACTGGATGAGCTTTCGAGTTCCCTTCCATTCCCTGATATTCTGTGATTCTGTGGGGGATGCTGAGACTGGGTGTTTGTAGCAGAATTGGGGAGTACTGGAGAGGAGCAGGGGGTGCCCCTCTGTTTGCTGTGGGAGACTGGAACAGTGGATGTGTTGAGGCTGGGTGTACTGGGAATGCTGAGGGCTGGCAGGTGGGCTGACCCCCAGCTCCCTCCTTGTTCTCTCCCCAGATTGCCAAGGAAGTCGCGAAACTGCTGGAGATGAAGGCACAGCTGGGGGGAGATGAGGGGAAACACAAGTTTGTGCTCAAGACCCCGAAGGTAATTTCCCCAGCACACGTACTCACATCTGCTCTGTGTGCACGACCTGCTCCTGTGCCCAGACCCAGCACTCCCGCACCTGCAGGTGCAAAACTTCCACACAGACTTGCCTGTTGTTCTTGTTTCTGTTTCCCTTTTTGCTTTCAGCAGTAGGGGAGAGAGGGGTGAAAATATCCCTGTCAGTATCTGACCCAGATCCCCTGCTAACTCAAACACTTTCTGGTGTTTCTGTGACAAGCCAACCACCAGCTAGTGTGGTGAGGAAATTAAATCCCATTTTGGTCAAGGTTTGTTGTAACTCCCCAGTGTGAGAGGTCTCATATCTGCTCAGTTTGCGCTGTTTGAAGTAAGGTCATGACTTGCATTGCCTTGATGAGTTTATGGCTCAGGCTCTTCAGCTTGTGTAACACTGACCCCATTAGTCCCTGTGGACATGGGCCTCGTGGATCAGGGATCCTCAGGCTGCTCCTGTTCCCTGGACCGAGCGAGTGAAGCTGCTGGTGAGCACAGAGCGCTGCAAAGTGCAGCTCTGCTGGTGCGAGGCTCATCGCGGGGGAGCTGCAAAGCAGAAGGAAACCAAAGAAACGCAGGTGCCCAGCACTGTTTGCCAGGAGTGTTCAGCATGTGTTGAAATGTGGGGAGCAAGAAAGGTCTTGTGGTTTTTGATCTTGCCTTAGTCAATGAGGGTGAGCGATCCTATTGTACTGAGCAGCTGTGGCTGGCTGCTGACATTTCTGTGTCCTCCTGCAGAAGGACCCTTCAGACCCCTGAGAATAGTGTCCATAATGCAATTTATGCTAAATTTTTTTTTTTAATCTGAATGTTTCAGCACTAGCAGCTGATAAGAGACCAACTGCATTTGCCTGCTGTGGCGTGGAAAAAATTACAAATGTTGCTCACAAATAAAACAGGTTGTGTTAATACCACTGACTTAGGAAATGCCTCAAAACTCTCTCCCTTGTCCATTTGCTTTACTGTGTGTTTTGGTGAATGTAATTGTGGTGTGAGACTGGAAAGTGGAAGGGTATTTCACTGTTTAAAGATGTGGAGAGAGGATTTTGCAGCTCTGTGAGTGCCAGGGAAACACAACGTGGGTTTCCAGCTTGTCTCAGTTGTGTCCATGTACAGCTGAGAGCTGCTGTGCGACCTGCAGCTGGGGTGTTAGGAATCGCCTGCTCTCTGCTTCCTCCTGCCAGTCCCTGGAAAACGAAAGTGGGAGGTGTAGTTAATTAACAGTGATTCACGTGTTGATGAGAGCCTAAAGGTGGTCAGTGACTGTTAACAGTGAAGGAATTAAAGCTGATCACATCCCAAGTGGACACTTCACAGGTGTCATGCTTTGAAAAGATGGTTTCTCTCTGTGTGTGGACATTGCAGAGGTGCTGGTTGTTCTGCAGCTCCAGAGCTGTGTCCTCTGGTTCCACCTCTCAGGTGGCTTGTTTTGCAGGGCTCTGGCTGAGACATTTGAGCCAGAGCTGTGCACAGATCCTCAGCTGAGCTCTCTGACTGCTGGATGAATTGGTGCCTTTGTTTCCTGCATCGTGAAACTCCTCACTGAGATTTAGCTCTGCCGACCATGGCAGATCGTGTCTGAGCTGTGTCCTGATGTTTTCCAGTGGTTTTGGGTGCTGTTTTTTACTATCTCTCCCAATATCTGCTATCTGGTTTTGTTAGCAGTATGATGGCTTCATCACCTGGCCTCTCACACCTGTCTCCCCTGTGTGCCTCTAACCCAACATGTCCTTTGCTCTTCTTTATCTCCCTCAGGGCACACGGGACTACAGTCCCAAGCAAATGGCCATTCGCGAGCGAGTCTTCAATGCAATCATTGCCTGCTTCAAGCGCCACGGAGCAGAAGTCATTGACACACCGGTGTTTGAGCTGAAGGTGAGTGAGGACACAGGTGCTGAGGATCCCACAGTTGAAAGCTTGTGACGTTTTGAGGGCTGAGTTTCCTTCTTCCATCTCCCAGGTGTCCTCCCTCTCTCTCCATGTTTTCTGTGCGCTCCAGGGCTGATCCCATCACTGAAGAGGCTGTTTGTTCCTATGTCTTTTTGTTGTAGGAGACGCTGACAGGGAAGTACGGTGAGGACTCAAAACTCATCTATGATTTGAAAGATCAAGGAGGAGAGCTGCTGTCCCTGCGCTATGACCTGACAGTATCCTGCTTTAACCAGTGCCGAGGGGCCATGTCACCTTTGCTGTTCTCGTTTTGGGGCAGCGGGAGGAGCAGCTGGGGGGGCAGTCCCCTGGCTCTGGCCCTGTACCGACAGGGAGAGCATGAACAGGCAGTGTGCTTCAGTGGGTGCAGATCCCTTGCTCAGTCATTTACTGTATGTTACCTCTGTTTGTTGAAGTACCATTTGGTTGTGGAGCTGGGGGAGGATTTTCCAGACCAGGCTGCTGTGGGGCACAGTCCATGTGAGGCTGAGATCCAGCCTAAGGTGCTGCTGGAAGGTGCCTGTGAGGACACTTAATAGCAGCTTGTGTAGGCTGTGTCTTGGACAAGTCCAGCCATCTCTGAGTACAGAATCCCAGGCTGGTTGGGCTTGGCAGGGTCTTCTGGAGATCACCCAGTCCAACCCACCTGCTAACGCAGGGTCACCATAGCAGATCGCACAGGTCGGTCCAGGCGGGTTTGAATGTCTCAGAGAAGGAGACTCCACAACCTCTCTGGGCAGCCTGGTCCAGCCTCTGGGACCTCCCAGCAAAGAAGTTTCTTCTCATGTTCGGATGGAACCTCCTGTGTTTCAGTCTGTGCCCGCTGCCCCTCACCCTGTCGCTGGACACCACTGAACAGAGTCTGGTCCATCCTCTGACGCCTACCCTGGAGATATTGATAAGATCCCTCTCAGCTTCTCCAGGCTGAGCAGCTCCAGCTCTCTCAGTCTCTCCTCATCAGAAAGATGCTCCAGACCCCTCAGTATCTGTGTCCCTCCACTGAACTCCCTCCAGTATTTCCCTGTCCTTGAAGAGGGGAGCCCAGAACTGGACGCGGTTGCTTTGCCCCCCGGGTGTGCGCCACACTGTGCTGGGAGCTGGGGAGATAGTGAGGACCGTAGCTGCCCGTGACTGATAACGGGATGGGTGACCCCTCCCTGCTCCCATCCTTAACCCCATCCTCCCAGGTGCCTTTCGCTCGCTATTTGGCCATGAACAAGATCACCAACATCAAGCGCTACCACATCGCCAAGGTCTACAGGCGGGACAACCCAGCCATGACCAGGGGCCGCTACAGGGAGTTCTACCAGTGTGTGAGTCCGGCTGTGAGCAGGGGCTGCTGTGTGGGGCTGTGGGCTTGGCAGCGCCCCGGAGATGTAGCACCATAAAAATGTAGAACTGAAGGCTGTGTTACCCTGCAGTGGCCTTCCCTGTGGCTGTGGAAATCTCGGGAGGATGCACTAATCCTTAGTGTGCCTGTATGGCTGTGAAAAACAGTGGGAGCGTGGGAGAATGAGGATGATGTCCGGGACATGGGGTGCTGGTGTGCTGGGGATCTTTTGTGATGCAGCCCCAGTTATCTCCCCTGCTTTGTGCTGTGCAGGAGGACAGCCCCTTGCCCCATCCCAGGGTGCTCACCAGCCTGGTGGAGGGGAAGAATTTCCTTCTGATCCCAAACCTGGGAACAGTTGGACTCCTGGGTGTGTTAGCAGGACACCTGAGCCAGGCGAGGGACTCAGCATATGCTGCTTCTGTCCTGTACTGAGTCAGTCTTTATTTCCGAGGAAGGGAAAAACCCAGAGGCCATATTATAGAGCAGGTAAGAAAGCAATTTGCTTTGCGGCTTTGTCAGAGGAGTGTGGGAGCCCTGAGGAACAGCTTCATAGTGCTGCACTAACACAGTCCCCAGGGCCTTGTAGTGCAAACAAATTCCTGTTTGTGAATATTCCTATTTCATCACAGAACCCACATGGATGCTTTGCATCTTTGGCTTGCTAAATTCCCATTTCCAGACAACTTGGGGTCTTTGCTGTCTCATGTGAAAAACTGTTCCCAGATTTCTCTCCTAGGAGAACTAGAAATAGTCTCCCAATATCCAGGCTAAACTTGCATCTGATAGTTTCATTCTCACTGTGCCAGAGCAGCTCTTTGAAGGGTAGTTGTCATCCCAGGATAAGGATTATTCTCCTTTCCCAGATAAACATTTGGGAAATGTTTGGAGAAATCTTTCACTGTTTAGGCCATGTAAATTAAACTCTGTTACTTTCTCCACCTGAAGATGCTTTGCTTCTTTGCTCAGCCTAGTAACTTTTTCTGCATCTTTAAATATAATTCAGCAGCCCCGGTTGTTTTTTTTCAGTGAGATTTCACCTGTGCTGCATACAGCGGTAGTGGCACTTTCCTCACTGTACCAGACCTTACCCAACCTCCACAGGGATTGCATCAGCCTCCCTTGCACTCAGCTGATAGGGATTAGCTGATGTGATCTCATCTCTTTCCTCCTCTGTTGCCTCAATTTATTTTGGAAGCTTGGTGGAACCGTGTTGAAATTTACCTACTTAATCAAAATCAGTCTTGTACTCAAAATCTCACTGAAAAGTTTGCATTTGGAGATTCACAAATGGGAGTCAAATAAGATGTCTCTTGTTGCTTCTGTCTGTTTCTCTCTGAATATTGAGGGTGTCTTTGCTATTTTCCAGTCACAGGGTACCAGGCTGTTAAACCATCTTGCTGTTGGACTTTAGTTCTATGTGCCAGTTCGTCTGGTAATCCCTGGAGACCACTCAGCCTTTCTGAGTTCTTTTTCTGTCTTGGCAGTTGAAACTTTGGGTTTGCCTCAGTGAGATCACTTCTCCTGTCTTCTTCCCTGATCATTAATTTGATTGACCTGTGTATTAAAAAAAGAGCATCCTAAGAATCAAGGCAAAACGTTTGGTATTTAGGTCATACCAAATAATAAGTAGTTTTCTCCTCCCTTTCCTGGTTGCTTTGTTCTATTTGTTTACTGCTGATGATCACTCTGCTGTCTCCTTTGTGTTGTTTTTCCTCTGTTTTGAAGTGTATCACACAGTGAATTGCTGTGTTGGAGACAGGGACCAGGTCACACACCTCCAGAAGCAGAAAGCAGGGAACAGCAGGGTGGCTTCTCACAAACTGTCTGCCCTGTCCATGGCACAGTGTACAAACTCTTTGCAGTGCAGTGGACACGAGAGCACTGCTGCCTTCCATGAATCAAAGAATCATCTTACTTGGAAAAGATCTTTAAGATCATTGAGTCCAACCATTAACCTCACACTGCCAAGGCCACATCTACCCTATGTCCCTGAGAACCTCATCTCTGTCTGTCCAACCCTCCAGGGATGGTGACTCCAGCACTGCCCTGGGCAGCCTGTTCCAATGCCCCACAGCCCTTTGGGGAAGAAATTGTTCCCCAGATCCAACCTCAACCTCCCCTGGGGCAACTTGAGGCCGTTTCCTGTGCTCCTGGTGCTTGTTCCTGGGGAGCAGAGCCCGACCCCCCTGGCTCCAAGCTCCTTTCAGGCAGTTCAGAGATCAGAAGGTCTCCCCTCAGCTCCTGTTCTCCAGCTGAACCCCCAGGTCCCTCAGCCGCTCCCATCACACTTGTGCTCCAGCCCCTCACCAGCTCTGTTCCCTTCTCTCAACTCACTTCAGCACCTCAAGGCCTTTCTTCGTGTGAGGAGCCCAAAACCGACGTGAGGATTCGAGGTTTGGCCTCCCCAGGTCCCAGCACAGGGATGGTCACTGCCCTGAGCCTGCTGGCCATACCAGGTCTGGCACAAGCCAGGATGCTGGTGGCCACCTGGACACACACTGGCTCATGTTCAGTCGCTGTCACCAACACCTCCAGGTCCTTTTCCACCAGGCACTTTCCAGATGCTTTTCCCCAAGTCTGTAGCATTCATGGAGTTGTTGTGACCCAAGTGCAGGACCCAGCACTTGGCCTTGTTGAACCTCAGACAGCTGGCCTCAGCCCAACGATCCAACCGGTCCAGATCCCTCTGTATGGCCATCCCACCCTCCAGCAGATCAACACTCCCACCCAATTTGGTGTCGTCTACAAACTGACAGAGAGTGCACTCGATCCCCTCATCCAGATCATTGATAAAGAGATTAAACAGAACTAGCCCCAGTACTGAGCCCTGGGGAAGAGAAGTTGTGACTGGCCACCAACTGGATTTGGCTCCATTCACCACAACTCTCTGGGCCTGGCCCTCCAGCCAGCTCATTACCCAGTGAAGAGTACAGCCATCCAGGCCATGAGCTGCAGCTTCTCCAGGAGATGCTGTGGGATACGGTGTCAAAGGCCTTACTGAAGTCTAAGAACACAACATCCACAGCCTTTCCCTCATCCACTAAGCAGGTCACCTTGTCGTAGAAGGAGCTCAGGTTGGTCAGGCAGGACCTGCCTTTCATGAACCCATGTTATCTGGGCCTGATTGCCTGATTGTCCTGTGTGTACTGTGTGATGCCACTCATGATGATCTGTTCCGTGACCTTCCCTGGCACTGCGGTAAGACTGACAGGCCTGGAATTCCCCAGATTCTCCTTCTGGCCCTTCTTGTAGATGGGTGTCATATTCGCCAGCTTCCAGTCAACTGGGACCTGGTGAGCCAGGATTGCTGATAAATAATGGAAAGTGGCTTTGTGATCACCTCCACCAGCTCTTTCAGCACCCTTGGGTGGATCCCATCTGGCCCCATAGACAGGGTCATCTTGTCCCTTCTGGGTCCTGTTGGTGAGGGCTGGTACTCCCTTACATCCTGTTTTTGTTGCTTTTTGTAAACAAACTGCTGTGAACAGCAGAGCTGAGGCTGTAATTGCTGCAGCCACACCAGCGATGCAGAATTGCTTACAGCCCTTCTCCTGCGCCCCAGGACTTTGACATCGCTGGCCAGTTCGACCCGATGATTCCTGATGCCGAGTGCCTGAAGATTGTGCACGAGATCCTGAGTGACCTGCAGCTCGGGGACTTTCTCGTTAAGGTGAGACAGGGCAGGTTTCACGGTGGGAAGCAGTGGTCATTGTTCCTGTTTTATGCAGCAGCCCCTGTTCCCCCTCTAACACCCGCTGAGGTCTGATCCAAAAGCCCATCCCGCCTCTCTGCCTCCTCGTGGTGTGTATGTGAACCGGCTGGAGCTCAGCTCACACTCCCCTTTACTTGGGGATGCGAGAGGTTTCCCAAGGCTGCAGGGAGCAGAGTTCTCTGTAGCACCAACCTCAGTCCCCTGCAGAGCGTCCAGCAGCCACCTACCCAGGTGACTGTCATGTTCCTGCCTGCAGTAGAGCACAGGCTCTGCGCCAGGGTCCCTGTCCGAGCTCAGCGGGGACATCTGCTCACTGTGCGCCTTGTTGTCTGCAGCCTCTTGCCTTCTCCCAAGTCCTTTCTGGGGCTGAGGCCTCTTCCAGAGGACAAGTTGTGCCCTGCTGCAGGCTAAGTTTGCTGCTTGCCTCAGAACACCTTCATTTTGTTGATGTGGCACCCCTGGGTGGTTATTGTTCCCATGAGCCACTGGCTGGTGCATGTTGATGCTGCAGGATTGCAAACTCCCGAGCAGCTTTTGTTTCTGTCTGGTTTAATTGTAGATATTTTCACTACCCATGAAAACGTTTCATCTAGACGAGCCTTTGGCCTCAAGTACCCATTATTACAGAGCATAATTAAACTATGGAATTCACTATACTATTAAAAAATCCTTAGCAAGGTTTTAAGGTAATTAGATGTGCCTTTGTTCTTACACTGGGAGAGCAGGATAACGCACCGAATTAACTTCCTTAGGCCGTGGTGTGTTCCTGAGCTGTTTTTACATGTTCGCATGAGAGGACTCACAGACCCCGATGTTCTTCCTTCTCGGTGTCTGTGCCTCTAGGAGGAGACTGCGGCAGCTCTACCCTGTGTGACAGGAGTCAGTAGTGCCACCTGGGCCACCTGCTCCCCAGGAATGGGAAAGAGCAAAAACACTTCTCAGACATTGGCGAATTTCTCTTCCATGCTTAAAACTAGAGAGGAGAGAAACTGGACACAGCTGAGGCATCTGAATTCATAGTTAATGACTTGCTCCTTCTCCCCCAGGTCAACGATCGGCGCATCCTTGACGGGATGTTTGCAGTTTGCGGTGTCCCAGACAGCAAGTTCCGAATGATCTGCTCCAGCGTTGACAAACTGGATAAGGTACGAGCTGGAGCCCTGGGCTGCTGGGCTTTCAGTGAGTCTCTGTCCCTCGGGGCTGCTCTTTCCATGGTCTATGAGAACTGGCTGGAAAATGCTGATAAACGTCGAGTTGTTCTTGTTCCACCTTTTCTCTGGAGGGGAGGTACGCAGGGCACAGCGGTCACATCTGAAAACTGGATTCTATGCTTTCTTCTCCAGTATCACCCAAGGTTCTGACAAATGGAAAGGAGGGAGGGAAAAATCCTCTTCACGTGGGAGGTTCAACATCCCAAACCTTCGCCTTCTTAAGGTGCTGCTGCTTACAAACCAGAATCATGAAAACCTGCCCCCAGACTGGGCCATGGCATTGAAAATCCTTTTCAAATCAAATGCATCAGGTTCTGTCGGGTCATGTGAGGAAACACAGTTGTGTCCTGGAATCATAGAACAGGCCAGATTGGAAGGGATTTCAAAAGATTGTCCAGTCCAAACCTAATTAAAATTTCAGCCCTCGGTTGCAAGGCGAGTGTGGCATAAACAGTGAATCTCCGTGGTAATGCAGGAGTAGGGAAGTGCCATAAGTGACAGGCTGTAACCGTGTCTGTGAGGCAGTCAGTGTGCAGGTGACAGGGCAGAGCCCAATGGAACCCACAGTTGAGTTGTGTTGTCCCAGACCCTCTTCGTAAACCCTGTCCTGCAAGCTGATGCTGTCCTTGGTTGGTGATGTGACATCTGACGTCCCTGTTGAGGACACAGAGTCAGCAGCATGTGTGTGGTGCTGGCCGGGCTGTTTCGGCAGGAGCAGGGACACCAGCTTGTTTGTGGGACCCTCAGGAGGTGGTGGGGAACAGCAAGGAGACAGCAAAGAGAAGTGAGGTGGACAGGTATGGATGGGGTTTCTGTATTTTACCTGGAATTAAAGGATTTGGAGTGAGAAGGAGTAAGAGATCAGAAACATAGACCTGAAAAATAACCCCAGCAGCGCATTCCTTGGTCTGTTTGGTGTTGTCCTGCACTGGGTGTCCTCAGTGTGTGTCATCACACTCAGCTGTGGCTGTTGTCAGTGCAAAGACATTTTGCCAGGAGCAGCGGGGACTGTGCAGCTTTCTAGCAGGGCGAACACGATCACAGGGACAACAAGCTGCTCAGTGCCGTCGTCTCCCAGGGCTGTGAGATCGTGGTAGCTCATCCTGTCTCCTGATCGCTTCATTTAGACCTCTGCCAATTTGGGCGTGTAGCACAGATGCTTTTATAAAACACGCTGTGTGTGGATGTCGCTGTTTCTGTGGCTTCCTCTGTGGTACAAACCAGCCTGCTCTGTGCAGCCACTCTGGTGCGACACCAGGCAGGAGGTACCCGCAGGTTTGTGCTTGACGAGCCCTCGAGCACTGGCTGGTCAGGAGGTCTCTGAGGGATTCAGGAGGAGGGAGGGGATTGTCCTGCTCTGCTCTGCGCTGGGGCGGCCTCACCTGGAGCATTCACTGTGTGCAGGGCTGGGGACACAAGATAGAAAGGACACAAAGCTATTGGAGAGTGTCCAGAGGAGGCCATGAAATTGGTGAAGGGTTTGAAGTGAAGCCCTATGAGGAGCAGCTGAAGTCCCTGAGTTTGTTCAGCTGGAGCAGAGCAGACTGAGGGCAGAGCTCATGGGCTGCAGGTTCCTCAGCAGGGGAGCAGGAGGGGCAGGGCTGAGCTCTTCTCTGTGACAGTGACAGAACCCAGGCAATGGCAGAAGATGTGCCAGGGGAGGGTCAGTTGGACATGAGGAAAAGGTTCTTCACCCAGAGGTGCTGGACACTGAACAGGCTCCCAAGGAGGTGTCACGGCCCCAACCTGACAGTGTTCAAGAAGAGACTGGACAACGTCCTCATGGTGTGAACTGTGGGGTGTCCTGTGCAGGGACAGGAGCTGGAGTCGAGGATCCTCATGGGTCTCTTCCAGCTCAGGACATTCTGTGATTCTACGAACTATTTATTTGCAGTTGATGGTCTTGACTGTAGGTCCTAGTCAGGTATGAAGATGCTGGAGATCACTGTGTAAATGTGAATACAGCCCTCCACTAATAGCTAAGGAAGAGGAATGTTAAAATTAAATGCAATTTTTAAAATCAGTTTTCTTGGCTCGAGATCTGGAGTAGAATTTGGAGGCAAATTTCTGTGTGTGTTCAGAGTCATGTAGGGGCCACAGTGGGCTGACTGCCCCCAACCTTCTTGTGAAACCCTATGAAGCGAGGTGCCCCTGTATCTGATCTGCTGTGTTCATGTTGCTTTGTTCAAGGATGAACTGTGTTTTCCTTTGGAGGCCTTGTCTGATGGTTGAATTAAGTCAACTAGAGGAAGGCTCACCTAAAATCCTGTTAGCAGTGAGTTCTATTGCAAAGGCCTGACCACACTGTAGCATTTGGGGCTCTGTATGCATGGAAAAGCTATAGGGAGGATTGAGCTTTTTTTAGAGTGGGATAATTTCCTTGTTTTCCTACTGAAATGCTGTGACTTATCTCAGTACAGCTGGATGTGATCAGGACTCTGGTTCTCTTTGAGGCCTCGGTCAATGGGAAAACTGCAGCATAATCTGGGGTTTTGCATCACCCGACCACCTCCTCACGCCTTGCCAGGGGTAGGCACAACCAGCAACGCTTTCTTTACTGGAGTTTATGGCTAAGTACCGAACTGGGGAAACCACAGCAGCAAGACTTGGTGTTGTTACAGTACTGGTGTTTGTTTCTGGCCACAAATCAAACCCAAAGTATTTGTTCTGGAGCTTCGAGTTTTTGGGCAGCTTTGCAGACTGCAGGGTTGGGACACAGGCTGTGCAGAGGTACGAGGAGTGGAGCTGTGTGACTGCTCTGAGAGCATTTCATCTGTGGCTTCTCTCGTCCACCTCTTACGCACACTGACACCAATGGGATTTTGCCGTATGAAGATCTGTTGAGAGCAGATCTGTCTGTTCATCTGTGTCGGGCAGGACCCCAGAGACCTTCCCCAGGAGAGACCCCAGCCCTGCAGCAGTGGCTGATGTTCTTTTCTCCCCTCGCAGATGCCGTGGGAAGAAGTGAGGAGCGAGATGGTGGGAGAGAAGGGGCTCTCTCCCGAGGCTGCGGATCGCATCGGGGAGTACGTCCAGCTGCACGGTGAGCACAGTGGGGTCCAGCCCTTGGCCTTGTTCCCCTGAGCCGGGCAGAGCCAGCACCAGAGGGTTGAGAGGCACCAACACGGCTCCTTCCCGCAGGTGGGCTGGACCTGATCGAGCGGCTCCTCCAGGACCCAAAGTTGTCCCAGAACAAGCTGGCCAAGGAGGGGCTGGGGGACATGAAGCTGCTGTTTGAGTACCTGACCCTGTTTGGCATCGCAGGGAAGGTGAGGAGTGTGGGAGCAGGAGGGAGCTGCCTTCGTGGCCCCTGAGTGCACCTGGTGAGGGGCTTCCCCATGTCCTGCAGATCTCCTTTGACCTGAGCCTGGCACGGGGTCTGGACTACTACACGGGGGTGATCTATGAGGCCGTGCTGCTGCAGCAGGAGAACGACCATATGGAGGAGCCCGTCAGCGTCG
Source organism: Patagioenas fasciata (assembly GCF_037038585.1). Lineage (NCBI taxonomy): Eukaryota > Metazoa > Chordata > Aves > Columbiformes > Columbidae > Patagioenas > Patagioenas fasciata. Next base: position 17,315,452 of record NC_092533.1, on the reverse strand, counting down.
GGAGTGTGGCCGGAGGTGGCCGCTACGATGGGCTGGTGGGGATGTTTGATCCCAAGGGTCGGAAGGTGCCCTGTGTGGGGGTCAGCATTGGCATCGAGCGGATCTTCTCCATCCTGGAGCAGAGAGTGGAGGTAGGTGCCTTTGGTGCTCAACTAAGCGTGGAGAACGAGTGAGGATTTACATCTTGCCCATGCACCCCAGGTCAGATGCTGAACTGAGTCTTTGGAGAAGCCAGACAGGCCTCTGCTGTGCCCTGCAGCAGGAGTCAGAACCTGGGCATAATCCCCACTTTTCTCTGGCTTGGGAAACAATCTCTGGGGCTCCCACTGGAGACAAGAGCCCTCTGCCAGCAGCCCTCAGATGTGGCTTGTTGAGCTGTAGCTGGTGGGGCCACTTCAGTCCTCAGCAGCACCAGGAACCCAGGTCAGGTGCCTCAGTGTCCCCTGCCGCGTTAGGCGTCCCTGTGACCCCGCGTCCTCTTTGGGATGGTGGCAGTGCTGGAGGGCTGGCAGGGGACAGCAGCCTCGCACATCTCCTGTCCTGCCAGAGGCACTATGGAGACTAGATATGGTCGGATGTCCCAGTTGTGGGTGTTGAGTAGGTCTCTGTAGGCTCCCAAAACACTGCTGCACATTTCCCTCCTGCACAGGCCTGTTGTGGGGAGTTCTCTCTTGGCAGCCAGACACAACTGGGATTTCTAAGTGGAAACTGAATTCTTCCCCCACCACCTCCAGTCCTGGCCAGGGTTGTTCCTCTGTGGGTGACCTTTTAAAGGCTTCTCCCTCCAGCGATGGGGAGGCAGGAAAATGCCACTTTGAGTATCCAGCATCTGCCATGGGAGCAAGTGACTCCTGACAGCACTGGAGCATCTCAGCTTGCTGCTCTAAATCCAACCCACAGTTACCAGCTCGGCTGTTGAGCAGACAGCTGCCCCTTTCCAGCTTCTGCTGGGGCTGCTGCTCCTGAGCTGCTCGGAGCAGATCTGTGGGAGGCCTTTGGGTGTGGAGGAACAACCTCTAGGCAGAAGCTGGTAGGGAAGTTGTTAATTTTCAGCACATCCTCGAGTCTGTGCACAGCCGCAGAGCAGGAGGGAGGCTGCATTAACCCCTTGTCATGGGACAGCTGCAGAAGGTGAGATTCTGCTCCAGGATGGGGTCAGTGGGGCCTCCCTGAGTTGATGCTGTTCATCCCACTGAGCCTGATCCTCTTTACCACTAAACTGAGGCTGGTGACCTGTCCTGCTTGTAGGGTCTTGTGTTTCTCTGTATGTCCATGGCATCTTTTGAGTCTTGTCTCCTCTCTAGGCATCTGAGGAAAAGATCAGGACAACAGAGACACAGGTGCTGGTGGCCTCTGCCCAAAAGAAGCTACTTGAAGAGCGGCTGAAACTCATCTCTGAGCTGTGGGATGCTGGAATCAAGGTATGACCAGCTGTTGGCAAAGTCAGGAGCTGCCTGGTCAACTCTCTGTACCAGGAATGAACAGATCAGGCTTTGCTTTGGGAAGAAGGAGTCACAGGGAGAAGGTGGGCAGCAGGCTGCCTTCCTGAACAGAGCCTCCTCAGTGTCGCGAATCGGGGCTTCTCCAGGAAGGCTTGAGGAACATAGAATCATGAAATAGTTTTGTTTGGAAGGGACCTTAAAAGCTCCTCCAGTGCCACCCCTGCCATGAGCAGGGACATCTTCACCAGCTCAGGTTGCTCAGAGCCCCGTTCAGCATGACTTGGTCAGCCCTGTAGTGCTGCAGGGGCTGCTCTGTTTTCTCAGGACAGATTCCCAAAGCAGCAGCCCCTCAGTATGGCAGCTGGGATACTCTGCTGCGTCCAACAAAAAGCAAAAAATGCAGAGTCCTGCAAGGAGGGGAGAGCGGGGCCAGGGAGGGCTGGGCTGTGTCCTGAGGCCGAAGGCCGCTGTGTGGCAGGGCCCTGTGCCAGGCAGACTCCCTCGGTGGCTGAGCGGAGGAGAACGCCCAAGCGCTCTGCCTGGCTGCTCACCCTGTGGGGACAGCGCAGGTGTCAGCCCTGCTCTGACGTGGACTGGAGCTAATGACCTGCTGGAAAGAAGCACTGTGGAGAAGAACTTGGGAGTTCTGGTTGACAACAGGTTGACCATGAGCCAACAATGTGCCCTTGTGGCCAAGAGGCCAATGGTACCTGGGTTGAATGAGGAAGAGTGTGAGCAGCAGGTTGAGGGAGGTTGTTCCTCCCCCTCGGCTCTGCCCTGGTGAGGCCGCATCTGCAGTTCTGTGTCCAGTTCTGGGGTCCCCAGTTTAAGAAGGACAAGGAATTACTGGAGGGAGTCCAGTGGGGGGACACAAAGATGCTGAGGGGTCTGGAGAGACTGAGGAAGCTGGGGCTGTTCAGCTGGAGAAGAGAAGCTGAGAGGGATCTGATCAATGTGATAAATATCTCCAGGGTGGGTGTCAGAGGATGGACCAGACTCTGTTCAGTGGTGCCCAACGCCAGGGTGAGGGACAGTGGGCACAGACTGAAAGACGGGAGGTTCCATCTGAACATGAGGAGAAACTTCTTTGCTGGGAGGTGCCAGAGCCTGGCCCAGGCTGTCCAGAGAGGTTGTGGAGTCTCCTTCTCTGAGACATTCAAACCCGCCTGGACCCACCTGTGTGATCTGCTCTGTGACCCTGCGTGAGCAGGGGTTGGACTGGATGTTCTCCACAGGTCTCTTCAACCCAACCAGGCTGGAATTCTGTAATGACCTCCTGCTTTCCCAGGACAAGCAGTGTCTTTGAGCTGTGTTGAATTACTCATTAGCTGTAATGCCAAACGTTCTCCCTTAGCTCACAGACCCCCACACTCACCAGACAGCAATTAGCAGCAATTAGCCCAGCAGTGCCTGGTTGAGGGGGTGTGGAGAACCAGGCCAGCACTGATCATGGCGGTGTACTCTGGTTCTCTTCCAGGCAGAAGTGCTGTACAAGAAGAACCCGAAGCTGCTGAACCAGCTGCAGTATTGCGAGGACACGGGCATCCCTCTCGTCGCCATTGTGGGCGAGCAGGAGCTCAAGGATGGAGTTGTGAAGCTGCGGGTCGTGGCAACCAGGGAGGAGGTGAGGCCCATGGTGGTTTGGCTTGAGGGGGTGGTGGCTGCTTAACCCTTTGCCCCTCCAGACCCACCTGTACCGGCTCTGCCGTGGTGCCCTTGAGCTGTGCACAGCAAGGTGGCCTTGCCAGCCCACCCTTGGAGTGTAGTGGAAAAAGGGGAGGTCAGAGGCTGAAAAGTGAAAAGTCTCCATGGCTTAACAAAGCTGCTGCTGCAGGTGTGGCGCGGGAAGTCTCTTACCAGGCAGGAGCCAGGGCTGGCAGGCTGGAGATGAGGCCTGGGAGCTGATGGTGGCTTGTGGGTTCACTTTTGGAGACTGGGTGAGGTTTCCTCAGCCCCTCCTGACTTGCTGTGGAGCACGTGCCCTGGCGTCACTTTGCCACCAACCCCACTCTAACAGGTTCTCAGGATTTTATCCATTGGCTCCCTCATTAGATCTTCTCAAGCAGTGATCTCCCCAGAGGCTTCTGCAACACCTCATGCTCCAGTTCCTTGCCCCATGCAGTTTCCTGGAGCCGTGGAGCGCTGTTGTCTCTGGTTCTGGACGGTTTCCCATCATGTGGCCTCCTTGAACTCCCAGCTCTTCCTCAGTTCAGGAGCCTGGAACACAGAGGGGCGATTCACTGGGCTGTAGGGCTGCTCACGCTTTCTGTCCAGGGCATGGGACCACTGCTCAAGGTCCCGGAGGTGGCACGAGTGGGACCAGTGCTGATCTGTGCACTGGCCTTGGCTGTGGAACCAGTAGGGAAGAGTGGGAAGAGCATCGCTCTCTGGATCGTTGGGCAGGAGGGGACTCGGCAGGGCTGCAGGCCAGTGCTGGCTCTCTCAGGTTCAGCTCTGTGTGTGCTGCAGCCCGTTTGATCCCCGCAGAGGGACCGGTGACAACACCACGCTGTGATCTGCCCGGGTGTATTAGAAATGGTGTGGTTAGCAGGGCCAGAGGGGTTCTCTTCCCCCTCTGCTCTGCCCTGGTGAGACCACACCTGGAATATTGTGTCCAGTTGTGGCCCCTCAGTTCCAGAAGGACAGGGAACTGCTGGAGAGAGTCCAGCGCAGCCACCAAGATGCTGAAGGGAGTGGAGCATCTCCCGTGTGAGGAAAGGCTGAGGGAGCTGGGGCTCTGGAGCTGGAGAAGAGGAGACTGAGGGGGGACTATTAATGGCGATCAATATGGAAAGGAGGAGTGTCAGGAGGATGGAGCCAGGCTCTTCTCAGTGACAACCAGTGACAGGACAAGGGGCAATGGTACAAACTGGAACACAGGGGGTTCCGCTTAAACTTGAGAAGAAACTTGTTCCTGGTGAGGGTGGCAGAGCCTGGCCCAGGCTGCCCAGGGAGGTTGTGGAGTCTCCTTCTCTGCAGACATTCAAACCCGCCTGGACACCTTCCTGTGGAACCTCAGCTGGGTGTTCCTGCTCCATGGGGGGATTGCACTGGATGATCTTCTGAGGTGCCTTCCAATGCCTGACATTCTGTGACACAGGGCCACAGATGCGGCACAGGCCATCGCTCTGGGACCGGAGGGACCAGGTATGTCAAGCTGCTTGGGTTGTATTGAAGCAACTTTGTGCTCCTTCTGTGTAGGTCAATGTTCCCAGAGAGAGCCTGGTTGAGGAGATCAGGACGCGAACGAACCAGCCTTGACACTTCCCGGCCACGTCTTGGTTGTTTGATGCTGGCCGACAGATTTCCTCCTGTAAATGCCTTCTCCAGGCCAGGTGGCAGTGGGGTTCAGAGGGACCTTCAAAAGCTGTATTTATTTGTGTCTCATGCCCTCCTTTTCCCGCCGGGAGTGCAGAGGCTGCACCGACTCCTGAGCCGGGCCCTGGCCCTTGAGTGCGTGGCTGAGAAGATGTTTTGCAAGTGGCTCTGGCAAACGCGGGTCTGCTGTCACTGCGGTGACACGTGGAGCCCTGAGCTGTCAGCAGACCCCGGGGTGTTGGCTGCAGCTTCTTGTTCCCGTCGCTTTGAATAAACCTCCCGCCCTGTCTCTGCTCTGGCTGCAGGGAGGTGACCTTATCCCCAGCGAAATGTGAAGGTGCTGCTCCCAGAAACATAATAAATGTGTCTCTCCCACTCTGCGACTCCTGGCCCTCTTTTCTGCTGGGAGCAGGGATTTGCTTTCCTGCCTCGCTGAGCGAGAGCTGGTTTGTAAATGTCACGGGGGACATGGGCGCTTCCTCTGGCTCCCCCCGCTGCTGCCACCCCCGCGCAGAGCGCAGTCCCTACCAGCCGGGCCGGAGCCCCCCGAGCAGCCCCAGCTGGGGCTGAACTGGGTCCCCCGGCCTCCTGTGGGTGCCTCTGCGCCCCACGTTCCCCCTCTGCCGCCCCACGCGTTTCGCCGCTTCCCCGCGGGGAACGAACGCGGGATGGGCGGGCGCTGCCGGGTCCCTGTGCCCCGCCCGGGGCGGAGCGGCCGCGGCGCGATGGGCGGAGCGGCGGCGCTGGAACCTTCCAGAGCACGGCCCGGGCGGCGAGGAGCAGCAGGCGCGGCAGCCGCGGCGATGGAGACGGAGGTGGGTGCCGTCAGGGGGCGGCCCGGCGGCCACCATGTTGCCGGGGGAAGGGGGAGCCCCGGTTCGGGACGCTGTTTATCTCCGTGCGGCCCTTTCCGGGGTGGGGGGACCCGGGGATCTGCTGGGGAGCACCCATGGGGTTCTCTGGGGGAGCCCCCGGGGCCGTCGGGCGGGGAGCGGAGCCGCCCAGACCCGTCTGGGCGCGTTGCCCCGTCGCAGCGGCGCCGATGCCGAGCTCGGTCGCGGTCCCGTCCCCCCGCGCTGGTCTGGGACCGGCGGCCCCGCTGCCCCGTGGGGAGCGGGGTGGTGATGAGGCCCCGATCGGCGGGGGCTGTGCTGGGGCAGGGCCGGGTCGGGTCCTGCCTTTCTCGGGGGCCCTGGCACCCCACGCACCCCCCGACCCGGGGACCTCGGGGACGAGGAGGTGCCGGTGCTGGGCCCAGCCCGGGGGGCTGCAGGGCCGGGCAGGAGGGTCTGGTGTGTGTGGCTTCCCGCACCCTCGCAGCAGAAATTCCGTCTGTATGGATCCCCACCTTCATCCGAAGGTGTTTTGTGGTCTTCAAGAAAGATGAAACCCCTTGGAGAGAGAAAGGTGCCACCATCTGGTGACGAACGTGTAGATGCGCCAGGTGAAGGTGCAGCCAGACTGCACTGTAGCCTGAGCCAGGCTTAACCCACTCAGTTTCAGGAGCTCTAATGAGACCTTGCAGTACTTAATGAGCTACACCCTGATGGTGTTGCCACATGGATGGTGTCTCTAGACCCTCCTTGATGTCCTCAGAAGCCTGAGGAGATGCTGGTGGAAGAGAGTTGGCTGGCTTGAGGTCCCAGCCTGCTTGGGATCCCATGGTGTGATGGTTCACCTTGGCTCTGTGCTCCAGCTGCCTCTTGCAGCGCCAGCCAGCTGCTACCTGTATCTTGACTTTCAGAGCCCTTGGCATCCACAGAGAACTGCTGGTGTCTGGGTGCTCTACCAAAGGTGATGGGCTTGGGCAGGTGGAGCAGGCTTGGGCAGGGTAGTATGTACAGTGTTGAGAGGTTCCTTGAGTTTCCTGAGGGCGCAGGGGTTCAGCGTTTGCTCCTCCATGCGCTGGCTGGTGCTGGGCCTTGTAGTTGGTTCATGAGGTGGGGACGACGCCAGTTGGGAGGTTGGAAGTGTTTTTCCCAGATGAGCGGCAGCATCATCTCCCTCCTCAGATGTGGACCAACAGCATCAACCAGGCCAACAAGATGGCCCTGTGTGCCTGGGCGAAAGAAACAGGTATCAGGCTGGTGCAGGTCAACGGGCAGAGGCGATACGGTGGCCCCCCCCCAGGTATGTGACGAGAGCATCTCAGTGCGTGATGCTTGGCACGTAGGGTGTCCAGGGGCATGGAGGTGAGGTGGGTCTCACCACGTGCTCCGTGTCACTGTGCACCCACAGGCTGGGTGGGCGGCCCCCCGCCGGCCGGCACCGAGGTCTTCATCGGGAAGCTGCCGCAGGACGTGTACGAGAACGCGCTGATCCCGCTGTTCCAGAGCGTGGGGAAGCTCTACGAGTTCCGCCTCATGATGACCTTCAGCGGGCTCAACCGCGGCTTCGCCTACGCCAAGTACGGCAACCAGCGTGACGCCAAGGAGGCCATCACGGCCTTGCACAACTTCGAGGTGCGGGAGGGCTGCGCCATCGTGGTGTGCCGGAGCACGGAGAAGTGCGAGCTGAGCGTGGACGGCCTGGCCGCGTCGGTGAGCGGGCAGGAGCTGGAGGCCGTGCTGCGGCGGGTCACCCAGGGCGTCCTCAGCGTCACCCTGCACGCCAGCCCCTGCCAGAAACAGGCCCAGCTCGCTGTGCTGAAGTACAGCTCGCACCAGGCTGCTGCCATGGCCAAGAAAATGCTCACAGAAGGTAACCGGGAGGCTGGGGTGCAGTGGGATGCTGCTTGGGTTGCTTTTCATGGTGTCTTTAAGGACTGAAGCCACCTCCAGACTCAGCTGCAAGGTGACTCCAGTATCGAGACGTCCCTTGTTCCCTCCCCATGTCCTGTGGGATGGCAGCTGTCCTGCGTGGGGCCGATCCCCAGCAGTCCTGCAGACCTTGTGGGGTGAAGGTGCTGCTGGAGGGGTTGGGCAGTTGCTCCGAGCAGGAGCGTCACCAGTACCAGTCCAGGGCATCCAGAGCTTTGACCACATTATTAAACCCTCCTGATGGGGGTGTCCTACCCCTCAGTGCCCCATCCCATGACTGCACTGCCCAGACGTCTGACCAGCACCTCCAAAGCCCTGATTTGTACCCATTTTTGCTCCAGCTGAGAAGCATTTGGCTCTGATGTCTTTGCGCCTGTCCCCGAGGGCAGGCTGCCCTGAAACCCCCTGAGCTTTGCAGCCCAGAGTCCACCTTGGTAGCAAAAGATGGAGAAGCAGCTGCCCCATGGCTGCTTGAGGGCTTGTGGAGGCAGGAGAAAAGCTGTTGTGCCGTTCATATGCTGTGGGTCAGGGCCAAATCACCTGTGGGGGTCACTGGCAGATGTTGGGGGTGGGATGGGGTGATGCTGGCGGGGGGTGCACGAGCATCTCCTGGCAGCTGCTGTTGGTCTCTCCTAGGGAACGTAAAGCTCAGAGGGGTGCAGATGAGGGTGAACTGGCTGAAACCCGAATTGAAGCAGAAGCTGCAGTCCTGCAAGGAGAAGCCACCGTCCAGCGTGGTTCCAGGGGGCAAGTGTCCGGAGGTCCCCAAGCCGGTGCCTCTGTCCCCCGTGTTGTGCAATGCCGTGGAGCGCCTGCACGCCGTGTGCCGGGGGCAGCATCTGGGCACCCCCCTGTTCCTCACCAAGTTCGTCCAGGCCAGCCCCAACGGGTGGCAGCGGTTCTGGTGCCAGGTGGTGATCCCAAGGTGCCCTGTGCCCTTCAGCGGCTTCACGTGGGTGCAGCAGGACAGGCCAGGCAGGAGCGGGCACGAGGAAGCGAAGGTCGCAGTGGCACTGCACGTTCTCCGGGCTCTGGGTGAGTCCTCACAGCATCAGTTCCAAGCCCCTGCCCTTCCCAAGTCCTGGAGCACCAGGGAGCACAGAGCTCCGGTGCTTCAGCGTGTGGGGGAACCCTGCCTGGTCACCCCCAGCATGGTGACCCCGGGGGCTCAGAGCTCCAGGTGCGTCTCCTGGCTGGAAGCAGAGGAGCATAGGGGTCATGGGGAGGTTTGGGGTGCTGCTCCTCGCAGCACGACTCAGTGCGTTGCTTTCCCTCCGTAGCAGCCAGCCAGCTGACGTAGGCAGGTCTGCCTGAGCCACCAGCTGAACCTGAGACACCGGCCTCGGTGCCGCGGCTGCAGGAGCGGCGTGCGAGCCTCGCTGGGGACCTGGTCCTGTTCCAGCTGCTGTTTGAGTTTGTTGGGGTTTGTTTTGAGAGCCGGCTTGGAAAGGTGGGGCTGCTGGCCAGGTCGGTGACAGCTGCCCTGTCCCCGGCTGGCCTTTGGGGACAGTTCTGTTTTTTGGGGACATAGGTTTACCTGCCCAAGTTTGGCTTCTTTTATGTTGTTTTGTGTTGCTCTGCTGTGGTGGAGGGGCCCAGTGCAGATCTTGGGAGAAGCAGCAGCTGCTTGGGGAGACTGTGGGTGTTGGCTGGGGACGCGGAGGGGACCTTGGGGACTGGCCTGAGCTCACCAGGGGACCGTGTGTGGCCTCAGTTGCTGTGCCAGGTTCCTGCGGAACGGCCTCCGGGGTGGACAGGGCTGTACAAGAGACAGTCTTGGTGAAGGTGGCACGTCCCACGGGCTGGTGGAGCTGCTGCTTAGCGAGAGGAGAGTCTGGACTGGGGTGCAGGGCTGCCTGCGGCATGGGGCAGCAGCCGCGGGTTATCGGCTGCCCATGAATGATCCCTCGGGACAGGGAGGTCCAGCCGCATGCTGTTCATTTTGTATTAAAGAAGCCTGAAAAGCGCTGGCTGTGTCACATCTTTTGCTCCCCCGTCCTCAGCTCCCTGCATGCCCAGCACCATCTCGGTGCTCTTCCCCCACATTAGTGTCTTCTGCAGTGGCAGGAGAAGAGATGGAGTGGGACATCAACTCATCCTGCAGCCTGGAGGCTCTGGAGCCACAGCCAGAGCGCAGCAGCCACTGGACCTTGGTGTCCTGACTTCTCACCGCAGTCTTTCCTAGTGCCTTTTGGTGTGCCCCAGGCTTCTACAGGCACCTCTTGATGTAGAAGTGCCTTTGGGTGTATCTTTGGTCCTTCATAACACCTTTCTGCTCGTCTCTGGGGCCTCCAGGTGCCCTTCAGCATGCCTGGTGGTCCACGAGTGGTTTCTGATGAGCGCCGTGGGCTGCCAGGTACATTTTGTGGAGCACCTGGGTGCCTCTGAGTCCAGAGTTCTGCTAGTCCCTTCTCCTATGTGAATGCCCTGTGTGCCTTGTTAGTCCCCAGCGACCTCCAGGGGCCTTACTGTGCTCACCAGGGTCCTCAGTGCCTTTTGGTGCACCTAAGGGGACTCCACGTGTCTTTCTGTGCTGCCCAGGTGCCTTTGCAGTGCAGCATGAGAGGACCCCGAAGCACCTTCATGTGTCCTCCAAAGGCCATGCTGTACTCACCACCAGTCACCCAGTGCTTTTGAAGTGCCCCAGGGACTTCACAGAGCTTTAGGATGTGGCCCATGGGGCTTCAAGGCCAGTTAGTGCCTTTCGCTGCTTCCCAGAGCTAGACCAGAACCTTCCGATGCACATCTGGACCCTCTGTCTCCCTTTGGCAGCACCCAAGGGACATCGCTGTGCCTTTTGGACATTTCCAGGGGGAAATCAATAGTGGTGTGTGGGGAGAACGTGTCTGGCCAGGGACACCCCATGGGTGCAGATGTCACCCAGCCCACAGGGAAGGTGGTTCCAATCTCCTGCCCCAGTCCCTGTATCCCCCCCAGGCCACCAGCCACCATGGACCTGGTGACACCCCTTGCACAGAGCCAGCCCCCCATGCAGCCCCAGGGCATCCCCTGCCACTGGGGCGGTGGGAAAACCCCAGCTCTCTCCAGCACCAGCTGCAAGTCACAATGCTCCCCAGGGCCACGCTGTCCCCTCTGTCCCCCACATCCTGCAGGCAGCTGGCAGGGAAGTTGGGGTGAAGCAAACCATGGCCACCAGGCACAAGGAACTGAAAGGCACTAGGTTTATTTTAAATAGAGTGGATGTCTAAGTTAATTAGCGCACCCACTGGAACAATTCAGTCCCTCAAGACAGGGATGGACCCGCGCGCCCAGGTCAGGCACCACAGGAGCCATGTTACCTCCTTCCCCCCCGCCCCAGTCCCCCCAAAGACACCAGCAAACCCCAGCTGTACCCGCAACATGTGTCCCCCCCCCACCACGGCTGCATCCCCCCAGCCATGTCCCCCTGCCACAACCAGGGATCCCCCATTCTTTGAGCCAGTCCCCCCACCCACCAGGACCCTCAGTCACAGCCCTCCCAAGGGCTCCCAATTCCCCCCCGTCTCAAGGGACACCTCTCATCCCAGCCACCCCCAGGCTCCCCGTCTCGGGCCCCCACACCCCAGAACCGCTGGGTCACTCCCTCCCAAGCCCCGTCCCCGACACCCTCTGGCCCGTAAGAACTCCCTGCAGCGCACCTGAGTGCCAGCCACAACAGCCAATCAGAATGCCAGCTCCCTGCCGCCGGCGGTAGCAGCACATATTCCCGTGCAGGACTGGCCCCGCCTTCGGGGCGTGGCCGCTGAGGGCCGCACCCCATTGGTGTGACCGCCCACGGGGCGTGGCCGCCCATGGCCACGCCCCCGCGCTAAGGCGATGCAGCGCTCCCGCCCGGCGCGGCGGCTCAGCCGCTGCTGTCGCTGTCACTATCACCGTCTTCTCCCGGCCCCGCCGCCGGCTCCGCCTCGTCCCGCAGGTCGGCGAAGAAATCCTCCCCGCTGCCCACCGCCTTGCTGCTGAGCGCACGCAGCGGGCCCCCCTTCTTCTTCTTCTTGCGGTAGTCGTCCACCACCAGTCCCCGCAGGGCAGACACGTCCCAGAACTTCACCTTCTGGTCATGGGCACAGCTGGCCAGGAGCTGCCCACCCGGGGCCACCGCCAGCTTCTCGATGGGCTCCCCCAGGTGCTGCCCCACGCAGCCCAGCACACGGTTCGGCAGGACATTCACCGCCCTGGGGAGGCAGAGCCCTGGTTCAACACCAGCTCAGTGTGTGACCCCTTCCCTTGCTCCCAGTCATGACTCATCTTGTCCTCCACCCTCCCCATCCCATCTGGTCCCCCTGACCTGATGACTCCGTCCAGGGAGCCCACGCAGACGATGCTGTCTGTGATGGGGACCATGCAGTCAATGGACTCAGCCCTCAGCGCGAAGCGGTCGCTGGCGGCCCCGAAGCCATCCCAGTTGAAGAGGTAGATGGTGCCTTCGCTGGAGCCACATGCCACTTTCCTCCCCCTCTAGGCAAGAGTGAGGACAGTAAGGAAAAGGCAGAACAAGAAACCCGGGGTGTGCAGAGGGCCCCGCAAGGTCCTGCTCTGTGGCAGGGCCCAGCTCCAACCTTCAACAGCACGACAGACGTCAGGTCCCCGTTCTGCGGCTCTGAGAGCAGCTCAAAGCGCCGCCTCTTCACGTTGAAGACACCTAGGGTGCCATCACCACTGCAGGAGATGGAATGGGCACGTCATGAGCATGGGACACGATGCAGGGCGCTCCCGCCAGCTATAAGGAAGGCCCTGCACGGGTCTCGTGGAGCCCGACTCCAGTGCCCTGGAGCCCCCGGTACCTGGCAGTCAGTAGGATCTTCCCGTTACCATCCACGGCCATTGCACTGATGTACTCCTCTTGCTGACGGGCCTCCAAGATGGCATCCCCCTTGCGCAGATCCCACACCTTCAGCCCCCCACCATCGTCGCCCGTGGCAAAGATGTGGTTGTCGATGGGCAGCACACAGTTGAGGGCAGAGCTGCGGAGACCCCAGCCCCACGCTGGCATCATCGCAACTCGTGCCGTGGTCAAATGGCACCCAGAGCATCAGGGACAATGCTCCGGGCTCTGCCTGCCCGGCCCAGGGCTGAGTGGCAGGGGGCAGACGGGGACGCTGCCCCAGCAGTCCCTGCCTGGGATGAGCTGCCTGTGCAGACCTACCCGTGGGCCTTGGGGAAGCGTGTTTCCAGCCGTCCCTCCTCCACGGTCAGGATATGGATGGCTTTATCCTTGGACACGGTAAAGAGCTCTGGAGACCTACGTCAGTGACCCCAGCCCGGGCGTCCCCCGGTGCCACCCCACAGCCCCTGCACTCACTCTGCCCATCCTGGGAGAACGCCACGTCCCGGCACGACTTGAGGTGATGCCCCGAGGACCAGAGCTGCCGGTTCTCCCCCTCGGTGCAGGAGTACGAGTACCTGCCGGCACCGGGTGGGCTCAGCGGGGCTGCCCCGACAGCCACTGCCCAGCGGCTCCTGCACCCGGCACCCCCCGCCCCGGTGGAGCCCCCACTCACAGGTAGACGTCGCCGTCCACGTCCCCCGCCGCCAGCAGCGGCCGGGCTGGGTGCAGGGCGATGGCGTTGGCCGTCGCCTCGAAGCAGATGTCCTCGGGGGTGTCCCGCAGGCGGGGCTCCCTGCTCACAGTCTCCGAGCATCCCTGGGGGAAGCGGGGCGGTTGGGCCGGGACCGGTGGGGCCATAGAACCGGCGTTGGGGCCGCGCCACCCCCAGCATGCTCACCTCCTCGGCCGCCGCCATGTTGGCTCGGCGTTGGGCGCAGGCGCGGGGCTCTTTTGTATAACCCCGCCCCCTCATTTACATAGCCCCGCCCCACCTCCCGGGGGCGCGTGTAGCGTGGCGCGGTGGCCACGCGTGGGTCAGCGGTGGCCAAGCGGTGACCTCGCGGTGTCACCAGCTCCGAGTGTCTCTCTCGGCGAGGGGCCCGATCCCGCGGACACCTCGGGCCGGTTTTGGTGGGACCAGCCCGGCCTTTCCCCACCTGTTGGGCAGCAGAAGCCCCACGGGCCCTGCTTTGCACCACGGGACTGGGACTCGGCGTCACTCCGACCCTGTTTGAGGGCTGGGCCTGGCAGGGCCTCCAGGTCCTGCCCGGGGTCACCAGCAGCGTCCCTGCCCTTGGTCAGAGGGGCTGTTCCAGCCTCCTGCTAGCCCCATCGTACCCACTCTGCCCCACATGGTCCCGCTGCTGCCAGCCCTCACATGGGGCTTCTGCTTCAGGCCATTGCTCCTACCCCACAGAGGGTCCCACTTCTTCCCCACCCACTGAGATACAGGTTGCTCAGCTGGGAATATTTTCCCCAAACAGGCTTGTTTGTTAATTTTATTAAAGTCTTTGACAGGGGCTGCTGCCTCCTATGACAAACCCCCTTATCCAGGACTCTCGCCCCTCGAGACCCACGCAGGCCCCACGGGTGAGAGAAGCAGCCCAGCACCCTCCTGATCCGAGCCTAGCCCAAGCAGCTGCTTCCCTGCCCGCACAAGCAGACGTAAGCGCAAATTTAATTCATTTTTATTAAAGCTACAACATTTACACATGACGTACAGCAAACACTGGAGGGCAGAGCCTCAACACAGCCCCACAGCACACAGTGGGGGGCATAAAAAGCCCGGGCCAGAGCAGAAAGTGGATGGGGCAGGGGCAGGAGAGCACACCAGCACGCTCTGGAAGGCAGAAGCCTGCAGGCTGGGGTTCCAGGAGCTGGAGGAGATGGTGCTGGAGGCTTCAGTACTTGGGCCGCTTCACCTCAACCCTGGAAGAGCCAGAAGGGTAGGAAGGAGGTGAGGACACAGGGCACACAGCTCTGTCCCCATCCCCCCCCAGAGTGCAGCATCGAGGGGCACAGATTGACCCCACGGAACCAGGGGCAGGGGAGGCAACAGCTCCTGGGGCACAGGGAAGGAATCTCTGGTGAAGGAAGAGCTCCAGCATGGCCCTGGGACCTGTTCAGCACCCACCCAGTGAGAGGTTTGCTGCAGGTTCTGCTGCACCGAGCAGGGCAGGAGAACCCCAAGGGGACCAAAAGTTCTCTGCTCTCCCCCCAGCCCCACTGCTGAGTGCAGCAGGGAGGTCTCTGCCCCCTCCAGCCCCTGCGACAGGTGACAGGGACAGCGAGGCCCCAGCACTGCCCTCCAGCCAAGCCCAGAGCAGAGACGACTATACTGACCCATCGGCCTCCAACTTCTTCCTCTTCTCGATGATCTGCAGAGAAAGCACAAATTCCTGTTACTCTCAGGGTACGTAGCTGCCCACAGCCGCAGCAGGATTACAGGGTGTGAGGTCCAGCCGGAGAGAGCCGTAGCCAGACCAGAGCAAGCTAAGGTGAGCTACAGCTGTCCCCAAGCTGCCAAAATCTGGAGAAGCTGGGCTTGTTCGCCCTTTGCTCCACTTTGGCCACCGAGGACCATCTATTCCCACCTTCCCCTAGCCCATTCTGTACTGCTGGGGTGCTCACGGCCAGCTCACCCACCAGGACACCCCCGGCTCTGCTGGTTAGAAAACGAAGCGACTAAACACGCCTGGTGCCCTTCAAGCCCCTCTGGATGGCTCAGAGCTGCTGGGTTTGGACACATCCGTCTGTTGCATAGCCCAGAGCAAAAAGTCCCCATCAGGACTGTTGCCAGGGCATCAGCTCCTGGTGCCTCTGCAGTCCTAAAGCTCCAAATATTTGGCTGACGCCCTCACGAGGAGCAAATCCAGCTTCTAGAGAGAGCCAGCCCTGCTGCACACACACATTGGCTGCCAGGACATGGGCTGGACCAGAGAGCCGTGCCTAGGACAGGGCAGAATGAGGTGGGATCTCTCCTGGGCTCTGCTGGCAGCTGGTGACCTGAAGAGATGACACCCCAGCACTGGGCACTCACCGCACTGATCTTCTTCCACTGCCGGTCCAGCTCTGCCTTGTCGTTCGTCTCCTTGAAGCGACGGGTTTTACGTCCCTCAGACATCTTGATCCCATACTGGAAAGCCGCCCTGCGGAAGGGCCGAGACAGAGCTCAGCGCTCGCATGGCACCCATGGGCTGCTGGGGGAATGGATGCGTCTGCCCAGCCACGAGCCCGTACTCCAGAGCCAGCCTGGGACTCTGACAGCAGCAGCTGGGCCTGAGCACTCAAAAGTGGCCTAAGAGCAAAGCCACCAGGTCCAGCATCCACAGCTCCTCCTCAGGTCCTCGCCAGGGGAGTCCCCGTCTCGATTTAAGCTCCCACAGCACCCGGGTTTGGCCAGCACTGCCAGTCCCTCCCAGAATCCTCCCTCAGGCCATCTCAAAGGCTGCACTCACTTGGGCAGCGCCTCTTTGTTGTTCATGTATTCACTGTATTCCTCCTGGGTGTCGAAGTCCCAGCGCCCCAGAGGTCCCTTCTTGTTACCCTGCAGCGAAAGAACGACTCAGAGCAGCTCCTCAGCTGCGGTAGCCAGGGCTTCTCACACAGCCCTGTGCCCAGGCAAGATCTCAACCTCCCACCGGTCCCAGTTCAACAGGCTTGTGCACCCAGTCTGGCCTTGGCTCTGAGATTCCCTCCCTGAAAAACCCCACACAGAGGATCCTGTGGATGAAGGAGCTGGGATAGACCAACAACCTCCTCAACATGTTCCCAGCACCTCTCCAACACCTCTAGGTCAAGTGCACCAGTCTGTTGCACGTTTGTCCCCTGCGATGATAGATCCCACCCGCTCCCAAGCACACAGCAGACCAGCAAACCCCAAAACACATTCAGCACTCAGCTCCCGGGCATTCAAACCCTCTGCACAAGTCCGATTTTTCTCCAGCAGGATCCTCTCAGCCTGCACGGACACCTAGTTCGCCAGCTGGTCCTAAAGCTTGTGCCAGCATACCTGATCCATTTTGCTGTAGTCCACCTCTTCATCGCTGTCCACAGCCATATCATCCATTCTGTAAAGAAAAGAGAAGCAAGGAAAAGGTCTGGAGTGGTTCCACAACCAGACCTCAGGGCCAGGCTGGTGGGAGCTGTCTCATGGCCTCAGATCAAACACATGCAGTTGCAGGAGGAGAGAGAAGCTCCTCCAGCTGCAGGCCCCACTGGTGAGCTGTACCATGGGGCACCCATGACTGCAAATCCTCAGATGACTCTGCAGGCTGAAAGCTGCTCCTCTACTGCTCAGGAACTGCTTTGTGGCCAGAGCACAATGAGCACAGGAATTACCAGGGAACCCAGTGACTCTCGGCCACCCCGGGGCACGGAGGAGCAGCAGCCTCTAGGCAGCTGTTTCCAGCAGAGACCAGGTATGAACAGGCTGGCTCTGCCAGAACTGGGGACTGGGGGAGCGTTTGAGCAGTTGGTTGCTACCCCAGACCAAGCCAAGCCTGCTCCCCACCACAGCTGTGGGGCTGATGGTGAGGTTCTCACTGCCCCTCGGCACACCCTGCTCCCACCCCACAGCTCCCAGCGCTTCCTCACGTGGCAGGGTAGCACTCGGCGTAGCTGTTGGACATGCCGAAGAAATCGCCCAGCTGCTTCTTATCTTCTGGCTTCTTCAATGTGCCAACAGTCAAGGAAAACAACACCGTACACCTCAGGGCTGAGCACCGCAGAGACGCAGAGCCACCTCCTGCCCTGACCCACCCCATCGGGGGCTGCAGAGCTTGGACCTGGCACACGAGCAGCAAGGTCTGGGCAGCATTTTTCTGCTGCCAGAGGAAGAGCCTTCCCAAGCGAGGAAGGACAGATGCCCATCCCCGCAGTCACCGCCTGCACAGACACTAAAGGATATGGCTCTGTTCCTTCCCAGCCAGTGGCTCCAGCAAACTTCTCATTGATGGATTTGATGAGCTCCTTGGCTGAGCCGGGTCCTGGGGCAGAGAGAGCAGCAGGCTGAGGTTTGGGGAGGAACAGCTCACGGCAACACGTGGTGCTGGGCAGAGCCCCGTTCTGCACAACTGGTTCACTGGACCAGGGGAACGGGCAGAAGGATGAGGTGCACATGAGGACGGGGCACATGCGAGGTAGAAGAGGAGCCAGAACACCGAGGAGCAGCAAAACCAGCTCATGTCCAGGCCAGGTCTGGCTGATCCTGGAGACCCTGAGCCCTCCTCAGCTTACAACCAAGGTAAGGCTGAGCTGCTCTGCTGCCAGGGATGGGTCTGCACACACACGCAAGCCGGGCTGGGGGTACGAGACTCTTCACCCAAAACCCTCCCAGCAATTCCCCTGGTCGCAGCAGCCTGTGGGACGGCAGGCAGCTCACACAGGCCAGCGAGCCAAGCAGTTCTGCAGCCCCGCACGGCCTCACCCACACGTTCAGCCTCACTCAAGTGTCCACAGCACTCGACTCACCTTTGTCGATGTCTGCAGGCTGCAAAGAAGAGAGAGAAATACCATGTCAGCCAGAAGGGCTCAAAGTGGCAGTGTGACAGTGCTGCAGGACTCGCAGCTCCACTTAAGACGGTTTATGGCAAGAGCTGAACCACCAACGCCACTGGCTGGTGCAAGTCCTGCCCTACTGGCTGAGGGCCCAGCCCCACGCAAGAGACTGATCCCAGCAAGAGGTGAACACATGTGGGGAGCGTGACCAGAGACACCCAAAGCCACCGGCGTGGCCACACCAACCCCCAGCTGCACTCCCCAAAGGCAGAGATGAGGGGGGACAGTCCAGGCTCCACGAGCAGGGGCTCACCTCATCATCAGCCTTGGGCTTCTCAAAGTAGCTGTGCCTCTTCTTCTCCTCCTCACGCTCCCTGTCACGTTCTCGGTCCCTGTCACGCTCCCGGTCCCTGTCACGCTCTCTCTCACGGTACCTCTCCCGCTCCTTCTCCCGTGGCACCTTCGCAGTGGAGGGCACATAATCCCCAATGTCTTCAAAGATGCTAGAAGTGGAAAACAGCCTGTGGTTATGGGTGGTGTGAGAGAAGAGGCCACAAACCCCTGCTTTGAACTGGAACCTAATAAACGAGCACATGGCACGAACCCCCAGAGCCGAGGATGCCCAACAGAACCAGCTGCTACATCTGTCAGAGGCATCACCACATTTCTGCTGCCTGGACCTGCTGCTGGCAGACCAGGACACACAGCCCTTCTCTGCCTCAAGCTTAAAATAAAAACCAGAGCTTGCCTCCAGCCTTGTCCTACAAACTGCAGGCCCAAAGGGGCAGCTGGCTCCAGAAGCACCAAACCCAGCGGGACAAAACAGAAGTTCCTTAAGGCAGAGACCCCGCAGCCTGCGGGCAGGGAGGCACTTACTTCATATCAGCTTCAGGGGGTTTCTTCTCATCCAGCTTCCCTGCGAGGACAACAAGAGCAGTGAGAGCCACATCATCCATTCTACCACCTGGTTGCAATCCTGCCAAGAATTGCCCTGGCATGCGGTACCGAACAACTCGGAACAGAGCTGTTCCACTGGGTTCAGCAACATCCTAACTAAGCTGCAGACATTTTCTAAGGTTTATAATTGCTGCCATCAAGTAATACTATTTTCCTCTTATTCACTCTTTCCTCTAAAGAAAAAAGTACTCAGTTCCATTTAACCTCAGAGTGCTCAGGTTCCATGCCTTGCGAGTAATTTCTGGCTGTAGTCTGACCACAAATCAAACTGTCTCACCCTTTGCTCTGCACCCCATTTCCACTGGAAGTTTTGAAGACTTCCACCTGGATTCTTTCAGTTTGTGTCAGAATCAGGCTTAACGCACAAGTGGATGCTATGAGCAGCTCTTTCCCTGTCCCCCAGTCCGGCTTCCAAGCTCCAGAAGTGGTGACCTGGAGGGTGTCCTGACTTTCCCTTTGGTTACCACATCCCCCCCAGGAAGCCAGTGTGTCCCTTCCCAGTAGGGGACATTTCTCCAAGCACCTGGCCCTCAACCAGGAGAAGCAGAGCAGCAGGAGCCACCGTCACAGATGTCATTTCTCAGCAGTCAGCCCCCTGCGCTCCTGCCACTGAGCAGCTGCCTTCAGGACACAGTGCCCGGGGAGCTGTAAAAAATCCCTCCTCTGAGTCTGCTGCCTCACAGTGCAGGGGAACGCAGCGAATGAAACACATCCCTTCTCTCGGGTTACGCTGCCAGTGCTAAATCCTTCTGCTTGATTCACCTCAGGTCCTACCTTTGTCTTTCTTCTTCAGCTTCTTGTTGCGGGTCCCTTGCCTGAGATAGGAGAGGATCTGCGTCAGCTTGCTGATGACAATGTCGTTGGTGGTCAGCGTGGTCTGCGCCTGGAAGAGAAACCCCCAAGGGAGAGGATGACTCCTTGTCAGAGAGCTCAGAGCGACGCGGTGGGGCAGCCCGGCCGCTGGCTGGTACCTCCATGGTGGGGCAGTCGGCTTTGCTCCGGATCAGCGTGGTCGGGATATCGGTGTCGGCGTACTCGTCGTCCAGATCCACCACATAGGCCATCCTGCCCGGGAGGAACAGCTCGTTCCGCTCGTAGGCCTTGCTCTTGAACAGAATGCGGTAGATGTTGCGACCTGGAGGGAAGGGAATACATGGGAGAGTTGCTCGCAGGAGAGCAACGAACAAGCCCCAAGCGAAGTGCATTTAATTGATCACGAACACCAGAATCGCCCCCATGCTTCCTCCAGCTCCTGAATTCAGGACACCTACACCTCAGACTCTCCCTCTTCCACTCCCCCCTTCACTATTTCTCCCACAATATAAGGTGGGGAACAGCCGCAGCCACACAGCCTTACCTAGCCGGGTCTTAAACTCGATTTTGTTCTCAGGATCTTCATCTTTCCTGAACAGAAAGAGAAAAAAAACTGAAGTATTATGCTAAGCGTGTGCCCCCGTTGCATCCTCCTCTCTGGAAGGCAGCTGCATGCAGGAGAGCAAAATCCTCAACCACTCACTTAGTCTCCTTCTGGGGCTTCTCCATCATTTCCTCTTCTTCCTTCTCCTTGCTGGCAATCTCAGCCCGTACCTGGCCACAGAGCAAATCCATCCGTTACAGACCAATCCATGCCACCGCCGCCCATCAGAACCAGTAAGCCCACTTCTACCAGCTCCCCAGCCCCTCATCAGTCTCTCCCAGAAAGAGAAATCCAATCCTAAGTGACAACTCCCACCCTCCCTGCCTGCACGGTGATGCCTGTGCTCACCTTCTGCAGCAGCGCGAAGTCCAGACCCTTCACCAAGTGAGTGTGCTCCATGTCACCACCCAAGAACTTGGACTCCTGGATCAACTGTCTCCTCTTCTCCGCTGCAGATTTATCCCTGTCCAACAAAAACGGAGCCAGTTAGGAGGCAGCCCGTCTGGAGCAGAACGCCAAGACAGGGCAGTGCCGCGGGGTGACGTACGCCTCTGCCGTGGGCCCCACAGCTCTGTAGTTGGCAGTTGTGCTGATCAACTCCGTTTCTTCGTAGTCCTTGTTCACACCATCTCTCCTCTCCTTGGCTCGATCCCTGTACTTCTCAGCCAACTCCCTCTCGCGCTCAATCTCCTGCTGGCGCAGCTTTGCGTAGTAGCTGGGGTTGGAAAAACAACTTGGTGTTAGAACAACAGGTTCACGCTTCTGATGTTCGAGTCAGGTAACAGTCCCCACAGCCCCACATGTGTCTGTTCTGCTCCCGGCCCCTTCCCCAAAAAACATACGAAAGCATCATGGGACACAACACGCCTGGAGGGCACCAGATGAGGTGACGCTGCTGTTCCAAGGCTCTCCGAAGAGGAGGTCAGTGTCCTCTTGGAAAGGGAATAGTTTGAGTGCAGCCCCGCTGCCCAGCTGTGCCCCAACAGACATCCCACCACTGCTCTGCTCCGCCAGACACCCCAGAGCCTCTCCTGCTCCCCCTGTCCTGCTGCTGCCCTCCCACACTTGTTCCCACAAGCAGTGACAGTCACTCAGTTTGAGCTCTTCTCCCTCTGCTTGGCTCCAAAGCCCCAAAACAATACAACTTTGGTAGCCCCAGAGCTCAGAAGCTGCTTCCATGGGAGGGACACAATGTACATACACAAGTAATGATGCATTGCTTTCCCCATTTACCTTTTCTTCTTCCTTCTGCGAGCAGCTGGATCTTCATCTTCATTGTACTCCCGGGGCATCCTGGAAAAGGGCGAGAAACCACACGTACAGGTTGCAGAGTCACACAGACAGAGGCTGTGTGACAGAACCGTCCCTCAGGCACAGCAGCACACCAAGACACTCAAAGAGGGGAACAGCACAGTCCCATTTCTCCTTAACTCCACTCTGTCAGCAGGGAGAGGAGAGGAAAGCATCAATTTTTACAGAACAAACTTTAAATCTGCCTCCTGCACGAAGCATCTTAACAGCCATAAAAGATTTGCTCTGTTATTTAAAACAGTCCTGACGCCCCTGTTTCTGCAGTTAACACACATGTACCCTGCATGGAAACGAGCACAAAGCAAGGCCAAGGTCTGCTCCTCAGGCCCTGTCTGCACGCTCATTAGCTAAAAGCCCCTTTAAATACTCCACTGCAGAGCACAAGGGGTGAGAGTCACGCAGGAGCAGAGTCCCAGAGGGAGGACAGCCCTGCTTTGTCCCACAGCCCCATCACACAAAGTCCTACTCACTCATGGTGGCGAGATTTGGATGGTGGCGCAGATGTTGGCGCAGCCCGCGGGGTCATAAGAAGCTTTCTGAAGTCTTCATTTGTCAGCTTGGACCTGCAAGGAAAAGGGGAAACAGAAACTGTCAACTCCCAGCGAGCTCTGGCAGCCTGACAGGTCCAAGGAGGCAGAGGGTTTGCCAGCGAGTCTTGTGTGACGGAGTTGGGCACAGGGTCCCAGTGGAAGGAGCCAGGAGGCTGCAGTGCACCTGTCACCCCCACTCGCTACACGGGGAACCTGCCCGGGGTCCCACAGCCCCACTCCAGCCCACAGTTCTCAGACTGAGGGCAGAGCTCATGGGGCTGCAGGTTCCTCAGCAGGGGAGCAGGAGGGGCAGGGCTGAGCTCTTCTCTCTGTGACAGGGACAGAACCCAGGGAATGGCAGAAGATGTGCCAGGGGACGGTCGGTTGGACATGAGGAAAAGGTTCTTCACCCACAGGTGCTGGACACTGAACAGGCTCCCAGGGAGGTGTCACGGCCCCAACCTGACAGTGTTCAAGAAGAGATTGGACAACGTCCTCAGACACACAGGGTGACCTGTGGGGTGTCCTGTGCAGGGACAGGAGTTGGATTTGATGTTCCTTGTGTGGGTCCCTCCCAACTCAGGACACTCGATGATCCCAGTCCCGCCCCAGTCCCATACTCACTGGTGGAAGGAGTGCGAGTCGTCCACATCGTGGCCATCAGGGGCCAGAGGGTTGGAGAACGGTTCATCTGGGGAACAGGGGAGCACTCAGAGCCCATCAACCCCTCCAGCCCCCGCGGTGGCCCCAGCCCACGACCTGGCAGCAGCGCCCCCACCCCCTCGCCAAACCCAATACCCTGGGGTGGCCTCACCGGGGCACAGGGACACGGGAGTCCTGGTGTCACTGCCCACAGCGTGACACTGCCACCCTCACGCGACTGTCCTTGAGTCTTCTCCGGGGGGTCCTGGTGCCTCCCTAGGGGTGTCTCCACACCCGGATCCCACCCCTCGGGACTGCCCTCGCATCCCCAGGAACGCCCCGTGACCCCATCGCCGGTGTCACTGTCACCCCAACACCCCCGCTGCGTCCCTGCCTCGCATCGCCACCCCGGGAGCTCCCGCAGCTCCCCAGACTGACATCCTCCCCAGTAAGAGGCCCCAGGCCGGGGGTGCCCGTGACGCCCGGGGTCCCCTCGATCCTCCCGGCCCGGGCCTGCACCGCCCGCTCCACCGCGCCGCTCCTCAGCTCCCCCGAGTGCCGCGGCACCGCCCGCCCCAGGGCCGGATATACCAGTCCCGGGGTGTCCGTGTCCCTCCGTGTCCCTGTCCCCCCGTGTCGATGTCCCCCACCCCACTCACTGTCGCGCTCCGGCATCGCGCTTCACTCTGCGGCCCCTCCGCACCGCCGCTCCCAGAGCACCCCGCGGCCACTCAACCCGCCCTCCTGTCCGCATTGGCCGACCGCTGGGCGGCGGGCATAGCAATTGGCGGATATGCCATTGGCGGATGCTGCGATTGGTCGTCGCCGAAGCCCCGCCCCCGTGGTGTTGTCCGGAGCGGAGAGAAGATGGCGGCGGCCGCCGTGAAGGGGATCGGGGCCGGGCTGGGCCGCAGCCTGCGGGAGCTGCGCATCCACCTGTGCCAGCGCTCGGCCGGCAGCCGCGGCGCCAGGTGAGCAGGGCCGGGGGTCTGGCCTCAGCCTGTCTGGCTCGGCGGGCTCAGTCCGGGGACCCTTCGCTCGTCCCTCCTTTCCTCCGCAGAGACTTCATCGAGCAGCACTACGTGACCCTGAAGAAGGCGAACCCGGATTTCCCCATCCTGATCCGCGAGTGCTCGGGGGTGCAGCCCAGGCTCTGGGCTCGCTACGGTGCGTGCGGGTGTCCCCGGGTTCGGCGGCTCCAGCGGGGCCGTGGCCGGGGAGCGGGGCCGCGGGTGCCGGGTGGTTTGGGTTCGGGGACACAGAGGGAGCTGCGGCTCGGGAGGCGGTTTGGCAGCTCCTGTCTGCAACCTCCCACCCCTGCAGGGTTCCTATAAAAAAAAAAAAAAAAAAAAAGTTTGCTTTTTATTTGTTTTCACTGTGTTCTCAGTGAAATCACAAAATCCTAGAATGTCAGGGACTGGAAGGGACCTGGAAAGCTCATCCAGTCCAGTCCCCCCGCCGGAGCAGGAACACCCAGCTGAGGTTCCACAGGAAGGTGTCCAGGCGGGTTTGAATGTCTGCAGAGAAGGAGACTCCACAACCTCCCTGGGCAGCCTGGGCCAGGCTCTGCCATCCTCACCAGGAAGAAGTTTCTTCTCGTATTTAAGTGGAACCTCCTGTGTTCCAGTTTGTACCCATTGCCCCTTGTCCTGTCACTGGTTGTCACTGAGAAGAGCCTGGCTCCATCCTCCTGACACTCCCGCTTTCCATATTGATCCCCATGAATGAGTCACCCCTCAGTCTCCTCTTCTCCAGCTCCAGAGCCCCAGCTCCCTCAGCCTTTCCTCACACGGGAGATGCTCCACTCCCTTCAGCATCTTGGTGGCTGCGCTGGACTCTCTCCAGCAGTTCCCTGTCCTTCTGGAACTGAGGGGCCACAACTGGACACAGTATTCCAGGTGTGGTCTCCCCAGGGCAGAGTGGAGGGGCAGGAGAACCTCTCAGGACCTACTGACCATCCCACTTCTAACCCACCCTAGGTACCATTGGCTTCCTGGCCACAAGGGCCAGTGCTGGCTCATGGTCACCCTGCTGTCCCCAGGACCCCCAGGTCCCTTTCCCCTACACTGCTCTCCAACAGGTTGTTCCCCAACTTATACTGGAACCTGGGGTTGTTCCTGCTCAGATGCCCAAATGCCAAGGAGTAAGAAGAAAAGCTCCTCTGTAAAGGCTTTGTTGCCTGGGAATAGGCAAAAATAATTTAGAAACTTTATTTCAAAGACACGCAATGACTCTTTGAGCACCAGTTTCCCGGTGTGAGCGCAGAGGACAGCAGAGACGCTGGGTCTGGTCTGTATGTGCCCGGCAGGGTGGGGGAAGCTGTGGGAACAGCGAGGTTTTCAGCGACGTTTTACTGCATCTGGAGGTGAGTGGGCTGAGAGCCGCCCGGTCGCTTTGGGATGTGGTGGTGGCCTCTGCCCAGCTGCTGTGCAGCAAAAGTGAACCAAGAGGTGAGGAAATGTGTGAGACCACACTGGCTTCTCTCTGAGGGAAAGGCTGAGAGTAGAGAAGGTGGCAGCAATAACTGGGGCACAGGGAGGCATAGGGGAGGTGGTGGGTGTGAAATGGAGGTGACAGGAGCCCAGGCTGTGATACTAGTGCTACTTGTGAAACCTAAAGCTGAGCTTCGGAGTGCTCTTGCACCAGAGAAGGACCAAGGCACCTGTCCCCTCTCTCATCCCCTGTCTTTCCTGCAGAGTTTGGTAAGGAGAAGAGCGTGTCACTGGACAACCTCACTGTGGACCAGGTGGCCAAGGCCTTGGAGGACATTGTGAAAAGCAAAGCGTGAAGACAGACAGTAAACATGCGTGTGCTGAAGACGTGACTGATGATCTCTACTGTATAACATCTCTTTAACTTATCAATCGCATAAATGCAACGTGCTTATCCTGAGCTTTGTGTGTTGGGTTTAACGCCCAAAGGAGCTGCTAGGGGAAAGGCTGATGTGGCAGGTTTGTTCACCACCAATGCCCAGCACCACGGCCCGGCTGCAGCTCCGCTCTGCGGCCGCACCGAGCTCCAGGGACGCACAGGGCAGCCTGCGCGCTGCTGCTGGTGGTCAAGAGCCCTGAGCAGCCCTTGGGAAAGCTGGACAGGGGGAACAAACACTTCGCTTCTCCGGGGAGCGTAGTGGGAGGCCTAGGGGAAGGCAGACGCTGTGCTGTGGCAGGGACCGGCGGTGGATGCTCCCAGGGCCTGCCCAGCCATGTCCAGCAGCGCTCGTGCTCGCTCCTGGAGCACTGGACTGCTCTGGTACTGCTCCAGGGCCTGCTGCCCGCCTTGCCTGATGAAATCGGCAGTCACCTGGGCGAGAGGAGAGGGATGAGAGCTGCCTGGCTGGGCCTGTGTGCCCCGAGCCCCCACAGTGCTGCCCAGGGATCCCCAGAGCCTACCACACACTGACATCCCCAGTCGGGTACACCAGCCACGCTGCTCGCTGGGTGGGAGTGCACAGAGCTCTAAGCAAGCACAGCTGAGTCAAAAGAACAACCTCAAAGGGTAAAACCTGCCCAAAAGGGTTGTGTTCAGTGCAGGGCTTCCACCCTCTCCCCTCAAGTGCTGCCCTGCAGGTTCGTGTCTGGGGGGAAGGGGCTGTGTGGTAGTACCTACAGGCACTGTTAATTAAACAATAATAATCCTCATGCCTGGGGATGCTTGATGGGGGCGAGCAGCCCCACGCTCACCTCTGGGCAGTGCAGGAAGAGGAGGTGCAGCAGCTCCAGGCCCTGCCCCACAGCCTGGGGGTCGGGCAGCGCCAGCACGGGCAGCAGCACGGGCAGAGCCTGGTGCAGCTGCCGGCACAGGGCTGGGCCCTTCTCTGCGATATTGCACAGAACTGTCAGGACCTGGAATGAGAAGCAAAAGAGAGGGAGTGAGTGATGTGCGCTTTGTTAGCAGGCAGGTTCCCAATGGGCTCAGGGGGCTCCAGAGAATTCCCCGTGTGCTCCTGGAGGTCCCACCAGGTGCTTCCCCAAAGCCACGTGCACACCAACCACCTGGATTGTGAATGCTCTTCAACATCATAGGATGCTTTAGGCTGAAGGGACCTTCCCAGCTCCCCCAGTGCCACCCCTGCCATGAGCAGGGACATCTTCACCAGCTCAGGTTGCTCAGAGCCCTGTCCAGCCTCGCCTGGGATGTCTCCAGGGATGGTTCATCCACCACCTCTCTGGGCAAACTGGGCCAGGCTCTCACCACCCTCAGGGGCAACAATTTCTTCCTCATGTCTGGCCTGAATCTCTCTCCTTTAGTTTAAACCATCAGCCCATGTCCTGTCACAACAGGCCCTGCTCAAAAGTCTGTCCTGATCTTTCTTATCGGCCCCTTTTAAGTCTGGAAAGGCTGCACTAAGGTCTCCCTGGAGCTTCTCTTCTCCAGCTGAACACCCCAACTCTCTCAGCCTGTCCTCCCAGCAGAGCTGTTCCAGCCTCGGGTCATTCCTGTGGCTCCTCTGGCCCCTCTCCAGCAGGTCCATGTCTGTCCTGTGCTGGGGACCCAGAGCTGGACCAGCACTGCAGGGGGGTCTCACCAGAGCAGAGAGGCAGGATCCCCTCCCTCCACCTGCTGCCCACAGGGCTGGGGATGCAGCCCAGAGTATGACTGTACCCCACCCAGGGTACAGTATCTCCCCAGAGCTTCGGGGTTCTTCGAAAGCAGGTGGCCACAGCCTTCCCGGGCCTGCTCATCTGGGAACATCTGCTTCAGGACCCCTCTTCTGCTGGGACAAGGCTCTGTCAATCATCAGTACAGACACAGTGACCTCAAGGGAGGCAGATGGTGACTCTGCCACGACACGAGATCTTCTGCCGAGCTGCTGCTGCCCGCAGCCAACCTCCACCCTGAGCATCGCGTGTGCGGGGTTCGTGTTCCTGAACGCCCAACAAGTTCTTACCAACGCAGCGGCCATTGGGGAGCACGGCAGGAGCTGCAGCAGGGCCGGGAGCAAGTCCAGGGCGAGCAGAGCAGAGCAGAAGAAGGGCTCGTCTGCTGGGGTGGGAGAGGAGGAACATATCAGTACAGTCGAGGTCTCTGTAAACAAGACACCGCCGAAGCAGGTCCCAGCCCCACGGGCGCTCACCTGTGAGGTTGTTGAGCAGCCACAGCCCCTCCTGGACGATGAAAGGATGTTGCTGGAGGAAGCTCTGCAGGATGAGGAAGAGGGCGACCAGCAGGCGCTCATCCCGGATCGGGCCTTGGCAGCCCGTGTCCGCCGCCAGCAGGTTGCTGAGGCACCGCAGCACCGGGCAGACGAGCTGTGATGGGGCAAACACAGAGCCCTGCAGCCGGGCCGGTCCCCGTGCAGCGCCGGGACCAGCGCGTCCTGCCCGCCTCTCACCAGCTCCAGGCCCTCGGGAGCATCCGGGGGGATTTCGGAAGCCAGGTCGAGCAGGAGCGTGGTGAGGGCAGGCAGGGCGCCCAGGGACAGCAGTGCCGCATCGGCTGTGTGGCTGCAAAGGGAAGGGACAGTGCGGTCACCCTCACCCCTCGGGGAAAACAGCTGCAGCCCCCGCCAAACAACAGTGCCTGGGAATTCAGAGCGCTCTCCTGAACCAGCACAGGGCTCGCTCCACATTTGAACAGCAGCTGCCTCTGAGCTCACAAGAAAGTTGAAAAGCCCTTGGCAAACAGATCCACTGGAATTATCTGCGTGGCTCTGGAAACACCAGCCCTGATCCACCTGAGTGCCCACAGGTGTCTGTGTCTCTGCTGGGGCTGCTCGAAGGTGACACCGGAGCAGCCATGCTGAGGTGGGGAGGGACTGCTGGTGGCAGCCAGCCTGGCCAGGGGACACTGGGCCAACCCAGAGCTCTAGGATCCAGGGAACTTGCCTTGGGGAGCGTGGGGGGCAACTCCTGACACAGGGAGGCAACTGGGGGCGTTCAAAGGACTGGGAACAGCCTCCTCAGATTTATCACCTGTTATCACCCTACAAAGAACACGGCGACCCTGCAAATAGCACGTGTGCTCGGATGGGAGAGCAGGAATGCTCCAGGTGGCAGGGAATTGTGTTCCCAAGGGAAAGGGGCGAGGGGTGGCAATCCAGGCGCCCTGGCAGGACCCTGTGCCCTCATGCGTCTCTGTGTGGCTGCCCTCAGGGAACTCAAAACGAGGAGGAAAGCAGATTTACCTACAAACGATGTAGTGGAGACACCACGCAAACTCCACGGCTGCTCCTGTCCCAGCCTTGAGACCAGAACAAACCAGTCGCAGCATGTGCTGGGGGAGCACAGAGTCCAGAACCAAGCTGGGGGCAGAATGGCAGAGTTAGCGCAGGCACAGCCAGGGCAGACAAGTGACAGGGGGACACTGGCCCTGGCCACCAAGCAGGAGCTGTTCTTCCTCATTATGGGGGCCACATGCTCCAAAACCACATCTGGAAGAGGCTCCGACCCTGGGCTGCAGCGCCGGGCAGCGCTAACGCCCGAAAAAAAACCCCTGTCCATGGCAGGGCCTGGGGGCACTCAGGACACCTTGGCTGGGGTCACATTTTTGGCACTGGGGCCTGTCAAGCTGATCTTTTCCTTCGCAGGAGGAACACAGCCAGAATTTCCCTGCAAGCCTGCCCTGCTCAACACTGTCCTTTACCGAAATACCAGAGCTGTCTGTTCCGGTGAGGCTGAGGGAAACGAGTCAAGCCCCATGCCCTGATCTGCAGCAAAACGTCTGCAGTCCTGGTAAGATTCTCCTCTGAACTATTATCATCACTGGGATGGGAAAGGTGTCCCTGTCCCTGTCACACAAATACCATGCCAGGCCCTGGGGCCCATCCCGATGGAGGGTGACAACGGTGGGACTCACGGTACGATCTCTGCAGGGGCCTCCTTGGCTTGGAGCAGCTGCGAGAGGACATAACCCAGACCCTCCAGCACCGCCTCGTGTGGGGACTGCAATCAAACAGAGTGCAGCTAATGCCACCTGGCAGGGCCGGGCTGCGCGATTCCTCTGTAACACCAAACCGGGCAGCCGAGCGGCGCGGTCGCCCCGTGCCTGGGGGCACAGCAGGGGACCGCAGTGACAGAGCAAGCTGTGGCCACACCAGAGCTGCGCTGTTGCCCTCCCCGGGCTCACACGGCTGCAGCTGTAGGGATCCCGGAGCCCAAACACGGCAGCAGAGCTGCTCTGGGCACTCAGATCCACACCCCACTGCCCTCCGCACTGTGTCGGCCTCATCTGCCCACTGCAGCCCAGCCATACCGAGGGGAGAGCCTGCAGCTCCCTATCTGACAGCCGCAGCTGTGCATGTGAGAGGTTCAGCTGGAGAAGAGCACAAGGTGACCTGACACCCGAAAAAGGAGCGCAGGAGAGCCCATAGAGACATTTAACCGCAAGGAACAGCCCTGGGCAGGGGTCTGTGCCTGCAGCGGGAAGGTGGCTGGTACCTTCGTGCCCTGAGCCAGTGCCTGCAGGGCATCAGAAAAGGCTCTTTCTGGGGCAGGGGAAGCGCAGCTGAGCTATTTCACCCACCTGGATGCAGGACGCCAGCACTGGAATGATGCCCTGAGGCAGAAGCTGCTTCCTCACAGCTTCACTTTCTACCACCAGGTTCCCCAGCGTGTACAAACACAGCTCCTGCAACACCCCGAAACAACAGGTCACCTCCTCCACACTGCCCCATAGCACCTGCACCCCGGGACTGGGGCACACACGTCCCCTGAGCGTGGCTGAAGCCATATTCAAAGAGGTAAACATAGATGGAAACTTCCAGGCTCTCCAGCTACCCCATTCCCAGCTGCATCAGCTTCAGTTTATCTTTCTTCTATCTGGCTCAGGTTGGGATCTGATTGCTTCTACTTTGGAGTTTTTTTCAGGCTCCTAATTATTGCTATGATGTTTCCCCAAGACCCCTCTCATTCCACAGCCTTCCCCTGCTGACTGCCCTCAACTGATCTGCACCTGGTGTTCCTGCTTTACCCACCACACAGACACCGAGGTGCCTCCTGTCCAGGCCCTGCCTATGTCAAGAGGTCAGACCACACATCTGACGACGGAGTCCTGCTGCCACAGCCTGCAGTCCCCAAATGTCCCCGTCTCCCCAAACCGGGCTTGGAGCTGAATTGCCCATTGCAAATGTGGCACACCAGTGTGTCCTGGGCTGTGGCAGGAGGGTTTGACTGGCCTGGATGAGGCTTGGGAGTATTTAAGCACGGAGGGTATTGGTCTCTTCTCCCAAGTAGCAAGTGATAGGACGAGAGGAAACGGCTTCAAGTTGCGCCAAGGGAGGCTGAAGTTGGATCTGGGGAACAATTTCTTCCCCAAAGGGCTGTGGGGCATTGGAACAGGCTGCCCAGGGCAGTGCTGGAGTCACCATCCCTGGAGGGTTGGACAGATGGAGATGAGGTTCTCAGGACATGGGGCAGTGCCGGGGGGGTTGTGGTTGGACTCGATCTTAAGGGTCTCTTCCAACCAAAATGCTTCTACTCTCTGATTCTCAGTGCAGGCTGCAGCTGCCTGGAAGGAGGTGCAAACATGATGGAACCAAACTCATATTGGTGTTGGGATGGGGCACAGTGAAAGGGGTCTCTATATTTCCAAAACAAAGCCATGCTGCCCTGGGCTAGCACTGGGGACAGTCCTGCTCCAAGGGGAAGGTTGAACTGGAGCCTTCCAGAGCACCCCTGCCCACCAGCGCTCCTACGTCAGCCCTGTTAGGCTGGGGGTGGCCAAAGGAAGTCAGCGCCCAACTGCTACCAGAGGATTATCAGGTGCCAGAGCCCCAGCAAACACAAGCACAGATCTTACCGTGAACTCAACGCTGTGTCCCGAGAGGTAGGTGAGGAGATAGGAGGTCACTGGCAGACAGGCCTCGGCCACAGCGGGGTCACTGGAGTGCGACAGCTCGTGCAGGCAGCGCGCGGCCTCCATCTGCACGTCAGCCAGGCTGCTGGTGAAGAGCCCCACGAGGGTGCGGATGCTGCCGTCCAGCCTGGCGGGACACAAAGGCCACTGTCACCTCCTGCCTTCCCACCCTCGGCCACACAGCAGCTCACCCGCACAACGGCTGGAACAAAGGGCCACTCTGGACGTGCCCAGCTATGCAGTGCCAAACCCAGGCTGACCTGACAAACTTCTGCTGAGTGTCCTTGTTCTGCAGAGCGTGGCGGAGGCGGCTGAGCGATCTTTTCCTGTCCTCTGAACCCCTCTGCATGCCTCTGAGCAGCTCAAGAACCTATCCGAAAATGAAAAGATGGGTGAATTTCAAGCAGTGACAAGGTGAAGACTTCATCCCATTAATCCTGGAGGCAAAGAAACCCAGGGCACAAAGATGGTCGCAAAGCACCTGTTTCTCACCATGTCTGGCAGCGACTCAGAAAACCCTTCCAAACCCACCACCCAGGCTGCTCCACATGCCCAGAGGCTGGGGCAGACCCCAGGTACCCCCACCGCCACGGAGAATACCATTGCTCTTCACCTCATCCTCTGAGAGAGGGTCCGGCACGATCTCTGCTCCATCCTGTCCACTCTCCTCTGCCGCGCTGTCCTCCCGCAGAAGCCGCTTGCTGACCAGCTGCTCCTGCCGCCGGGCTCTCCTGAGAGCTGCGTGGAACCGGTCCCGTCACCCATGGAATCAGTCCCGTCACCACCCGCTCCTCCATCCCACCAAAGACTGTCAATTCCCTTTGTCAGGGAGGAACCCCGAGTCAGTCCCGCGGGGCAGCGGCCGCATTCAGACCGTGCCCGGGGTGCGGGTCAAGGTGTGAGGCCAGGGCCGGGCAGACCGGCAGGACGGGCCGTGGGGACCGCGGGGCTGCACCCGGCGGGACCCAGGGCTCGTTTTATCCGGGGGAGACCTTGCAAAGCCCAAAGCGCAGGGGCAGCCAGGGCAGAAAAGCCACGCGGATTAGAGACAAATAAGGCTGTAAAACGCTTCCCCGAGCGGGCCGGCAGCCCCGAGCTGCCTACTGCCCCGTCCGCCCCGGGATGCGCGGCCGGACGCGGGGACCGGCGCCCCGGCTGGTCCCGCTGCGGGGCAGCGCTGGCGGCCGCGGGGATCCCAGCAGCGGCCGCGGTCCCCACGGGGTCCCGCAAACCCCCCCGCACCCCTCGTTCCGGACCTGCCTCTCGCTCCCGCCGCCGGGCCCGCAGCTCCTCCGCGCCGCCGCGCCCGGCCCAGCGCCCCCGCCGGCCCCACATGGTGGCGGGAGGAGGAGGAGGAGGAGACCGGGGCGGGGACAAGGGCCGGCCGGGCCCGGGGCGGGGCGGCGGGCAGTGCGGGTGCCGGAGCCGCGGGAAGCGCGGACGGGGTTGTGCAGCCCCTGAGGGCTCGGCCGGTGGGTCCGGGCATCCTCGGGCCCCGGCACCCCGGCCCCCCCGGCTCCCGGCACAGGAGCTCAGCCCCGGCCCTTCCCGGGCTCGGGTCCCCGCCATCCCGCTGCTGCGGCGGCAGAGGGAGCGCGGGCGGCCCCGCTGCGAGGCCGGGCCGTGCGGAGCGGGTGGGGACAGCACCGGCTGCAGGGACGGGAACGGGGTCTGCCTGGGGACAGCACCGCTGGTGTGGCCAGCGGGACCAGGGCAGGGACCGCCCCTGTGCTGGGCACTGCTGAGGCCAAACCTTGAATCCTGGGGCCAGTTTTGGACCCCTCACGCCTAGAAAGGCCTTGAGGTGCTGGAGCGAGTTCAGAGAAGGTAACGGAGCTGGAGCACAAGTGTGATGGGAGTGGCTGAGGGACCTGGGGGTTCAGCTGGAGAACAGGAGCTGAGGGGAGACCTTCTGATCTCTGAACTGCCTGAAAGGAGCTTGGAGCCAGGGGGGTTGGGCTCTGCTCCCCAGGAACAAGCGCCAGGAGCAGAGAAAACGGCCTCAAGTTGCGCCAGGGGAGGTTGAGGTTGGATGTGGGGAACAATTTCTTCCTGGAAAAGCCCCTCAAGATCCTCAAGTTCAACTGTTACCCCACCCCTGGCACCAACCCATGTTCCTGAGAACCTCATCTCCGTCTGTTCAACCCCTCCAGGGATGGTGACTCCAGCACTGCCCTGGGCAGCCTGTTCCAATGCCCCACAGCCCTTTGGGGAAGAAATTGTTCCTAATATCCAATCTAAACTTGAATTGGGTGCAACTTGAGGCCATTTCCTCTCGCTCCTCAGGGGAGGGATCCTATGAACATGGCCAGCATTGGCACTTACACCAACCCCCTTCCCAGCCCGCAGCTGCAGGGAAGCGAAGCAGAAGTGACTGGGGCGGTTGGCGCACACCACGCTGCTTCCCGCGGCACGGCCGGGTCCCACTGGGGAAGTCGGGCAGCGGGAGCCAGGGCAGCGCCCGGACCAGCCTGTGAGTGCCCACCGACCCCGGCCACCCACACCTGCAGGCACGACGGGTAGCGGCAGCAGGAAGACAACTGCGAGCACCGCCGTGTCCTGGGGCGGGAGCAGCGGGCGCAGGGAGAGCCGAGCGCTGGCACAGCCTCCAGCACCCCAGCCCTGTGTTTGGCAGCAGCTAGAGGAAGCAGCCGTGGGGCAAGGAAACATTTCAGCGTGAGCTGGCTGCTGAGTCACTGGACAAACCTACTCCTGCTTCGTGCTGCCCCTCCAGCCAGGGGGACGTTGCCAGCAGAGCTGCTCCCCGGGACGTGCTGTGGCCCTGCGGCGGCACAGACAGGTAGGGAGAGCTCCATCCTCCCAGGGTTTTGAGGTGCAGCCAGAAAATGCTGTGGCTGATTGGGTCTTGTGCTGGCAACAGACCTGCTTGGAGCAGGAGGTTGGGCTGGAGACCCCCAAAGGCTCCTCACTACCGACCATCTGGGTGCTAGGAGACAGCTGAGTCGGCACATTCTTGAGAGCCTTTAACTTTGCTTGCTGCTTTTTTTGTGATCTGTCGATAAGCCGTCAGCTGGACAGCAAAGCGGTACTCGGTGCTGACAAGGGTGAATACAGACCCTCAGAAATTACTTTTTGCTGTCCCCTTGGAGCTTGGTAATGAATCAAATCGCTGGGTAAGCAGAAGGAAAATAAGAAGCCCTGTTGCAATTTCCTGCTCCGGATCACACGGCGCAGCATGCAGAGAAACAAACGGCTGTGGCTTTCCCGTCCCGTGGTCAGACTGATAGATCTGGCTCCACTATCCGTAACTCAACATTTCCAGTTTCTCCTGATGATTTCCTGCTGGGTTTGGAGCGGGGCTGTGCAGCCCGGCCAGGAGAGCGCAGAGCCCGGGACGAGCCACCCTGCTTTGCTGAAACCCTGGTTTTGGGGTGGGGTGTGCCCAGAGCCACCACCTCCCTGCCTGGCGGTAGCTCCTGGGTGTTGCCTGGCGATTTGAGCTCTGCCCTGAGCCATGGCTGAGCAGCCCGGAGAGTTGGGCAGGAGGGACGAGGGCAGCGCTGTGTCCCTGAGCGGTGGCTCAACCTGCCCAGTCCCTACAGTTTGCTGGATTGGATGGTCCCCTCAGCCACCACAAGCACTGCCTTTCACCGCTGCTCTTCTCGTTTCTAGGTTGTTCACCATGAATGTGGCTGTTCTGCTCCTGCTGGGGCTGGGGCTGTTGGAGGCAGAGGGCAGGTGTTTCTTCAACCGCACGCAGGAGCACTGTGTGTGCTACAACCTGTCCCAGGAAAGCGTCGGCAGCATCATCCAGTGCCTAGCAGCCACTGTCCTGGAGTTCAGGGGGGGAGAGCTGCAGAGATATGTGGCCTTCCCCATCAGCGACCTGGACCCCCCCACTATTGATATGCTGGGCTCTCTTGTCATCAGGAAAATCATTTTTTGTGATCTTCTGGTGCCTGAGATACTCCTGGCCCGAGTCCTGAGGTTCTTCTCCTACACCCAGGTGCAGGAGTTGGTGTTTGAGAGCTGCACTTTTGAGGGGAGAGGCAACTGGGACGAAATGGCCAGGCAGAACTTGCCCATCTTGTCCCTGCACTTCCACAATGTGACATCTGCCCCACTGACGGGCCGTGAGGAGGACTTGTCCAGCCTGAGCAGCTGGCTGGAGACGCTGCAGGAGCTGGCTGTCACCGGCTGCCGCCTCACCAGCCTGCCCTGTGGCATCGGAAGGACGTTCAGAGCTCTGCGCTCCCTGGACGTGGCACAAAACAGCCTTGGGGATGAGGGTTTGATGCCCACCTTCTGCAAGGGGGCTTTCCCTCAGCTGCAGGTACTGAGCCTGCAACGCAACAACCTGACGTCCTATCACGGCGTGTGCGAGAGCCTGCAGCTGCTGCCTGAGCTCCAGCATCTGGATCTCAGCCAGAACAAGCTCCTTGCAGCTCCATCCTCCTCCTGCCAGTGGCCAGCATCCCTCCGAACATTTAACTTGTCCAACACTGGCTTGGATGAAGTCCTCACACCTCTGCCTCCCAGTCTGGAAGTGCTGGATATGAGCTGCAACCGCCTCCACACCATAGACACCTCCCTCAGCTCCCTGAAGAAGCTTTTCCTGAGTCAAAACATGCTGCAGGCTGCCCCCTCCATCAGGAATTACCCCGTGTTGGACACCCTCCACCTAGACAACAACTCGATTACGGAGCTGCCGTGGGATGAAGTGAAGCTCCTGAGGCAGCTGCAGGTCGTGGCTGTGGCTGGGAACCCCTACAACTGCTCCTGCGCGGGGGCCGGGGCGCTGCAGGCGCTGGGGGGCACAGGGTGCCTCGGGGAGGGCTGGCCCCAGGGCTACACGTGTCGCTCCCCCCCACGCTACCAGGGCAGGCTGGTGCGGGACGTGCCAGTCTCGGTGCTGCGGTGTGACCGCGCTGCCGTGATCGCTCCTGTCTGTGTTGTCCTGGCCCTGCTCGGTGTGGCCGGGGCTGTCTGCCTGCTCAGGTCCCGGCCCGGGCTCCTCCGGCCCTGCCGCAGGGCGTGAAGGGGACGCGTGACCATTGCCACCAGCGTGTCCTCGCGGGGGCTGCGCAGCCAGGAGCTCCGTGGGAAGACTCACAGGACCCCAGGTGCTGGTGGGAGGTCTCTTGGTGTCCCCAGTCCAGGCTCCGCTGTGGAGCAGGACTGTCCCCAGCGTTATCCCACAGTGGCTGTGGCTTTGCCCACACGAATTTTGGGAAAGGCCCCAAACAAAACCCCGTTGCCCTGCTCTGTCCCAGGGCTGTGCCCTCCCAAAGAGGTTTTCCTTATGGCCCATTCCAGGTCCTAAACCCCCAATGTGCCCCCGTTGCCCCTGTGATGTCGTCTACCCTGAACAGGAGTTCAGCTCTATCAGATTTGCCTCGCTGGGGTCTGGTGGTCCCTGCCCGGAGTCCCCTTGCACCCTGCGTCCCCCACCCATGTCCCTATGTCCCCCGCAGCCCCTCTGCTGCTCCCCAACCCCTCCAGCTGCAGCTGGGCCCTGGCTGTGAGGAGATGGGGTTTGTGAAAGTGTTCGCTCAACTGCCGTTCAGCACAAGAGAAAAACCACAAAAGACAGGAAAAATGACTAAATTAAACACCCCTGTGCACAAACGCTAACGAGCGGGGGGTAACGGAGACAGCAACCGAGACCTGAGCTCTTGAGGCACTGGTGGACAAACCCCTCAAGTGTGACCTAGAAGAGGTTCAACCAGAAACTTTTTAACGGATAAAATGAAAATGGATTTATTCCAGATTCTGGGTTATTCAGGAAATGTCTCACAGGAAGGAGAAAATTTATTCTGGGGTGCTGGGGGAATGTGCAAAACTTCCTGGGAACGTTTGTGGGAAGGACTGAAGTGATGATCAGGGGATGAGCACAGGGGGATGGGGAATGGGGGAGAGGGGCTGGTCACAGGGGTGCAGCGCTTGCCTGGGCAAACCCTGTATGTCGCCCCCATGGTCTGTCTCTTCTCATTAAAATCTGCTCCTGGGTGTTGCCTGTGTCCCCTCACTCTCTGTTGAGCACACAAGTCCCTGTGTCCTGCAAGCAGGCACATGCTGGACCAGCTATCAGCTGAGAGCCCAGCGTGTGTGCAGACACATGGCTGGAGCCAGAGAGCAGCCAAATGGGGCCCAGGGTCCAGCTGTGGAGCTGGGGTGCCCTTGGGGTCCGTGGCATGTTCAAGGGCACATGGGTGTGGGTCAAGGGGGGTCATGTGGGGCTGGGCCACCAGCTCACACCAGTCTGGAGCAGCTGGAGGGAAGAAATCCTAATGTCCCAGAACCCCAGGATTCACGTGCCCCCAGCAGCACCCCCGTGAGGAACATCCCCCCAGACCTGCTCCTGACAGAGCCCCAGCTGCTGTTTGCACCATTGGCAACAACTCAACCCAGCCTGAACCTCCCGCTGGGGGTTCAGCTGGAGAACAGGAGCTGAGGGGAGACCTTCTGATCTCTGAACTGCCTGAAAGGAGCTTGGAGCCAGGGGGGGTCTGGCTCTGCTCCCCAGGAACAAGCGCCAGGAGCAGAGGAAACGGCCTCAAGTTGCGCCAGGGGAGGTTGAGGTTGGATCTGGGGAACAATTTCTTCCCCAAAGGGCTGTGGGGCATTGGAACAGGCTGCCCAGGGCAGTGGTGGAGTCACCATCCCTGGAGGGTTGGACAGACATATAAATGGGGCTCATAGGGACATTGGTTAGACATGACCTTGGCAGTACTGGGTTAACAGTTGGACTCTACGATCTTGAAGGTATTTTCCAACCAAAATGATTCTGTGATTCTAACCAATCCCCCCAGGTGCCAGGGGACCAGCCAGCCCCAGACAAACCACCCTGCTCTGATGTGGGCACCTGCCTGCACAGGCTGGGGCACAACCCAGCCACAGGAACAGGTATGGAGTGAGGGCTGGTGGCCCCTGGGCTGCTGCCACATGGGATTAAAGCAGGTGCTCCTTCAACAATGAGCATCGTCCGGCTCCGACGTGTCCCCAGCCCCCAAACCTCTGCCAAGTGAACAGACACCTTCTCGCAGAGAGGACACACAGACACACACCTGCTGTTGAACCGCAGCTTTAATACTCTCAGACAGGGCCAGTAGTGACTCCCACAGCCAGGAGCTCACCAGCCACCACTTTGGTACAAATCTGAGCCCTGTCTCCCTTTCTGGGAGCAGGCAAAGCAGATACCACACCCCCCATTCCCCATCTGCTCTGCACAAGGCAGTAACACCACAACTGAGGAGGGGAATGGGGCTGAGGAGAGGGGCCCTTCAGCCAGGGGCTGGAAAACTGCAGAGACAGGGAAGAGACGCCCCTGCCCGCAGCGTGCGGTTCTGCACAGAGCAGAGCCCAGCCTCGTGCATATGGTTGGTACGTCCACAGACCCAGAGGGACAAGCCTCTGCCCACCTCGGGGGGGCTCAGCCCAGCAGGGTGACCTCCTGCAGCACTGGGGCTCCCCTGGGGCCACGGGCTGGGGATCAGCAGGGCGTGTCGAGTGGACACGGCCCCCCTGACATGGAGACACGTCACCCACGGGAAGTGAAACAGTGTCAGAGCAAGGCTGGCCAGGCAGCGGTCGTGCAGCAGAGCTGCCTGCGCGCAGAGCTCACAGCGCAGCATTTACAGGCACAAGGAACAGGCGCGCTCTTTGGTGTGGAGAAGGTGGGGAAGCAGCTCGAAACGTGACACACTGCAAGAACATTCAGGACCCACTGGGGAGGCTGAGGCCACCCAAGGGTGCAGGAGCCCTGTGGCAGAGCCCAGCGGGGCTGGAGTGGGGCCCAGCATCCCCCCAGAACAGGGACCTCCCCCCACAGTGCTGCTCTTGCACCCATCCACCAGTAACACCTCTTGCCTTCAGCAGTGCAGTGAGGCCGATGGGAGAGGCCCGCTGAGGAGCTGAGAGCACCCCTGAGAACGGCTGGAGATCACCCCAATGCACACATGGCAGGGTCAACAGCTACGTCACCCCATAGTACAAGTGAACAGCGAGGCCGATGCATGAGACGGCAACGAAGAAGAGGAGGGTGAGCTGCAGGTTGAAGAGGGTGACGGACAGGAGGGCGTTGACCAGGATGGAGCAGGAGATGACGAAGAGCCTGGTGATGTTACTGCTGTGCTTCATGACCACGGACATGATCAAGCCGTTCAAGGCCTGGCTGAGCACAATCACCAGCACCCAGGAGGAGAAGCCCTCCCAGAACCCGCCCTCCGCGCTGCTCCACAAATAGCCCATCAAGTTGAGCAGGACCCCGAAGAAGTAAAGGAAGAGGTTCTGAAGGCTGAGCGGCAGCGCCTGGCTCTTCAGGATGGCTTCCGTGTAGACGGCAGACAAGCCTGATATGAGGCAGTACACTGCCAGCAGCACCAAGCCCAGCAGCGTGACGTGCAGCTGCATCTCGGAGGTGCTGCCGGGGTCCCGCAGGCCGCCGCAGCTGTAGCTCACCCCCGCAGCCAGCAGCAGCAGCAGAGCCAGCCAGCGGCGTGCTCCCAGCCTCTGCCGCAGGAACAGGCTGTAGAGGAGCGCGGTGCTGACAATCTTCAGGTTGCTCAGCACCTGGTAGGTGCTGGGATCCATGAAGAGCTGCATGTGGACCACCAAGTTGTTGTTGGCAGCGTAGAGCAGAGCAGAGAGGGCGAAGGGGACGACGTGGCGCCACGACACAGCCACACGCAGCAGGTCCCGGTTGCAGGCCAGCAGGAAGAGAAGGGAGAGCAGCAGTTTTGTCAGCTCGACAAGAACCACGACGGACGCGGAGCTGAAGGGGATCGTCCCATCCACCTTGCAGAGGGTGAGGAGGGGAGCGTGAGAGCCGTATATGGCTACGGACAGGAGCAGCATCAGCCCCCAGAGTCCCCTGCGGAGCACCCGCCGTGCAGGACCAGTGGAGTTACCAAGCGTCACCATTTTCAGGTGGCTGGCAGAAGGGTGAGCTGCTGTCAGCACAGACAGGCCAGACAGACTCACACCCTAGAACACTCAAGAAGAGACTAAATACCATGAATTTAATGAGCCTGATTAAAACAGGACGTTTCCTGCTACATTTCTGACGCAGTAGAGGAGAATGATTTTGTCTGTCACTAGGAAGAGCACTACAGGTCTCCTTGAGAAGCCACACAAAGGGCGTTCCTGGGGCAAAGTGTGCACCCAGCAGAAAGGTGTACGGGTGCTGAATGTGGTGACACGTCACAGGCAGCTGTTCTGTCTGCAGGGACATGGAGACAGCAGCAGGGGAAAGGCAGGTGGCAAACCATTGGCTGCCGACGCTTCCAAGCTACTGCGGGTCAGTGGGGCGACTGTTGCTGTCATGATGCTCTGATAAACACCCCATCACTGGATCTGCTGGTGTCTCACATCAACGTGGTGTAAAGCCCTTTTCCAGTGGAAAGGAACGGCGTGTGTGACGTGCCTCTGCGAGCCCCAGGAATCTCCTGCGCCTGCTGACCAAGGAGTAACCGCTCTAGTCACCGCTGCCGAAGGGCTCTGTGCTAGTCCCGGCCTTTTTTCAGCGAGCTGACATAGTCCCGGACTGTCTTTTCAATGTTGGGGACAGCGTAGTTCTGAGCAGCATAGATCCCCGTGCAGGTGCCAACCACGAAGCCCAGGACAGCCGAGAAGCGAAGTTTGGCCACCAGGTACCCAGCCAGGAAGCCCT
Organism: Patagioenas fasciata; assembly: GCF_037038585.1. Classification (NCBI taxonomy): domain Eukaryota; kingdom Metazoa; phylum Chordata; class Aves; order Columbiformes; family Columbidae; genus Patagioenas; species Patagioenas fasciata. Next base: position 17,274,325 of record NC_092533.1, on the reverse strand, counting down.
TGAGGAAGGGGGAGGCCAGCAGGGAGCCGTCCTGCGGGAGAGAGGGCGGGTGAGCTGGCGGGCATGGCCACTGTGGGGCTGGGACGTGCCCCAGTGGTTTTCGTGAGGAGCCCTTGAAAGAGGAATGTTGTTTTGTGGATCTGAGGCCTGACCCAGCGGGTGGGGACTGAGGGACATCAGCTACCAGATCTTGAATGTGAAACAAAGTCTCTTTGTGCTAAATCCCAGAATGTCACGGGTTGGAAGGGACCTGGAAAGCTCATCCAGTGCAATCCCCCCGCCGGAGCAGGAACACCCAGATGAGGTTCCACAGGAAGGTGTCCAGGCGGGTTTGAATGTCTGCAGAGAAGGAGACTCCACAACCTCCCTGGGCAGCCTGGGCCAGGCTCTGCCACCCTCACCAGGAAGAAGTTTCTTCTCAAATTTAAGTGGAACCTCCTGTGTTCCAGTTTGCACTCATTGCCCCTTGTCCTGTCACTGGTTGTCACCCAGAAGAGCCTGGCTCCATCCTCCCGACACTCCCCCCTTCCATATTGATCCCCAGGAATGAGTCCCCCCTCAGTCTCCTCTTCTCCAGCTCCAGAGCCCCAGCTCCCTCAGTCTTTCCTCACACGGGAGATGCTCCACTCCCTTCAGCATCTTGGTGGCTGCGCTGGACTCTCTCCAGCAGTTCCCTGTCCTTCTGGAACTGAGGGGGCACAACTGGACACAATATTCCAGGTGTGGTCTCCCCAGGGCAGAGCAGAGGGGCAGGAGAACCTCTCTGACCTATTGACCACCCCCTCCTAACCCACCCCAGGTACCATTGGCCTTCCTGGCCACAAGGGCCCAGTGCTGGCTCATGGTCACCCTGCTGTCCCCAGGACCCCTGGGTCCCTTGCCCCTACACTGCTCTCCAAGAGGTCATTCTCTTGGAATGCAAACCGACTCCTGTGGTTAAAAGTTAAGCTGGGGGAAAGGTTGGCCAGTGCACCAGGAAACCAGACCTTCAATGGAAATAAATAGATAAGGGGAGGGTTGTTAGAACTGGAGCAGTTAGAGAGGGAAACTGAGGCAGGACAGCCGGGAAGCATCGGGTAGTCTGAGAATTCTGTAGCCAGCAAGGCGGAATACGGGAGAGAATTTGCAGCCGCGAATTGGGGAATGCAAGCAGCAGCTTTTGCCCTGTCCCGTGTGCCTACCTTAGGTAGAACACCTGGCCTTGCAAAACGTTTAATAAAGTATGCTTTGCTGAGAGATCCTGCCTGGGCCTGTTATATTGGCAAGGGAATCGGTTTCTACTCTTTGTTTGTTTGTTTCTTGAGCAGGTCTCTCAGGACAGGTTGGCGGGCCCACCCCAGGTCACCCCCGCGGGGCCGCGTTACCTGCCCCATGCCCGCCTGCACCTCGCCCTCCACGCGGCGCTGCAGGCTCTCCAGCTGGTCCTTCAGGAACGCGAGGTCCTTCAGCTTGGGCAGCGGGTCCTGCGGAGACACGCGGGCTCACAGGGACCCGGCACATGGACGAGACCCGCGGCCACCCGGCCCGGCCCGGCCCGTCTCACCGCCCCACTCACCTTATCGTCCGCCATCTTCCCCGCGCAGCGCCGCCCGTCGCTGATTGGGCGGCGAAGCGTCACGTGACGCCACGCACATTCCCCCGCGGCCGGCCCGCCCGGCGCCATCTTGAGGCGGTCGCGGCGCCACCGTCACCGTGGGGGCGTCCCCCGAGGGCCGCGCCGCTCCGGGACCGGCCCCGGAGAAGCGGGTTCGGGGACGGCTGCTGGTGTCCCTGCCCTGATCCGCCCCAGCGGGTGGGAGCTGCGGGGTGTGTGTGATCGCTGCCCTGGGGCGCGGGGCCTGTGGCACAGGGTGGGTTAATGGCAAATGCTCAGTGGGCTTCTGGTAAACGTAGGAAACGGTCGTCTTTGCCAATAGAACAGGCCCAGGCGGGATCTCGCAGCAAAGCTTTTCTTAACGATTTTTGAAGGCTGAGTGTCCTGCCTAAAGGCAGGCACACAGGATAGGGCAAAAAGCCCCTGCTTATAAACCCCAAATAATAAATAAATAATAAATAAACCCCACAAATTCCTGCCCTGTTACCTGCTGGTTGGTCTAACTACATGAGACTGCTTGGCAATGAGAATTCTCCATTATTCTCATGCCCTTTAAAAAAAAGAATTGTACTTGCGTTGTGCTATATATATAACCCATCAAGATAAACGATTTCATTTCAATGTATTGATAATTTCAATGCTAACATCTGACGTGATTTATGGTATTTCTTTTCTGACAAGAAAAAGCATCTGAGATAAACAATCTGGAGTTCGGATAATCACCTGCTTGTGTAGATCAAAATATTATTTAGATCACTTTGAAAGCGCTGCCCAAGGTTGCATTTTCCTTAGATAGCAGCTCAGATCTTCTCTTAAAGATAGTGCTATTCAGCATTGGACATTTGTATCACTGAAGCATGAATATAGTCTAAAAGCATAGTGGATATCATGTATATATGAAACTCCAAAGACATAAATTCATTTTGCAACTAATTTATACGAATTGCCTTGAATTGTCTTTGTAATCACGAATATCCATCCTTCCTAAGAAGCCTTACCTAGCTTTAGCAATAAAGAAAAACTGTTTTGTACTCATCTGTGTGGGTTTGTCTCCTTAGGAAGGTTATGGACACCCGACCCTGCCTCAGTTTACCTGTCTTGTCTAATTCTAGCAACCCCCTCCCCTTCTTGGTTTATTTAAAATACGGATTCCTGGCTCTTTGGTTACCCTTCCCCCTAACTTAACTCTTTAAATACAGCAATCAGTTTGCATTCCGGGATTAGTTCACAGAGACTTGGTTTTACATTAAGGATTCACAGTCTGATGTCTCTCGGTCCTCCCGCTGGGCTCAGGCGCCAGGTCCCCAGTTTTGTACAAATGACATTCCTGCTTCAATGGCTCCTCACCACAAACACCGGCTGTGCTGCCTCGCAGGTGAAAGGGGATTTACCCCCCCGAAAGCGACTGATCCGCCACCCCTGAAGGGCTGAACAGATGTGCAGATGTGGTGCTCAGGGACACGGGTTAGAGGTGCACCCGGCAGCGTTGGCTTTACGGTCCGACTCAATGATCTTAAAGGTCTTTTCCAGCCAAAATGTTCTTGTGATTCCATGTCCCCCTCAGAGGAGCAGCACTGGGGGGCTGCTCCCCATCTGTGCGTGCTGCAGTTGAAGAGAAGCTGCCAAATTAATGTATACTGTGATTAAGTTATAAAAGATGTACCCATCATTAACCAGTTAACGTGAGATAAATGCTTTCTGACCACCTGCGAAATGAGGGAATATTTTTCAGGTTTTAGATCCTTCTGCCTGACAAGAGGGGGACAGAAGATTGTTTAGAAGCAGAGTGCTTAGTTTATATTTAACTAATAATTAATAGATGTATTGTAAGTAAGAAACAAAAATATAACTAACATAATGAATTATTTCTTAGTATATATGTATGTCAAAATTTTCAAAAACTGTAATGCATATGTAATAATTATGTGAATATAAGCAATGCAAGAGCATCCAGTCTTGGGAGCACTTACGGAGGATGATCCCCAGTGTTCCCCAGCGCTGATAAAATAAAGAATGCCGCTTAACAGTATAATTGACTCTACTGTTAAGTTTATTTCTCTGTTTCACAGTGCCCAGGACTGCAGGTGGTGAGTGTCCCTTGTCCTGCCAGAGCCGTGGGGAGGTTCACCCGTGGGGCTGCCCCACGGCTCCGCAGGGATCAGTGTCACCATCTGACACGTGTTGGCAGCGATGGGCTGTGGGGTGGATGTGCTGGTGCAGCTCCAGCCTGCAGAGGTGGGGAGCACAGGGGCAGCAAACAGCATCCAGTGTGGGGAGACATTCTGAAATATTAAGGGCTTGAGTCTGTCTCATCCCACCTCCACTCCTGTCCTGGCAAGTCATGGAATCACAGAATCATTTTGGTTGGAAAAGACCCTCAAGATCATAAAGTCAAACTGTTACCCCACCCCTGGCACTGTCCCATGTCCCTGAGAACCTCATGTCCGTCTGTCCAACCCTCCAAGGATGGTGACTCCAGCACTGCCCTGGGCAGCCTGTTCCAATGCCCCACAGCCCTTTGGGGAAGAAATTGTTCCCCAGATCCAACCTCAACCTCCCCTGGCGCAACTTGAGGCCGTTTCCTCTGCTCCTGGTGCTTGCTCCTGGGGACCAGAGCCCGACCCCCCCTGGCTCCAAGCTCCTTTCAGGCAGTTCAGAGATCAGAAGGTCTCCCCTCAGCTCCTGTTCTCCAGCTGAACCCCCCAGGTCCCTCAGCCGCTCCCATCACACTTGTGCTCCAGCCCCTCACGAGCTCCGTTCCGTTCTCTGAACTCGCTCCAGCACCTCAAGGTCTTTCTTGGTGTGAGGGGCTGAAAACTGACCCCAGGATTTGAGGTTTTTTCTCCCCAATGCCCAGCACAGGGATGGTCACTGCCCTGGGCCTGCTGGCCACACCAGTGCTGGTACCAGCCAGGATCCTGGTGGCCTCTTGGCCACCTGGGCACACGCTGGCTCATGTTCAGTTGCTGTCACCAACACCTCCAGGTCCTTTCCCGCTGGGCACTTTCCAACTACTCTTCCCTGAGCCTGTAGCATTCATGGGGTTGTTGTGACCCAAGTGCAGGACCCGGCACTCGGCGTTGTTGAACCTCAGACAATTGGCCTCAGCCCAACGATCCAGGTGGTCCAGATCTCTCTGTATGGCCATCCCACCCTCCAGCAGATGCCACCCAACTTGGTGTCATCTACAAACTGACTGAAGGTGCACTCGATGCCCCAGGCGCTGGTGTGGGGCTGGTGGCAGCGGTGCCAGGGGTGCGGTGGCTGGGCCAGGCATGAGGAACGGGATGTGTTTGGTCCCACGTGTGGTGCCTCATCCTGTGGCTCAAGGTCCTTCCCGTCATCCACCCGGCCCTGGACCCCTAGACTGTGGCACTAGGACATTTGTCCTTTCCCAGCAGTGAGGCTGGAGCAGCCCCGTCCCCTGGCTGTGCCGCTGCTGGTTTCAGGTCTCTGGCCTTGGGAGGCTGCCTCCAGCCCAGGGGCTCTACCAAGAGTGGTAAAAAGAGAAAAAAACATGTCCCAGACTAATTAATGCCCCTTCTCTCCCTCCTGCGAGCAGGATGTGTTTGTGCAGACACCACTGTGGGCTCTTTCCTCCGTGATCAGAGCAGCTCAGGTGTCAGCGCTGGTTTGCTGGGGACAGACGGTGACTGAGGACATCCTCTACATCCGTGTCTGCCCTGGTTACCCCTGCTCCTAGTGCAGACCCCAGCACCAGTGGCCAGGACAGAATTGATGAGGAAAGAACAAAAAAGTCTCCCTGAAATGAACACTTTGCAGTTACCATATAAAGGCTGGAGCTGGTGGTTCCCTTGCCAGCAAGAGGCTCGGCGAAAAGCTGCCCTGTGTGGGCCCCCAAGCCACCTGTGATCCCAAACTGGCACCTTCTTTGCTCCTTGGAGCTTTAACTTGTATTTCCAATTTCTTTGTTCACCTTTCTGTGAGCACTGCGCGGTTGTGCTGGGGACCAAGCTCCATCTAACACGTGTTGGAGGTGGCACCACAGAACTATGAGGGAGACCAAGGAACTGTGAGAAATGCACATTTCAGATGCTTGGCTGACAAGTTAATTAAAAATTGGGATGTTGGGTTTTATGTGTGAGTTAACCCTATGGATGCTACACCAGGGTTATAAAGACTCAAGGGCTTAAGGTTGTGTGTGTTATACTGGTCCCACTGAGCCCCCAGAAAGAGGAGACCAAAGGGACTGTGCAGTCAGCAGCAGGTGGACCGTGAAGCAGAGGCAGTTAATTAATTAATTGCCAGTTTAGGTCCAAGAGATGTGAGGGTGGCTGAAGTGCTGAGCTGCTCTTTTCCCAGCCTTGCAGGGTGCCAAACTTTAACCACAGAAGGTGTGAGCTTTAGAGAACCTGCCCTTTTCCTCAGCCACTTCAAACAAGCCCACACTTCAAGCGGCATTTTTACTACATGAGAGGTAAATAAAGAAAAAGAAAATCAGTGCGATTGCAAGAGCCTTTCTTGGAGCACAACCACAAAACTAGAAAAGTGCAACTTAGTTCAGGCCGCCTTTGAAAACGTGGACATTGCTGAGAAGCAGCACTTGAGGGCAGCGCAGCGCTGTGGAACAATCACTGCTGCTCACCTGCGCTGGGTTCCTCGGGAAGGTGCACCCATCCCATCCACACATGCGCTTGTCTGCAGAAGGTGACGTGTGGGTTTTCCTCCAGCGATGCACAGGAGCCTCCCTGACTGCTGTGTGAGCCCTTCGCCAATAACTTGTCTTATTTCAGCCTCCTGAAGTGACCACCCTACAGCAGCTGGTTCTAAAACATCATAATTCGCCAAGTGTTCTTTGCCCTGAACCTGCACAGTTACCAACCGACCTTTAGAAATTGCATGGATATAAGATTTAAAGATATGAATAAAAGCAGGTCTTGATGAATATTTTGGGCTATTGTCAAGCTTCAGAAGTAGCTGCCTTTGGCTTCTTCTCCCCTCCTGCCCCAGATGCAGAGGATTCTGCATTTGCAGAGCTCCGTACATGGAGCTGGTGAGGGGCTGGAGCACAAGTGTGATGGGAGCAGCTGAGGGACCTGGGGGTTCATCTGGAGAACAGGAGCTGAGGGGAGACCTTCTGATCTCTGAACTGCCTGAAAGGAGCTTGGAGCCAGGGGGGTCGGGCTCTGCTCCCCAGGAACAAGCGCCAGGAGCAGAAGAAACGGCCTCAAATTGCACCAGGGGAGGCTGAGGTTGGATCTGGGGAACAATTTCTTCCCCAAAGGGCTGCGGGGCATTGGAACAGGCTGCCCAGGGCAGTGGTGGAGTCACCATCCCTGGAGGGTTGGACAGATGAGGCTCTTAGGGACATGGGGCAGTGCCAGTGTTGGGTTAATGGTTGGGCTTGATCATCTTGAGGGACTTTTCCAACCAAAACAATTCCATTATTCCAAAATGTGACCTTTTTAGACAATTAGAGAGTTTCTGCCCAAAGGCTTCAGGGCCCAAGTCGTTGGGATGGGTTTGGAGCTCTCAGGGGCAGGAGCACAAACGAAGCTGAGAACATCTGCATCCTGGCACCAGTGGCTCAGGTTTTAGGGTCTGCTGCAAGATCTGTTTTGGCAATGCCAGCATTAATATTCAAGCCACTGCATAAATTTTTAAAGAGTCAAAATTGACTGCGGGTCACCCATTAAGAAAGAAACTTTGCAGCCAAGGTGTGTACTTGGCATAAAGCTTCAGCAGACTGTAGTTACCAGGAATGTAAGCGAAAGTGAGAAATCTCAGCACACTTTCCATGATCCGGTCGCTGACCACCAGCATTATAGGGGTTCCCTCTTTACTGCTGTTGCAAGGACAAGGTCCCACAAGCACAGACAGCAAGAGGGGGAAAACCAGCATCCGGATCAGCTGCTCGGATTCACACACATGTAAGTGAGGGTATTGCCAAGGGCAGGGACCACTGCGGTTTTGTTCTTTGGTCTGTTAAGCCACGTGTTTTTCCTTCAGCTGCTGATAATGATAAATACATAAGCATTTTGTTCAGCGCTTGGTCAACTCCAGTTCCCACTACGAACAGAATGAATTGAAATGGCTCAGTAAGTTTTTCTGATTTTGAGCAAAGCAGTGACTTACACATAGTAAGGGGAATGCAACCGCCATAAAAATAAATCCTAAATTCGCCATTCCCAAACCAAAAGACAAGAATTTGAGAGCATTGTGCTTCATCCTCCCCATCCCTCTGTCCCAGACAGTTGCTGTATTCCTGCACACAGCAGATCAGTGGGCACTGGTGGCTTTTCGTCCGAGGTAAAGGAGAGGAGCAGGAGTAAAAACACTTGTAATAGGCAGAAGAACCTGCAGAAGAACCAAAGGTGAGTTTTTCTTAGTTTGTGGTAAAAGCCCAAGCACCTGCTCTGTGATGGGTCTTTGAGAAAGCTCACACATCAGCTACGCTGGGGTTAAAAAATAAGTCTTTGCTGTATGGAGCAGGGTGGATCACCACAGGCAGTTAATAGTGATTTCTGGTTGCCCAGAAGGAGAAAAGACCAAAGCGCGCTGCAGAAAGTAGTGCCCACCTGGGAGCCGGGCTTATGGACATCCAACGGCACCAGCACCCCGGTGGGAACAGCCGAGGTGTGAGGAGGAGCTGTGGGAACCCTGGTCCTCGCTGCCCCTGTGCTCAGCCCGGCCGGAGGGCACAACCACGCGGTGCCAGGCTCTGTGACTCCCTCATGCTGTTCCTTCATCCTGAGGGCAGAGAGGAGACTCTCAGGCCATGGAGCAGTCTGGGTGTTGGGCAAAAATGTCCAGCAAGAACACCCTGCTGCTGGCGGGACTGCTCGGCTGTGATCATTGATCTTTAGCCCTTTGAGGCCTGGATACCTGAGACCCAGCAGTCCTGCGGCAGAGCTGGCTGGGAAGCTCAGCTCCTCATCCCACACATCCCACACACCCCACACACGTCCTCTTCTCCTGGGAGGACAGGCTGGGAGAGTTGGGGTGTTCTTCTCGGTGACAACCACTGATAGGACGAGGGGCAATGGGTGTGAACTTGAACACAGGAGGTTCCACTTAAATTTGAGAAGAAACTTCTTCATGGCGAGGGTGGCAGAGCCTGGCCCAGGCTGCCCAGGGAGGTTGTGGAGTCTCCTTCTCCGCAGACATTCAAACCCGCCTGGACACCTTCCTGTGGAACCTCAGCTGGGTGTTCCTGCTCCATGGGGGGATTGCACTGGATGAGCTTTACAGGTCCCTTCCAATCCCTAACACTCTGATTCTGTGATTCTGTGATTGCTGTGCAGGGCTCTACCCCAGCACTCGTGATGACTGGGGACACGTGGAGCTTTAGCCCACCCGTGGCTGTGGGCATAGCAGTGATGAGGGCACAGTGCTTGGCAGCATGGCCAGGCTGCAGCCCCATGGCACCTTCAGCAGTTGGGGAGTCCCAAGCCAGGTCTGGAATGCTGCAATTAGCACAAAAACTCAGCAGATTTCTGCTGTTAGGGAGCTCAAGGGGAAACCGGTTATCCACCGTTTGCCAGCTTGGGCAGCAGTTTTCACTTCCAAGGTTTGATTTTCCTGCCTGGGATTCAGCTCTGCCTGTGACTCTGCCAGCACAGGCCTGGCCTTGCCGTGTGCTTGGCCCTGGCTTTGCCCTTGAGCACTGCAGGAGCTGAGCCTTTGGCTGGCAGCATGGTCTCTGCTGGAACAAGGTTGTGCTGTCAGGTTTCCTCTGGGCATGTGCCCGTCCCTGGACTTGTCAGCCACCTTCAGCCCAACCTGCCTGCGGGCCACGATGGGCAAGATAAGAAGTGCCTGGATGGGAAGGGAGCAGGGGCTCCTTCCCATGGGGATCCCCAGTGGATTTGTAGAATCATAGAATCACAGAATGTCCTGAGCTGGAAGGGACCCACAAGGATCCTCGAGTCCAACTCCTGTCCCTGCACAGTTCACACCATGAGGACGTTGTCCAGTCTCTTCTTGAACACTGTCAGGTTGGGGCCGTGACACCTCCCTGGGAGCCTGTTCAGTGTCCAGCACCTCTGGGTGAAGAACCTTTTCCTCATGTCCAGCTGACCCTCCCTGGCACATCTTCTGCCGTTCCCTCAGGTCCTGCCTGTGCCCGTGTTGCTGACCGCAGCCCCGATGCCACAGCCGTGCATTTACCTTGAACCTCGGCAGGTGCCCACGGCGTTTGCTCTGTGCCCTTGGGAACGCTGCTCCCGAACAAGATGTGGGTGATCAGGACCCCTGCCCACCAGCCCAGGGCCAGACCCTGGGGTGCAGGACTCTGCTCGCTGCACCCAGGGGTTTGTGTCCCACCATGAGCGGGAGGTCCATCGCCTGCAGCTCCACAGCTCTGCCTCCTCCCTCTGGCCAGTGCAGCACATGGCGACAGCCTCGGCAAAGATCCCCCACAGCTCTGCAGAACAGCTGGCTCCCTGCAGCCGCCTTTGCTGCCGCGAACCCTCCCTTCACTGCCCTTTCATCTGCCATTTGTGTCTTTTGCACAGATGCAGCACCCAGAGATTAGGCTGCAGATTAAGGTTTTACTGAATCCTAGAATGGGTTCCAATTCCCAGTTCCAGCGGACCAACATGCAGCCAAATCTCCTCGGAAAGCTCTGGAGCTGGGGAAACATCTCCAATCGTGTTTTGCCATGTGCCTGAAAGATGGAGCCCTGATATTCAGGTGGGGTGCTTTGCTGAGCAGCAGCTGCCAGGTAAGAGCAGTTTTATCCTGGGAAGGAAAGCCAGGGAGAGGCGGAAGGAACTGGAGCTATTTCATGAGTGGATTTAGATGAGAGAGGAATAAGCTGTAGCCGATCCCTCTTTACTTGGGGTCATGCTGGGGGCAGAATGCCTCAGCCCAGAGCACATGTCCAGGCCAGGATAGTGGTACCAGCCTGTGAGGGACAGCACATGGTGTCCCACAGGGCTCACAGAGCTCTGAATATCCCTGGAGCTACACAGGCACCGTGTGAGGTGAAAGATGTCCCTGGCATTCTGTGATTGTGATTCTGTGATCCTGCTCAGCCACAAACCCCTTCACCTTGGCCTGGGAGCAACAAAAAGCCCAGTGCCCTACCGTGATCCCCACAGCTGTGCTGGCTCTGTCCTCTTGGCTGGTTTGTCACCCTGCAGTGCACCATGGTCCTCACATGGGCTGTGCGTGCTCAGAGCCAGGGAGCTGGGCTCTGACAGGAGCCATGGGGCACAGACCAAGGCGAGAAGCCTGAGCCATGGCATACCCGACACAGAATCCCAGAATATCAGGGGCTGGAATGGACCTGTAAAGCTCATCCAGTGCAATCTCCCCATGGAGCAGGAACACCCAGATGAGGTTCCACAGGAAGGTGTCCAGGCGGGTTTGAATGTCTGCAGAGAAGGAGACTCCACAACCTCCCTGGGCAGCCTGGGCCAGGCTCTGCCACCCTCACCAGGAAGAAGTTTCTTCTCATATTTCAGTGGAACCTCCTGTGTTCCAGTTTGCACCCATTGCCCCTTGTCCTATCACTGGTTGTCACTGAGAAGAGCCTGGCTCCATCCTCCTGACACTCACCCTCTACAGGACTGGAGAGAACGTAGCCACACTGGAGAAATGGTGTCAGGGAATGTGGCTTAACTGGGGACTCCCCAGGATCCCCAAAGAGAGGCAGCAGCATCCCCCAGGATGCTTCTGTGTCCCTGGCTCCATGCAAAGCCATCCAGGTAGCTTGTGTCACTGTCCTTAGCCACATAGTTGGGTCCCCTCCTCCGGGCCCCCGGACTCCACAGTCTCCTGGGGGTCTCCATGGCCCAGAGGGTGGTTACAGCTGTGTCTGGACCCTCGTGCTGGGAGCTCAGGCTGAGTACAAGCCTCTGAGATCTCTCCAGGACCTCCTGCCAAAGTCCTGGGAGTTGGGAGGAACCAAACGCAGGGATGCTGCAACATCAGAGCCAACAGAGCTGCCTCCTGCCCCCGCTTCCCTCCCAGGGCAGGACTGGCTGGCTAGATCCTCCTTCAGCTCCTGGAAAAAGGGGAAACTGAGGCACAGAGCCATGAGTACACAGCTCTGGGCCCTGCACCAAACTCTGCCATGGGCTCTGGCAGCCTGGGGAGCCCTGGGGTCACCATCCCGTCCCATGGCACACAGCTCTGACCACGCCATGTCACTTGTGCTTGGCTGCCTGAGGGCTCAGCTGGCTCGCCTGCCCCATGGCCAGCCCCAGGGGCACCTTTGGTATTTTGCTGTCTGCCCAGCTGGCTGGGCTGGTGAGGGTCCTGCAACCCCCATGCACGGAGGGCTGAGCACCCAACACATGATGTCTTGCACCAGAACCCCCATGTAAACCCTCTCAGGGCTGCACCTGCCCCTTTCCCAGCGCTCCAGGGGTCTGGCACGTCCTTTGGGGCTGGAGAAACGCTTCTGCAGAGAGCTCGGGAGGAACGCGGGCACGACCGGCATCAGATGGCGCTCAGCACAAAACTGCTGGATGGAGCAAAGGCAGGGAGGCTTCCCACACCATGGCACCACCAAATGTCACAGTTCCCAGGCCTGGTCTCCTCTGCTTCCCCTTCTACACCCCGAGTGGGTGGAACATGAGGATGTTTGTGTGTGACATCAGGCCAGGAGTCCCATGCAGATTCCATGTGCCTGCAGAAGCCGTCAGATGGGCCAGGCCGGATGGCTGGGGGTGTTGGACCCAGCGCACATGTACACACCATGGCTAGGATTTCCAAAACCCCTTCTGACACCACAGATGTCCAAGGGCAGACAGCACATCATGCCCAAGCTTCAGGATAATGTACTTGCCCCAGTAGAAAACGCTTTATATGACACAAATCAAAGCAGATTGAAAACCAATGATTAATATACGAGATATACATAACCAAGAAAATGGGAACCGTGCCACAGGGTTGTGGTTTGAGTCAGCTGTTCCCAGTTCACGTGGTGCACAGGAGGTTTTGGTGGGAAGTTCCTGCGGGAGCTGGGGATGGCGGCCACGGGCGGCACTTGATGCGGGAGGAAGGGGCTCGGAGTGGGGAGCGGAGCCCCGAGCCACGGTGCGGGGCGGCCAGCGCTGCGGTTCAGAAGCCGTCGCTTCGCAAGGGCTGCGGCAGGTCTGACGTGCTGATCTGGAGGTTGAGCTCTGCTGAACTGAGGGTCGCGGATGGGCTGCAGGGGCGAGTCCCCTCGTGCACAGTGTATTCCTCACAATGCTGCTGCCGCAGGTGCCAGAGCAGCTCTCTGGACAAGAAGTGGGTCTCTGCTTCAGCCGACTCTGCAACAGAAGGAAGACAAAACCCATTGTCACCTGTCTGGGCAGGGAGCAGAGTTGCTGGGAGATGTCCCCAAAGATGCAGAATTTCCTGAGAAGTCAAAATACAGCTCTTACTTCTCCTTTCAGCATGCCAGGAGAAAGAAATTGAAACAGAGAGTGAAGGAAGGAGAGCAAAAAATATGCACTATGTGCTGGATTCCCAGTAGTGCTTGTTGTGTTGGATATAAATGCTCCTCCCCATCACAGAGAGCATTGAATCTCCTCTCAAAAACAAGGGGAACCGTTTCAGCAAGAAGCAGCAAGCTGTTCGCAAGCCCCGCTGCTCTGGCGGAGGTGAGAAGGGGAAGGAAAGGAGGATGGTAAAGGGAAAGCCTCGCTCTGTCCCATCCCCACTCAGCAGGAACGGTGCTGAGCCCGCACACCTCAGCACCCATCCCACTGCCGGGGGCTGCCAGCCCCAGCATTTCTGCAGGAACAGCAGCAGTGGCAGGAGCTGCTCCGTCCTCAGCAGCCCTCGTTACACCTCAGCCTTGAGGGAGCGTTCCCGCTGTCCCGGCAGAAGAGCATTTGTCTCAGGTGCCTGTGGGGATTGCACAGGGACCTGCTCTGCCAGCGTCCTCCCCACTCCTGAGACCCACAGCAAGAAATCCCTGTCAGGGGCAGGGGCCCCCAAGGGCCATCTGAGGGTGTGTGTCAGGAATAGTGTGGCCGGCAGGCCCAGGGCAGTGACCGTCCCTGTGCTGGGCACTGCTGAGGCCAAACCTCAAATCCTGGGGTCAGTTTTAGGCCCCTCATGCCAAGAAAGGTCTTGAGGTGCTGGAGCGAGTTGAGAGAAGGGAATGGAGCTGGTGAGGGGCTGGAGCACAAGTGTGATGGGAGTGGCTGAGGGACCTGGGGGTTCAGCTGGAGAACAGGAGCTGAGGGGAGACCTTCTGATCTCTGAACTGCCTGAAAGGAGCTTGGAGCCAGGGGGGTCGGGCTCTGCTCCCCAGGAACAAGCGCCAGGAGCAGGGGAAACGGCCTCAAGTTGCGCCAGGGGAGGTTGAGGTTGGATCTGGGGAACAATTTCTTCCCCAAAGGGCTGTGGGGCATTGGAACAGGCTGCCCAGGGCAGTGCTGAAGTCACCATCCCTGGAGGGTTGGACAGACGGACATGAGGTTCTCAGGACATGGGGCAGTGCCAGGGGTGGGTTATGATTGGACTCGATGATCCTGAGGATCTCTTCCAACCAAAATGATTCTATGACTCTGTGTCTCTCTGTGGGGGGTGTCAGCCAAGCACTGCACAGACCCCACCTCCTGCCCCTCATCTGCCCTCACCCAAGGTCACTCAGGGCTGGGGGAGCATGGGGACCCCAGCTGTTCCCCGCCTGCTCACCCTCGTAGGCCACGAGCCGGTAGGTGCCCGCGCACTCCCGGGAGCCTCTCAGGATCTCCTCCAGCGTCCTGTAGAACAGCTTGGCCTGCTCCACACGGTCCTCCCGGCTGAAGGCGGCACAGTCATCCTGGGACATGGCATGAAGGGACTGCAGCGGGGTGGCGTACTCCACTGCGCAGTGCCAGAGCTGTGGGGAGGGAGGACAGAGACGTCAGGACAGGGGCACCAAGTGTCCAGCAAGAGGCTGTTGTGGTTCCCCGTGCTGGGCAGAGACTCCTGGGCAGCTCCTGCCCTGTGCTGATGCTGTGTGCTGGACCCCTGGGATGGGGACACTGGCCCCAGTGTCCCCCTGCCGTGAGCTGGGTACAACTGTGCCCAAGCACCGGGTGGGCTCTGGGAGCTGCCTCCCTCCCGCGGGTGCCGGGGTGCAGCCGGTGGCTTTGCAGCACTCCCAAGCCCGGCCTGGGGAGGGGTTTTCCCCATGGAGCTTGGTCCTCCTGGAGACACCCCTCGCTCGTGTGTTACCACACCTTCTTGGTGTGTTTCCGCTAGAGATGAGGACATCTGAGCACCCCGATGGAGAGCAGGAAAATGGAGAAGACGACCACATTAATGTTTATAAATGTATAAAGGGTGAGTGTCAGGAGGATGGAGCCAGGCTCTTCTTCTCGGTGACAACCAATGGTAGGACAAGGGACAATGGCTACAAACTGGAACACAGGAGGTTCCATTTAAATATGAGAAGAAACTTCTTCATGGTGAGGGTGGCAGAGCCTGGCCCAGGCTGCCCAGGGAGGTTGTGGAGTCTCCTTCTCTGCAGACATTCAAACCCGCCTGGACACCTTCCTGTGGAACCTCAGCTGGGTGTTCCTGCTCCATGGGGGGAGTGCACTGGATGAGCTCTCCAGGTCCCTTCAACCCCTGACATTCTGGGATTCTGTGAAATGCTGGCAAGGTGAATGCACAGCTGGAAGAAAGCTGATCAAACAAACACGGAGAGATTTGCTAAGGCCATAAAAAATTCCAAGGAGGAGCAGGGTTACCAGTAACTCTCATACTGGGATGAGGGAATGGCTCAGCGAATCTTTTATGCAGCTGCTTTCCCCACAGCAGCTACTGAGATTTATGGTAGGAAGGGTGGGGAGAAATAAGCAACCCAGATGAGCAGGCCCTGTGTGGTTGGGTTCTACATCATACTCTGGTTTTGCTGGTCTGATCTTTCTGCAATTCTCCTTTCCTTGGATAGTTTCATTAATGGTCCCATTCACTGGGGACTTGGAATGTAGCTCCCAGTGCCAGAAATCATGACTTGGCTAAGATAAGAAGGAGCAATCTATCCTTGCAGTGGGGGTACTGATGGCAAACTGGACAGTCTGAGTGTGTCAGAAGGAAGAGGGACGGGCTCCCTGGGTAAATGTGGAGCCCCAGGAAGAGCTGGCAGCCTGGAGCGCAGTCACCCCAGTGACCAAGCCAGCGTCACTGCCACGTGTGCCCTCGGCATTGCCCGGCCAGCGAGCTGGTGACAGCGGGTCAGGACAGCGCTGGGCTGCGGAGCTGCTGGAGGTCACTGGGTGCGAGTGACTCAGCGGGAGCCCAGCAGATGAGATGGCGTCAGTGTCTGTATCCCCACAGGGAAACCCAGCACTGACCGCGCTTCCCCGGGAGCAGGGCCAGGAAAGGAGCCCTGCTGGCTTTAGAACCAGCAGCTCAGTGCTCAGCACCATCAAACGGCAAAGTAGGGGGAGCCAGGTGAGAAGCATCGCTGTGCTGATGCTTCCACCCAGGGCTGGGTCAGCAGGACCGGGGGGTTCCCTCCTCCAGGGGTGCAGGGCAGACGCCCATCTGCCTGGAGGTGTGGAAGGAGGTGAATCCAACAGGAGGTGGAGGGATTTGGGGCTCAGCCTGGGAAAGAGGTGACTGGAGGAAGAGGAGAGTCAAATTATATAATGACTCACACAGACATTTTCAAGCACCTCTTCACAACAAAAGGAAAAATTCACTCGTCCTATGAGAAGTGGACCCCACATCTGCTTTTTTTCTGCTCAGTTTCCTGCTGTTTTCCAGACTGAAATCAACTCCAGGGGTTCAGTGAGCCCAACGTCTCCGCAAGGGCTGAGCTGGGAGGAGGCAGCCAGGAGGACGGGCTGCAGGGGCCGGCATGGACAGGACCTCTCCATCTCACGGAGCCCGAGAGCTGGGAGTACCTGACGGGAGAGGGGACACTGTCCTGCCCTCATAGCCACCTCTGGGCCAGGATCTGAGGCCAGGGAGACCTTTGGGCTGAGCCATGCTGACCGCTCTGACGCTGCCCTCAGCCTACCTTGTTGTCTTCATCCCTGATTGCATACAGGCTGTGTTTGTAGACCCTTTTTTTGGTGCCAGCTCGGCTCAGGGTAGTTTCAGCAAGGTCTGTCAGGTACTGGATATTGCTGTCAACTTTCTCCAGGTCATCATAGACATCACAGCTCAGAGGGATCAAGATGTGGAGCTTCCAGGTCTCCATGCATGTCAGCACGTTGGGGTTGGCTCTGCTGAGTTCCTCCATTGACTTTTTCACCCCTGGTGGAAGAGAACATTGGGCAGAGGGGCCTGCTGTGAGTACAGCTGCTTTCTACCTCAGTCCCCATTCCCCTGCTGACACTGTAGAAGCGAGAGGATTGTTATCGGGAGCTATTTCTATCTGTAGGCATTTATAATGCAGGCAAAGAGCTACGTACGTGGCAGGACTATTTTTAGGTACCCAACGTAATAAGACCAGGCCAGCCCATGAGCGACGTTCTGCTTGGACGTCTCAAACATCTCAGACATTTCCACCGCCGAGGGCTTCTGCAGAGAGAAGGACAGACAGACCAGTGGCAATGACAGCAGACACCAGTCAGTTCACTATGGGGACTGTGGAGCAGCCGCCCCCTCCAGCGAGATCTGAAGAGTGTTAGCTCATCTGGGTGTTCCTGCTCCATGGGGGGATTGCACTGGATGAGCTTTCCAGGTCCCTTCCAACCCCTGACATTCTGGGATTCTGTGATTCTGAGTGACCAGCCCTGCTGGCCCTTTCACCACCCCACGGGCCAAACGTCCTTGATGGCCCACACAGCCCCACAGATGAGGAAGCTGACGCTGGGGTGAGCTGGACACCCTCCTGGCTGCGTCCTCCACTGGGACTGCGTGTCCCAGTGCAACCCATGCATCTGCCCAGTGCTTCCAGCATGTGGGAAGAGACACCCCAGCACCCGATGGTGGGATTTCCAGGGTCTCTGCCAGCTCTATGTGTTCATTTAGTTAGAAATGGGTATTGAAACCCCACAGGCACCTGACGGCTGCCCTCCCCAAAGCACCTTTCTGTCACCTGTGTGACCCCTCTCGCCTCCCAGCTCTGCTGGGTGAAGCAGAGCCCTCCCCATGCCGCAGAGGTCCCCGGCGCTGGGCTCTGCCACCACAGCACACCTGATAACTAACCCTTTGCAGACCCTGCAGGCTGCTCTTACCCCAGGCACCAGCGTGACTGATGGAATTCAAACCACACTTTTTTTGTGTCACGGGAGCTACGGCTGCAGCAGGGGGTGGCCGTGTTCAGTAATGGCAGCCGGGCCCCACCAGCACGCGTGGTAGCGCGGGGAAGAGATCAGTGCTTTCGCTGAGCTAATGAGAGCATTTCTGCTGCTGTGGGGCTGTACGTGCAGGGGCAGAATCTGAGGAAGGTCAACAAGGGCAAGCGTATGGTCCTGCACCTGGGGGGGGATAACCCCTGGCACCAGTACAGGTTGGGGTGGACCTGCTGGAAAGCAGCTCTGCAGAGAAGAACTTGAAAGTTCTGGTCATCAACAGGGTCACCATGAGCCAACAATGTGCCCTTGTGGCCGAGAGGCCAGTGGTACCTGAGGTGCATGAAGAAGAGTGTGAGCAGCAGGCTGAGGGAGGTGAACGCTCCCCCTTGGCTCTGCCCTGGGGAGGCCACATCTGCAGTTCTGGGTCCAGTTCTGGGCTCCCCAGTTTAAGGACAAGGAATTACTGGAGAGAGTCCAGTGGAGGGACACAAAGATGCTGAGGAGTCTGGAGCATCTTTCTGATGGGGAGAGACTGAGAGAGCTGGGGCTGTTCGGCTGGAGAAGAAAAGCTGAGAGGGATCTTCTCAGTGTTTATAAATATCTCCAGGGTGGGTGTCAGAGGATGGACCAGACTCTGTTCAGTGGCGCCCAATGCCAGGGTGAGGGGCAGTGGGCACAGACTGAAACACAGGAGGTTCCATCTGAACACGAGGAGAAACTTCTTTGCTGGGAGGTGCCAGAGCCTGGCCCAGGCTGCCCAGAGCGGGTGTGGAGTCTCCTTCTCTGAGACATTCAAACCCGCCTGGACCCACCTGTGTGATCTGCTCTGGTCACCCTGCAGGGGCTGGACTGGGTGATCTCCAGAGGTCTCTTCCAACCCCAACCAGTCTGAGATTCTGTGACTGCCTGAGGCTGCCGTGCTCCCTGGGACACCCAGCCAGGCAAGAGGTGTTGGTGCCTTACGTGGAGTCCCAGCACGAAGGTGAGCAGATGGCCAAGGCTGGCCAGGATGAGGTGGAGGCCCAGCTGCCACCCATCTCCATCGAAAAGAGCCACGTAGGCTGAGCCAGAGATGAGCAACAAGGGCAGGTGCCGGTGCAGGGGGATGCAGGCGCTCAGGACCCTCCAGAAGCTGCCGTGGTGCCTGGGTGGGAGAGGAGACAGGACACAGGCTGGTGACCACCCACCATCCCTGTCTGCAGCACTGACCAGGGGACGGTCCCACTGCCCTGCCAGTGCCACTGACCTTCTGGAGCAGCACAGAGCCCTGTGGGACCCTGCCCAGCACTGGGGTGCACCCAGACTGGGGCTCCTGCAGCACCCCTGGGTCTGGGAAGGCAGCAGATGCAATGTCACCCTGGACAGTACCGCCAACAGCCTCGTGTCCTCTGGCAGCGGGTGAGATTGGGACTGAGATTGGCTCCCCAGGGAAAGGGCGCACTCGGGAGGAGAGGGAGATATCCACAGATAACGGGAGAGCTGGGCAGGGAGGAGAAGGGAGAGGAGGAGGAGAAGAAGGAGGAGGAGGAAGATGAGGAGATGAGAAAGATGCAAGGCTGATGGACAGCAGCCTGTGTTGCTGGGGCACAGCAGAGCATCACCACAGTGGACACGCATGGGGTTAGAAACAAGGAGCAGATCCCTCCCGACACCCAGAGGCTGCTGTGCCCCCGTTCCCCCAGGAACCCGGGAGACAGCGCTGGCTCACCTGGACTGCAGGTGGAAGATCTCCTCCGCCAGGTAGCAGATGCCCTTGAGCAGCACCCCGAGCTGCAGGGTCATGAAGTGGGAGACGAGGCTGCGAGCAGTGGGCGTGAGGGGCTCCCTGGCGAGGCACAGCGCCGCGGCGCACAGGGCCAGCAGCAGGTACATGGCGCGTTGTGCTCGCCCGCCCCGCGCCGTGGGGATGAGCGGGGCGGTGGGGCGGCTCGGCTGCCGCGATTCCTGAGACATCTGCAGCAGAGGGGGGTCAGGAGGGACTGTTGTCCCCAGCAGCCACAAGGAGTGGAGAAGGGGATGCACATGCATATCGAGCACACTGAGCACCCCGGAGCACACAGCAGAGCTGACCCTCCCTTTGCAGCAGGTTCCATCGTGCTGCCCAGGCCACCTTGGGGCTGTCCCCATGCCCATGTGGGCTCAGCTAGAGAGACCCTGGCTGGCCACCCCACTCCCAAATCCATGCCAACCCCACGCCAGCCCTCCCTGCTCTGCAGCCATGGAGTCGCTCCTCTCAGCACACCGACCGCAGCACTTACCGCCGGGAGCACTGATGCTGTGTCACTGGGCTCCGGGCTCCAGCCTGGGCGGCCGCGGCTCTTCCAGACGCTGCTGCTGCACACGGACCCAGAAGCCCGGCACCGAACAGGCTGCTGGTGCCACAGGTGGAGCTGCGCGGTTCTGATAAAAATGAAAAGGAAAGAAAATGAAACTGAAAATGCAGGCGGAAGCAGCAGAGCCCTCCCATCACACACGAGGGCGTCCACCCCATGGGGACTCCAGGCATCGGGCAGCGCTGGGTGGATGTGGCAGGTTTCGATATCCGTGAGGTTTCACCCTGGGAAAGTCCCCACGTACCTGCTGAGTCACAGTGGGGCTGATTGGAGCTGGAAGGAGGGAGGAAACCAAAATTTATTGACATTGAATTTATGAAGTGCAGCAGATTTCAAAGGCTGCTTTTATTAAGCACAGCAGGTTCCAGGGGTGAAACACAAGCAAATCCCTTCTAGCAGAGAGGGTGACTCAGCTGATGCAGCCTGTGTCCCGTGCAGCCCCTGAAGGCGCTGGCTGGTGACAGTGCCATGGGCACTGGTGACACAGCAGTGGCTTCCTCGGCCGGGCTCTTGCTGGCCAGGCAGGTCCACGAGCCTCCCAGGTCCATGGTCCCAGTGACCACAGACCCAGAGCAGCCCAGGTACTCCAGGCCTTTGTTGACTCTGTTGTTAGAGCTGGGGTTTGCCCTCAAGCCTCCCAGGTCCCTGGTCTGAGCAGCAGTCTGTACCTGAGCAGCATCGCCCATCCTAGAGGAAGATTGACTTGGGACACACATACACAAGTCCATAGGACCTGGTGTGATGCAGCTGAGGGTGCTGGGGGAGCTGGCGGTTGACACGGCCAGTCTCCTCTCTGATCTCTTTGGAACAACATAGCTATCAGGAGGTTCTAGTGAGTGGGAGAAGGCAAACATCACAGCCAGCTTCTAGCAGGGCTGGAAGCAGGGCTTGGTGAACCACAGCCTGCCCAACCTCTCCTCTGTCCCTGGGAAGGTGATGGAGTAAATCCTCCCACCAATCACTGCCAACCACCCGAAGGATGAGAAGGGAACAGCCAGCAGGGATTGACAAAGGGCACGTCACTCCTGACCCACCCGAGTGCCTGAGATTGAGATGATGGGATAGATGATGAGATGATGGGATGATGAGATGAGATGACTGGCTGCGTGGATGAGGGGAGAACTTCACTTCAGCAAAGTTTCCCATGGCCTCTGTGAAGCCAAACTAAGTAGATACAGGCTGGGTACGGGTGTGACTGTCCAGAGCGTGCTCTGGGTCCGGCTGCGTTTGCCCAGGAATGGCTGTGGAGGCAAGGAGCATTCTGAGGGACCCTGGCAGCCCCTGCAGGCACCGTGCTGGGGGTCTCTGTGGGCTGCAGCGGGCACACAGCACATGGATAGTGGCTCATCGGGCCCACAGGTCACATTTAATTCGTGCCTTTGCAAACCCAGAGATTGGGAGGAAGGAATAGATGCCGGAGAGACTGGCAGCGTGCTATCTGGACTCATCTCAAGCTTATCAGACTCTGTTTTGGCGGTACCTCGGAAACCCCAGCAAACCCACTTTACAGGGATCTGTCCCCAGCCTGGGGAGCACTTGTGGATACATCCAAGGAATGTCTGGTTGCTTCTTCAGCACAAAGCTTGGCTCAAACATCAAGCAAATCCCTTCCTGCTCCTGCGCTGGCTCGTCGCTGTGCCCGGTGTCACTGCCCAGCCCCGGCTGGTGCTTGTGGCTGGTGGAGGTGCTGCCTGAATCCCCAGCCCTTGTCTGGCGGGGCACCAAACCGGGTGCCTCTCCTGCCCGGGAGCCCAGCCTCTTGCTATCAGTTCGACCTTCAGCACGCTAACACCCGGTGCTTCCGTCTCTTCCACATCTGCTCTGAGCCAGCCTTTGCCACACAGCCCCCGACCCACCTCGTACGTCAGCTGTTGCCGGGGTGCTAATCGCAATAAAAAAGCAGCGTGGAAGAGCTGTTTTGTCTGCCAGAGCCTGCAGACGCAGATGACGAGGCTGAAGGGGGCTGAGGGTTGGAGCTAAGCGGAGTTGCACCTGCAGCTTGCAGGCCAGCTGCAGACGAGGACAAAACGAGAGCTGCCACGTTCTCAGCCACATCGTGTCACCTCCACAGCACTTTGGTCCCGAATAAGCCTCCCAGCCACCCCCAGCCCCTCCAGGCTCCCTGCCACGTTGCTGATGGGACTGAGCCTATGGTGCACAGCGCGGAGCAGAGCTCTGGTGCCTGGTCCAAGAGCTGAGCCTAAACTCCAGGAATGAGATTTGAATGTCTCCAGCGGAGACATCTGCGACATCAGAGCTGGCCTGGGGATGGAGAGCCCAGCACTGCAGCTAGCAAGAAGCAGCAGCACCACAGCTGCCGCTTTGTCCTCCCCGGCTTTATCTCTCGCTGACAATTTGCACTTCCAGATTGTGCCCGGATTGATGTTTCCTCTTTCCCTGCGTGCTGTTATTCTCTCAAGGGAAAGGGACAAGAAGTCATGCATGATGCCAAAAGATATTAGATGCATAAAACCACCTGGCAAGTGACCTCCCCAGACCAGCGCCATGGCACTTCCAACCCGGCTAATGCTAACACCTCTGTCTGAGATTTGGTTGCACAAAGAAATCAACTCTCTGTGAGGCAATCTATAAATGCACCTACACTGCAGACCCCGCTGAGATTAGTAGAGGTTTTTAAACCACTAGTGTGTCAGGCAGCGTAAACCCCTCACGCACCATGTGCCACGGCTTTTTGCTGACCACGCAGCAACACGTGCACCAGCTGGTGCTTATTCCTGAAAATCACCAGGCTGGCAGTGGCACAGACAGACGCACGGGCCACCCTCACCTTCCCAATGCCCCTCGTTTCGGGCCACCTGCCGCCTTGGGCAGTGTCCCACCAATGCATCGGTGGGGTGCTCCTGATTCAGACAAATCACAGCAAAACCGCCTCACCATGTTATTGGAGGTGTCCATGATCATCTGCTGGATAACCGACTCACCAGCGCCAAACCAGTGAGCGCTAACCTCGCACCCAGCTGGGCCTTACTGGTTTCCACGCTGCTGCGGTGAGCGGAGACCGGCCAGGGCAGCTCGGTGGGTGGTGGGTGGGTGTCTGAATGCAGCATGGACCTCAGCACCATGTTCTAATATTTAAAGGGTGGCTACAAAGAAGGTGGAGATTCCCTTTGTACAAGGAATCAGGTGGAAAAGACATGGGGCAATGAGTATCAGTTACTCTGGGGAGATTCCAAGTGGACACAGGAGTGAATTTTTTCCAATGAGAATAACCAGTCATTGGAATAATGTCCCCAGGGAAGTGGTGGATTCCCCAACATCGGACACTTGTAAGATTCAGCTGGACAGGGCTGGTCCAGCTTGTCTAGACAGGTCTTTTGCCAAGAAAGCTTGGACTGGTTGATCCTTGAGGTCCCTTCCAACCTGGTATTCGATGATTCATATGATCCTATGATTCCCTGCCGCTGCATACACCTTTGCCGGCTCTGTGGGACCAGCCTGGACCTCGGCTCACTCTGCCATTGGTGTCTGACTCTGCCAGGTGTAACAGAGGGAAGAATTTGTGTGAAATTGTCCGTTCGGGTGGTACCGCCAGGCAGAGCAGCTTTGGGGCAGCTGGGGCAGCCGTCAGCACACCAGTTCTTCTGCTGCCCACACACGGGGCTTCAGCAGCTCCTGGAGGAGACACCAACCAGCACGGGAAAAAAGTGCCCTCTAAAGACATAAAGGTTTCAGCAGCTATGGAGACAAGTAATTATCAGCTCGTGGCTGCAGGAGGGGATGTGGGTCCCTTTGGCAAGGTGCAGAGCTTTCTTCTCCCTGACCTTCTGCTTCACTTCTCCACTGCTCCAGCTCCATTTTTCTAAGAGTTTTTTTCTTTGAAGCTTGCTCACTGTATGTCCAGCACTGGTAAAGTGTGGGCTTTTCCCTTTTCAGCTGTGTCTTACTTCCTTTAGGGTTATATTTTCTCACCTTCTGACAACCAATGGTAAGACAAGGGGCAATGGGTACAAACTGGAACACAGGAGGTTCCACTTAAATATGAGAAGAAACTTCTTCGGGGTGAGGGTGGCAGAGCCTGGCCCAGGCTGCCCAGGGGGGTTGTGGAGTCTCCTTCTCTGCAGACATTCAAACCCGCCTGGACACCTTCCTGTGGAACCTCAGCTGGGTGTTCCTGCTCCATGGGGGGATTGCACTGGATGAGCTTTCGAGGCCCCTTCCGATCCCTGACATTCTGGGATTCTGTTTGAAGCCTCCCTGGTTGCTGAAGCCCAGAAAAATCAGATTTGACCAGCTAGGCTGGGAAGTTTCTACTCCTTTAAATTTTTGTGCCTTTCCTTAAGCATGTCTTTTTTTTTTTCCCTAGCACAGCACCGCAACCTGATCCTGCTGAGCAAAGCCCATCGGAGGGAGATGGAAAAGGAAAGGCTGGAGTCATCTGAGGACAAGGCGGGCTCAACTGGCTCCTCCGGTGATGCTCTGCTGCTTTTTGGGCGGGTGGCGTTGGCACGGGCCGGCGTTGGCAGGCGCGGGCAGCAGATCGCTCCATGCTTCTCTCTGGAACGAAGTGAAGAGCACAGTGGTGCCCGCACAACCAGAGACCCCCATGCCCCCCAGGTACTGCAGGACCAGCTCTCAGAGAGGCAGAAAGCTGCAGGTGGAACATATAAAATGCCGCATTGGGGTGCTGTGAGAGGGGCCGGCAGCGACTGGTGTGGGGAGACAGCACCTGCCTGACTGGGAACGTCTGCTCCGCAGCGATGGGTGGGGAACAGCTGGGACTTTTCGGAGCAGCTGCAGCCAAAAGCATCTTCTCTGGTGCTGGTGACCAGAACTTGTCCTTCTGGAGAACAGGACCAGGGTGGGATGGGAAAAAATGAATATTTTTTATTCATTGGGCAAGTGTGCGCACTGGGGGCATCTTAAATTACACCTTTAGAATTAACTGCTCTGGCATTCTCGTGGGGTATGAAGCTATTGAAACTTCAGTAGCTCTGTGGCCAAACCAGCAAGCAGCTGCGTGCGGCTTTCTGAACTTTGATACTTAAACTATCTATGGTGTAGCCCCACGGTCCTGTACAAGGAAACCAAGCTACTCCTAATCCTAGATGCTAGTCCAGCGAGGTCAAGGTTAACTATATTTCACATGGGAGTTACCACTGCATTTTGAAGAAGGTTACATGTAGTCCTTGGGGATAAGAGGTTAAAATGTGAATAGAGGGGAAACTAGTTAGTAAATTTAAGCTTGAATTATGAAGTAATGTTAGATTTTTTTTAAGTTTAATGGTTACTGTGGTGAAATGAGTTATAGGAACACTGCAAACATCGCTTGTTCTTTAATGTTTTGTGCTACTGAATTATAGAGCACACCAGAGTATTAGAACTGAAAGCCAGGTTTGGGCCTTTCCCTCAGTTTAGAATATGGGTCAGTGCCACTGTCTGTGTGTTCGGGCAGGGGTGGGAAGAGGCTGAGAAATCCAGGACACCAGCAAAAGTCACAGGTGAGGTGAAGAGAAGCAAGGGAGACAGGCAGCAGGTGGGATAAGGAATTCCTGACAAGCAGAAATGGAGAGACACGAGGGAGCTGGGCGGTGAGAAAGGGCTGCAGGCAGGGCCGCAAAGGGGAAATCTAAACAAGGAACCTCAGCAAAGAGAGAAAGGAAAGGGAAAGAGAATGTGAAAGACATGAAAAGCATGGTGTGATGGGGCAAAAGGCCAGGAGGGGAAAGCCTGACCTCAAGCTCAACTGGGCCAGGTTTTCCCTGGCTCTGCTCCCTGTCGCTCAGGTTAATGTTTGCTTGTGCCTGACGGTTCCCGCATCTTACAGCATTTCTAGACGTGTCCAAGCTGCCGTGGAAAGTGTTCAACCTATTGCCACACCAGGCCAAGATCTAACGGCGAATGTTGAGGGAAATAGAGACACGGCCCAGTGTCCAACTTCCCACAGCAAGTTCACATCCACTCACCCACAGCTACAGCCGAAGCTCAGAACCTGCAACCCAGATTGGCCTTTCTGCAGCCCTCAAGGGACTGATTTTGTGAAAAACAACAAAAATGCCTTTCCTACTTCCATCTCTTATCTCTTTGAGAAGTTCCTGTACCTCTGGTAAAAAACAGCAGATCATAGTTATCCCTGGTACTAAAACCACCGCAAACTATTTTCCAATCTCTTTATTTTCAAAACGGTCGATTCTCTGGGTTGAGTTTTACAATGCTTTACCAAGAGAGGACTTTTTGAAGCTTGACAAGGAAAAACGAGCAATCCAGACTGCTGCTGTTGTTACTGTGATGGAAAAATAATTTTCCAATCTGGGGACAAAATCCAACACTATTTTTTTTCTGAGATGAGTTCAATCTCAGCTGCTGTGCAGACTCTGAGAAGTCACAGAATCACAGAATGTCCTGAGCTGGAAGGGACCCACAAGGACCATCGAGTCCGGCTCCTGTCCCCGCACAGGACACCCCACAGTTCACACCATGACGACGTTGTCCAGTCTCTTCTTGAACACTGTCAGGTTGGGGCCGCGACACCTCCCTGGGAGCCTGTTCAGTGTCCAGCACCCTCCAGCTCCTCATATTCAGATGGAGCCTCCTGTGTTTCAGTCTGTGCCCACTGTCCCTCACCCTGGCGTTGGGCACCACTGAACAGAATCTGGTCCATCCTCTGACACCCACCCTGAGATATTGATCCCACTGATCAGATCCCTCTCAGCTTCTCTTCTCCAGCTGAACAGCCCCAGCTCTCTCAGTCTCCCCTCATAAGACAAAGAACCCTTCAGCTCGTTGGCAGCACTCAGAAACATTCTCTGATGGTCTTTTTTCTGATACAAGCTGCTTAGTCACCTGTAAACAATTGTTATTATTGTCCATACCACTGTTTTCCACGGAGATGCTGGATGGAAATTAATTTTACTTCTACATTTGGCATTGGGCCTATGGATGCTGTTGTTGCTGGAGAACGTTCATCTCCCTCGGTGACACCGCTGGCCCCATGGGCACACGGAGGGTCCCGAGTCCTGCGCTTGGTCACCGAGCTTGTGCTCTTCACTCAACACTGTGGCTCTGGTGTTGTACTGGAGATACTTTGCCATATAACTTAAAGCCTGTTCAATGGTTTAAACCTTTATTATGCAGCCACACCGTGACCTGCTGGGTGGACTCTTGGCTGAGGGAGCTGGGGCTCTGGAGCTGGAGGAGACTGAGGGATGACTCATTCCTGGGGATCAATATGGAAAGGGGGAGTGTCAGGAGGATGGAGCCAGGCTCTTCTTGGTGACAACCAATGATAGGACAAGGGGCAATGGGTGCAAACTGGAACACAAGAGGTTCTGCTTAAAGATGAGAAGAAACTTCTTCGGGGTGAGGGTGTCAGAGCCTGGCCCAGGCTGCCCAGGGAGGTTGTGGAGTCTCCTTCTCTGCAGACATTCAAACCCACCTGGACACCTTCCTGTGGAACCTCAGCTGGGTGTTCCTGCTCCATGGGGGGATTGCACTGGATGAGCTTTCCAGGGCCCTTCAACCCCTGACAATCTGGGATTCTGTGGCTCTGTGCCCCCACCCTCCCAGCCCTAAAACTGCGTGACCACCCGCCAGCCCCGTGTCTCTACCCACGGGGACGCTGGGCCAGTGTCACCCCCGCAGGGCACCCGGTGTCACCAGCACCGCTCTTGGCGCCACTTCATGTGTTCCCGGGGGTCTCTGCCTGCCCCAGCCGGGGTCACCACCGTGCGGCGCTCCACAGGCCCCAGCCCATCGCCGGGAAGGTGCCTCGGGCCCTCCTCAGGCCTCAACCTCCACCTCCCCGTACCCCGCGGGGGCGTCAGCGGCGCCTCCCGGGCCGGCCCAGCCCTGGCCCCACGGCGGCGGCGCGGCCGGGACTTCTTCCGGTGCCGCCTTCTCGCGAGAAGCCGCCGTCACACGCGCTCGTGGACGAGCGGCACCTCACGCAGCCGCTGTATCCTTCCGCGCTCTCCCCCTCCCCCTTCTGGAGAGTTCTGCACGGCGGCCGCAGGACAAATAGTCCCCACCGTGCCCCGCTCTTGTTCTCCTCCGCCCCGGCCTCCCCCTCTGGCCCTAGCCCGGGCTCGGCCCCGTCGCGGCGGCCGCCTCCGCGCCGCCAACCGCGCCGCCACCCGAAGGCGGCGGAGCGCGGCGGGGGGGTCGGAGCGCGGTGGCGGAGTGATACGCGGAAGGCCAGCGAGGAAGCGCCAGCGCATAAAGAGGCGGCGGAGGGATGCGGTAGGAGCTGCGGCAGCGGCAGCGAGCTCCAGCGCAGCGGAGCCGCCAGCGAGCAGCGCGCCCGGCCGGCCCGCCCGAGGCCCAGGCCCCCCCACTCCGCCGCCGCTGCCTTCTGGGGGGGCCCCCCCTCCCTTTTTCCCTCCCCCCTCACTCTCTCCTTCCCCTCCTCCCTTCCCCTCCCCCATCTTCTTCCGCGCCGCCGCCACCTCCGCGCTCCTCCTTCCCCCCCCTCCCCCTCGGAAAATAGTCCCCGCGGGCTGCCCCCTCCCCGCCCGCCCCTCCTCGCCGCCTCGCGCACACAATGGCGCTGAAGAGAATCCACAAGGTAAGGGCAGCGCCCCGCGCCTCGGCCGGCCCGGCCCCGCCGGCCCGCCGCCCGCCTTACATAACTCGGGTAGGCCGCCGCCGCCCGGGCCTGCGGGAGGGAGGAAAGGGGAGGCCGGGCCCTGCCCGCCGCCGCGGGGTCGCTCCGGTGCCGGCCGCGGCCTGAGGGGCTCCGGGCGCTTTTCCCCGCCCGTCATGAGGGCCCGGGGGGAGGTGGGGGCGGAGGAGACGTTCCCCGGCTGCTCTCGGCGCTGCGGGCCGGGCGCGGGGGCTGCGGGCCTGCCCGCCCGGGCTTTGTTTGCTTCCCCCGGGAAGGTCCCTCCTACCCGGGCGCCTCCCCGGGGTTTGGGGCCGTGTTCTGGCCCCGGGGGCGGCCGGGCCCTTCCGAGGCAACGTGGCCCCGGGAGCCCAGGCCCTGGGGCCGCGAGGGGGCGCCGGCGGCGGGGCCGGGCCGGGCGGGGGCTGCGCGGCCTGGGGAGCGCGGGGCCGTGGGGCCGGACACGCGTGGGGCCCCCGGGAGACGCTGGAAGTTTTGGCGGAGCTTGTTTGGGCTCCGATCGGCCGTCAAGCAGCGATGGGGTCGGGTACTGAACGCGGGGTGTAGCGAACTTGTCATCTTCAACTAGTCCGAATAGTGTGATTTATCGTTGTAACGGAGCCGCTGCTGCTCTACAGCCTGAGTCATCCAGCAGGGAAAGGTGTGGGGTGCCAGTGCCCCGCGCTTGGTGTCCTGGCCTTTCAGGAGAACACGGCTGCTGAGCCCCCTGTGGCCTTAAAACCCGGCTCTGCTTGATCATCATAGTGTCTTTTAGCAGGAAAAACCCCTCCGTCCGAGAGCGGGGTATTGAAGTACGCTTCTGTTACCTTGGTGAACCAGGCAGGGAATTTATATCCTTTTCCCCACTAAACGTGTAGCTGTCAGTTTGGAGTCTCCATGCAGGGCTGTAGAAGCCAGTCCTCCCAGTAGGGTTTCTGGTCTCGATTACTGTGCAAATCTGACTTTTGTCTACAACCAGGCGTGAATCTGCTCTCTAATTTAAGATCACTTTGTTAGCTCTGTCTTGTTATGTATGTAGCATCAAATTTGGATCACGTGTTAACATATTTGCTTTGATTGTAGGTTATCTTGACGTTTTTGTGGAGCTTCGTGTGTGGTACTGATCAAATTAAAGCTAAAGTGAAGAAGAGAATTGAAGAGAGCTTGAAGGCTTATGTGTGCTCCTGGAATAGATAGAGCTTGAAAGGGAAGGACTTCAAGTATAATTTTAGTGTATTGAAACTTCATATAAACGTACAGTAATGGGTTATGTAAGGAAGTTGTTGTCCAGCTGAGTGTTGCTCTTCTGTGATATTCAGTCATGTATTTTACTGATATTCGGTGTAACATGAGGGCTGTTCCATGGAGTGTTTGTGGGTGTTTTGAAGGAGCAATTACTCCTGGCGAGTGGGCTGTGCCCCCCACCATGACTGCTGATAGCACAGGGCTCCTGTGGACTGGCTCTGTCTCCTGCCAGGTCGCTGCAAAAGTGCTTTATTGCAGTTTAGTGGGTGCTGAGGTTCAGGATTCAACACTGTTTCAGAGCACTTCTGTTTCTAGTCTGTGTTTTTTAACAAGAGCGGAGCTGAATGTGTTGAGTCTTTGTTAACGTTGCGCTCATGGTCTGATTGTTCGTGCTGCTTTTCAAGGATAAAGGATCCTGTGGGATAATGGGGACTGTGTAAGGTTACAAGAGCCTTTAGAGGCTTGGGAAGTGGGGCGAGAGCGTCGCCAAAGCGATGGTGTGGATTGAGCTCTGCAAAGTACCAAGTGTTTCAGTGCAATCGGAGTGGTGGCTCTTGAGGAGGGAGGTGATAGGGCTGTAGGCAACACTTCCAACAGAAACAAAGTATGTGAAGGTAAATAAAACCACATTTTCTGGTGGTCCAAATGCTTTCAAAGTTAAATGGTAGTTAAGCTACAGACTGGAAAGGAGCACTCTTAATTTGAGTTACCGTGGCTGTCTTGCTCAGCTACTTGAGTAATAATTGCTGTTTACACTCGAGCTATTTTAAACCCTGTGGAGGGTGTTCCTATCATCTCGTTTTTGTTCTGGTTCCTGGGAAGAGCAAGGGTGTCCCCTGCACGGTGACCGTGCCTTTGGGATAGCGAGG
This sequence comes from Patagioenas fasciata, assembly GCF_037038585.1. Lineage (NCBI taxonomy): Eukaryota > Metazoa > Chordata > Aves > Columbiformes > Columbidae > Patagioenas > Patagioenas fasciata. The sequence goes on along the minus strand of NC_092533.1, from coordinate 17,243,576 downwards.
TAACAGCAAGTTTCCGACCTTTGCTGTTGCACCTTGTGGCAAGAACAAAAGCCCGCGGAATGTGGATTAAGTGGAAATAATCCCAGTAGACTTGAGTACAAAGGAGTGATGGGAAGGAAAGCTGCTGCTTAGGCATTTTTAGAGGGTGTTATCAGTCTCGGTGTATCGGGTCTCAGTCTTGCCCCTGGCTTTTGTGCTTGGCCGTTTGGGTTTTATGCTTGACTGCAGACTATGAGGATTTCTCCAAAATGTGTGTGTCCTTGGATAATACAGGGATGAGAACTTGGAAACAAGCAGAAAACCTCAAGGGTAAACCTTTGGTACAGTGTCACCTGAAATGGCCTCTTGCATGTTGCCCTCTCCTGGGCTGGAAGAGGGGCACAAGAAGAAGTTTTCTGCAGGTGGGTAAGTGTCGTTGCTGGTGTGCGAGATGGCTCAAGAACCTCTGTGGTCTGTCCCAGCGTGTCTCTGGGGACTTGCTTGTTCTTGCGGTTGTTTAGAGACTTGAGCTGGGATAATGCGTCTTCACAAAGCAGCAGCTGTTCTTGAAGCAGATGCTCCGGAAGAGCTCAGACTCAAAACCTGCTATCAGATTGCTGCTTGTATATTCACCGAAGCCTTTCAGGCAGTGATGTTCTTCATTCGTGCTTAGGTTCTTATACAGGTATTAAACTTGGAGCTCTTTCCTTGTGGGAAATGTTTGAGATGTAGGAAGTGATGCCAGCTAGAGTCCCTGTCAAGTGTGGGGGTAACAATGAAGTATAGCAATTTCATTGTTATTTTATCATGGATATATTTTCTAAAAATAGGTCGTTGTGTTTCTTATATATATATATATATATATATATATATATCTCAGTGTGAAGATATCCAGAGGCAGGATGGGAGGGATAACCGATGGGCTGTAGTGAATGGTTTCCATTTTAAGGTTTCAGCAGAAGTACTTTGAATTCAGCCACATCCCAGTCTGTGTTTCTTATCTTTAGGGGGTGTGTTACCTATAACTGAACAAGTAGGGCACTGTTCGGCGTTCTTTGAATGGGAGAGCAAGTAAAAGATTAGTTCATTTGCCTTCATGGGTTTCCCCCACATGAACTGGTTGATGGACCCTGCAATGAGGGGGAAGGGGAAATCAGAAGCTGTGCTGAAGTAAAATGTTGTCTTGTGGCAGAGCAACAGTGGCTTATTACTGCTTATAATTTAGAGACTCAAATCCAGGTAATGTTTTGCAGAACTATACTCTGTGCCATAGCAATGTCCCTATTGAGCTGTGGAAGATGATGGGCTTGCTCATAGTCCAGAACTGCTTGGCCTCCTGAGATGTTTGAGTATTGCTTGTGCCAGGACGAGCACTGCCTGCAGGTGGGATGCGTTAGACTGGCTAGTTGAACAGCATTAGTGTTGAGTTGTGAGCTACCTGTGCTGGGATACTTGGGGTTATTTCTGCACAACCAGGTCTGCTTTGCAGCAGCTGGTGGGAACAGCTCAGTCCTTCCGTTAACAACCTTGTCTGCTGGTGCAGCCCATCTGCGGTACAGATCTCCTGCGTTGCTGGGACAGGGAATGCTGCTACAGCTTCTGCTGGCCAGCACGGCTTTCTGGTACGCGGATTCCACACCAGGAGAGGGTTGTACATTCATTGCTTTGGTGTTCTTGCTGTTCTGACTTTAAAAACATAGTGGGGGTGACAGTTACATCAGAGCTTCTTTATAACATGTACCTGGGGTACTCCCGTGCTTCACGTAGCTGGACTCTTGTGCTACTGAACTACGTGCTTTTTAACTCTTGCGGAGTTGTAAGAACTAAAAGTCAGTGGATCTGAGCCTTTCAAGCATTGAAAAAGCAGATTCTGTCAAGGGGAAAGGATTAAAATGAATCTGTAAATAGGAGAGGTTACCTTAGAATGGTAGATACTCTGGAACCACAGAAGTCCTGCAGAGCTGTAGATGCTGTAGGGTGGGGGGATCCAACAATTTTCACCACATCAGCCTCATGGTTGCCTTCAAAGAGCTGAATGTAGTTTTAGTGGTGTATAAATGTAACTACTCCTACTGCTGTAGGGAATCGGATTTGACCTCTGTGTGTGTGAGCAGAGGGACAGCTCAGACTGGAGCAGGGAGGGAGATGCTGGAGTCCAAGCTGACAGCCTCTGGATGGTCCCTGGCTGTTTGCAGTCACACATCTGGTGCGTTGAAGTGTATTTGGGGGATGCTACCATGTACCGAGGTTTATTAAAACTTCTGGAACTGGCTGGCAGAGGTTTCTGACTCTTTTCTCGCTTGGTTGGCTTTTTGATGTTGCTAGTTATGTTAATTATTCTGACTAAAGGCTGTGTTAGCATTAACTTAAAATCCTTAAAAATAGGTTTATGGCCAAAGCAGTTTTTACCAGGAGCATGGTAGACTTAGGAGAGAATTGTTGTCTAGTGGAATAAATCTGAACTACTTTAAAAATTAAGTACTTTAACAATGTCAAGGTTTAAGGCAAATATCTTTTGGAGTTTAAAACTAATTTGAACTTAATGTGCAGGGAAACTTTAAGGTAAAACTTAAAGCGCTTGTGTTTGATACCGGCTGTCCCCCATGCCTGGGGTGTCCCTGGCTTGGGAAGTGCTGTGAGGGGCTCTGTCACTTCAGCACACTCCAGCTTCCTTACGTGTTTTCCTGGAACCCCTAAGCAGGGGTGTCTTTGTTGGGAACTGATCAACACAAGTAAATCTGATTTGGGGGCCTAAATGCCCCTTTCTTGTATGAGTGTTTTAGCTTTTTTTTCAGGGTAACTAGCTCAGGAGTGTAGTGGTAGTAGTTTCATTCAGCTTTGCCTTTGAGCAAGACACCTTTTGCTTTGTACCACGTTTCCACTTCCTCATTTCTGCAGAGGAACTAATTAATACTTTCAGCTCTAAGCTGGGTTGGGTTAATGGTATGATCTGCAGCAGTGGGCCCAACCCCAAGGGTATTTTGCTGTAGGAGACAGGGCAGAAACCTGAAGTTCTTAGAGTTGGCTTTCCAGCTGAAGGCCCTTGATGGTGAGGTGGCCTCCTGGGAGCTGAACAACTCAAACCCAAGGCTGCTGGATTCTTAGCTTTTTAAGTTCCTAAAAGCAAAACCTTCTGCATGTTGTTTAAGGATCAGAAACTGTCTCAAATGGGAGCTGGCTACAGCTTGCTTCAGGTATTGGTTGGAAATCAACGTTGTCAAGATTAGACTTGACCATTGAGCAACCAGCCTTCCCAGATGGTGAGGAGCCGGAGAAACCTTGCAGGGCCTGGTATGGCAGGAATGGTTCCGGTTTGTAGATGATACCAAACTGTAATTGAATCCTCTAGGTTTGAGTTCCAGTTTTATGGGAACTCCAGAGTTGTTTGGTCAGAGTTATAAACCAGCTGGTTTTCAGTCTCCCTCAGGAATATCTGGAAGCAAAGACCTCACTGGGTCTGGGGTTGTGTTAGGGCTGTGGAAACTGCACCAAGGTCTTCAGAAGGCAAAATAACCTCTTCGATGTAAAAGCTTGGGACTGTGCTGCAGCAGTGGGTCCTTGTCTCCATCTGCACCTGGATCAGTGCAGCTGTATGCAGGTACCATTCCTGGTTTTAAACTTGGGCTCTGCAGGTCTGACAAGTCAGCAGGAGAAGTTTTACTGGCCTGGCAGCCTGAAGAGAAGTGTGTTAGAAGCAGTTGTCTACCCTGCCAGGAAATCCAGAAGGTGTGTGTGTGTATGGAGACACAGTGCTCTGCTGTGATGAGCGGCTGTGTCCAGAGCTGCCCTGTGAGCTTCAACATCCTCCTCATCAGAGCTGCTCTACAAAAACTTAGATTTCTATTACAGGGATTTGAGTTGAGAGTTGGTGCTAAACTTTTCCAAATGCAAGGAGCTTATGCACTGCTTTTTACACAGGACTTTTAATCTGTGACGCTTTCAATCTGTGAGTTTCTAGAGCAGAACCTGAAATGCTGCCTTAGGTGACAATGGCATTGGTGACACAGTGGTATGAGTGTCCATTTTGAAGTCATCTCTTTTCAAGGAGATACTGTGCGTGGCTTCAGAAAAACAGTATTCCTTCTAGCTGGAGCTGAAGGCGGGAGAGGAATAAACAGTATTTTGATGAGTAAAGGGCTGCTATGAAATAAACTTCATTGTTGCCTCTATATCTAAGGTGAGACTTAGCTGCTGGTATCTCTGGGACTGTGTTTGTTTCATCCAGTTCGGTGTAACAGTGATTTTGAGCAGTGGGATGTAGGATGAATGCTGGGGCAGCTTTGGAGCTGTGTATTCTACTAGCTGGTAGAACGTATGCTCAGGCGCCAGCCCCTGTTTGTCACTATTTCCCTTTTCTAGTTGGGAAGGCACATGCTAGGCTTTGAAATATAATCCATAGTAGGTTGTGGTTTTACATGGAAAACACGGATGCTTAGAATTGTACTTCAAGTCTAGTGTTGTTGCATCCTATTTATGCATAAAACAGGAGTGAAGGGGATGAGAAATGGTAAGGAAGAGAGATTGAGGGGTGTGTGGGGGGTTTTTAATAGATGTGTTTGGGGTTTTGAGTTACTGTAACATTAAATAGTGTAATTCAGAAGACTAGAGTTCAGTAGCATTTGGAAGTGTACTCTGTACAACTTCAGAGATCTGGTGTATTCCTATTGAAGTTTTCATGCCCATACTTCTGAATTAGTGCATGTGGAGACTCCCTTCATTCTGTGTAGCTGTGACTGTAGACTCACCACGAAGAACCTGTGTCCCCAGTGAAGTTGTGTGTGGGACCACGCATCCCTTTGCACTCACTGCACAAGGTGTCTCTTGCTGGAGCAGAGCATGGTGCAATCAGCTACTCTCTGCTTTTCAGACTGGCACTGTCTGAAAGCTTTTATAGTACCTGCACTTCTCTAGGATAGAGCAGTATTCTCCTGTTGCTCAGTACTGTACTAGATATTGAATGTCCTGGAGCTAAAGCAGAGAGGTGTATACAGGTGGTGGGGAGGGAAAGCATGCTACTGATCTTTGTGCAAGCTGATTTTTAAACCAGAGGTAAGGAAGGAATCCTCACTTGGCTGAAGTTGACTACTATGAACTGATGTGCATAACCGACAGCACTGTGAAAGGCTATTGTCCTTTGGAGGGTATCTGAAGATGCCCTCTGCTCTTGGGGGACAGAAGGCTCTTCAGCAGGTGCTGCATGCTCAATATTTACTCCTGTCCAAGTCTGATGAACCACAAAGAGTAGGAGCAAGGTTTGCTTGAGTCAGCACTGTGAGAAACTCGTAGGAGCATTAGAGAAGTCTCAGCAGCCTGATGTTTTCATCTGGGCTCTTGGAGCTGGGAGACACAGAGCGCAAAACCAGACTTGAGTGTGCTTTACAGGAGCTGAGGTACATGGAGCTTTGCATCTCCACTGCAAGACGTGTGGGGACTGCGTACTGAGGGGATAATCCCTGGACCCACCTGTTTGATGTAAGGCAGCATTCTTGTGTTGTGACAGAAGGAGGTTCGGTTACTGGTGACCTCCCAACTCACGCCTAGAACCTGGAACTCCCATGGTCTGTCTATTCAAGAGCTTAAGTACTGCCTGTAAATAACAGAAACTCACTAAGTGGTGAGCTTTTTCCATTCCTGCAGTCAGCTTGTCATGGTCCTTGTCCTTGAATATTGTATCTATCAGAGCCTCAGAAGTCTGGTACCAGAGACTCTGCCGTGGGCTGTTGCTGGGAAGCCGTGCAGGCTGGGAGATGAGGAGCTGAACTGGCCAGGGACAGCATGGGAGCAGCTCCTGAATCTCCTAACAGCTGCCTGGTGTTTAGGCTTTCTAGACTGAGCTAGCACAGAAGAAAGTTAAGATGTTTGGGCCTGTCATGCAAAGCAAGTGACTGAGCCAGAAACAGAGCAGACAAAGTTCGATTGTAAAGTTTTGCTCTATTTGCACTTCCCACTAAATGTCCACTTCCTGAGCAAATTGCTCATGTGAGTTACTGGTGACAGTGTGTGGACTCTTTCTCACCCAGGCTGAAATTTTGGAAGTATTCTGAATTACTCAAACCATTCAGCCAGAGCAATTGAGACTCATAATAGGGCTTTTCAGAGGAAAACTTGACTGATACAGCTGCTTAAGTGAGAATTTCCATTCCTGGGCTGGCAGTTTTATAGGTAGAGAAGGCTTTGTATTTTGTTCCATTTAACTGCCTATATTCATCTGGAGATAAAACAATTATTGAAGTTTTGTGTACTGCAAAAAGGCTCCTGCAGGTGTGTGATGATAAACTAGATCAGTACAGCTGGAGCAACCTGGAAGCTGTTACAATACTGGGGATGAAATAAGGCTGAGGCTGAGTTGTTGGATTGAGGCCATTGTACCTCTGACCTGGAGATGGTGCAATAGGTGATACCCTGGTAATGCTTGGGATTTCTTAACTTCTGTTACCAATGAAGGCAAACCTGATAGACCCTGGGACTTGGTGAAGATTGCAGTGACTTAGAGTGTGGAAACCTAGAGAGGAAGCTGCTGCATGTGCCAAATGTGTTACCTGGATTTAAGATGCAAAGTTGCTTTCTGGAGTCCTGGCTGTTAGTTTTATGGTGTTACCACTCTTGTGAGCTTAATCTCCATGACCAAGAGAGGCAACCAAAGTGCCACTAGCAGCTTTTTTAGCAATAACATGATTGGGTTGGAAACTAAAAGAAACAAACTTTTCCTGTTTTTCAGGAGTTGAATGACCTGGCACGTGACCCTCCAGCACAGTGTTCAGCAGGGCCTGTTGGTGATGACAGTAAGTATGCTACTACTAGCAAACACTTGGAATCTCTTTTCCATTTTCTTCTAAAGTGGAATGTCCTGTTCCTTAGAAAGGTTCTCCTTGTTGTTTCTTAGAATACTAGGTGCTAATCCTAAATTTGTTGTCCTTCTGTATCTCTTAATACCTTTCTTGTGTATCACAGGAGTTTTGTGTTACTCCCATTTTATTAGCTGGGCAACTGTGTGCACTGGGGGCATCTTAAATTACACCTTTAGAATTAACTGCTCTGGCATTCTCGTGAGGTATGAAGCTATTGAAACTTCAGTAACTCTGTGGCCAAACCAGCAAGCAGCTGCTTGTGGCTTTCTGAACTTTGATACTTAAACTATCTATGGTGTAGCCCCACGGTCCTGTACAAGGAAACCAAGCTACTCCTAGTTCTAGATGTTAGTCCAGCAAGGTTAGGGTTAACTGTATCTCACATGGGAGTTAACACTGTATTTTTAAGAGGGTTACATGTAGTCCTTGGGGATGAGAGAGGTTAAAATGTGGAGGGGAAACTAGTTAATAAGTTAAAGCTTGAATTATGAAGTAATGTTAGATTTAAAGTTTAGTGGTTATTGTGGTCAAATGAGTTATAGGAGCACTGCAAACATTGCTTGTTCTTTAATGCTTTGTGCTACTGAATTATAGAGCACACCAGAGTATCAGAACTGAAAGCCAGGTTTGACTCTTAAGTTTTATGCAGGATTTCACTCAGTTTAGAGTATGACTGGTGGCTTTCTTATGGAGCGAAGTCAGAATGTCTAAACCCTACTGTCATGACTTGACTTGTTGCTTGGTTTGGACGCAGCTGCTGGGCTGTGAGATGGGAAGTGCAGTGGAGTGCCCTGAAATCATCCAGCACTGTTCTGTTTGGAACCCTGCCGGGTTCCATGGGGGACAGCCAGGATGGTCCCTCTGACCCCCACATCAGCCGTCTGTCCGGCTGCAAGGCTGCTCACCTGTGTGCCAGCTGCAGTTGTTGTTCTGTCCTTTTGAAGCTTGAGGAACAGTGTTCAAGCAGGAAAAAAGCGGTTACTCTATAAAATCCTACCCTGAGTTGGTTTTGTCTAGCAGTTTTATAGTAGCATGGTCTACTTTTACCTTCTGCATGGGTTTTTCCCTAGAGAGGAGGGCAAGATATATCATGTGACTTGACTTAATGGTGTTTATATGGATGCTTCTTTATCTTAGTTGGAGGTCATGTTCCCAGTCTGCTTTGGTTTGCTCTGACTAAGGCAACTTAATTGTTGCCCCGTACTTTATGGTGCTTTTCTGTGCCTTTAAACTGCAGTGGTTTTGCAAGCTGTGCAGCCTTTTCCATATTAACTGGGTTTTCATGCTTTGTGGTGAACTACTTTTTTACAGCAGTGTGAAACTCTTGGGTTGTAGCTTAGGTGAGCAAGGTCAGTAGGATGTTTGCAGTGGACACGAGCACTCACAAGTTCACCTTTTGCCTTATAATTTTACCATGGGCCCTGGGGTAGCTTAAGACACTTGTTTTATGCATTAAGTGCCAGTGCGTTTAATGCATAAAATGCCAGAGATGAGGAAATGTGTTTCTGCTTTCTTGTAGCAGCTGTGCTGTGTAGGAAAGGCTACAGAAAACACGAAAGAACCTGGATGCCTGTTGAACAGCGTGCACTGAACTTGCTGTGCAACACGGTCTCTGACAAGTGTGCTGCTCAGTGAAGTGTCCCAGCTTGAGAGTGGGGGATGCTGAAGTAGGGAAACCCTCCATCTATGTGCTAAGAACTCTAAGCTTAAGTATCCTTTCCAAAAGGGAAAAAAAATTATCTGCCAAGATCTTCTGAGTCATTTCTGAACTCTTCAAAGTACTGAAGTGTATAGAAACTTATACATTCTTATCAATCTAGGACTAGCTTTGAAAAAGCGCTTGAAACCTGAGAACAGAAATACTGCAGTTAGTGGGGATGTTGCTGTCCAGTGATGCTTTCAAACAAGTGAAAGCTGTTTGGTTTTGAGGGGTTTTAGCAGTAGTGTCCAGGTGTTTCTAGGTACTCCCCATCTTATTTCTGCTTTCAAAGACGTATTTTAAAGATGCCTGTAGTTTCATGGAAGAGAAATTACTGAGATGTAGAGCCACTCTGAGGCTTTTCTATCCTTAAATTGGCAAGTGTGATTTGTGCCATGATAAACTACTTTGTCGCTTCCAAAGACTATCAAAGGTGATGGAGGTTGTCTGGTGGAGGAGGTGGTGATGTAACTCAGTGAATGCTTATGATGAAAAGTTACAACTGAACACAGAAAGCTTTCAAGTAATATTTAATTCGTCTCCTGTGCCACCTTTCAGAAAGACTTCTAATGAAGGGCTTTTACTATTGAGAGCGATGCTCAGGGTGTATGTGAGCGAACAGCAGCGGCAGCAATGGGAAGGTGCTTCCTGAGCTCCCTGTGCTCTGGGGCTGCTTCGTCACAATGACATTTCCCAGGGTTCAGGACATGCTGTGCTTGCGGAGCGATGTTTCGAGGCAAAGTCCAGCCTGTGCAAACTGTCCCCAGTTTTAAGCTTCTTGTCCCTCTAGTTCATAAACTTTGGAGAGTGAAGAGCTGTTTCTGCTTTGTAACCTGCAGGGACCAGATTTTCTTTCCCTTGGTGGTATAGTTTTAGCCCCTCTTCTGCCCATCTCTGGCCTTTGTTTTGGAAATATCCTTGGCACTGGATTACACAGGTACACTTAGAGTTCTCTGCAGTGGCTCAGTTCCTTCCAAACATGCACCTGAAAGTCAGCAACCCCCTTACTTTGTAAATAGCTTTTAAAATAGCTGATTTCAAAGTCAAGAACCAATTGAAATAAGCTCTGCATGACAAATCCATCTTTTAGTTTATCAAACTTCTCCTGGATGTGATGCGAATCTAAAGCTTGGGTTCAGCAAGCACTTTCCTCGAGTCTGGGTTTGGGGCAGGCAGGAACCAACCCCAAAGGTTGTAAAATGTTAAGATTCACTGTGCAAGTGTTTTTCTTTCTGGTTTCTTGTTGGTATTAAGACAACAGTTATATCAGTTTCTGGTTTTGGTGTGCAGAGGTGTGCAGGTTAATGTCCAGTGCTGTTGCGTACTCTGGTGCAGTCACAGTGAATCTCACCAGCATCTACTGATGCCTGTGAAATCCTTGGTGGTTTTCCTGTGAACCACAGTGATTTCTGCTGCCCCTCTGTCCTCCTGATCCAGGTTCCTCACTGTCCTGCCACAGGTGACAAGGGCTTCCCATGGAGCTGTTGGACCCTTTTAAAATGGGTGAATGCTACAGATGGACTCGTGAGCCATTGCCTTGTTTTCCCAACTCTGACTATAGAGTTTCTCAAAAGCCCAGCAGGTGTTACCAGCTGTTGTGAACCCTTTGTAACAAACCTACTGCTCCAACCAAACACTGCTCTCCTCTTGCCTTAGCAGGGCTGTTCCCAATCTACATTTTTTTCCCTTCCTTGTATGAGATCATTCCCAGTTGTAATGCCTGTACCACGTGTAATTAAAAACTGCTCATGCTAGATTAGAACAAGTACTGCCACTTTGGGCCGGAGCATCTTTTGGCACATGTAGGCTTGAGAGCTGTAGACACCAGTTGCAAGTTGAGTATTGACACACAGCTGCGGGTGGTGTCAGCTCCTGTGTATTGAAGACTTGTCTTGTAACAACGGGGAACTTGTGTACAGCTCCCCAGCTCTGAAGATACGATGTAGCAGACATCTATGCAGAGGGAAACTTCCCTGGTACTGTTTCACAAATTGTGAAGGTGGTGCTCTCTGCACAAACTGGCTCAGAGCCTTTGGAGAACTTAACTGCTGTAGAGAGTCCAGCACAGCCACAAAGACGATGGAGTGGAGCATCTCCTGTGTGAGGAAAGGCTGAGGGAGCTGGGGCTCTGGAGCTGGAGAAGAGGAGACTGAGGGGGGACCTCATTAATGTTTACAGATATATAAAGGGTGAGTGTCAGGAGGATGGAGCCAGCTTCTTCTCAGTGACAACCAGTGATAACACAAGGGGCATTGGGTATAAACTGGAACACAGGAGGTTCTCCTGAAATATGAGAAGCAACTTGTTCCTGGTGAGGGTGTCAGAGCCTGGCCCAGGCTGCCCAGGGAGGTTGTGGAGTCTCCTTCTCTGCAGACATTCAAACCCGCCTGGACACCTTCCTGTGGAACCTCAGCTGGGTGTTCCTGCTCCATGGGGGGATTGCACTGGATGAGCTTTCCAGGTCCCTTCCAATCCATGACATTTTGTGATTCTGTGAACACAGGAACCCCAACAACTTGCTGACGTGCCTCATGCAGATGAACAGCTTTGATTGTTTTCCTTGTGTTCTGCAGCATAAAGACATTCTTCACAAATCTGTATTGCCAGATTAAGATGTTCACTTAGACAGATGCATATGAGTGAGACTTGATTTTAGTCTGTTTAGCTTGGAGAGTGCCCTGGCACACCTTGGTCCTGAGTATTGAGCAGACTGTCATTCCTGCATCCTCTTAGGACTTGTATTGCTTTCTGCTGCTTTAAGGAAATCTTGATGACTTTATGGAGACTAAACTTAAACATTCCATTGAGATCCCACTGGTGTAGGTTATGTCTTTACACATGGTATATACCAAGCTTAGGCTTACTCTCCATTTAGTCAAGGGTCTGTCTAGGAGAGATCCAGCCTAAGCAAGGTGTGAGTTTGTACTGTACCTCAGCAGGTTGCTCTGCAAGGGCTGGGCTTTGATTCAGGCAGTTCATTGGGAACAACAAAGCTGAACTCACTGATTTGTTGGCTCTGAAATGGTGACTGTAGCGATCTGTTTGTTTGCGGTACTGGGATTTTTTGCAGGGCACAACACGTGTGCTACCACAGCAGTCCCAAGGTGTGGACCAAGTCAGTGCGGAGTGTTGGTACTTGGTTTCATTTTTTTTGGCTTGCTTCCCTGCAGCCTCTCACAAGGCTGTTTTAAAATAGGCTTTCCTGTGCTGCTTTGTCTGGAAGTAAGTGGTTCATTACTTGAGCTTCTCCAAACTGAAGTAAATCTTTCTCTTTTTCAGTGTTCCATTGGCAAGCTACAATAATGGGACCAGTAAGTATGAGAGAATTGATGTTCATAGCTTTTTATGACTAGTCGTCTTGTAGTAACTCCTCCAACTGCAATGATTCTTTTTCATTAACAGAATGACAGTCCCTATCAAGGTGGAGTATTTTTCTTGACAATTCACTTCCCAACAGATTATCCCTTCAAACCACCTAAGGTGAGTGGCTTGTACCATAAATCTCTTCATTACCATGTGGTGTAATGTACATTTGTGAGCCTACACTGAAATTTTCCTTCTTCTGCAGGTTGCATTTACAACAAGAATCTATCATCCAAATATTAACAGTAACGGCAGCATTTGTCTTGATATTCTACGATCACAGTGGTCCCCAGCACTAACTATTTCAAAAGGTACCTCCAATGCTCATTTAATTTTAATCTGAAATGAATTACGGATTGGGATTTAGGATGTAAGAACTGCTGTGTCGCTGCTCCAGCCCTGGGACATCCTGGTGAGTGCAGGGAGCTCCAGATGTCCCGTTTCCCTGCGACCATAGGGGATTTGTCATCTTTGCGAGTACATAAGATAAGTCTTGCTACACCAAGTACATACTTTTGTCACCTCACCTCAGAGTCTAATAAAAAATCCACCAAAATTAAACCTGGTGTGTGCCAGTGGATGACTACAGTGTTCAGAATGCACACGGAGTAAAATGCATCAGGGAGCAGCTGTGGCCTTGAGAAACACTAAATCTGCTTTCACTTTGTTGTCTTAAAGTCCCCATTTCAAGGGAACATCAGAACTAGTTGTTAGTCATTTTTTAACAAAACTTTCAATGACATGAACTACCAAAACGTTTTAAAACTGCACTAGCTTGCCCTATTTTGGTTATTTTTTTCTAGTTAAAAACATCTTTGTGACAGGTCTTTGCTTGTGGTGCACCAGAATATATCCTTTCCCTGATAGAGTAGTATTCCTATTATTTAATGCAAATAGGGAGTTTTAAATGCCTTGAAAGATGACCCAGGACTGAGTTGTGTTGATTTTTCAGTCTACTGAAAATATAGCCCTGCGGTTTGTAGATCCAGCCATGGCAATTGAGAATACTTTCGGTCTCTTCTGTGCATGGACCATGTCCTGACCATTCAGTTTTTGTAGCTTAACCCTGTCTTTGTAGTTAAACACCACAGATATCGCAGACCTAGAGCATCCCTTACATTGTGTCCCAGCTCCATGATGCTGCCCTTGACTGTAAGTTTTGCCTTCAGCTACATGGGATCTTCCCAGGCTCTTTTTTTGTTCAGAGCGATGGCTCCTGGTGCCCTCCCTTGTGCACCATAACTATCTCCCTTTCACCAAACTCTTAGAAGTTCCAGCCTTCTCTGTCCATCTGAAGGCTTCTGCTTTTATATAAACATGTGGAAAGACAAAGCAATATCTTGTCTCTTGACCAAAGTGAATTGGTGAGAGCACAAGGCTGAAAGTCTCCCCTGTGGGTTGAAGACACTGAGGAAATGTCAGGAAAGGGAATGTGATTTTGAGGTTGATGCAGCTCAGCTTACAGATGCTTTCAGCCAAGTACTAGCTACTGTAACAGCACCAAGTTAGTACCAAGTACTGATGTCTGTCATGTTTTGATTAAATTGCCATATAACTGATTAGAATACTATAGTTGGAGAACGTGGAACGTGACGTGGTGTCTTTGTTTTAAAGCCTAAAGTGACCATACAGGCAGCGGGTGGTAGATGGCATGCTTGCACGCACTGAAGGATAGACTGGAATTAGGACTGCTGGAAAAAGGAGCAAGAATCTAAGAGGTGCTTGTTTCATGAAGGAATTAAAGGCAGCCAAAGAAATTGTTCCAAGTGACTTCACAGAAATTCAGAATACTTCCTCAGAAATAACAGGGGTGTCTTGTCAGAGGGCAGAGCTCAACTTAGGGGCAAGAGCTGATACTTAAGCATTCCTGCCGTGAACAAGTATAAATAAATTCCACAGAGGCAACTTCAATCATTTAGGGTGGAAATCTCGTTTTCAGTAAGTTTAGAGCTGTGTTTTTGTGGACTTTGGTACTATTTCAGCTCTCTAGTAACTCTGAGCCTTATCAAAGAATAACTGTGTTCCTAGTAGGAAAAGCTGTTGGGTTATGTAATTAAAAATCAATAACAAGACTGAAGTTATTCAGCATGAAGTTTACATCTGTTCTAAAGCAGCAATTTAGTGTTTGTAGTATAGATTTTAGAGTATTTCCTAAATTGTGCCTCCCTTTAAAAGGGGATGCAATTGGGAGCAAGCTGTTAGAACTTAACATCTGTAAGCAGATAACTAGAACGCAGCTATAAAAAAACTATACTGATAGGGAAATTGGGGAACACTAGAAACAATTCTAGGAAAGAGCATCCGGCTCACATGGGCCAGATATTATGTTGTTCCTCTAAGCTGCAAGGGGAAGGTGAAGGGCTATACAGTGGCTTCATTTTCATCTCTGGTGCTACTTTTTTGGTGGAAAGACTGAAAAAGTTGGCTGTTCCAGAGAGGACTTGAAGTATCACAGAATCATTTTGGTTGGGAAAGGCCTTTAAGGTCACGGAGTCCAACCCTTAATGCTGTATCTGGCCTGGGAGCACCCCCTGCCCTGTTTGGGCATGATCATGAGGGCTGGGATGTGGGGCTATTGGAGCAGGTTTGTTGCAGACTGCTAAATAAATAAGGACATTTCTGTCCCTTGGTGAGCAGCTTTATCAAGTGATCTTGGCTGTGCCAACAGAGGTGACTTGTATCTTGGTCTTTCAACATGTTTGTCCCTCCTAGACTTGTTAAGATGGGTTCTGAAGAACTGAGAGAACATCACTGAGTGTCTCAGTAGAATAGCTAACTTGCTTGTATTAGCAATTCTGAGGTAAGTGTTTCTTAAAGAACACATGTTGTAGGATAAATCATCTCAAAATAGTCTTAAACACACCTTGGTGGTTAATTTAAACTCCAAAGCTTAAGCAGAATGTGTAGGCTTAAATTGTTGTATCAAAGTCCACATAAATAAGAATCCCTGTTGCCTTAAACAGGAGAATAAAGTGTTTTAATGTGATTATAACTGCTCTCAGCCATTTTTCAGAAAATCCTACTCTGTCTTGAATTTAGCAAGTGCATGTGCAAGAGTTAGTACTAGACTGAAGTACTTGTTCAGCAAAGGCTGGGCTGACTTGCTCTGTCCCCTCCCAGTTTTCCCGACCGTGTTTTATAAGCTACGTGGCTCGTTAGTTAAATTAAATATGTTGGAATACTCTGCCTGGTGAACAGCAGTGAGTAACTTCTGTCTCATTCACTTCCAGAGTTCAGCTCGCACTCTTCAAGCTCTTCCCTACCTGTGCAGTGTGAATTTTCTGTGGTGCTGCTCTTACAGGTGTTGAAGAATTGCGTTACTAAGACTTCCTGGATAGGAAATCCCAAGTACCCAGCACCCTAAATGAGCCTGATCCTCCCAGTGCAGTTTTCCAAAACAGGAAGTTGGTTTCTGATCATCCTCTTGGCTTTTAATTTGCCAGTTGTGGTGCTTACGTGGCTGGTGGGGGCCGTGACTTTGTATGGTGAGGATCAGTGTCTCTGTATATGCTGCGTTGTGGGTCTGGGAGAAACTTTGATTCTTGCGTTACCACTGTCTTGCAGCTCGAATGTAGTACTTGTGTCACTGGAGGAGGATCAGAGGATCTTAGCAACATGAAGGGAGATGACAGAGCCAGGCTGTTCTTGGTGGTGCCCGTGGCAGGACAAGAGGCAGTGGGTGCAAACTGAAACCCAGGAGGGTCCCTCTGAATGTCAGGAAACACTGGCACAGGTTGCCTTGGGAGGTTGTGGAGTCATCATGCTTTAGGGATATTCAGAAGCCACCTGGACAACATGGGCAACCTGCTGTAGGTGGCCCTGCTTGAGCAGGGGGATTGGACAAGATGGTCTTCAGAGATCCCTTCCAACCTCACTGATAGACTGGGCAAAACTCTTGTCACCAGAAATGGTTGAAATGATTTAACAGGAGTTCAAGTTGCTTTGAAGCAAGAAGGTTAAACTGCTAAGATGTAAAGGTTCCTTTACTGGGAGACTGGGTAAGATTGCTGGAAGAGTTTGAAATGAGACTGTGGTTAAGAAACAGGATTTAATTGAGTGGAGTCTGGAGTTGCTGTAATTTACTTGGGTGCATCCTGCCCATTCACAGTCAGAAGCCAGTCCTGTGGAAATTAGTCCTTGAACATCTTGGGCAGTACAACACAACCTGGTTTTGGTTGTGTTTTAATGTTACAGGCTTAATGTTTGTGAGCGCTGATAACACTTTGTGACAACTGTGTGCCTCATGTAAAGGGCTTAGAGCCTGAAGCTCAAAAGAAGTGATTGTGTAGGTGAATGCTCCTTCCAGGTGTTGGCCTTCTTCCTGTGTTTGAGGAACAGAGATCTAATGGGTCTTGGTGTGGAGGAGCCCTCGCTGGTGTGAGAACAGCTGGATCAAGCCTCTGAAATGGAATTAAGAATTCCTCAGAAGCGTTATGTGGCCAAAGCTCAGATTTACGCTGGCAGAGATGTTTCATAATCCCTGCAGTACCAGGCTGAATGAAACTTGAGCTGGCAAAGTTTGTCCCTTTCATATTCAGCAACTTGGCTGGATGAGCCGAATCCAAAAAGCCCAGCACTGTGTGGCCTGGTCCACTGGAAGGTGACAAGTTACTTCCCATCAAGAAACTTACTGGTGTAATACTGACCTGGGGCAGAGCCAGCAGGATCAGCTGCTTTCGCTCCTGTGACCTCGCGGTACTGGTGTGGTGGGTGAGAACTGATACCTCTCTGTTTTATTTGACTGCTCCAAGTCAGTGCACAAGCTTTTCCATGGCATGGTCATCTTGAGAGTGCTGCTTCAGGTAGGACAGGTAGCTGAGTGAGTGTCATCCTGACAATCTGCCAAACGAAGTAACTTGTCTCAGTACCTTCTTGGTACTGTGATAAAACTTTTGTTGGTGCGGTGTTTGTGCTTCCTTAGAGATGGACCTTCCTTTGGTAGACGAAGACTGGCTTGGCCTTGTCTGAGACCTTTTTCCCTGTGCAGGAGTTGAGTCTACAGCAATAACTTCTCTTTTAAAAGACATTTTACCTCTGCTCCTCACTCTGCACATCCAGTGGTGTGCTCTGTCTTTAAGGCAGAAGATAGCAGAGGTCTTCAAGGAGAGAGCTGAGGCTTGTGAAACTGGTTTGACCTATGCTGCTTGGTGCCAAAGAAAACACATCCATATAGATTCTAGATTTGATCTCTTCTTCAGAGAGCACTCATTGCACTGGACAGCTGTTGAATCTGAACACACCAGTTAAGATTGTTTTTAGTTTTGTTTGTTTCGGGGTTTTTGTTGTTTGTTTTTTTATTTCTTTTTCCTGGGTAGCTCATTATCTTGAAGAGTTGGTGCTTGCTTCATCTCCCTGCTGTGATTCAGCTGGAGATTCTGTTGCTCCTCAGTAGCTTCTCCTCATCCTGAAATGTCCCACAGATGAGTGCTTTACTGGACCAAGTTGGTTTGCAATTCCAGCTGGACTTAAATAGTAGTATCTATAGTGGCTAATAGCGTGTATTAAGGGGACAGCTGGAAGTGATGGATATTAGACTCGTTCAGGCTTTGCAAGCAAATGGGATGCTTTAGTTTTGCATTTGACTTCTTCATTGAGGAAGTGGAAATAATCAGTAAGTCTGTGCTTTATAGGTCATGTCTTGGGCTTCTGTATGAAAAGCACTGTGCTGGTTTGACTGAAAGTGAGTTAATTTCCTTCATGCAGTTAGAAACCTCCCTCTTTCATAGCTAGCACAGTCATTATTTGGACTTAGTTTGAGGACAAGAGAACACCCTGGGACATTGTGAGCTCTGCCAACAGGTGTGAGGCAATGAGGAAGGGGGATGGATGGGGCAGAGCTTGACTGACACCCAAACTGACCCATGAGAGTGTTCTAGCCCGTTAGCATCAGGCTTCATATTTAAGCAGAGCTGGGATCTTCCATTCACTCTCTTGCTGCTTTTCTCTTTTTTGTTGGAGCCGAGGGAGCAGTTTGGTACGTTTAGTTTGACCTTTGCTGTTTTGCAGAGGCCTCTGGGCCTTTTAGGGACCAGGTGCTGCTTCCTGGGACAGGCTGCTTGGTGTGGATGGAGTTTGAGGAATTACACTGAGTATCTTTTATTTTCTATTCTATTTTTTATATATATTTACTAGTAGTGTACTCTTATTTTATTAAACTGTGTTTATCTCAATCCTAAGTTTCTCCCCTTTTGATTCTCTCCCATGCTTGGGGTGGTTGGAGAGGGTGTGAGTGAGCGGCTATTGTGGTTGCATTGCCAGCTTGGGTTGAACCATGACAAGCACCTCCACTTCTTGATTACTTGGGTTTTCTGTCTTAGTACAGGGTGACAGGGCACAACTGATACCCATCTTTCTAGTTCTGATACCTGAAGAAACCAGAATGTTTAGTTTTTGGGTCTTAGTTATGCCCTAACAAGACAGAGTTTTGGTGAAGACCTGGACTGTTGAGCTTCTGTAGAACTCAACTTAGCCAAACTGACTTGAGCAACATGTGTAAAGTGAGTTAAACACTGTGGCTCATGCTCAGCTGCTGCTGCTCCCTCAAGGCAACTTCCAGCAGCAGCTACGTGCTCTGGATGTGCGTGTGTCATACCTGTGCGACTCGGTTACAGACTCATCCCTGACATCAACAGGAGCTAATTGCTGTGGATAAATTACTGGGCACCTTCAACTTCCTCCCCCTGTTGGCACACCAGGGGAGACGTTTGTCTGCTGGCTGTGGAGCTGAGGGCTTGTGCCTTTTATAATGGTCTGTTCAGCTCCTGAGCTCCAGGAGCTTAACGTGCCTCTCAGCTTTGTCTGGGCTGGTTGGTGCTCCAGTAGACAGATGGAGGTTTAAATGGTTTTCTGTATTGCTCATTTGGCTAGTGCTGGAGGGATCTGACTTCATTAATTGTCCTGAGTAATGACTGAGCTGCTTCACAGCAGAAGCAGCTCAGCCATGGAGTTTACATATTGAATGTGTGTCTCCCTGCACTTCTTGTCTGAGGTGTGGCAGAACCAGGAGGATGAAATTACTCATCAGAAGCAACCAGTTACTCTTAGGGATGCAAGAGAAGATGAGGTGGATTGTGTGGTGATGAACTAGCTGAACTTGTTGACAAGCTATAAATGGCATGATCCTCTGCACGGAGGAGCTACCTTGAGACAGATTGTCCTTGAATTTCTGAGTGTTACGTACTCTTGTCAAGGGAAGTCTTGGATCAGAGTTGTGCTGTGTTATACTAGTAGACCTCATTTTGCATCAAAGAGCACATTGCTGGAGCATTCTTGATGTTAAGTGATCATTCTGCTTGATGAGAGTGTGTTTGTATCGCTGCTCTGTAGGGAAGCAAAGCCCATTACTTTTTTAGAGCCACTTTAAGTCTTTCTGCTCGATGAGTTTGATTCTCCCAGTTTCTTTGGTTACTGGAACTATTTGGTCCAGGTCCAGGCCAGTAAGTTGGTTTTGTCTGCAGTGGAGATGTGGGATCACAGCAGAAGGGCTGGAGTTCAGTAGGCTGCTTGGTTGGTGAAATAAAACTGAAGAAAAAACAATTCTTTAAATGAAAGGGAACCTTAAACTTGACAGTGTTTTAAGTCACTTAGTGTTTTGTTGCAGCCTGGACTGCTTTGACAGTTAAGAGATGAGAACTGGCTGTACTTGAACCCCTTGAATTGATGGGAAGCAAAATTTCTCTATTTTGCTATTACTGCTAAAAATCCAAACTGAAGTTCTGCAGCGTGCACACTGGTACTGCGGCTCTTTCCAAGACCCAAAGGGATCCTGTCTACCCAACACCTCGAGAACAGCTTTACCAATGGTTGTGCAGACTGAGCAGGACAGGCTGTGGAACAACGTCCCTCACCTGTCCTGAATAGTTATTCAGCCTGATTCTGTGCTTACAAAACTTGATGTTTGTCAACTTTTTAGTTGTCTTCTACTAGTGTTGTAGTCATTTAATTAGTAAGTGTTCAGGCTTTCCTATGAAATTCATTGCAATAGTACTTGATTGTGGAAGAAGGTGGTCTGGTGTTTCTCTCTGTTCCAGAGTGTTCATTTAATTAGTTACTCTGCATCAAATAACTCCTGTACACTACTATTAAGGGTAACTTCTCTTTCCTCTTGCACTTGGCTCCTTGAACTTTATGAGAAGGTACCTTTTTCCAAGGGTTTTTTTGTGTGGTCTGGAGGCTGCTTATGTTGGTTGTAAAACATGTGCATATACACAGTGTTCTGGTGGAAAACCTCAAGAGAGAAACTTCCTGAATTTATTTTGAACAAATAGCTGGGTTCAACAGGCTATCAAAATTAAAACAGTTTAGGTAACTCAGTTAAAAATGTTTCTTGCTGAGGCTACACGAATAAAAAGGGAAAGATGTGAAGTGACCAGCAAGAGCCATCATAATGGAGAATAGTTTTGATTAATGAAGGCTCACAAAAATAAACCAAAACAGCTGAATGTGGCATTGCAGCTTGAAGCCAAATAATTGTGTCCATTTTTATTCAAGGCTTTTGAAATAATACTACTTATAAAACAAGTGAAGTGCTGAGGAATGAAAGCTGGACATAGTTTTGGAAGTGACTAGATTGCCAGAATTCACCATGGGAAGCATTTAGCTACTGATTGAGTTTTAACAAATCGCAGACTGCTTTAGTGACATGGGAGTGTGTGTTTGTTTTTTAATGGCAGCAAGAAGCAATGACACACTCGTGTCAACAGCCTCTAAAGCAAGAACTAAAACTCCTGGGCTGGGACAGGGCTTCTCTTTCCTTCTGCTTTCAGCAAAGGTGCTGGTGTGCATTGCCAGCTTAAACTGATGTGTGGGCAATGTGGGGCTGCTCCTGCTTGGGAGGACACGGTTATTGTGGTGCCCATGCTGAGCAGCAACTGGGCCTTTGCTCTGGTGGGGTTTCGAGAGGGTGATGGGAGGTGTACGAGGAAGACCTGCCGCCCAGCCTCGTGGCTGTGGGGAGTGGGGCGTTCTGGTGGCCAGGGAAGGCAGAGAGGACCAGACAGACTTGCAGTTGGGTTCCGCTAATGAGGGGTGAGCCATCTCCTTCAAAAAGAGTCCTTGGGAGTAAAGGAGTGTGGTAAGATAAAACTTGAGGGGAGTGGTTATAATAGCTGACCAAAAGACTTTGGTTGGATTTCCTGTAGCCTCTGTTAAAGGGAGGGGACAGATGTTTGCTGTTTTACTCATCCTACCAGCTGAAGAAATGCAGTGACCAGAGCGGTGGAATCTGATAAATACCAAGAACTGAGCTCCATGAAAATAGCTGGAGCAACAACTGTATTTGAAGTTACACCCTGCTGCTGCCGGTCAGTTTAAGGTGGCAGAAGAATTCCCATTACTGAACACTTGTGTGAGCCTTACTCAGCGGACATGGGGAGAAAACCAGTGCTGGAGCTGTTGGAAGGTGCTAAAGGTGCCATGTCCCTTGCCAAGAGACAGCAGTTTGGGACTGGTGGCTTCTAGGTGCCTCCAGCACAAAATGAAAATCTTCACACTCTATTCTGAGGGGTGGTTGAATAAAAGCTCTGAATGTCAGATGATGCTGGAGGATAGTTAAGCTCTTAACTTTTTTGGAATTCTACAGCAGAAGATTAGGAAAAGGAGGAAGAGATTGTTCTTAATCTAGAACAAGAAATATGTTTGCTTAAATCAGGAGCACCTTGTTACTAAACTTTTAGAAGCTTTTAACCTGAAATTGATAATTCATTGGTTAGGACTTGGGGAAACTTTCACTTTTGTCCCACTTGAAAAACTTTTCTGAGTTGACATGAATATTGGTCGAGAGGCATCCTGGCCCATATCAGAAATGTGGCCAGCAGACCCAGGGCAGTGACCGTCCCTGTGCTGGACATTGCTGAGGCCAAACCATGAATCCTGGGGTCAGTTTTGGGCCCCTCTTGCCAAAAAAGGCCTTGAGGTGCTGGAGGGAGTGGAGAGAAGGTAACGGAGCTGGTGAGGGGCTGGAGCACAAGTGTGATGGGAGCGGCTGAGGGACCTGGGGGTTCAGCTGGAGAACAGGAGCTGAGGGGAGACCTTTTGATCTCTGAACTGCCTGAAAGGAGCTTGGAGCCAGGGGGGTCGGGCTCTGCTCCCCAGGAACAAGCGCCAGGAGCAGAGGAAACAGCCTCAAGTTGCGCCAGGGGAGGTTGAGGTTGGATCTGGGGAACAGTTTCTTCCCCAAAGGGCTGTGTGGCATTGGAACAGGCTGCCCAGGGCAGTGGTGGAGTCACCATCCCTGGAGGGGCTGAAGAGATGGAGATGAGGTTGTCAGGGACATGGGACAGTGGTGGCCTCTGCAGTGTGAGGTTTACAGTTAAACTCAATGATCTTAAAGGTCTTTTCCAACTTAAATGATTCTATGAATATCAGACCTATTCTCCCCTTTCTCTCTGCCTGTATCTAGCTATTCTTTGTCTTGTGATCTCTTTTTAAGATTGTCTTAAAAACAAAACAAAATGCCCCCGAACAAACCAAATGAACCCAAAGCCCAGCCCTGCCAGTGCAGTACAGGCACGCCACGCTGTTCTTTCACCTCTGCTGGCATCTCTGGCACGGCAGCTCTGCCTCCTGCTCCACAGCGCTGTAGCAACCGATAGGAGTTTGAACAGATTTGTGTTTAGTGCCTCCGAACTTGGAGCTGCTGTCACCTCCAACTTGGGGAATGTATTGTGACAACTCCGCTCTTGCTGCGATTGCTGAAGGGACATACAGAGTGACGCTGTTGGAGTAAAACAAGCTGCGAGAAAGGGATGCAAAGGAATGTTTGGCATTTCTCTGGGGGCGCAAGATGTCCCTCACAAGCCTCATGTCGTGTTGTCCCAATGCGCTTTGCTTATAATTTGCTGCCTTCCCATCTCCTCCTGCTTTGGTGTGGACACAGGAATGTGCACGTGCTACTTGTAGCTTTGTGGGCAGGATCTGGGCTCCTTATGGGGATGAAGGTGGTTGCTTCCTTGAGCAGGATGTGGCATCTGGAGTATATATGGTACATATTTATAGTGAAACCTTAAAGTTCAGGGCTTTCTCAATTTATTTTAAATACTATTGTACAATTAATCCATCTTAACCTACCTTATGCTCAGAAAATAATTGGATAAAGCCTCTTAATTCTCTGCAAGACTAGCACTTTTTTAAACAGTTCTTAAGTAGCTGCAAGCATCTCATGCTGCCTTCATCTTGCTTGGGTCTGGCTGCTGTTTGACTTCTGCTTAGTTTTTCAAGTCATTGTTAATGAGTTACCTGGTTTAGGGCAAAGCTGAATTTCAGGTGCAGAAGCAAGGCTGTTTTCTGAGAAGACTTTGAGGTACAGTTTCAGATCACAGGCTTCTGCATGAAGCTGTAGTCAGATACACCTATCCAGGAGGCTGCCCCTTGTGGTGACAGTTAAACTTGTGGTCACGCAAAGTTGTGTGGTTAAATGGTAAGAAGTTTTATTCAAAATCACTTGGCTGAAGTGTGTGGGGTTTTTAAAAAACAATGCTGGAGAGGAAGACAGTGGGTGGACTGACTTGTACAGGTGTTTGCAGCTGCACTTAAACTCTAATTGAGTGTCTTGTTTTATTTTTCTCTCCTCAGTACTTTTGTCCATCTGTTCTCTGTTGTGTGATCCCAATCCAGATGATCCTTTAGTGCCTGAGATTGCACGGATCTACAAAACAGATAGAGAAAAGTGAGTATGGACGCCAAAAACCGTGTAACGTTCTTGACAGCAGAGTCCACACTTGAATAGGAAAGGGGAACTGAAAGGACCTGCTTCTTGGGAAAGAGTGTGAACTTTGATTTGCCTTTTTCACTTTAATTGTGGTCTTTTTAGAGTTGTTGTTTTTTTCCCTGGGACCTGGAACGCAGCTCTTTTCCCAGCACTGCATTACTGTAGGAAAAAGGTATAAATGCCAGTAGAAGTGAAGGGTGTAGAGGCCTCCTACTTGTGTGGGTTTGTTACTGCATTTTCATTCCACTCAGGGATCTCTCACTAGTGTTGTAGCTGTTAACTACCAGTTTTCTTGATCTAATGAAAATGTGAACAGTGTGAATCTGTTTCATACAGAGCTCTTAAATTGGATGTGACCAGCTTCAGGAGCCTCCACTGCCTGCTTTAATTCTACATAACCAGCAGAGGGAGAACAAGTTACTCTAGTGGGAGAGTGTTTCTGTGCTATTGGTGATGGAGTCATTAAAAAATACCCTGTTTCATCTTCATTTGACAACACAAGGGAACTACAAGTGGTGTAGAGGTGGGGTGGGAGTTTGAAGTTAACAGTGAGAAAGGAGAGAGCTCTGGTCCCAGTGAGGAGATTTATTTGCTTTCTTTGAAAGCAGCAGCCTGGTGATCATTGTAAACACTTTCCTACCTCACTGTTCCCTTCCAGATCTGATCAGTAGTGTTAATTTCTGAAGCTCCATGGTCATCTGATGAGAAGAGAGGAAGGGAGGGAAAATGATCCACAAACTAACTTACTCTGCTGCATACTTGAGTATGTTAGAGAAGTTAATGCATCCTGTTGTTAACGAGCTGCCAGAGAAGCAATGTGTTTTGAGACACAGCTAACAGTGACTGCACTTAATGTATGCAGACCTCTCCTGTTTTTCCAAAAATAGGAGAATTTTGTGCTTAAATGTAGCTGGACTCGCTTCTTGAGTAGTCTCAGAACAGTGAAGTAACAAATGCTCTCACCTTCACAAGTGGATTGTCAGATTCTTTAAGCTGAAGAACATTGTCTGGAGATGGAATTCCCATACATAACTAGGAAACTCTTTGCTATAAGTGTTTTATGCTTTTTTCTATAAATTCTGTAGAACAAGAACAAACTTATCTCTGACAACAGAAGGTACTGGTATCACAATGACTGCTTTGTTTTACTGAGCTTCTTTTAGCAGTGGCTCTGGTTAGAAAGGATATTTGGGCTCAAAAAGCTACAAGTGGCTGGGGAATAGGAGCATATTGTGTCTTCAGAATAAAAAAATTCTGGTTGACAAATTGTGTCCTCATAGTCATCGAAACAGCCAAATGCACTATGTAGCTTGAACCAAGGCTGCTGGGGTTTGGCAGCCCAGCAGGGACCAGGCTTAACTTTAAAGGAGGAAGAATGAGGTGGGAGGGAAACATCTATTCTTTTCCAGAATGCCAAAATTCGAACAGACTGTAAGAGTTTCCCTGGGGATGCAGCAGTTGGGGCTGCAGGAATATCCTTCCCCACAGACCTGCACTAGCTCTGTTCTGTGGCTTGAATCACAAAGATCTCATATTCCTGTTGTAAATATGTCTAGTTATTTCTTTTCCATGAAAAAATGTGGCCTTTTGTGTTTCCCGTTTGCCTAATATTTCAGTTTGCTCTTAAATTTTACAAATCCATGATACTAGTGGAGAAAAAAAATGTAAGTTGAAGGGTAGACTGTAGTGCTGGAACGGCAATGCTGTTTGAATGTTATGTTGAGTAAACCCTCTTTTTATACATACAGGTACAACAGAATAGCTCGGGAATGGACTCAGAAGTATGCGATGTAATTAAAGAAATTATTGGATAACCTCTACAAATAAAGATAGGGGAACTCTGAAAGAGAAAGTCCTTTTGATTTCCATTTGACTGCTTTCTATGAGCCCACGCCTCATCTTCCCCTGTGCACATGTTTACCTGATACAGCAGTGCTGCGTGTTGTACATACTTGGAACAACAAAATAGAAATACTGTATTTCCCCGTACCAACATTGACTCCTAGCAGAGAAGTGTGTGTGTGAAAAGCTGGTTCTTCAATCATAACTTTGTGAGCCTAAAAGCATTCCCGGGCGATTTAAATTGGGTAATAAAATGCGAATGAGCGAGTTATGGTGGATTTCATATTCCCAGGGACAGTGTTGCTAATCCGTGAAGGCTTTTAAGTGGAATCCTTTTAAACTCATAACAGTTATGAAAAGCAAGGTGAAGAACTTGAAGCTGTTTCTGTATTCATTTTATTCTGAAGGACCTACACCTTAGGTAAATGTTATGACCAATGAGATAAACTGTACCCACATCCTGTGTTTAAGGTCTAAGTTTAACCGGTCAACATTTAAATGGATTGGAGCTATTAGTGCATCAAGTGATGTTGATTTGTTTCAACTCTGTCCCCTCCTTCATACTTTTTTTGGTTTGTATGTGGTTTCTCAGTTAATACATAGCTAATAGCTCTTATTTTTCTTAAGTTTTTTAACTGCTTAGGTCTTTCTGGATGTAAGGGTAAAAATCCATTTGACAGAAAACTTGTGTATATTTAAAGACCCAACTGCTCCCCTGGAGCTTGTACGTTCAAGAATGATTAATCTGTGTAATAAACTGATTACTACAGTCATTACATATAACTTTGTGTGAATAGGCTTTTAATTTGAAGAGAAGTTTGTTACAGGCTAAAACTACCGGTGGATTTCTCTCAAACCCTTGCGTTGGCAAAGGGTTGATTTGGAAGTCGTGAAGCAGTTTGGTTTGCATCACACAAGGTTGTACACCTGACCGAGACATCAGCCTAAGCGCGTACATGGAATCAGGATGTGTAGAGTGCCAGGAACTCGACTGTTAAACCAAATAAGCAGCTTACTAAATGAGAATCTGAGTGACATTTTACGAAGCCTAATGGTATTATTCCCACTTGCATGGGACCTAACACAATGCATATGTACTGTAGGTAAGTGAAACCATATGTAACTAAAATAATGGATGTAAAAGGGTAAAAGAGAAAAAAACCTACCAAACACATCAGCACAAACTTTCATAAAATGTAGCTTTTACATAATTACTTTGCACTAAACATTTGCAAATGTTCATACAGTTTTAAATTGTACTTGTATGTGTCTTTTTTGAACAAAGTCTTCACTTGAATCTAGTGAGAAATGTAGTTTGAACCTTTTCTTTGTATACAAGTGTATTTGCCAGCATCGTTGGTGTGAAATAGGTGAGTCTGCAAGTTTATCTCCTTAGTAGAATTGTAAACGAAGCCATCGCCTATGAGGGAGCGGCCGTGGCCTCCGGCTCTCCAGCCACAGGGTCTGTCCCGTCTGCTCCCAAATGCATCTTTACACTCTTGCACAAATGAGGAATAAATGTCCACTGCTTTTGGTCTAAACCTGTTCCCCTTGTCTCATCTCTCGATGTCCTCGTGTCCGCACAGCTGGATGTAAATGTCTGCGGTGTTTCTTGGAGTCCTTGCAATAGGTGACAGCAGGACGTGTGGAGACAGCTGTGCAGGTGATGTGATGTGTGACACGGCTGCTTCACTGGAAAGGAAACGGAGCCTGTGGCCGTGGTTCCTGGCTTAGTGACAACGTAGGGATGAGAGGGACAAATGTGGTGTGTAGGAACACGAACTGGCTGTTGGCTCGTCTGGAACTCTTGGTATTGGCGTGTCGTGGCACAAGGTGATGTCTTTAGCGGCTCAGAAGGCTGTGGGTGGCCTGTCACCGGTGTGACCCTGGAGAAAAAAGTGGTGGTGTCAATGTGGGTGCTTGAGCTGGGGCTGCGAGTGTGTCCTGGGCTGGCTTCACCTCTCGCTGGGCCTGGATGGTTCTGGTGTGTGGCTGGGGCTCCTGCCAGCCCTGTGACCACGGGGACACCTGCAGCCCCACGCTGGGGCTGGGGACCAGGATGTGGGGGCTGGTGTGACTGCACACCTCGTGGGTTACCCTGAACTGCGTTACAAGTGAGCCACCTCACAATTTTTATTATTATTTGGCTGGTTTTTTTGGCATTGGTGCTTACTGGAAGAGAGCGGAGGCTGCACAGGAGAGGGAGCAGTAAGCAGTGTGGAAGTTGAGGATGATGTTTTCCTTTTCTGATGGGGCAGCAGTCGCATTGATGAGGTGACTGGGAAGTGATGTGACCATGTACGAGTTGGAACAGCAGAGTTGTGGGTGTTGAAATGACGTCTGCCCCTGTGGGACCGGTTGTCTCCTGCTCGTGCTGGTGTGTTTGAGCAGCTCAGGCTGTCCCGATGCTGTGACAGGTTGTGGAGCAGTAAAAGTGAGACTGGACTTGGCAGTGCCAGGTTAGCGGTTGGACTCTGCTCTTACAGATGTTTTCCAACCAAAACAATTCCATGATCCTGCCCTTAGGGAGGATGTACTGTCCTGCATGGGCTCACCAGGTGGTGTTGAGTGTTGTACTGTGAATTAGATAAAGGAGGCTTTTTATTTTTTCTAGGTTTTAACTTAAAACCTGATCCAGCTTAGCCTTTTGGGAGACTAGAAACTTGATCTTTAGTGTATTGTGTATGTTCTGATATAAAACAGCACAAGAAACCAAGGCTCTGCTCATTGCCTTTCTAGGAACTCTGAGCTGATCATGTCAGAAACCTTTTCAATCCCTGTCCAATTTGGTTTTTTTACTTGATTTAGTATTTTAAGTGAACTGCCGTGCTCTGCATGGCTTTTTGTGCTGGCACTTCTGTGGATGTGTGTACAACTTACTGGTTTTGTCATGTGCTTATTCAAAAGCAAATTGTTGGGCTGCTTAGATTCCTCCAGCTCTGGCAGTGCTGTAAAGCTGAAATGCTGCACGTGGGTATGTTCCTGTGTCCATCAGCGCCCGTCTGCTGCAACAGAGTGAACCGGAGGACAAAGAACCCCACTGAGCTGCCCGATGTGGACATTGGGTGAGCACTGCTGACCCTGTACACACCTCCTGTGCTGAAGGCCACCTCTGGTTTGGGTGTTCAGGGCCAGTTGTGTTTGTGGGTTGTGCTCACGTACAAGAGAACGTGATCACGTGTGTTGCAGAACTGTCCGGTCAGTGCAGGAGGTGCCAGGTGGCTCAGGGCCCCGTGGGGCTGGTACCGGGCAGTGCAGGAGGCCTGAGCGCTGCGCTTGGAGTATCCAGCTTGTCCTTCAGTAGCAGGTGCTGCTGTGGTTCTCTGAGAGCTTTTTAGCAGTGCGAGAGTGATAGATTTTAAATGTTATTTATTATTACCTTGCTATACCAATGCTTTCTCAGAATCCCAGAATGTCAGGGGTTGGAAGGGACCTGTAAAGCTCATCCAGTGCAATCCCCCCATGGAGCAGGAACACCCAGATGAGGTTCCACAGGAAGGTGTCCAGGCGGGTTTGAATGTCTGCAGAGAAGGAGACTCCACAACCTCCCTGGGCAGCCTGGGCCAGGCTCTGACACCCTCACCAGGAACAAGTTGCTTCTCAAATAAGTGGAACCTCTTGTGTTCCACTTTGTACCCATTGCCCCTTGTCCTGTCATTGGTTGTCACTGAGAACCTGGCTCAGTCCTCCTGACACTCACCCTTTCCATATTGATCCCCATGAATGAGTCACCCCCCCAGTCTCCTCCAAGCTAAACAGATGCAGCTCCCTCAACCTTTCAAGTAAGCTGTGTGCTGAAGCACCTACAGACTTTCAGTCTGCACCCACAGAATGATGTAGAAAAAAACAGTGGACTAAGCTGGGTGTAATCTTGTGTCCCAGTAAAGCAAACTGTAACCTGTCCCTTGCCACCAAGGCTGTTGGCTTTCCTTGCCTTTTGTAGCAGCAGCTGTGATTTCTGACAGTCCTGGTCCTGTTGACAGCAGCAAAACGGCTCCGGGGCTGGTCCTGTTCCCAGCTCTGTACGGTGGACAGTGGGAAGGGCTTTGCAGAGTTAACTGTGGTTTTCCTTGTGCCCTGAGCAGCTCTTGCTGGCAGAGGAAAACCGCTCAGAGCAGTGAACAGTCACTGTCACCTTGCTCTGAAGAACCAGGATAAGATAAACTGTCTCTGAACATACCCAGATGGAGGAGCCCGTGTCTCAGCTCGGAAGCACCTCCTGCAAGAGCTGGTACATTTGGGTGGGAGGAAACTCTACTCCTTAAGTAACTTTGGAGCAATTTTGCTCTCCTTCAGCATTAGGGAAGCCTACCTTATCTCCTACAGATAGCCAGAATAGTGTTTCATCCCCCAGTTACTGTTTCCTTCCACTCCTTGTCTCCTTTGTATAGCTTAGAACGAGTCCATGATCAGAGTTGGAAATCCGAGTTGTTTGGGGGTTTGGCAGAAGCTGTTTCCTACAGGCACGAGTGTGTTGAGGGCACCTGATGGAAGGTTTAAAGACCTGTGCGGCTCTTCTGAGTGTGTGGAGACCAACCCCTGCCCCGGTGCCTGCGATGGGGCTTTGGGGGTTCCTGCAGTCGCTGTCCCCGTGCCCTGGAGTGCGTGTGGCCGGGGCTGTGCTAACTCTCCTGTGCTCTTGGATGTGCTGCAACTTGATCATTAAATAATTCCCTTAAACTTACTGTGACTGGACTGTGCTTTTTTTTCCTTACCTGTGACTCTTACCTGTTGTGTGTGCATTTTTTTAATTGGCTCATTTTCCCTCCTATTGTGGCTACTCCCCCTTTTCCCCAGTGATCCAGTTCTGCACTGTTCCCAACCATCTCCAGGTGCCTTGGTCTTGTTCTGTGTAACTCCCTGCCAAGCCTGGCTTGCTCCCTGCACACAGGCAATACTTTGTGGGCAATGCTGAGTAACCCTGGCAGTTTTCTGCTGATTTCTTGCTGTAGAAACGTGGATGTTTTCAACAAGCCCAACGCTGCCCTCTTGTTGCAAGCTGGGTTTTCAAACCGAGCTGCTACTGATCTCTATGTCTGTGGTTCACCTGCTGTCAGCTCTGCAAAGCTGGGATCAACTCAGTAAAGCTGGGATCAGCTCTGGTGCAAGGGCACAAGGCACATGTGCTGTAGGGGGGAGCCAGACACATCTTGACTGTTTGGGGGTTCCCACAACTGGCTGGGAGGTTACTCTGCCTCCCCTTTGGCATCCACAGGTTTTGTTGTTGTGTTTGTGCCTCTGAGCATCCCCCTCCTTGCCTGTGTGAGAACAGTTTTTATTGTCATATAATTCGGACAAAGCATCTCAGGGTGAGTGGGGATCAGATGTATTTACAGTTCTTATCCTTTCTGGAACAAATGTGGTCATAATGAATACTCTTTATGGATAAATCCCTTGCTGAGTTGCTTGGTGAGAGACTTATTAGTGAGTTTATCAGTAAGTTGCTTGGCTGTACTTTCTTCCTTGCCTCCAGCTATGGGGAAAAGTCATTCAGCTCCCATCCATGGAAGTTCTTGCTGGTCTGGAGCTTCTTGTAGGCAGCAGCTGGGTCACAGAATCCCAGAATGTCAGGGACTGGAAGGGCCCTGTAAAGCTCATCCAGTGCAATCCCCCCATGGAGCAGGAACACCCAGCTGAGGTTCCACAGGAAGGTGTCCAGGCGGGTTTGAATGTCTGCACAGAAGGAGACTCCACAACCTCCCTGGGCAGCCTGGGCCAGGCTCTGCCACCCTCACCAGGAACAAGTTGCTTCTCATATTTCAGTGAAACCTCTTGTGTTCCAGTTCGCACCCATTGCCCCTTGTCCTGTCACTGGTTGTCACTGAGAAGAGCCTGGCTCCATCCTCCTGACACTCACCCTTTCCATATTGATCCCCATGAATGAATCACCCCTCAGAGCAGATTTGGGGTGAAATTGTATAGGATGGGACTGGAAGACCAAGTCATGTGGTGTAGAAGCAACTTGGCATTTTGAATAAGTCAGGAGCGTGCATTTGTTTGGGCACTGCAGGTGGTGTGTGTGTTCTCAGGCTCTGCGCTACCTTCCTCAAGAGAAATCATGTTCATTGGCACTGGAAGCCCAGCTGGACCCTGTTCTTTCTCCAACAGTGACCACAAAGCAAGGCCCGTGTGGGAAGGTGGGAGCAGGATGGGCAGCTGTGATGCTCAGATCCTGCTCCCAGGGAAGCTGTGAGCTCTGGAACCTCCAGCTGCATTGAGCAGACCTGTGAGCATCTCCTCTCTGTCCTGGGGTTTGTGGAACCTCTCACTGTTTGTATTGGGTCCTGTCAGTCTGCAGGGGTTTATTGGCACTGGTGATGGTTCTGGGTCTGGGGGAAGCTGGGGGCTCAGGTGGGTTGAGGGAACTCGCTGGTTAGAGCTGGTATTAAGTAGACAACCTAGTTTTGGGGTTGTGTTTGTGGTGGATTTTTTGTGTGTGTTGTTTTTTTTTGGGGGGGAGAAGGGGGTGCAGGGGAAAGGTTGTCTTCCTTTTCTAAAATTCTTCTTTTTTTAATAACTGATATAATTTGTAAATTGGTACTGATAAGAGGGCCCAACAGAACAAGTGGACCTGTGTATGCTCAGGCTGTTGTTACAAGATCACATAAAACATTTCAGAGTTGTTGTTGGGGAACACCTACCCCAAAAAGCAAAGTTTTGGAAGGGAGTATGAAGTGGAGTAACCAGGACTGTGTTATAGGGACCAAAGTGTTGAACCTGGACCAGCCCCTGGGCCAAGGGAAGGCGCAAAACTGCGGAGGTGGTCTTTGGAGTTCATAGAATCACAGGGTCATTTCAGTTGAAAGAGACCCTCAGGATCATTGAGTCCAACCATAACCCAACACCAGCACTAACCCATGTCCCTAAGAACCTGATCTAAACACCTTTTAAACCCCTCCAGGGATGGTGACTCCAGCACTGCCCTGGGCAGCCTGTTCCAATGCCCCACAGCCCTTTGGGGAAGAAATTGTTCCCCAGATCCAACCTCAACCTCCCCTGGTGCAACTTGAGGCCGTTTCCTCTGCTCCTGGTGCTTGTTCCTGGGGAGCAGAGCCCGACCCCCCTGGCTCCAAGCTCCTTTCAGGCAGTTCAGAGATCAGAAGGTCTCCCCTCAGCTCCTGTTCTCCAGCTGAACCCCCCAGGTCCCTCAGCCGCTCCCATCACACTTGTGCTCCAGCCCCTCACCAGCTCCATTGCCTCCTCTGCACTCTCTCTAGCACCTCAATGTCCTTCTTATGCTGAGCAGCCCAAAACTGAACGTAGGATTCGAGGTTTGCACTCACGGCTTTGCCCATTGTCAGCGCTGGCTGCCAGGGAGCGTCAGCTCTTCTCCAGGTGTGCTCTCGGGGTTCCCTGGTACCAGATGATGGGTGTTCTGATGCCACAAACACTGTATCTTGAATTTCGCCCTTACCTGCATGTGCAGCCCCTGTGTCCAACCGAAAGAGCTGGTCCTGCCCACGTCCTGCTCCCCTCGGCGCTGCTGGGCTGGTTGGGCTGGGGGAAGGAACAAGGAGCAAGGCAGCCTTGGGCCACCACAGCTGGGAGCAACATCGTGAAAAGTGCCAATAGTAGTCTTGCAGATGGGGGGAGCACTGATTTCCTGGGCTGGTGGAGCAAAGGTGAACCTGGAGGTACCATTGCAGAGGTTTGTGACCTCCTTTCCCTGAAACAAAACTGGTGTTTTGTGTCTAACCCCTCTCGCTGCTCACCTGAGGCACCGCAGGAGCTGTGCTTCACGGGACACCAGAGCCACCCCTGCCATGACAGGGACATCTTCACCAGCTCAGGTTGCTCAGAGCCCCGTCCAGCCTGGCCTGGGATGTCTCCAGGGATGGTTCATCCACCACCTCTCTGGCCAACCTGGGCCAGGCTCTCACCACCCTCAGGGCAACAATTTCTTCCTTATGTCTGGCCTGAATCTCCCTCCTTTAGTTTAAAACCATCACCCCTGCTTTGTGTCTGCTCTTGAGACAGTGTTTAGCAAATTTTATTAAAACTCACATGCAGCTTGGGAGTGTGTTTTTTTTTTTTTCCTTAATCTTGATCTAGAGCTTTGTGAGTCAATGTGGTGACACTGGCAGGGTCTCTTTGTGAGGTCTGTGTTGTTAGCTCAGTGTGGGGTTCATTGTGCGTTTCAGCAGCGAGTTGTGCCCGTCCGTCACTCCGTGCGTGGGGCAGCCCCAGCAGGTTCCGCAGTCCTTCTGTGAGTTGTGTTGTGCAGGTGGATAACTCAGCATCACCAGAGCTGCAAAATGAACATCTCTGCACCTCATGGCTTTGCCCTGGCTGTTGTGTGGTTCCTTGTGCTGACCCACCTCCTGATCAGCATCTGGATGGAGAGGTGCTCCCGAGTGTTTGCTCCTCTGTTCTCCTGGTAATTCTGTGCATACGCACAGACACAGAATCCCAGAGTGTCAGGGGTTGAAGGGCCCTGGAAAGCTCATCCAGTGCAATCCCCCCATGGAGCAGGAACACCCAGCTGAGGTTCCACAGGAAGGTGTCCAGGCGGGTTTGAATGTCTGCAGAGAAGGAGACTCCACAACCTCCCTGGGCAGCCTGGGCCAGGCTCTGACACCCTCACCAGGAACAAGTTTCTTCTCAAATTTAAGTGGAACCTCCTGTGTTCCAGTTTGCACCCATTGCCCCTTGTCCTGTCACTGGTTGTCACCAAGAAGAGCCTGGCTCCATCCTCCTGACACTCGCCCTTTCCCTATTGATCCCCATGAATGAATCACCCCTCAGTCTCCTCCAGCTCCCTCAGCCTTTCCTCACACGGGAGATGCTCCACTCCCTTAATGGCTTCAGTGATTTGCCCCCTTTTTTATTTTATATTTTATTTTTCATTGTATATATTTTTAACCTGCCTTGGCTGACAACTTGCAGGATGACAGCTCAGATATTTCAGGCAAACAAAGGGGACGGAGCGGCGTGGTTGGTGTGACCCAGGACGGTGTGTGACGGCTCCGTGCCCGCACTGTTTGCTGTAACTAAGCAGGTGCCGGCTGCGACTCGCGGCAGAGATAACGGGTGTGCGTGTTGCCCGGCCGTGGCACCTCGGTCATGTGCTACGTGTTGATCTGGCTGAGTTAGTGCCTGGGACTGACCCTGTTGCATTTATCGCTTGTATGAAGCTCCATGTGTTTTGGGTTTTTTTGCTGTTGTAACCCTAAATAGCATCATAAAGTACTCGGTGTTTCAACTTGCCGTCCCTTCTTGGAAAACGCTGATGAAGAAGCTGTGGAAGCTTCTCCACATCCTCCTCACGGGAGGACAGGCTTTGGCCAAGCGGATGTTCCTGCACTTGTTGTTGGGCTCCAACGCTGCGGTCTGAGATGATGTACAACAGGTAAGCACAGATGCTCTGCTGGCACCTCTATTTAGGTGCTAAAATCTTTCCTCAAGTCACATCTTAGAAATAGAACCACAGAATAATTTTGGTTGGAAGAGACCATTAAGGTCAAGTCCAATCATAACTCCAGCACTGCCCCATGTCCTGAGAACCTCATCTCCATCTGTCCAACCCTCCAGGGATGGTGACTCCAGCACTGCCCTGGGCAGCCTGTTCCAATGCCCCACAGCCCTCTGGGGAAGAAATTGTTCCCCAGATCCAACCTCAACCTCCCTTGGTGCAACTTGAGGCTGTTCCCTCTCGTCCTCTTGCCTTGGTCAAGTAACTTAACTCACAAACACTGTGGCCCTACCTTACCCTGAACTCTATGAGATTCTCAGTCCTTCAAACTCGGCCTCATTTCTCCTTTTTTTATTGCTGTTCTTTTTCTCCTGGCAAACTTGACTTTCTGCGGGGCTGTGGTGTCCCAGCCCTTGCCCTGCCCTTGGCTGTGTTAGCAGCCGTGTCTGAGCACAGACGTCCTGGCTGGGCACCAAGTGTGCGTGGCCAGCAAGAGCTGTGGGACCATTTTCCCTGTCCGGGCTGGTGTAGGACTGGGGTGGGGAGCTGGAAGCCTCTCGGGGCTGTCCAGCCTCAGAGGTGGAATCCGCCTGTGCAATCGCTGTAAAAACTGCTTGGTGTTGCTAGGTTTGGGGTTTGTTTTCCCTGGCTCTACCTTTCAACCTGTGCTGCTTCTCGGGATTTTTTGTTCGCTGGGAGAGGAGCTGGAGCTGGCGATGAGACCAGGAGTCATTGAACCTCTTGGTGTGAATGGGATGTGCTGAATTCACGCCTGTTTCTTGGCACCCAAGCCACGTCTACCCCTGAAGTGAAACAGCCCAGACTGAGTATTCACACACAGAAAGAAACCCAACCTCAAAACTCCTTCCAAAGCGAAGCCACAGGGTGTCACATCCCTGTTGCTTTACCCGGGAGAGGAGGGGATGCTGGGGTGCTGGGGCACCTCTTCTGGGTGGGGACACTGCTCCCAGCAGGGATGTGGCACCTTCACCAAGGGTGCTGGGGAGGCTGCAAGGGACCCCTTGAGTGCCAGGGCATCCTGGGGCAAAAGTTGCTGCTGCAGCTGGGGCAGCGGGAAGGGCAGGCTGGGGTGGTGGGGGAAGCACTTGACACCCACCAGGAAGAGGAATTTATCACCCCAGTGTGAATTGTTGGGCCAGGTTTGGGCTTTGCAGCTGCGAGTGAATCTGGGCACAAGGGGGTGGATGCTGGGAGCCCGGGGGAGGGTGAGGATAAGGGACGGGAGTGTGAGACAGCTGCGTGCCCCGGCAGGGGACGGGCCACCCCACGGGTGAGCGCGTTGCGTCGCTCGGTGCGGGTGAAAAAAATACAGCCGAAAATACGAAATCACCCCTCGTAAGGGGTGACCCCGGCAGTGAGGAGCTGCCCGCGCGGTCCCTGCGCTGAGCGGGGGCTCCGCTCGCCGCTGCCGGGCGGGGGCAGCACAGCCTCGGGAACGCGGCGCTGCCGGGGCCGCCGGCCGGGCCGGACCCGACCCGCTGCGCCTGCTGCCCCATCCGCTGCGCCTGCTATCGCCCCCGCCCCTGCTATCCCCCCTGCCACATCTGCTGCCCCATCCTCTGCCCCTGCTATGCCCCCTGCCACATCTGCTGCCCCATCCTCTGCCCCTGCTATCCCCCTGCCCCATCCCCTGCTATTCCTCCTGCCCCTGCTATCCCCCCTGCCCCATCTCCTGCCCCTGCTATCCCCTCTGCCCCATCCCCTACCCTGCCCCATCCCCTGCCCTATCCCCTGCTATCCCCCCTGCCCCTGCTATCCCCCCTACCCCATCCCCTGCCCCTGCTATTCCCTCTGCCCCATCTCCTGCCCCTTTTATCCCCCCCTGCCCCATCTCCTGCCCCTTTTATCCCCCCCTGCCCCATCCCCTGCCATCTCCCATCCCCATCCACTGCCCCTGCTATCCCCCCTTCCCCATTTCCCTCCCTGGACTGCCAGCGGGACAGGGCACTGAGAGCACTTTTATGTAGGAAGCTGCTATTGTTGTGAGTTTTGTTTTTGTTGTGATGATGATGATAAAAAGCAAGGCTGCCCCAGGAGATGAGGTGATGTGCTCTGTGATGCTCCGGTGTCCCAAATCCTCCCCCAGGTGTCTCCTGGGGGCGCAGAGGGCTTGTCCTGCTGCTGCGACTGCTCAGCAGCCCCTGGGAAACCTGCTGAGCAATAGAGGGGAGGTGGGGCATCACCTTATTGCAGTCCTCTCTTGCAAATCCAAGGCCAAGATGGGGGGCGTTGGACTTGCCCCCAGCCCCATCCTGGCAGGAGTGGACCTGCCGGCAGGAGGCACTTGGGGGCTGTGCAGCGCTGGGCTGGGGGCAGCGGGGCTGGCGCCTCCTCCTAGGGCCCTCACACCTCTGCTGAGGTGCTGCTGGCACATGGGGGGCCTGGCCCTCACTGCCCCTCTGCCCCACAGCCGGGCTCTGGGTTGGGGTGCCCCCATGGCACCAGCTCCCCCCTCCCTGGCCTGGCTTGCTCCGTGTCCTTCCATCTTGCACCCGTGAATAATTCACCGCCTCTGTCCCCGTTGTTTCCTTGCAGGTATTTATAGCCTGTGATCACGTCTCCTTGGAGGCAGCTTGCTTCGCCGTGGTGTAAATTTAGCTCCCGACGTCTCTTACATGTCATGCCCTCCAGTCCTTGCAGGAGCCCTTCCACGCGACTCCTCGCCGGTGGGTGTTGGAGCCCCTACGCTCCCCCCTCTGCTGCCACAGCCCCATGGCTGCCCCCATAGCTGCCTGCTGCCCACCCCGCCCCACGGACGGCCGTCCTGGGGTGCAGCAGGGAGATGCTGTGCAGCGCTGTGCTGTGCCGTGCGTCCTCCTCTCGGCAGCCCGGCCCTGGACACCAGGACAGCTCAACTCGCCCCCAGCAGCTGCACGGGGTGACCGAGCCGTTCAGCTGCTGCGGCACGGGGGACGCTTTGAAATTCCTGGGCTGCCATCTGTGCTATGCAAATCCCCCAATCTGACGGCTGCATGTTGGACCCGCTTCCGGACCTGGCGACGGGAGCTGTTATTATCTCGCTCCTCCTCCCTTCCAGCACCCAGCAGCAGATTTGGGGCAGCAGAAACATCGCCCTTCCCTGCGGGGAGAAGCCTGACATTCTTTGACAAAAGGCCCTTGGTCTGCCCTAGCCGGGCCACAGAGTCAGGAGGGAATGTGTTGGCTGGGGGCTTAGGAGGACGGTTGTGCCACTGGGTCACCTCGAGTCCCCAGGG
The DNA here is from genome assembly GCF_037038585.1 of Patagioenas fasciata. Classification (NCBI taxonomy): domain Eukaryota; kingdom Metazoa; phylum Chordata; class Aves; order Columbiformes; family Columbidae; genus Patagioenas; species Patagioenas fasciata. The sequence goes on along the minus strand of NC_092533.1, from coordinate 17,205,490 downwards.
CATTGGTATTGCAGTGCCCTGCAAACCCCTGTGCTCCCCAGGCAGGAGATGCGCAGCCAGGGCTGGGGGCGAGGGGCAGCAGGGTCAGTGCTGGGGATGGAGACGGGCACGGGGGTGTGTGGTTCGGCTGTGCTGCACTCAGGTGTGCTCCGGGGATGGGGATGGGTGCGGACCGAGCCATGCTCCACCAGGGGTGCAGGATCCAGGGCTGGTGGGTGTCTCTGAGCAGTGTCCCCAGCCCTGAGAATTGAGCAGGAGGCGGTGCAGCCCCTGTAGCACCCACGGATGTCCTGAGTGCAGGGTGAGCACCGAGCGGGTGGGTGGCACTCAGGGCTGAGCTGTTCCCACAGGACACCCTGCTCCCCCACCCCAGGAACCCTGTCCCCAGCCTGGGGCTGCATGAACCACACACAGAGACACAAAAAACCAGAACCAAGCGCTGTCCCCCTCTGCCCTTTCCTCACTGTGGAGCGGGTGCACAAACACCTCCATGAGCTGCCCTGGCTTTTCCCACAGCTCACCCTGAGGTGTATTAGGGGTTGAGGCCGTACCAAGGGTGCTGAGGTGGCAGTGAGGGGCCCCCTGCTACGTGCTCTTTAACCGCCAAGCTGATGTGACGGTGTCCCCTGCCTGGGGTTGGGGCGGCAGTGGCTCCCTGGGGTGACGAGGGAAGTGGGGGGCAGGTTTGCCAGCTCCAACCGGGGAAGGTAATTAACGAGCATCCTGCGCTGCTCCCTGCTGTGCCTCCATCCCCGGGGGACCCCTCGGCCGGCAGCGCGGGTACCGCCTGCTCCCTCCGGCTCTGGGGGCTGGGGACCTGGCGGCACGGGGCCTCGTTAATATTTTAGGAGCTCTTTTGTCCACAGGGGATGAGGAGGCTCGCTCGCAATCGCCTTTCATCTCCGTGAGGCCTCAGCACGGGCTCCAGCCTCTTATCTACCGCCGCCTTGCTGCTTCGCTACAGCCAGATTGATACGGGGCTTGGGCTCTTTTTTTTTTTTCTGGACAGGGCTGGAAAAAAAGCCTGGATGCTCCTGGCCGAAGGGCACCCGCAGCGGTGGCAGCTGCTGCAGCATCCCTGCCTGCCCCTGGCTGCACCCCTCCAGGCAGGGCTCTGCCAGGCGCTGGACATGGCCCCCGTGGCCCCAGGGAGGGCTCAGAGGTGGCTGCAGCATCTGGACATGCATATTCCCCCGTGGTGGCAGGGAGAGGGGGTTTGGGACGCGTGTGCAGTGCCTGCCGGGTCCCTATCATGGCTGAACTGGGGTGGGATGCACTGGAGGTGGCTGCATCCCCAGGGCTCTGCCAATGGGTGTGCTGAAACAGCATCACCCCAGGGGGAGTCCAATGTGGCTGTGAATCACCAGCACCGGCTGGGAAGGGGCAGAGCCGGGGCAGAGCAGGGTAGGTGTTGAGGAGGAAGAGTGTGATGAAGGAGCAAGTGGCTGATGAAGGAGCAAGTGGCTGGAGGGGGAAAGAGGGGGCTGAGCTGCACTTCTGCTCCCCACAACCTGGAGATCACAACCAAAGCTGGGAGAGCGGAGGGTGCCCTGGGAACAGATCCGGCTCAGCCCTGGGGCTTTTCCCAGTCATGCCCCACAGATGGTCCTCCTTTGGTTGTCTATTTGTCCTCCCTTGGTCCTCCCTTGGTCCTATTGCTCACTCGTCTGGTGCCAGGCTGTCCCCAACTCCCACACTCGTGGGCTTGGCCCTTCTTGTCTCCCACAGCAGCATTGCTCATGGTGCCCTTTCCTCAGTGCTTGTCCCAGATCAGCAAGTGGTGTGGGCTGTGCTGGGTCCTTGCTTGGGGTCCCTGGGGGCTCTCCAAGTCACCCCCACCCATGCATGGGCTCTACTGGGGTCAGTGTTGCATTTCTCTTGCTGGCTCTGTCCATTGTCCATCCCTTGTGTCACTGAGGAACGATGCAGCAGGAGTCACCTTGCCCTGGAAGAAACCCAACCCATGTGTCTGTCCAAGTTCAAGTGTGGGGGACGGCCTTGGCAAGGACAAGATGTGGCTGCCCACATGTCTGTCCCACCAGAGCCAAACCCGTCTGTCCATCCCTTTGCACAAGCAAGAACTTGGGTGCTGGGAGGAGATCAGGCTGATGGACTTCAGGGGACTTGCCGGCCGTGTCCTGCCAGTGCTGATGGCTTCTTCCCATGGGAAAAATCCTCCACCATCACCCAGGGATGCACACCAGGGGTCAGAGCTCCTCCATCCCGCAGCAGTGGGGACAACGCTGTCCCCAGGGATCCGAGCATCCCTCCCGCTGCCCGGCTGCCGGCTCGCCCCAGCTGGCAGGCCCGGCTTGGGGACCGCGGGGACGGCTGGCGCCTGCGCTCAGCAAGGCGGTGAGCTCACGGGTTTAATTTTCTCAAGACTTCGTTTGGCTCTGACATGTGATCCTCGTTACAGGAAGGACGCGGCAAACGCGATGTCCCCTGGGGCTGGCTGGCTCGACCTTGTGGGAAGAGGTAAGAGCACATCATGGCTTTTCCGCCCCGCTGGTGTTGCTTCCAACAGCAATTTAATATCTCCCTGATAACCCAGGCTGAGTTTCAGGCACTGTTAGAGAAAAAAAACAACAAAGAGGCATCCGCTGACAAGTACGTGTCCTCAGCCGAGGTCTCCGGGTGTGGGTGTGCGCGGCTGGCCCTGCACCATGACCTGTGCTGCTCATCACCAGCCCCAGGCTTGTCCTTGTCCCCTGGCAGGGAGCAGGTTCCCTGGCCAGGGATGTGATGCCCTCCTGGAGAGGCAAGTGGGGGCCGTCACCCCCCATGCTTGGTGGATGGAGAATGGCCACTGGCCCCATCTAGGACAAGGTTGGGGGCTGTCGCAGCTCCAGCCCACCCCATGGCAAAGCTGCCACCATCCCCAGCATCCTGACTCCGTGTGATCCCCCCCGGCTCCCACCCTGGGGCAGCTGCTGGTGGGGGGCTGGGATGCTCCTGTGGGCTTTGCCCAGCCCCAGGGCAGCTGCTGGCCACACCGGTGCTCCCACACGGGCAGTGAGGATGGGACTCGCTTATGAGTGCAGCGGGGATGGGACTCGCCTTTGGGTGCAGCAGGGATGGGACTCGCCTTTGGGTGCAGCGGGGATGGGACTCGCCTTTGGGTGCAGCGGGGATGGGACTCGCCTTTGGGTGCTGCGGGGATGGGACTCGCCTTTGGGTGCAGCGGGGATGGGACTCGCCTTTGGGTGCAGCGGGGATGGGACTCGCCTTTGGGTGCAGCGGGGATGGGACTCGCCTTTGGGTGCAGCAGGACTTGGGACGGACTCAAATCCCAGGCATGGCCCCAACTGCCAGACACGGCTGTCTGAGCTCTGCTCTTCAAGCTGGTCTGGCCAGACACAGCTCTCCAGGTCCAGGTCTCTGACCGTGGCTCCCCAGACTTGGCTCTCGGAGCTCAGTTCTCCAGACTCTGTTTCCCAGGCTCCTTTCCTTGGGCTCAGTTCCCTCTGCCCACCTCTGTGGGCTCTCCGGGCTCCGTGCCTTGGGCATGGCTCTCCAGGCATGGCTGGAGGTCTCTCTCCATACTCGACTCTCTGGGTACCCTTTTGGAGGTGTCTCCCCAGGCTTGGTGCCTCTGTGGTGATTTCCCAGCAGCTCCTGATCTGGGCTCCTCAGCCAACCGGGTGCCAGCAGAGGGCCTCCCTTACCAAACAGAGCATCGCGCCGCCACCAAATTATAAAACACATTATCTATTTTGCGAAACTTTGTGCGAGTACCAGGAAATGGGCTGGAGTTTATTCTCCTCCAGAAGACCGGAGACAACGTGTTCCCCCCTGCTTCTTTTTTTGATGCCAGCACTCGAGATGCATTAAAGCCGCGGGAGTGTTCATCATTAAAATGGCAATTGTGAAGCAAGGCAATAAATTTAACATCATAAAAGGCACTGGGAGGGTCTCGTTCATCTGTTGCTCTTCAAAGGAAAGTGTTAGTTGCTCCCCAAAAAAAAAAAAATTGGGAAGAAGCAGGTGAGAGGGAAGCGGGTGGCAGCGTCCCCGGCTGCGGGGATGCTGCATGGAGCTGACGTGGGGCTTTGGTCGGGGAGACGTGACCCTTGGGGCTGCACGTCTGGGGCTGCTGGCGGGGGAGCGCTGAGGCTGTGGCTCTGCAGGTGTTGGGAACATGTGGCTGCATCTCTCGGGGTTTGCGCGTTGCGGGGGGACGAGCAGAGGAGCGAGGGTGTTGTGAACATCTCCCCTTCTGTGGGTGCAATGGCCCTGTTCCCCACTTGGCCAGGGTGAGGTGGATGGCAAAACCCATCAGCCAGGGTGGCAATGGGGAGGGACCCCAGCTCTGCCCTCAGCGGCTGCGGGGCCAGGGGATCCCCCTGGGATGGGGCTGCTCTGGGCTGGGACCACCCGGCTCCCACCGCTGGCCCCGCCGATGGCCGTCGCCCCACGCCAGCCCCGCAGTGGCGTCTGCCGGCGGATTGAGCCGTCGTATGGGAACCGTTTGCTAAATAATTCAGGAGATTTCTTTTTTCCTTTCTTTTTTTTTTTTTTTTTGAGAAAGCCGGTTTGCTCGCTTTTTTTTCTTTAAGGTCGTAGTATTTTCCAGGCTGGGTTTCGAGCGGGGGGCGCGGACACGCTCAGGCAATACCGCCATGTGTTTACAGCTCCGCTCCCGGCGTTATTTAGGGATTGTAAAACCACAGCGGCTCGCTCGCTCCCCCTCGCTCGCCGCAGCCAATTTTTTTCCTCCATGTGGCTCTCGTTGCAGCGGCAAAGGTCAGCCCTGCTCCTTTGAAAGCAGAACCCCCTCCCCGTTATCAGATTTAGGAATCCTGGGGTGAGGCTGGAGCTGAAATTCAGGCAGAGCCAGCTGGTTGTGCCCCGGAGCGGGGGTGCCGGTGCTGACCGGGGGGCACAGTTGGGCTGGAGGGTGAGATGGATGGATGGATGGATGGATGGATGGATGGATGGATGGATAAAGGGGGGGCTTGCAGCAGGATGAGCCCCCATGCCCGAGAAGCGAAGGGACAAGAGAGCTGGGGGGGCTGACAGCAGCGAGCGTGTGAATAATGGGCGTGAAGATAATAATACAGCTGATTAGAGGCGGCTCCTGCGAGGAGACGCTGAGCGGCCTTAGGAGGGGGTTATGCTGTGAGATAAAAATCTCTGCCAGGGTGAGGTGACTGTGGTTTGGAGCCCCACAGAGGATGGCTGGGGGTGGCGGCAGAGGGGCGAGCCCTACAGAAGGCTGGGGGTCACAGTGACGGGATGAGCCCCACGGCAGAGGGATGGGGCACAGAGAGGGGGCACCGCCCACGGCGAATGGCTGGGGACCGCGGCAGGGGGCTGGAAGCGGGTGGTCCCCTGGGGTGCTCTGCTCTGGGAACAGGGCAGGAGCCCTGGGCAGCGGAGGGGAGGCTGGGGAGGGGGGATGCTCCCCATGGGGACACGGCCTTCAGTGGGGTGATCAGCGGAGGGCAGGGGGTCCCTGGGGAGAGGGAACAAGGCAGGAGGGAGCAGGGTAAGGGCAGGACCCAGTTGTGGGGCAGGACTCAGCCATGGGGCAGGACCCGGCCATGGGGCAGGAGGTCCTGGCAGTGCTGCCGGCAGCCCCGGTGCCGCTCGCTCCCCGGAGCCCTTCCGCGCTGGCCCTGTCCTGGCCCAGGCACCGCCTTCAAACTTTGCCAGCGGATGGTTTTTAATTAAAACCAGAGGACGTTGCTCCGCGCCCCGGCCCTTCGGGGATGACCACTGCTCACATCCTCCGCCTTTGGTCTTCCTGCTGCACAGCTTGACGCAGGGAGATGAAAGTCCCCCCCGCCAAAAGAGCACCAGAAGAAGGGCGGTTGTAAAGTCACGTCACCGAGATGTCCCTGGCCGAGGGTCCGGTGAGGTGCTGGCTGCCCAGAGCCACGGCCAGGCCAGTGGCAGCCTGGGGAGCGGGGCCGTCGCCTTCAGCCCTGCTAAAAATAACAGCTCGGAGCGCGGTGAGTGCCGGGCGCCTAACTGGAACCAGCTTTCCAAACTCCCAGCTGGAAGCGGCTCTCGATGCCTACACCAGCCTTTCTGGGAAAGAGCAATTAAAAATAGCGAAGGACTGAAAGCGCCGTCCCTACCGCCCATCGTGCCCCTGCCCGGGTCGGACGTGGGGAGCCGTGTCTGGGGGGCAACCGTGTCCCCTTGCTTGGCCTGGAGAGACCAGCAGGGTCTGGAGCAGCTGAGATGGTGCTGCAGGAGTGTCCTGGGGGGATTCAGCTTGCCTGACAGTAGGAGAAGGGGAGCAGCAGGGCCGGAGCCCCCCGAGAGAGCTTTGCTGGGGCTGGGGAGCAGCAGGGCCGGAGCCCCCCGAGAGAGCTTTGCTGGGGCTCTTCCACCCTTCTCTCCTGCTGGTTGCCAGCACCCAGCTGCACCCGGGCTGGAGCTCAGAACGGCAAAGGGCAGGCTGCCCTGGGGGGGTTGGACAGAACAACACCCTGCAGCCCCCTCCAGCCGGCCGGGGTGGGAGAAAAGCTCTGGGGGAATGCAGGGGGCTCAGAGCAAACCACAGGGCTCCAGCCCACCCACCCCCATGGGCTCCAGCCCATTCTCTGGGGCTCAGCCCCCACTCCAACAGGACCCCATGGCTGGGGGGTGCTGACCCCTGCCGAGGCTGGCGACAACCCCACACATCTGGCCGGTGCCACCTGCTCGATGCCCTGTGCCAAACCCATCACCTCTTTGGCCAGCCTGCCCTCATGGAGCTGCTGTTCCGGCTCCCGCTGCACCCCCAGCTCGCTCTCCATTTCTCCCCACTCTGACCGCTCAGCCCATCCCCAGCCAGGACCAGTTTGGTCCCTTGGGGTCCCTTGAGTGGCTGGGCACCCTCCCAGGGCCAGGCTGCTCTGGGCACCCACGCTATCACCCTGAGCCACGGGTCGCCTGCCAGAATCTGCCTGTGTTTCCTTCCGCCTCCCTAACGAGAGCAAACGAGGCCAGGGCAGAGCCCCCGAAACTCCCCCAGCGGCGGCTCCCCTGGCGTTCGTTTCCTCTCCGCTGCATTCGTCTCGTTACGTCCTAATTCCCTAACGAAGGGCCATGAGAGAGGAAGTCTTGCGGAAGCCCGTCCTGGCAGCGCTCTTCCTGCTACCAACCCGCGCTTCGGCTCCGGCACAGCGTGGCTTCCTCAGGATCAGACAGGACTGAGTTAGTGTATTGGGACTGGCACAAACCACCCAGCCCTCCTTCCCCTCTGGGCTGAACAGAGCCCTGTTCATTCTTCTTCCCATTTCGCATTTATCAAGGTCACAAACAAGGAGGTCCCATGCCTTGCTCCAAAATACTGACAAAATGCTCTTTTTTTCCCACGCCATCAGTATGCCGTGGGTTTTGAGGTGCCTCTGAGCACCCCAAGAGCTCCCCATGTGCCGGCAGCTGCCAGCTGAGCCACAGTCCCCCTGGTGCCTGCAGGATGGTGTTTCGGAATCATCCTAAGACAGCAACCTTCCCATCTCAGTGGGGTTTCTGAGCACAAATGTGGACATCCACCATCACCAGTTCTCCTCAGCAGTGTGCTAACGCCCCTGATTGCCTCTTCGTTACTGCTGCTAGGGAGAAACCCTCACCCTTTTTCTCGTTCCCATGGCCCGGGAGGTTCCTGCATCCATTGGCTTCCCTCAACAACTTCCAGCTCCAGCAGACTTCTTTACCTCCCTCATCACCCGATACCGGCTTCCAGATCCATGAGAAACAGAGTGACAGTCCACGCATGGGGGCTGGAGGAAGGATGGATGAACAGACACCACCGAGGTTGTGCAGCTGGTGAGGAGCAGATCTGCCATGGCTCGGCACGGTGCTCAGCCCGGCTGCCTGCTGGCCATCCCTGCCAGCTCCAGCAACGGACGTGATGCCACTTCTTGGTAATAAAATCCTTCCTCCATGCACATATATACACAATCAGGGATGGGACTTTTATTGCTGTTTTTGTTTTATCTTTTAGAGCCAGCCGCGTCCATGTAGTGACATTGGAAACACCAGGCAGACAAAGCAGAGTGTCCAGGTCTCTGCAGCTGCCGCAGGGTCGCGTTGTCCCGGTGGGGATGGATGTGCACACGAGTGAGTGCAACCGGGTTGCGTGTGGGTAAAGAGTTTAATGGTCTAGAACGCTCCTTTTGGGACATGTAGGAAAAAAGCAAAGCTTTGCAAAGTCGCAAACACCGGAGTGTCTGCCATCTGGGAGGCAGCCCCAGCACGCTCCCGCTCACTGCTCAGGAGCTGAGGCAGCCCAGCAAAGCTCTGGAGAAGATGGGGATCTGCCCTGCACCCTCCTGAAAAAGTTCTGCTCCTGCAAAGAGCCCAGGGAAAGCCCAGGGTTGGGACTCAGCTGGATAGGGATGTCCCGAGGGGGTGCGCGCAGCAGTGATGTCCCACACAGTCACGGGGGTCACTGGAGAAGGGGCAGCTCATGGGGGCTCCACCTGGAGAGCGGCTCCAGAGCCTGGTAGAGATTGAAAAGGGAGATGGGGCTTCTCCTGCCTCCTCTGCGCTCACTGCTGTCCTGGGCAGGGCCGGGTGAAGGCAGGTGGGCGCAGGCAGCGCAGGCAGGAGCACAGCAGGGGTGGGGGAGCAGCCTGGTGGGGGCCCAGCTGGTGCGTGGGCCCACGGACGCTGCACAGAGGAAGGAGAAATGGGAAAACGGCTTCTTCACATCCCTGGGTTGTGGGTGCTGTGGGAAGGCGGGAGGGGGGCAGACAGAGGGGCAGAGCCCAGGGGAGCCCCTGCCTTGTCCCCAGAGGGGACAGAGAGCCCAGGGGGCTGGGCAGGGGGAGGGCAGCGCTCATGGGGCTGGACCCGGCTCCGCCGGTGCCCATGGGCATTGCCAATGCAGTCAGGCCAGGAGCAGGACCCTGCCAATAGCCCACAGTCCCCACCAAAGCTGGTCCCAGACAGACTAAGCCCCTGCACCCTCCAGCCCAGGAGGGTCCAGGGGGATGAGGTGCAGGCAGGAGCCCTTTCTCCTGGAGCCATCGTCCTGCCTGGCCCAGGGAGGTCCTGGGACCTCCCAAGGGAACAGGCAATTTCAGACCTCCTGAGCTTGGATCCTGACTCCTGATGGACCTGTCAGCTTGGGGTGGGGGGACAGAACTCCATCTCTGCAGGACTGCAGTGAGAGATCAGTTCCAGACTGCTGGGTACATGCTTGGATGATGAATATATGTCCCAGAGAGGGGGGCATGTTGCTAATAGGGATCTGTTTTTCTATACACCCACATACTTGTCTATCTTTCCCCTCCTCTTCAGCACCGGTTGTTTCCCTGACTGAAGGTGATGGCTAAGGACAGACTCCTCCATTGGCCCATGAGTGCCCATACCCATACCCATGGGAACGGAGCACGCATGAAGAAGCACAGCCAGCTTTCTGGTGACCACCAGAGCTCAGCTCTGCCCAAGGATCAGCTCTCTGGCTGCCGCGGGAGCAAAGCCAGAAGCCCAGAGAAGCCTGGGTGCTCCTCACTATGGTGGTCAACAGCTGGAGCTGGCCCTACAGCAGTCCAGGGGCTTGCATTTTGTGTTGAGAAGACACATCCAGCATACCTGGGACATGGACACAGTGCCTCCACAAGATGAACACTCGGCGATACCTTCATGTCTTTAGAGTTGCCAGCTTGGGTCCCAGAGTGTGTCACCACATCTGCCTTGCTTCAAGGAGCACAAGGAGCAGGAACCTGCCACCTCTCACAGGTGGCTTCTGCCCACAGAAGAGCTGGTCCCCTGGACCAGCTGTTCCCAAGAGCCACTGAAATGCTGAGTGAGGTCAAGATGTGGGCAACCACTTGTCAGGATGGCATCTCCTGGAGCCAGTGGCCAATGGAGGGTGGACTGAGAGTGAACCATGAGCTGGGTTTGACCAAAAGGGACCATTTCAATGAGGTGCAGGGAAAAATCAAGCCTTATGACCACAGGAGGCAGCAGGAGAGGGTTGCGGAGGAGCAGCAAGGGAGGGGGCGGCACCCTGAGTGGAGGAGCCCGTGCTGGTGGGAGGTTGGAGTGGTGAAGATGCCGCAAGATGTGTTTAATTCCCTGGGTGGCTTCAGCGAAGGACGCCCTAGCAGCACAGCACAGTTTCGCCCAGCTGCGCTTGTCTGCAATACAGCCACCCCTGCTTCCCCAAAATACTTGGGAGGGCTGGAGTAGGCCAACTCCACCACCCTCATCGATGCTGCAGGGAGCCTATTTTAAGCCTTGCTAACGTAGGAGGATTAAATTTGGCTGGCTGAGACACGTCCTGCTCCCAGCTGTCCCCCAGCCTCCCCTGAGGTTGGCAGCTCTGCTGCAGGCTCGGCTCATGATGCAGGAGGCTGCCCTGCACCCTCGGGGTCGGCCGCCCTGCCAAGGGGAACCCATATCTGGGGCATCTTCTTGGCTGCGGAGGCACCTGGCACGAGTTGATGGTAAAACTCTTGCAGGCATTGTCATCAATGGGTTGACCGGTGGGAAGCGCTAGGGGATGAACCCTGGTGATACGGATGGGTCTGAAGTGTGCAGAGGTCTCCAGCACCGTGGTCCCCTCTACAGGGCCCTTAGTGGGGGAGCTGAGTGATGGGGGAGTCCAGTCCTTCCCTGCATCCCACTGCTGGGGTGAGGGCAGAGAGACACGCCTGGGGATGCCTGCCCCTGCCTGTTCTTCCTGCCCCTCTCCTTCCTGTTCCTGCCTGCCCCTGTCCTGGCTGCCAAGGATGCAGGTGCCCAGGCAGCCCTGCCGAGACCAGCTCGGTGACCCAGCCCCGCAGGCATCGGGCTCTCCGCGGAGCGCAGGTCCTCTCGCTTGCCCTCGCTCCCCCGGCCCCTGCATACACTCTGCGTCCCTGGTCAAGCACGTTGTTTTATTAATTTATGGAGTGCTTGTTGCTGGAGGCCTTGCAGAAGAGCCTCATGGAAAATTGCGTTTTGCCTGCGCAGATTTATCTGCCCGCGCCTGCAGTGTGTATTTAAGGGAGCGTCACACCCAGCCCAGCCGTCGCTGGCTGCGTTACCAAACGCCGTCTGGAGCCTGGGCAGCGAGGGACAAATGTTGGGCCGGAGGAAATGAGGCAAGTGGCAGAGGGGAGAGCGCTGATTTACACGTGGCGGGGCAGACCACCGCCTCCTCCCCAGCACCGCACCGGCCTCTGCCGCTGGTTCCTGCTGCCACGGGGAATGTCACTCGATGGCTCTTCCTCCGTTTGTTCATTTGGAAGATGGGGGGTAATAATACCCGTCACCTATTCGCGAGGCTGTTGTGAATTTTCATGAGCTACCATCTGAACGGGGCTTTGAGCAGGAAAACTGCTGTATCAGCTCTAGGCAATGATAAACAATACTCAGCATTTACATATTCAAAGCACTTTGATTAACTCTTGGGGTTTTAAGGACTTGAGTCCATTCCCACCCAACCGCAATGGCAGCTGGACGGGGTGAGCTGGGGGAGAGCTGGGGCTTCACCCCCCGGGTGGGGCCAGGGGAACCCCCACCACAGTCGCACAAAGCATCTCCTGCCTGAAATCCCTGCATGATAAAGGAAAAACAAATAAGGCTCATCCATGCTTGCGGGAAGGAGTGAGATCCCGCAATGCGAAGCGGGAAGCAGGCGCAATGCGAAGCGGGAAGCAGGCGCAGAGTGAGGAGTTTTGTCAGTTCTGCTGCAAAAGCTGTAACCAGGTGTTAAATAGCTGTGAAATTCTAACTTGATTCATGCAGGAGTTGCCAAATAAAGAGATTTTACTTTTCCTTCTTTAAAAAACAAATTAGAGAAAGACGGGCCTATGCCTCCCCTGAGGCAAAGTGCTGTAGATACCGTGTGGCCTCCTCCCCAGCTCAGCTGCTAATGCCACGGGGGCAAAAAGCAAAGGAGACCAAACCCAGGAAAATGATTTATCATTTTACTCAGAAGATTTTTATTCTTTCTTACCAAGACTTTTTAGTCTTCTGATTTTATATACCGTCGTCCGCCCCCCCCCAGTCCAGCGGATGATCAGTCTCCGCTGGGGTGCTTGCTGCAAGAGGATCCTTCAGCATTATTATTAAAATCACTGCCAAACAATAGCAAAACCTGGTGAAACTTTGGTCCTGCCGCCACCCAGCGACTTCAGGCAGCGGCAGGGGGCTGCCTGCGCAGGGGAGGGGGTGTCAGATCCCGGGCTAAAACCCTGCCTAAGCGCTGCCGAGCCGCCCCGGCAGCTCCTTCTGCCATTAATTAAAGGTGCTCTCGGAAAAAGTCTCTCTCCCTGCTCCAGCGTTGGGGGAACAGCCGTTATCCCGCACCGCACGATTTCGGCGCATCCCCCCCCACCCCGAGGCAGGCAGGGACATGCTGCTGCGATGTCCAGCGCTGTTTTACGGAGCCACCGTGTCCCTGGCCCTGACAATCCGGCACTGGCTGGGAAAGATAAAGGGCAGAGCCACAGCCATCGCTCCCGGGCGGCTGCGAGCGCGGAGCGGGGCTGCGCTGGCCGCGGCGCATGTGCACTGCCAGCCAGGCACTTCGCTTTCCTATATAAAAAAGGTTTCCCCGCCGCCAGGAAGGAAACTTTGGGCAACGTCCCCTGTGCAGCAGCCTGAAAGCAGCAGCCGGAGCAAAGCCCTTGCCAGCTCCGGGGACGGCAGATGCTCAGAGCTGGCAGGGATGGGGCGAGCGTGGGGGTCTGCACAGGCACAGCCGCTCCGGTGCTTGTCCCAGCGCTGGTGGCCGGTCCTGGAGCTCTTTGTGCGCGGTGCTGGAGACACCTGCGAGGAACCGCAAGGCCCCGGGCAATGGAGCGGGACCAGCGGGAGGGCCGGATCTTGCTGCCGCGTCTGAAATGACTCGGTGAATTGGGAGACCCCAAACGAAATGTCCCCGTTTCCAGGAGGAAGGACCTGGCAGAGCACTAGGGTGGCCCCGGCTGGGGTTGGAGTCCGGGGCTGATCCCGTCCATGTCCCGCTGGGTCACAAGGACACGGTGATGGGGCAGCATCACCCCAGCAAAAACTCACTGGAGTCCCAGGGGCCCGTGTGTGTGTCCCCCAGCCCCCAAAACGGCTCCTCCGGGGCCTGGCAGGACACCCCCGGGGCCGGTTTATTGCCATGCACCCCCTGCCCGGTCCCGGGGTTCGCGCATCGCCCGGGACACCGGGCGGCTTCCTGCTGCCCCCGCGCCCTTAGTGCTGCCCCTTCCGCGGGGGCGACGCGGGGGAGGGAGATGCGGACCGGCCCGGGGGAGCCGCCAGCGGGCTCGGGGCGATGCCGAGCGGGGACACCGGGGAGAACGGGGACGGGGGGCCGGGAGGGCGGACCGGGAGGGGGGTCGGGGGGGGGGGAAACCGGGGTGCCGGGTGCCTGGTGCCGTGCCGCGGTGCCGCCCGCGCCGCGATCGATCCGCATCGACCGTCCCCGCCGCGCTGCTCCACTTTCCAGCCAATGTCAGGCGGCGGCGGCGGCGGCCCGGGGAGCCCCGCCGGTGGCACCGCACCCGCCTGGCGCGCCGCCCGCCCGCGCTGCCCCGAAGAGCCGGCCTGGACCGCACCGCGCCGCGGAGCGCACCGCCCGGCCCCAGCGCCGGAGCCGGGCAGCGGGCGGGGCAGCGGACCGGGAACGGGACCGGGCACAGAACGGGGAACCGGGCACGGAACCGGGAACAAAACGGGGCACGGAACCGGGCACAGAATGGGGAATCGGGCATGGAACCTGGCACCGGACTGGGCACTGCGCTGAGCACCAAACGGGGCACCGAACCGGGCACAGAACCAGGAACAAAACCGGGCACGGAACCGGGCATAGAATGGGGAACCGGACGGGGCACAGAACTGGGCACTATGCTGAGCACCAAACGGGGCACCGAACTGGGCACAGAACAGGGGACTAAACCGGGCACAGAATGGGGCAGAGAACCAGGCACCAGAGCGGGCACTGCGCTGAGCACCAAATGGAACACCGAACCGGGAACAAAATGGGGCACGGAACTGGGCACAGAATGGGGAACTGGACCGGGCATGGAACTGGGCACTGTGCTGAGCACCAAACGGGGCACCAGACTGGGCACAGAACCACATGTCACACTGGGCACCGCTGCAGCAGGCACTGACCTGGGTACCAGAACAGGCAAAGAACTGGGCACTGGGCCAGGCACTGCTGCAGTGGGCACCAAACGGGACATCGAACCAGGCAAAGAACTGGGCACCAGAGCCGACAGTGCCGAGCCAGGCACTGAACCAGGCACTTAACGTGGCACCGCTGAAGCAGGCATGGAATTGGGCATCTGCCTGGGCAGCATCATGCCAGGAACCAAACCAGGCACTGAATGAGGCACCAGATCAGGCAGGACTGTGCCAGCACTCAACTGGGCAGTGTCACACCAGGCACCAAACCAGAAACTTAACCAGGCACCGTGCTGGGCATGAAACCTAAGTGAACACTGTCCTGGGCAGCACCAGACTGGGCACTGCTGCACCGGGCACCAAACTGGGCACAGTGCCAGGCAGCACCGCACCAGCACTGATGTGGGCAGTGCTGTACTGGGCACTGCCACAGTGGGCACTGCACTGGGCATCACTGTGTCAGGCACTGCCAGGCTGTGCTGCACCAGGTGTAACCACACCAGGCACAACCACCGCGTCGCACTGGGCGCTGCACTGCGGCAAACAGCACAGGGGGCACCGCTGCACCAGGCACTGCACCACTGCCCTGCACCGGACCACTGTCCCACAGCGTCACCCTGCACCAACACTCAGCACCTTACACCACTACACCCACTCTGCACCATCCCACTCTTCCCGCCAGTCCCACCCCAGCACTGCACCTTTCCACTCAGGGTGACGCTGTGCCAGGTCTGCACCCTGCTGGCCTTCACACTTGCTCCCTGTGCCAGCAGATCTCCAAGAAGGTGCACGTGTGCTTCTAGAACACCGGCACTGCAGCCCTGTCCCCTGACCACCCATGGGGGACTGCTCCTGCACCCAGCCCTGTCACCCCAAGAGCCTGTCCCAAGGGTGCAAGTGTCACTTGCCACCCATGGTTAACTGGGTACAGTAGCAACAGGTCTGCCACCCCTGGGCTGCCAGGATGGGCGCAGCAGTGCCCCACCACCCTCATGCCTTTGGGATTTTGAAAGGGGGACTGACACACGGAGCTGGAGGCTTCACCCAGCTTTACCCCTGTGGACCCCACAGCATGGCCAGGCCTGTGGTCCCTCCCAAGCGCCTGCAGCACCAGGAGGGTGCTGTGACCATCGTGCAGCTGCAGGAGGATTGCCGGCTTGCGTTATTTCCGTGATAGCGCCAAAATATGTCCAAACACTGCCTCCATTATCTCCTCCTCGGTGCTCAGCGCAAGTGGGAGAGCGACCCGGGCATGTTTTGAAACGCAGCCTTTGCGCTAGGTACACAAACCGGCGACTTTTGCCTACCACGGAAACGCTTGCCGACGACTTAATAGAGCAGCTTTTGATTGTGTGGGTAACGCTTTCGAAACCCGCCCGCCACTCGCCTCAACCGCTTTACAACCGGCAATGCAAACAGTTGAAAAACAAGGCTGGCCAGAACCTGATTTGAAATCAGCTCCTAATAAAGGTCCCACCAGAGGAGCTGCGTTTCGACCGTGCGTTAAGATGAGAGCGCTGGCGATGCGTTTTTCAAGGCATTCTTTGTGAAAAAGCTGGGGAAGAGGGATTTTAAAGTACCTAGTGTCACAGCACAGGGAACTGCAGAGGACGGTTTTAAGGAGCAGTGAGTAACTGGAGGGACCAGGAGAAGTGTTGGGAGCAGCACGGAAGGGGGGAAGCTGGGGGGTCTCAGGGTGGTTCAGAGCCCCTGTCCCCACCTGCTTGGGCTGGCATTGCCCATCTCCTGCTGAGATGCCCCGTGCTGTCCCCAGGACCAGCAGTGTCCCTGCGGTGCTGGGGACAGGCTGGAGAGGCTGGCTGGGGTTCATTGCCCGTGGGGGACACGCCAGCACCCCGGCAGCGCAGGGAGTGCTGAAGATCACATAGTCTATTGGGTAAGTGCTGCGTGCAGCTCGTCTTCCCAGTGAGATGGCAATGGGTGCCAGGGGAAGCGGGCAGCGACGGGGGTGTCGGGTCCCAAAGGTGGGTTGAGCACCCCCAATGTGCCACTGTCACCCATGCCTGGGGCCAGGGCAGGTGAAGTCAGGACCTCGGGGTAGCTCTGGGAGGTGCCTCAGTTTCCCTGCAGTGATGCTGGTGGGGGGCCCCGCTGGCCGGGCAGCCGGTGGTGGTGGCAGTGGTGGCTGTTGGGCTGGCAGGCGGGCGGCTGCAGAGGCTTCCTGTTTCTGCAGGATCCGGCTGGCATTGTGCCGCACAGCGAGGGGGGCAGAGCCTCTTCTTGCACCTGCCCAGAGCATCTGCTAGGGAGAAAATCTCCATGGCAACTCCGCCGGTTCCTCCATCCCTGTTCCATAGGGGACAGGGGGCTCTGCCTCTGCCTCTCCCCATGGAGCTAGGATGTCCCTACCGTAGGGACAGGACACTGGTGTCCTGGGAGATCGGCTTCTGGGCAAGGACGGCTTTGCTGCGGGGCAACATGGAAGCCTGATCCTTTTCTGAGGGGGCTTCCAGGTCTCAGACCACCAGTGATGGGCGGTGAGATCTGGGATCCACCCAATTTAGGCACCAGCTCTGCACTTTGCTCACAGCCTCAGGGAAGGCAGATGGTTTCCCATCTTCCCTGACACATCCCACCAGGACACGCTGAACCGCCCTGCGCCTCGGCTGGAGCTGAGACCTTTGCCCTTTCCAATGTGTGTGTGAGGGAATTTTGAGGAGGTGACACGAGGTCCAACAGGGCCAGAGCTCCTGAACCTGGAGCTGCAGGGTGCAAAGTCCATGCTGCTCATTTGGGCATCGTCCCCTGGGGCTCCTGATGGGGGCTGCTGACCATCACGAGGAGCCCCAGCATCTTCCACTCACACGGGTGCAGGGGAAGAGGTGGGAGATGCTCTCTTGGGCACAGAGGTCCTCCCATGTCTGGTGTCCCTCGGGATGCTGAGCAGTGTGAGCAACCTCAGCCAGCTCCCATGAACCCTGAGCACCCACCGTCTTGCTCTGCCCTTTCTGCAGGGGCTCTCCTGGGGACCGTGGGTCCGTGAGCTGTGGGGACTGGAAGGGGCCATGGAGGAGTTGGGAGGAGATGGTTTTCAGCCAAGACTGAAGAGGAAAGGAAGGGAAATGAAGCTGGAAACCACATTCATGAGCGCTGTGGAGACTGTCCTTACATCATCTGGCTCTGCCTCCTATAATGGTACAGATGCACCAAGGGACACACTGGGTTGTTTTTTTTTTTGAAGGTCTGGAGCAACTCAGTGCCTTGCAAATCCTCTCCTGGCTCCAGGAGCAACTGGGATGCTGGGGGAGAACCCCACCTCTCTGAAGGCCACCGATCCCACCAGAGCCTCAGGTCACACCAGTGACCGGTAATTGGATGAGGGAAGTGCAGCACTCTGTCTGGCTGAGGGTAGGACCATTTTTCCAAGTGCAGACAGATTGTCCCACTACAGAGAGATGCCCAAATGTTCCGTTTCTGCTGCCAGGATGCCACCAGTCCTCTGGACAAGAAGCAGCCTCTGCCCCAGAAGGTATGTAAAGAGTGGGACAACTGAAGGTGTGGCCTCTGTGTTTTACAAAGGTGGGAAACTGAGGCATGGGATGATTTAGGGACTCAGTCAAGCCATGTGTGACACGAGCAGTAACTGATGTCGCATGCAGATGGCCCGAATCCCAGGCTCTTTTCTGAATCACTGCTGAATTTTCCCAGAAGCAAAAAATAGCAATTTTTGATTGCCTCTGAAGCACCCGTTGAGGATGCTGCGCCCTCAGGAAGGAGGCAGCGGTTAGTGGAAAGTCTGCCAGGGCAGCGACCCGAGCACGGGAAGATGGTCCAAGTGTGGATGAGCAGGGGACAGAGATGTTGTCCTTCCCAGGGCCATGCTGGAGATGAGTATTTGGGATCATCTGTAAACGGGAGCAAGTGTCAGCAGTCAGATCTCTACGGGCATCTGCTAGGGCACACGGTGATCCCCTTCCAGGAGGTCGTTCACGCCTGGAGAGTTTGGGGCAGCTTGTACAACCTGCTGGTGCCACGTGTCGAGAGGGTCCTCACTGGGACGGTCTCTGTGCCCATGGCCAGGCTGTCAAAGCAGCACTGAAATACCACACCTGGGATGAGGACCTGACTGCTCTGGGACCTGTAAATCTGACCCCACAGCCAGGGTGTTGCTTGAAGGCATCTGGGTTCCACCTCTGGGCAGCATTGATTCCTTCCTGGGGACCTTGCTGGTGGGCTCGAGCTGGGTGCTGGGGACTGGGTGTCCCTTTTCCCAGCTGCCGGTGGAACACGTGTGCTCTCAGCCTGGCTTTGCCCCATCGTGGCTTACGTGCCAGGTGGTGGAAGAGTTTGGCCTTTGCTGCAGTCAGAGCGAAGCACTTGTTGAGAACTGGCCATGTGTGAAGACAAAACGGAGGGAATGTCACGTCCTGGCGCTGCCGTCGCCAGGGGCAGCCGAGGGGGCTGGGACCGCTTTGGGGGTCAGTGCTGCACGAGGAGCTGCAATGGGCTGAGGTTACCAGCTTCACCCCTCTCAGACATCTGTTGTGTGGCTCGTGCAGAGCAAAAGGACCCCAGGATGCCCCAAACCCTCCCGCTTGCCCCACTGTGAGGGTTGTATCTGTCTGTCCCTCTGTGCCGGGACCCCAGTGGAGGTCCCCAGCTGCCTGTGGAGGGTCACATCCTGACCAGGTGCTGGACTTCTCAAGCAGGATGAAGTGGGGAAGAATTGCTTCTGAACGTGAGAGGTTTCATGAGCCACCCCAGGGTTGGGTGTCACCGGGTCAGGTGGCTGGTGTCCCTGAGCTGGGACAGTGCTCCTGGCCCAGAGGAGCTCGATCGCTTGGGATCTGGGCAAGGGCTGGGCAAAATGTGCTCATCACCTCGATTTGGACCAGAATCTGCTATTTTAGTCACTGTGACCTAACGCTCTGTAGGTGCCTTTGGAAACAGCCGTCAGGCAGTGGCAGGGGCTGGGTTTCAGCAACGCTCCCAAACCCGAGCTGTGGGAGCAGCACCACAGGGCGGTTCCACGGAGAAACCCCGAGGATAAGTGTGGAACGGGGGAAAACGTTCGATCCAGATAATGCCAGAGCTCCGGGTTCTTGCGCTATGTGAGAACAGGAAAAGATGGCCAAGTCCAAGGGAACGATGCTGAAGTCATCTGCGTTAAAAATGGCACCAAAATCAGCCTTTTCCTGTGAAATAATTTGGCTGGAATGAAATTGTTTTTCCTGATGGCAGCCAGCTCCTTCAGGGGTTAACTGCAGCCTTGTCTAGAGAACTGTAAAAGGTGTTTCCGAAATATTTCCACTGCCCCGTTGTTTTTATGGCCAGGAAAGGCAGGGCAGGCCCGCCCGGGCAGGAGGGAGCTGCCGCTGGCTGCGCAGATGGAAACCAGGTTGGGGAGAGCCGGGGGAACCTCAGGCTGGACATCGAGTCACTGGCGGTGGGGGGTGCAGGGAGAGATCTGCCCCATAGGCTGATGGATGGTCTCCCCTGGACTGGGACACAGAGTGAGGCTACTGGCATGGAGGTGATGGGGTCAGCTCTGGCCAGTTGCTTCCAAGGAGGGTTATGGAGGGTCTGGAGACCCTGTGGATGGGGTTGTTTTTTGGGGGGTTATGGAGTCACATTCAACCAGCCTAATTCTCCCACCCTTGCCCAGTGTTGATGGTTGAGAACTTCATGAGTCTCAAACAAGGTGAAGGATGGAGAGGAACCACCCTGCTGATGGTGGATCTCAAAGTCCAAGGGGTTAGAAGCACAGAGGTCCGCAGATCTGAATGCCACGGGAGATGCTGTAATGCTGCCTGGGTGCTCTCCTCCACGTGTCCTGGGCTATTTGACTTCGTTGGGGTGCCCTTGGGTCAGGCTTGGACACGTGCGGGAGGCAACAGCCTGAGGGACACAGAGGCTGCTGGCCCTTGGTGTGCTGGTGACCCTGAAACTCATCCCAAAAACCACATTGCAGAGAGCGTGGCCAGCAGGCAAGCTTTGCTCTGGCCCGTGCCGAGCACCCAGGAGCCTCCCCCTTCCTGGTCCCCCCTTCCAGTCACCTCCAGCACTCGCTCCTTCCCGCTCTCCTGAGCAAGCCTTGGCTGCCTCGCTTCCCCTGCCTGCAGGCCAGACAGGCTTCCAAGTGCTTTGTGCTTAAGCTCAGGCCCAGAAATTTGTGTCCAGACTGCAGCAAAGAAGCAGGAGCCAAGTTTGATTTGGGCTAAAAGTATATTGAATTCCCTGAGCTGTGCAGCACAGGGGGTCCCAGGGAGCCCAGCTGGGACAGCGGTGGGCTGGGGGGCGGGTGGGCTCCGGCTGCACTGTACCTGGGAAGGGGCATCCCAGGCTTAAGGATAAATGGAGGAAAGAAGTAGTGCTTAGTGATGGGATTTCTGCAGCCGCGTGGCCTGTGGCTGAGGCCGCCTTGCAGCCATGTGCACGGGTGGCTGGCAGGAGCAGGCGTTCCATGGCCAAACTCACCAGGCCGGGTGAGGGGAGTTTTTATTTTCACTCGGAGCCTTTTCTCACTCTCAGAAGTAATGACATTCAGGAGCCAGCATTAATGCACCATTAAGACTGCAAATTTCAGCATGCAGACATCAGGAGATGCAAATACTCGGGGCTGCTGTCAGCTGTGCCTCTGCCGTGACAGCGAAGGAAGGGGCTGGTGTGTGCCTGACCTTTGCTACTGCCATGAAATCCCCAGCGACGCTCAGCTCCTGGCTCTCGCCTCCCTCCCCAAACCCTTTGTCTTCCCCCACCTCTGTCAGGGCTCACACCCCCTGCCAGTCCTGGGGGACACAGGGCGGCACAAGGTGGTGTTTGCACTCATCTGTGCCCATCCATGGAGAGCATCCCTTGCTTTGGGACCCCTGTGCTCATACTTGTGGCTTGGGGTACACCCAAGGATTTCCTGGGGAGCGGGATGGGGGGAGACAAGCTGTGCCGCAGGTGCTTGGGCTGTGCCCGTCCCCAGGCCACCAAGGGTGACAGCCTGAGGACGAGGAAGAGAGGGGCTGTCGGGGAGGATGCTGCAGGAGCCCTTTCTGCAGCCAGCAGGCACTGCCTGTTCTACCTCACTATCGTGCTGTGCTCTGCTGGCAGGGACCTGCTTTTCCATAAATTTGGGTGGAAGGGAGAGTTTGGCAGAGCCCTGGGCTGCAGGGGAGGATTTATGGCTGCTCCGTGTTCTCCTTGCAGGGCTGAGGCTCCTGCAGACATGCCCGGTGAAAGGACGAGGAGGAGGAGGAAGAGATGGAGGAGGGAGCCTCCTGTTTCGGGAACAGGGTCCTAGTCCCCAATCAGGGGAGCGTGGGGGCTGGACCAGGCAGGACAAGGAGGCACATGGAACGACCATGGTGCTGGGGATGCCAGGGCAGGGCTGGGACCCCCATGTGGGACTGGAGGTGGGTGATACTGCCCAGCGTGGGCCACACGCTGTGCCTCACGGTGATGGGGAAGCAGCGAGGAGACACCGCATCTGCCTCTGGGAACCAGCGACATCTCCCAGCTCCAGCCTGGCCACCTGCCTTGAGGCACCTGGAGCACCTCAGTGCCTGGAGCACCTCAGGCAAAGCCACTGGCTGCTGCGGGTCCCAGTGACGTGCACTGTCCTCCTTGAGCAGGCACCAGCATGCTCCTGGGCATGTTTGCTGACAAAAGATGGGTTTCCACCACCAGCCCGTTGCCTCCTGCAAGGCTGCCAGCCTGGGGAATGGTCCTGGGTGCTCCCCCACCTCAGGCAGTGCACATTCTTGCACCCCTCCTGGAAGACATCGAGCCCAGGAAGCATCTGGGGTGGGGTCATGGTGATGAAAACATGCTCTGATAGCTCCAGCTCCCTCTGAGGTGATGAGTTGTGCTGGCCCGGACTGCTTGGAAAGGACGTTTCCCCTTTCCACCGAGGTTTCAGTTTCCCAGGCAGCCTGAAGTGGCACCGGAGCCTTCCCGGCGGAGCCTCGTGGCTCTTCATTCTTCCCGTCAGTCCTGCCCGCTCGCTTTAACTCGAAACAATAGTCGCCCGAGGAGGGAGGCGCATCTCAAATGTCCCTCCTCTCTCCTTTGCGGAGAGTGCAAAATGGGTTTCGGCCACATTTCCAGATGGAAACGTGAGGCCCGAGGATGGATAAAGAGTTTTCTTAAGGCTTTGGAGCAAGGTGTGGACAGCGCTCAGAATAGCATTGCGAAATCTCAACTGCCAAGCCCTTAGCCTAACCAGAAGGTTATTCTTCTTCCCTTATGCTCATACATATCCATTAGGATGAGACCATATGTGTGAGATGTAGATGAATTTCTTTCCTCTTGACAAGTCCAGTTGGTCTTCCTAGGTAAGGAGATGGTGGTCTGTTCCCATCCAACTCTAGCCTGGCTCTTTGCCGCGATTTCTTGGGTTGCGTTTGCCCCAGAAGAAATGGAACTACGAGTCGGAGCTTCAGGCCTCGTTCTTCTCCACCTGCCGGGGCTGTTGATGCCAGACATCCCCAGGGAGCTGCAGACATGTCCCCTGAGTGTGGGGAGCGGTGAGTGCGGGGAGGAGGGTGGCAAGGTGCCGTGGTGCAGTAGGGAGGAGCTGCTGGCTGGTCCGCAGTAAGGACCCATGTTCCCAGACAGGTTACAGAAGGCTTCCTGGTGAAGAGGTGGTTTCTCCGACAGCAGGAGAAGCGGGCAAGCACACCCCAATGCTCCTGCTTTTCAGGCGGCTGCACAAGGTGTCTCCCAGTAGACCTTGATGTGACCCTTGCACATCTCAGCTTACCCAAGAATTTGGTGCTGCCTTTGTTGAACTCTGATGTTGAAGGGTCCCTTGAAGATGAAGCAAGGAGAGATATCTTGGAGATTTCTTTGGTGGCTACGGATGTGATGTGAGAGATGTGCAGTTTTTGCTCAGCCCCTCAGCTTCCTTTCTGGAGGAAGAGCCACCTGGACATAATGGGTCCTTTTGACATCTTCCAATCCATTACAGGCTGCAGATCAGCACAGAGGTGGCATCAGCCTGGATGATGGATGGTGTTTAGGTGATCAAGGGGGGACAGCTTCCTATACCAATAGAGTCGGATCTGTCAGCTTCTTTCAATACCATCGATCAGGCGTTGCTGCTGACGTCTTTTACAGGCAGTAAATGGGAGCAGAGAGGAGTGCGGTGGGTTTGGGGCGCTGCTCCAGGTGTAAGAGTCAGGGGAAGATTTGGTCTGAGATGGGGGATCTAGGCAAAGGACACCAACCCAAGCGGAGAAGGCAGTGTTGGAGAGTCCTTTCTGCAAGGAAGGGTGTGCATAACTAACATCCTGGCTCCCTGATCAACGTGTCTCAGTCACAGCTCAGCTGCAGCAGCATCGCTGGGAGGAGGGGATGGGAAACAAGGGGACACGCATCCCGGTGGGATCTCACATTATGCACCTTTTCTCAGGGCCTTGTGAGTGTGGGAGGTGACAGAGCATCCTTCATCTGCCAGACTCAGCCTCACCCAGACTTTCTCACTGCCAAATGGGGTACAACCTGGGCGGTCACGGGGGGACCTGACCTGCCTCCCCAGGGATACAACAGATGATGGGTGTTTTTCATGGGGAGTCTAGTAACCCTCAGGTTTAAGCTCTGCTTCAAGGTTGCCCTGCTTCTGTGGCTCCTGGGAGATTCACCTCTTCAGAGCATCCCCCGGAGCTGGTGTCCGTGCTGGCAAGGGGCTCCTGGTGGGCCAGCTCCCCCAAGCTAGGCCCTGCCATGGTGCAAAGTTGTGAAATGGAGATGATGCCCTGCTTAGGGAACCTTCTCCTGTTCTGGTGGACATTGTTGGCTGCTGGTCCATGGATACCGATGTGTCCAGGGGGGTGCTGCCATGAACCAGGTCTTACACTACTAGCTCCAGGCTGTTGCTTCTCTGTGGCCTTCACCAAAATGCAAATGGGCTCAGATGAGACTCACCATCACCCTCAGGAAGGCAGAGCTCCTCTGTCTGTGGGGAAGAGCCTGGGCAGGACCTGGGGTGCAGGCAGCACAGACGCTGGTGTGCTGGGCAGAAGGGGATGTCCTGGCTGCCACCCTGGTGCCAGCACAGTTTGCACAGTTGTTTGTCCATGGCTCCTGACTCAAGCGTGCCCAAATTAGCTCTTGCCACAAGTAACACTTGATATTTCCCAGGGAAATCATTTAACTTGCATGGCTCTTTCTAAAATTGTGGTTGTCCTGATCCATCAATGTTTGCTGGTTCAGGTGGACAGTTGCTGCGGGCAGGAGCGGTTTGGAAAGCCCTGTCTGGCCCCATAGTCCCCGCGGTGGGGGATGCGAGGAGGGACCATGTTGAACAGGTATCCTCTCATCCCGGGTGGTGGGACTGAAGGATCCTGTCCTACAACAGGACTGATGCTGGATTTGAGAGGGCGATACAGGGCTGGCCAGGATATGAAACATGGGTGGACATGAGGGGAACAGGGATAATTTTGCCCCTGAGTCTGGCTTGCTCTGCATTTCAGCTCTTACCTAAAGGGCAAACACCTTGGCCTGAGAATGGGTGTTCTCATGCCACAAGTGTCTTCTCAGACCCGAGTGCTGAGCAGTGGCTTGGCGTGAGCCAAAACTCTGCAGATACTGGGAAAGCTCCATGTTAACGTGACCCAGGACCTGTGTCCCCTGCCTGGCTGTGCATCACAGCGCTCGCCTGTCCCTCTCTCATAGGACAATGCTTCCGTAAGCTCCCAGCAGCTGATGTGGGCAGCAGGAAGCACCAGGCGGGGATCTGCACCCCGTGCCCAGCCCCGCGGCTGCCTGCCCTGCCTGCGCAGGCAGATGGCTTTTGCAGGACGCTCCGGATGTTGGAGCGAGGCTATTTTGGACCACGTGGGCGTCTGAATTCCAGGCGAATCCCCGGCTCAAAAAAAAAAACCAACAAACCCCAAAGCCTGCCAGGGTCCCTGGAGGTGGAAACGCTGCAGCTCGAGTGTCCCCGTGGCACGTAGCACACCCACAGCTGCGCCTGTTCGCCCACCAGCCCACCCGCCCCCGGCCCAGCAGCAGCACCCATCGCACCCGCTCGCCCTTCACCCAGCGCGGGCTGCGTGACCAGGGTGCCCGGGTGGCCGTGGTGTGCCTTTGTGCCACCTGAGCAGCTCCGCAGCCCCCAGCAAGCACTGATTTGGGAGGGGGTCTTGCCTTTCTCCTTGCTGTGGGCTGAGGGATGTTCTCCATGCCGCACTCCCCCCTGGCTCTGCCACGCCGGGTGGGAGAGGGCAGAGGGAATCCGGCTGCCTGCCCTTCTCCCAACCGCCGGCACGGCGTCTGTTTGCTTTGAGGCCTGGGTCCCTCCTGCCAGGACATTCCCGGGCAGCGCCTGCTGCCATTTGCAGAGGAGCCGGGGGACAGCCCGGGCCATGGCCCCCCCAGTGCCGCACGCCTGCTCTGCACCCATGTCCCCCTCCCCAAGCCCTCTGGGGACCCACGCTGGGCTTCCACTAGGGAACCCTGTGAACAGTGGGAGTTCGTGTTCCCCCCCAGCCCTTTCTAGGAAGCGGTGGCCGGTCCCTGTGCCACGAGCGGCTGCAGCACGTCCCCGGGAAGCAGGGCCAGCGCGAGCCACTGCGGCCAGCGCCCGCCACATGGGAGACAGCTGGGGTTAAAAATTAACACAGCCAGAGCCTCAATTAGCGGGTGGCGGGGCCGGTGGAGGGTTACGTGCTGCTCGAGGCACCCCCTCCCTGGGACTCCAGGCTTTTGCAGCTGGGAAGGTGGGGACTCCTGTGGCCCCCAGCCAGGGGACATCGGGGTGCTGTGTCCCCTGGGCTTGTTTGGGCACAGGTAGAGCCCTCTGCCTGCTGGTGGCAGGTGGCCAAGCATGACGGTGGGTCACGTCGAACCCAGCCCTGGTGGGCACGCTCTTGGAGCTCAGTACCCAAAAACCGCCATCTGCTCCAGCTTGGCTATCTGACACCATTGAGGCCAAGGGGAGCAAATTGGCTCGTCCAGTTCCCCATGTTGCCCCAGGTCCCCCTGGAGTCTGGGAGGTTACATGGGGAAGATCATTTCAAGAAGCTTTTGATGGCTGAAGAGTTCCCGCCCTCCACCTCTCCCAAACCAGGGATGTCACCAAGGTCTGGGGCTCCTGGTTGCAGTATCTGGCTGGATTTGGGTCCCCTCTGCGAGCAGACACCCCGCACCTGGCACGGAGGAGGTGACAAGCGAGTGCCAGCTCTGTAACCCACTTGGATGGTGGCGGCTGTGCTGGGGGGGTTGGGTTGGGTGTTGTGAAGCGTGTTTGTGTTCTGGAGGCTGTTGGGATGGGAATCCTGCGCGTGCAGCCTTGGCAGCCCCCCAGCTGCTGTCCCGCAGCACCCTGCTGCCAGCAGGGGGGCCACGGACCTGCGTGACTCCCTCCCCACTCCAGGGTCAGGCTGCCCAGCATCACCTCCATGTCCCGTGTCCCCCCTGTTACTCCCAGCCCTGTGTCTCTGTCTGGAGCTGGGCAGAGGTCCCAGATCCGCTCCCTGGTGGGGGTGGCAGCAGAGCAGACCCTGTTACGGGGGCCTGGTGCCCGTCATGGTGGGGGACATTTGGCACTAGTTCTGGCAGGCAGAGACCGGGGGCAGCGCTGCTGTTTGCAGGCAGCTTCCACCCTGTCTCCTTGCTATCGGCCATGTCCCTGCAGCTTCCACCCCCGACCCCTGTGGCCTTCATCCCCCATCTACTGTGCCCTCTACCCTGCCCCTCTGGCCCTCTATCCCTGTCCCACCAGCCCTCCATCCTCATCCCTGACATCCTCCATCCCTGACCTTCTCAGTCTCCATCACTGTCCCTGTTATCTTCCATCCCCATCCCATCTATCCTCCACCCTTGTCCCCCTTGCCTGTCCCCTTTGCCCTCCATCCCTGTACTCCTGTCACCACCCACTCCCATCATGACACAGGAACAGGGTCCCGTGGTGGGATGGAGGTTTATGGGCTGCATCCCCAGGACGACACCCTTGTCCACGTGTCCTGTGGATGTACCAGCTTGGAGGCACTGGGGGACCCTGTCATCTCCAAGACTGCAGCACTGGGTGCCAGGCAGTAGATACCAGCTCAGGGATGCTGGGGAGCCCAGAGGTTTGCTGGGGACCGCTGAGCTGGAGCCCCAGCTTTGCTACTACCACTGTGAGCAAGTCCCTGCTTGCCTCTGTGCCTCAGTTTCTCCTCTGTTAAAGGACTTCAGCCCCCAATAAAGGCAACTTTCGTTCATGGGAGTTTTCCAATATGCTGAGCTATGGAATCCTGCTGTGGCTGGGAGAGGACCTTGGGTGGGTGGCAAACTCCAGGTGCAACTGCTGCGGGCTGTGCCTTTGCAAGAGGGACATCAGCGCCCTGCAGCTCACGGGGACACTGGGAGTCGGTGCGCGCTCAGGTCCCTAAAAATAGCAAAAAAGGGCAGAAGAAACAGCCTGTGTGAAGCCCACACAGGTGAGAAGGTGTCGTTTGCTGGGCAGCATCACCAGTGTCACCGCGGCCAGGCGGGGGTTCAGTTCTGGGGGATGCTGTCCCTTCTCCTGTGTCACCTCTGCCACCCGTATCCCACACGCCTGTATTCCACAGGCTCTTCCCACGCCTGTTTTTGGTGGCAAGACACTTGAATGATGTAGGCAGGTGGGCAAGGAGCACATGGGAGGGCAAGCAGGGGAGCTAAGGGGACAACGCCAGCCAGTGACAGGGCACAAGGGGTGCCCGGAGGGACGGCACAGTGACCCCATTGCTACCACCCGGGAGGGAGATCTTTGGGAAGGCAGAGCATCATCACAGCGCCCATGTTTGAAAATCCCAGTCACTAAATGTGCAAAAGGTGCACAATTAATGAGACGCGGATCAAATACAAACAACGTATCTGTGCTGCTTTCTTTCTCCCCCCGTCCGTCCCCCCCAGCCCATCTTACATTTTTTGTTTCATTTTGAGGCGGGAGCGGGGTGGGAAGCGATTTTGCATTCCTGTGAAAAAAAACCAACGGCAACACAAACCCAGTTTCATTTTTGTCAGGGTTTCTGCTTTTGGGAGGTTTTGGGTATTTTGCTGGCAACTGAAAAGGCTGCAGGAATTGGGGGTGGTGGGGCTTTTTTTGGGCTGTTTGTCCCTGGAAAGCTGCTCTTGGCTGAGGAGTGGGGGTTTGAAGAGTTTTTTAAACTCCCAATTTTTCAGTGCCCGCCCTTCGAAGAAGAAAAGAAGAAATGTCCCTGCAAGCACCAAAAAAAACCCTGCCAAAAAGTTGAACAGAAAACTTCTGGGGCGAGTGCGTCTCCCCCTCATCCCTGTAGGGGCCAAAGCTCGGGGGGATTTGTCCCCTCCCTCTGGGTGACTTATCATTATCTGCTGTTTGTTTTGGGAGATTTCATGGATGCTCTGCCTTGGGGACAGGAAAGGGCCCTCCCCATGGCAGTGGCAGGTTGGGGTCCCCATGAGAGGGACAAGGGCATGTGGGCACCCCAAAGGGGACATGGAGGTACAGGGGGACGGGGCACATGCTGGGAGCCACCGTAAGTGGGGACACAGAGGGATGTGGAACACTGTGGTCATCCCACGGTGGGGGACACAGAGGGATAGGGAACATTCTGGGGTCACCCCGTGGTGGGGAACGCAGAGGGATGGGGGCCACCTGCTGAGGTGAAGCTTCATGGGTGGATGGGGGTTGGAGGAGCAGGGGACAGCCCATGGTGGGGACACACACAGGGGTGTCACCCCTCGGGATGGAGGGGCAAAGGACGAGGCACAGCAGGGTGACACTCTACTGGGGATGAGTGTGGATTTGGGGCACAGTGGGGTGACACCCATGGGGGCAGGTGGAACATGGGGGTACACAGCAGGGAGACACCTGTGGGCGTGGATGAGACATGGAGGGCACACCACAGTGTCACCCCCGAGGGTGGATGGGACATGGGGGTACACAGCAGGATGCCACCCGTGGGAACAGATGGGACGGCGGGGCACACCACAACGTCATGCTGTGGGGGTGGACAGGATGTAGGATGCACAGCAGGGTGAGACTCATGGGGGTGGATGGGACATGGGGGGACGACACCACAGTGACATCCTACAAGAGCTGATGGGACACGGGGGGATGGCACAGTGGGATGACACCCGTGTGGGTGGATGGGACACGGCGGAGCAGACCGTGGTGACACTCATGGGGGTGGTTAGGACCGAGGGTGGGACACACAAACCCCACAGTGACACCCGTGGGGGATGGACAGCC
The DNA here is from genome assembly GCF_037038585.1 of Patagioenas fasciata. Classification (NCBI taxonomy): domain Eukaryota; kingdom Metazoa; phylum Chordata; class Aves; order Columbiformes; family Columbidae; genus Patagioenas; species Patagioenas fasciata. The sequence continues at coordinate 17,176,278 of NC_092533.1, read as the reverse complement.
CATAGGGGGCACAGTGAGGTGACGCCCATGCGAGCAATGGGACACAAGGGGCACAGCATGGTGGCACCGTGGGGCTGGCTGGCACAGGGTGGGCACAGTGGGTGACACGGGGGGTGCACAGCAGCTGACATGGGGAGTGCACAGAGGGTGACACAGGGAGTACACAGAGGGTGATATGGGGGGTGCACAGAGAGTGACACGGGGGATACACAGAGGGTGATGTGAGGGGTGCACAGTAGGTGACATGGGGGTGCACAGAGGGTGATATGGGGGTACACAGGGGGTGACCCGGGGGTGCATAGCGGGTGACACAGGGGTGCACAGAGGGTGACACGGGGGTTGCACAGAGGGTGATATGAGGGGTGCACAGAGGGTGATATGCGGATGCACAGCGGGTGACCCGGGGGTGCACCCCGACATGGGGGGTGGGAGTGAGGGGTGTGTGGCGGGCGGCGCGCGCGTGGGGCGGCGGGGGGCGCGCGCGGCGCGCGTGGCTGGGCGCGCGGGGCGGTCCGGTCCGGTCCGGGTTTTGCCGGCAGCCGCGGGCAGCGGCGGCAGCGCCGTGCAGCGATTCGGGGCTGAGCACTCCCAGAGCGAGCGGCGATGTGGAGGTGGGTGTGCGGCGGCGGCGAGGCACCGTGCCCGCCTCGGCTCCCCTCGCCCGGGCCCCCCCTCCCCGGCGTCGGGCAGGTGCTAACCCCCCCCCCCAGCTTTTCTTCCCCCCGGCTCCCGGGCAGCCCCCGCCGCTCCCGGCAGTGCTGCCCGCGGCGGCGGCTCCCGGACCGCCGGTAGGTGCCGGCCCTCGGGGCCGCTCCGGCGGGCGGAGGCGGCGGAGTTGGAGTGTGTGGGGTGGGGGGGGGTGGTGGAGAAAGGGGAGGGGGGAGAAGAAAAAGTTTGGCGGGGGGCGGCTACGACTCGCCCCGCTCCGCCCGGCGCCGTTACCGGGCTGCCCGCGGCGGCGGCGGGGAGCGGAGCTGGCCGCCTGCCCGCCTGCCCGCGCCGGGGCCCGGCCGGTGCTGCCTGCGCGGCGCCCGAGCGGCCCCGCCGCTTCCCGGGGGGGGCGGCGGGGTAACGAGCAAAGTTTTTCTCGGTGCGGCTGAACCCCCCCTCCCCGTCCCCTTGGCCACTACCCCGCACCCCGGCGGGGATGCGCTGGGAGCCGGGGGGAAGAATGGGGACGAGCTCCCCCCCCGCCGCCCCGGGCCGCCGCGGCATCGCCCGGTGGTTTCCCGGGTGACAATGGTGGCGGCGGGGCCGGGGGGCGGCGGGGGCGGCCGCTCCGGCAGCGCCGCGGCGCCGGGGGGAGGCGGCGCGCCCCGGGCAGCGCGGGGCCGGTCACTGCCACCCGCGGCGGTTCTCGCGTGGGGGGGCGGGGGGTCACCCCCACCCGGCACCTGGGGCTCGCAGCGGCCCCTCCGCGCTCGGTTCCCCGTGGGGAGCTCTCGCTTCCCCCGGCGTGCGCCGGGCTCCGGCGGCAGTCGGGCTCCTCCGGCGGTGGCCGGCAGCGGGGTGGCCGTGGGAGCGGCGCCGCTCGCCATCGCCCAGCCATGTGCAGGAACTAACCCAACTTTATTATCCCTCCCCCTTCCTAAGTAATTCCCCCCCCCCGGCTTCGCCGTCAAATGGGATTCCCACATCTCCCGCTCCCCCCCACCTCCGGTGGGGAAGGCACCCAGCGCACCCCGAGTCCCAGAGGTCCAGCCGGATCCCCGCGTCCGCTGTGGAATATCCCTCATATGCGCCCGACGCGGGTGCTGCCAGCCCCAGAGCCATCGTGGGTTTTATGAGCGATGCCTGATCCTGGGATTATGGCACCAAACTCCGCTGAATCGCGGCCCCACGGGCTCCACGGCCGTTTCCCCCCCAACCCCTTTATTTTATTTTTATTATTACTATGGTTCTTTTAGCTACATCCCGCAAACGGCGACGTCCTTCTTGCGGGCCCGTGTTTGCTTTGGGTCGGTTTATTCTTTGCTGGGATGATTGATTGGGGAGAGAAGGGGGGTGGGGTGGGATGGGGATGGGGGGGGGCCAAAGCGCCGCCGCCCGCCCCGCTCAGCGTCCCACGCATAAACAAAGCTGCGCACACATCCTGCGATAACGGATCACATGTGTGCGCCGCCCCGTCGCCCCTGACCCCGGCCGGGCAACCTTTACCCCCCGCCGTCCGCTCCCTGCAAACGACCCCGGGAAAGGCGGGGGGGAAGATAGAGAGGGCTGCCGTGCCACGGGGATGGGGGGGGTTGAGGCAGGATTTGGGGAATGGGGGATGCACAAGCCTGGCTACCTGGGGCGCGGGGCCGGAGCCGGCGGAAGTTTTGTTTCTCTGGAAACGGGCCCTTGCTGTGTCAGCAACCCCTTTGTGCCGCTTTGTCCGTTCCCCCCCGGCCCCCTCGCCCGGTGGCGGGGCCGCACCTGGGACTGCGGAGGGACGGGACCCCCCTTGCTCCCCATCAGCTTGCTGCTCCCTGGGGAGTTGAGTTGCAGCCCCCTCCCTGGGAGGGCAGCGGGGTTGAGATGAGGAGGGGTTGGACAGGAAAGTGGGGGGGAGTGATGTGGTGACCCCCCAAAGGTCCTGCTCAGCGGGAGCGCTTGTAGGCATGGAAACCCTTATCCGTCCATCTGTCCGTCCGGTTTTCCTTAAAATTTCTATCTGGAAAAGCTTTGCAGAACCATCTTCGTTAGCAGCAGCCCCAGTTCCCAGCATCCAGACCTGGCAGGGACGCCAGCTCTCGCCTCCCCGGCGGTGCCGGCGGCTCTTGCCACCGCATCAAATTCAAATCAGTCGCGGTGTCACGTGGGCCAAGCTTCGAACCCAAAAAGTGTCACCGTGCGTGGTGGCCCTGGCTCCTGGCAGATACCCGGCAAAGGCCTGGCAAACCCGGGATGCCGGTACCGGCATCACCCCGATGATGCTGGCATATGTTGCGCCCTGACCTCCAGGCCGGTGTTGGGGAGTGTGTGTGTGGGGGGGTCATGATGACGGGACGATGGGGATGGGGACGCGCTGGCGTGTGACAACAAAAGCAAAGTAACAAAGGACCCGCCGGTGGCGCTCAGAAGTTCGTGCCGGCCCCCCACCGTGGTTGTCCGGCACTGTCCGGGGATTGGGTGGCCTCATGGGCAGGGAGGGGACTTTGCCTGTTTGCCAGCGGGGGGTGCAGACAGGGGTTTGGGGGGTGTTTGTGCCAGGCTCCGCGCACGCCTCCCCCACCCCGCCTCGCTGGGAAGGAGGCAGGAGGCGGCCGAGTCGTCCTTGACATGGACTTTGTGGCGGGCATGCGGGCAGCCGGCGCCGCGCTGCCAGGCGCCTGCCTGCACCTCCTGCCCGCGGCTGGGGTGGGCAGGCAGGGCTGAGGGGCTCTGGGCGCCGTGCCCCGAAATTCAGCCCGTCTCTCCTTTTCCTCCTCCTTGGCAAAGGCAAGTGGTGGGGGAAATGCTATGTGGGCATGAGGTGGGGGGCGATGTTTTGGGGATCCCTTGTCCAGCCCCTCTTGTCACCGGGGCTCATCCAGGCTGGAAATGGGCAGGTGTTGGAAGTGCAGGTGCTGCTTGCCTGGGACCTGAGGATGCTGCAGGGCTTGGGGGTGGTGTCCTCTCCCCAAAATTGTCCCTTCTGCCACAGCTCCTACCTGAGGGGCTGGAGGAGGGCTGGATTCAGGGTGCTTGGCCCTTGCAGCCAGCCCCCCCACATCTCCTGCAGCGGCTGTTCAAGGCTCCGCTGGGGCTGGACCCGGCCCTGGTGTGTCCCGGACCCTCCACCTCTGTCCCCCCAGCAGGGACGTTCCCCGGGGTGGCGGGAACGGGTGCTGTCGCTCCCCTGTCTCTCCTCACCCTGCCGCCACGTTTGTTTTCCCAAACTGCGACCGTACGAACAACCTCTTGATTAAGTGTATTAATAGTTAAACTTTCAGCTCATAGCTTAAACTCACCAGACCACGAAAAGCTCCCTCCTTTACTCATGCTCTGTTGCTCAACTAAAATATTGCACTCAAAAGGGTTGGTTTTTTTCTCTTTTTCCCCTCCTTTTCCCCTGACTCAACTTTGACTCCTGGGAGAGTGAGGGGTCTTGCCGGTCCCCCCCTCCCACCTTGGGGGACCCCCTGTTGTCCCACCGCCCAGGACAGGGGGCTTGGAAGGCCTTGCCTGGCTGGGTGTCCCCTCTTGAAGCCCAGCCAGGCTGGGGAGGAGGATGGGAACCACCATCCCGGGGAGATAGTGGCCCCCTTCCCTGCTGGGGACATGGGGACGGGCTGTGGTGGTTGTGGATGGGATGGAGCTGCCAGTGGTACCTGGTGTGTGGGGTAGGACGATAGTGCAGGAGGAACAGTGAGAGGTTCAGCCATGACAAATGCCAGGGCCCTGCAGCTGGGTGGGGGCAAAGGGTGGGTTGGGAGCAGCCCTGCAGAGAAGCACTGGGGGATACTGGTGGGTGACAGATGGGACACGAACTGGCAATGTGCACTTGCAACCTAGAAAACAAATTGCATCCTGGGCTGCATCCCCAGCAGTGCGGGCAGCAGGTCAAGGAGGGGATGCTCCCTCTGTGCTCCGCTCTGGTGAGACCCCCCTGCAGTGCTGGTCCAGCTCTGGGTCCCCAGCACAGGACACACATGGACCTGCTGGAGAGGGGCCAGAGGAGCCACAGAAATGATCCGAGGCTGGAAGAGCTCTGGTGTGGAGAGAAGCTGGAAGAGCTGGGGTTCTTCAGCCAGGAGAAGGGAGACCTTATTGCACCTTTCAGTATATAAAAGAGGCTTGTAAGAAAGATGGAGAGAGACTTTTCTCTAGGACCTGTAGTGATGGGACAAGAGGCCAAGGTTTTAAACTGAAAGAGAGCAGGTTTAGGTTGGACATAAGGAAGGAATGTTTTATGACGAAGGTGGTGAGGCACTGGGGCAGGCTGTCTAAGGAGGCTGTGGATGCCCCATCCCTGCAAGTGTTCAAGGTCAGGTTGGACAGGGCTCTGAGCAACCTGGTCTGGTTGAAGATGCCCCTGCTCATGGCCTTTGGAGGTCCCTTCCCACCCAAACCCCTCTGTGTTTTGCTGAAGGGGGCAGTGGCGTAGGATGGGCAGGAGGGGAGAACGAGGGGGTGGCTGGAGGAGGAGGCTCTGCCATGGGGAGCGGGGCAGGATCAGGCCTGTGCCAGAGGGACCTGTCCTGGGGGAGCTGGGCTGTGACTCCTGCTGGGGAACCCGCCAGGTGAGCATCAGGGCACGGGGGCGAGGAGCTGCCTGCGTCCCCATCTGTGCCCTGTGTCCCCTGGGATGCCGGCAGTGTTGGAGCCCTAGGAGAGCTGCAGAGAGAGCCAGCCAGGAGGATGGTGAGACACCAGTGAGGGGCTGAGTGTGACCTGTGCCCCATCGCCTTTGGGAGCATCCAAAGGGCATGTTTCACCCTGGACAATTGCCCTGAAAACCAGGGTTGAAAGAAGCTTTTAGGTCCATCAAGATCTCAGCACCGATGGTGCAAATGTGCCCAGTATTCTCTCCTTTTGGGGCACTGCAGGGCTGGGGGTGCGTCGATAACGTCTTTGGAGTGGCTTCATCCTGGCTTGCAAGCAAGTGGAGGGCACTGACGATCTGAGATGACAGCCCTTGCCACACATGGGTGGCAGCCTGTTATTATGTGAATAAAAGGATTTTTATGGTCGCAACGTTTTCAAGAGGCTGCCTTGGTGTCTCTGGTTTCCACCCATCCATTGTCATGGCATGGAAAAGGGACCTGAATAACAACCCTGCCGTGTCCACCTCATGAAGGTTGATTCCCAGGCCCTGGTCTTCCCTTGGGATTTGTGGGTCTGGCTCTATGTCCTCATACTCGAACACTGTTGCTTGTACCAAAGCATCTTCCATTGCCTAAACTTGAATGTCCTTTGTGCTGGGAGGATGAGGACATGTCACCTCCATAGAGTGATGCCTATGGCGTGGTGGCCCAGGTGTGCGTAGGCTTCAGCCCTCAGACTGGTGGCAAAGAAAGAAAATGCTGGTTTGCGCTTTTCCATCTTCACTCTCCCAGCTCAGTGAGGTGGGAGCTGCAAAAGGGCTTAGGTCACTGGCTCTGCTGTGACATGTGTCTTCAGCGGGGACACAATGGAGATGATGGATGGGACCTGCACCATGGGATGAGATGTAGCCTGTTATTTCTGGGTCACTTCTGAGATGGGCTACATCCCGAGGGTCTGATTGTCACTTTCATGGCACCAGACACTGGGTGGTGGCATGGCTGGGGAATGGTGCTGTCCTGGTCCCGCAGGCTGCGAGGTGCTTCTGGGTGACTCCAGTGCTGCCACCCGTGAGACCCCAACTGACCCCGACATATGTTTGCTCAGCACTTGTTTGGCTTCCTGGGGATGTCGCAGCTTGAGCGAGGGTTGGGTTTGTGCTCTGGTGTGATGAGATGGGGTATGATCACCCCCAGTGTCCTCTGGTGCTGCTGTCTCTGGTCATCCCTTGGTTTGCTGGTGGTTGCTGGTGTTGGAAGGCAGCCCTGCTCTAGCCTGCGGCTGTGGCTTGATCGATGTTTCATTTTCGGCTTTGCAAACCCTCCTTGAGTTCCTGCCTCTGCTCCAGCTCTTCGTAGGGATATCTGGGCAACATCCATCTCTCACAGTTTTCCTTATGAGAGTCTTCAGCTGTGTCCAAAGAGCAACACAGTTCTATCTACTCAGACTGCAGGTGGTCTGTTAGTGTCCCCAGGGGTCCTGGGGTAATCAGTTCTCACTTTTTGCTGGGACTTGCCCTTGTGACTTGGGTGCCTGTGTCTCCCTCAGAGGCTGACAGAGAAGCAGTTTGGGGTCCAGGTCTGAGTCCTGAGTTTCTCACTTGAACATCCCAAGCCTGCAGGGTCCCAAGTGTTTGCAGGTCCAGGTGCTCTCAGCTCTGCTGCCTCCATGCCCTGCAGCCTCTTCTCCTCTGCACCCGCTTGCTGCTCGAAGGCAGGTTCCGGCTCTCCAGCCTCTCCTGGAGCGTGGTCAGGGAGGACCATTCATGCCTAAGGAGCACTGATGTGGTGGGAATGGCTTAAGACCTTCCATGCTGGTACAAAGCCTGATGAAGGGAGAGGCCCATGCTCTGCCCTCTGCTTTGCAGGGCTCTGTCTTTGTGTTTGGGTCCAGGTCAAGGGAGGGCAAACAAACTTCTTGCAGATGTTGCTTGGAAGGTATGTGGGGTCTTCCCTCCTTTCATAGCCTCATAGAATGGTTTGGGTTGCAAGGGACCTTCAAGGATCATCTAATCCAACCCTCCCTCAGAAGATCTAGGCACATATTTCACTAGACCAGGTTCCTCAAAGCCCCGTCCAACCTGACCTTGATTACTCCTAATGATGGTGCCCCCACAACTCCTCTGGGCAGCCTGTCCCAGTGCCTTACCACCCCCATTGTAAAACATTTCATTCTCATGTCCAACCTGACCTTCTTTGAGTTTAAAACTGTGTCCCTTGTCCTGTCACTACATGCCCTGGTGGGAACTCTTCCTCTGTCTATCCTGTAAACCTCCTTTATAAGTTGAGAGGTCACTCAGCAGGTCCAGGTCTGGACTGGGCCAGCGGGAGGTGAGGGGCTGGCTTGGGGACAGGCAGGGCAGTTGGACCCGGGGCCGGGAGTGCCAGGCTGGGTTGTTCTTCCCCATCTTCCTCTCCTGCATCCGTGCGTGTTCGGGGGGTCACCGCAGCGGGGTGGATGCAGCACCCATCGCTGCCGGCCGGGGACTGTCCCCCATTCCTGCCACCCGTGGGAGCGAGCGGCCGAGGACGGCTGGCTGCGGGAGCTCCCCGTGCCCTCTGCTTTACCTTCTGCATCTCCCTAATCTGATGACCGGAGGTATGCGAAGCATTTCAAATATGGCCTCGTTAGCTGGCTCCGGACAGAGCACGCAAGAGGCGTTTCTTCACACTCCTATTCCAGCCGGCTGTTGCCGTTCCCTCCTCCCACGGGCATCCCGCTGCCGCTTGCCCCGCGCCAGCTGGGCTCGGCACGGAGCCGTCCTGCCCGGCGGCGGGATGGACGTGTCCCGGTGCAGGTCAGCTCTCGGCTGCGCTGGTGGCCGTCAGCAGGCGATGGGTCCCACCGTGGTTTGAGAGTGTCACTGGGTGAGGGGCGAATGCGTGCCCATGCCGGGGAACGGATGTCCCCTCTGCCCGCAACCTGGGCGGGTGGCCCGACCTCCCACAGCCCACCCAGGGGCCTGGAGGGGCAGCCCGGGAAACAAGTGATGGGTAGCCTGGGGTGGGGGGTCCCAGGGAGTCCCCTGGGAGCAGAGGGCTCTCAGGGAGGTGCTGTGTGGGGGATGTGGGATGGGGGCTGCTGGTTGTGGTGGGAAGTGGACCTGGCTGGGGGCACAGTGCAGCTCAGCGCAGGGGTGGGAGAACCCAGGGTCCCCAGGTCATGGGCATTCCCCAGGGACATGGCGGCCCAGCTCTGGCCGGCTCTCTAGGGTGGTCCTTGTGCTGTGCCCGCAGAGATGCTGTGGCACCCACCTCGGGTTGCTGTGCGCCCCTCAGCCCTCCCTGGGAGGGGCACAGAACACGCTGTCAATCTGTCCATCTGTCTGGCTGTCCCATCCCCTGCATACCCTGGTACACATCACCGGATCAGCACACTAAGCTGTCGCTGGACGTGGCCCTGCGCCAGTGGTGCTGCTGCACTTCTGCCCGGCCAGAGCTGCCTGCCCGCAGTGCCGGCGCTGGCGGGGACCCGCCACTTTCCATGTCCCCAGTGTCCCCTGCTTTGCTGCGGCAGCAGCGGGAGCCTGGCAGTGTCTCCCCGCTCTGCTGAAGGAGCTATTTAAAGCTGGGGCTGGGGGAGAAAAATGAATGTAGGAGATGAAGATGATGAAGGTGGCTCCGGCTGCCCTTGGGGACAGCTGGCCCAGCGTCAGCGTCCTTAGGGAGGGGACGCCATGGCCTGGCATGGTCCGGCATGGCCCCGGCAGGGCTGGGAGCCGGACGCCAGGCGTTTGTGCTTTAATGCATCAGGACAGCTTGCAAATTCCAGGCTGGCGCGGCGAGGTGCCGGCCGCCGAGCGTGCGCTGTCTCGTGGCCGAGAGGGCCGCGCTGCCATAACCGGTTAGTTGTCTCGGTGGCTGCCGGCGGGCACGAGGGCTGTCGGGGGGCCGGGGGCCAGAGCGGGGCTGCGGGCAGCCCCTGCCTCCCACCGTGCTGGGGGGGCTCTATGCAGACCCCGCTGCAGCTGAGACCCGGGGCAGCCCTGCTGCGGTGGCAGCGCAGCGGCAGCGGGAGGTTGCCCTGAGAAGGGCAGGTCTGCAGAGACCCCGTCCTGTAGGGACCCCCGTCCCCCTTGTCCCCTCTTTCTGCAGACCCCCCTGACTTCCCCAAGTGCAGGGACCCTTCTGCAGTGCCCAGTGTCCCCTCCTCATGTCACTCCCTTCTGCAGGGACCCCTGCCTCTCCTTTAGGGCCACCTGTCCTCCTGCTCTGCAGAGCCTCCTGCTCCCTGTCTGCAGGGACCCCTGTCCCCTCCATCTTCAGAGCCCTGTGTCCCCCCCAGCATCTACAGGAAACCCTGTCCCCCCTTTTGCAGGGGCCCCTGCCGCTGTCTGCAGAGCCTCTTGTTCCCCCTTCTGCAGAGCCCTGTGTCCCCCCCGGTTTGCAGGGACCCTTGTCCCCATCTCTGCAGACCCCCTGTCCCCCCATCTTGCAGAGCCCCAGGGTGATTCTCAGGCATGCCCCCCCAGCACTGATGAGGACCCAGAGGCAGATCAAGAACAGGCTGCGAGACGGAATCCCTGGGAGAGGGCGCCTGCCGTCATCTCTACACATGGGGAAACTGAGGCAGGGAAGGGCAGCACTGCTGCCCACGCTCCCGGTACCGCCGCGGTCCGGCAGGCTGGGGCCAGTGGCAGGATGTGCTCCTGGGGGTCCCCACGCACCCCGTGCAAACCGTCAATTGATGTTTTTCCACCGAATCCTTTCTAAGAGGTGGTTTCTCATCCTTTGCCTAAATATTTCCTAAACGTTTGAGCCGAGACGCACAGCTGAGACCCTTCCTTCCATTGCCCGATGTGGCCGCGTATCACCTCCCCTCTCCATCTCCTCACATTCGAGTTCTTTTAATAAAATAGCCTTAAAAACACGTATGGGCCACCTTGCTGGGACAAAACAGCGTCACCTTGAGTGCTGAGCCCGTGACGTTGGGGGCCTGGGTGCTGGCCGGGCTCTGGGTGCCCCCAGCCCCACTCCTGCCGGGAGCAGCCGCGGTCGCCGCATCTGTGGGGTGGAGGATGGGGCTTTTTTCCTTTGCGAAGGCGTTGGGGGATTAGCGAGAGGATTAGTAAATATGACCCCAGGTAAAGATTAAGACCCAAAAAAAAAAGGGAAAAAAGGTGTTTTTTTCCCCCCATGCTGATGCACCGTGAAGATTAAAACGGGATGAATTCAGGCAGTGACGGCAGCTCGTTTAGTGTTGGGGTTGGGGGGGTGGAGGTGGGGCCTGTCTGTGGGTCTGCAGATTCCAGAGCTGGGGGGAATGGGGGACCTGGGGGGTTGTGGCAGGTCCCCGGGTGTCCCCAGCAGCCAGGCTGCTTGTGGCTGGTTATGGCCAGAACCGGCAGCGGGTGATGGGGAGTGGATTTTTGAGGGGGGGACATATTGATAACTGCTGCCAGCCTAATCCTGGAAATAACTGGTGCTCAGCACAGGGTGGTGGCTTCAGCAACTTGTCCCACAGGCTGATAGCTTGAGAGATAAGGCTGGGAAGCACCCCTGGCAGCCAGGAAGGCAGCGGGGAGTGAGAGCCCCCCTGCCCTCAGCTGTCCCCATAGCTGTGGGACCTGCTCTCATCCCACCCAAGCCCCCCAGGCCCCATCCTGCAAACTGTCCCACCATGCGGCTGCCTCCAGGGGTTAACTGGGACCTGGTGCTGAATATTCAGGCAATAAAACTCCTGGGATTTGTCTGGGCCCCCTCCCTTGGTGGCTTTCCTGGCAATCTCAGGGGTGATGCTCCCCTGGGAAGTGCTGGGGGGGGGAGGCAGGACATAGGGATCCCCTCCAGGACACAGGGGGTCCCCGCTGGTGCTGGTCCCCCCCGTCCCTGCCATGGTGATCCAATGTCACTTTGGTGATGAAAGCGGGAGATGCTGAAACCAGGGCAAAGGAAACTGGGGAGACCCCAATTGGGAGACCCCCCACCTGGGCTGTCCTGCCTTTCTGAAGGACGATGCAACCAGTATGTGTACTGGGAGGAAACTGGAGTGGGTCTCTCCGAGGAGAGCAGTGGAGACTGGGCAGTGGTGACCCTGGTGTCCCCATCCCTTCTCTCTGTTGGCGCAGGGCAGGGCTGGCCCTGGGGACAGTTCCCCTCCTGGGAGCCCAGACCTGTCCCTGCGCCCGTGGCTGCTCTGGGGGGTGCGGTGGAGCTGTCCCTGCTCTGCACACCCCACACTGTGTTATCCCCTCATTGCTACTGAGCCTTTTTGGGGAGCTGAGCACTGGCTCGGTGGTCAGACCCTGTTTCAGGAGGCTGAGCACCGGTTTGGAGGGCTGAGCACTGGCTTGGGTGTCAAGTACCATTTTGGGAGGCTAAGCACCATTTTGGGGGGCTGAACGCCATTTTGGGGGGCTGAATACTGGCTTGGGGGGTCAAACAGCAGTTTGGGGTTTCGAGCATTGTATTGTGGGGCTGAGCACTGTTTCCAGGGGCTGAGCACTGGCTTGGGGCTCAAGCATCGTTCTGGAAGGCTAAGCAATGGCTTGGGGGTCAAGCACTGGTTTGGGGGGTCGAGCGCTGGTTCGGGAGGCTGAGCACCATTTTGAGGGGCTGAGCACCAGGCTGGGGGTACAGCCCATTTTAGAGAGCTGAGCACCAGTTTGCAGTCTGAGCACTGGCTTGGGGGTCGAGCACCATTTTGGAGGGGCTGAGCACAAGCTCAAGGGTCAAGTGCCAGTTCAGGAGGTTGAACGCCCGCTTGGGGGTTCAGCCCCAACTTGAGGGGCTGAGCCCTGACTTGGGGGTTGAGCCCTTGTTTGGGGGGCTGATCGCTGGTTCTGGGGTCAAGCCCCAGCTCAAGAGACTGAGGACTTGGGGGTTGAGCAGCCCCGGCTCGGGAGGCTGAGCACTGTCCCCACAGCTGGGTGCACCAGGGCGATGCTGGTAGCACCAGGGTGATGCTGGCAGGTCTGGGCACCACTCGTTCAGGCGTTTCACAGCCTGTGGGGTTGGATCTGGCGGTGCTGAAGACCACCAGGCAGCTGGGGGCTGGATCCTGCCTGAGAGTGCTGAGGTGGGGCACCGCGCTGGATGTGCTCCTGCCTCCCACCCCGTGCTGTGCTGCTGGGGGCTGGTTGTGCCTGGGGGGGTGGTTCCTGCTCCCTCATTGCACCCTGTCCCCCTCCATACTTGCTCATATGGGGTGGCCACGGGATGGGGAGCAGCATGAAAAGCTGACTCTGGGTCCTTTCGCTGGCACCACGGGGGTGGGTGCAGCCCTGCCTCAGTTTCCCTGCTGCAGCAGAGCTCCTCCAGGGCTCTCCCCGCTGCCTCCTGCCCAGGGGTTTGGTTGTCTGGCTGTTCTCCCACCGGGTGTTGTGGGACATCGCTGCCTGGACAGGCAGGGGAGGCAGGGACGGGAAGGAACGTGGTGCCCCACGACAGGGCTACTGGTACGCTGGGTGATGCTGGCTGCCGAGAGCATCCCTCTGAGTATTCCCGGGAGCTGGGGTGCGATGGGGTGTGCTGGCAGGTGCTCCATGGCGGAGCCTGAGCCTGCTCTCCTGCTGATCCCAGCAGCTGTCGCCAGCCAGGAACAGAATCCAGCGGGACCTTCTCCTGGAGCAGAGCTGCCCGTCGGGCTGGTACCCGCGCCGTGGTGCTGGTGTGTGTGTGTGCAGGGAGCACCGTCCTCCTCCCGCTGCTGCTGTCAGAGAGGGCAGAGCCACACAGTCCCCTTCCCCAGGGGCCTACGGGTCTGGGACAGCGTGAGGAGGAGATGAAGGGGAGCCCAAGGTGTTTCCCAACCCTGGGACAAGCAAGGGCATGAGGTCACTTTTTGTGCTTTGCAAGTCACCTTGAACCCTGCTAGTCCTGGCTGTCCTGGGGACCCATCGGTCACCCTGCCTGCACCTGGGGTGGCAGCAGCTGCACCAGGGGAGGCCAGGGGACAAGAGCCAGGCCTTTCCTGGCACCAGAAGTGTGCCCTGTCCCAGGGTTTGTCCCTTGTGCCGCCGCTGCCGCAGCATCTGCTCTGGTGGCACCGTCGGGCTCCTCGTGGTGTTGCCTTTCTCTCTGTGGGCTGCAGCCCTCCTCCTTGGGGATGCCCCTGTCCCCCAAGGGGTGGAGGACAGGTCCTGACCAGGAGGGGGATGCCTGTGGCTCCGTGCCCAGCATCTGCATCCCCAGTGCTCCCTGCCATGGGGCCGGGCTCTCTGCGTCCCCAGCAGGGGACATGCCAGTGGGGGACATGTCCCCATGGGCTTCCTGGGGTGTGGTGGCACTGGGAGACAGGTGGGATGTAACAGTGGTAGAAGGTGCCCTTGTAGGAGAGGGAGGAATGATGATGCTGGGCACACCCATCTCAGTCCCATCCTGGAGGACAAAATCCTGCTCTTGCCTCCCCTGGTTGGCTTCACCCTGGGATGCTGCGACCGGCTGCCCCCCGAAAGCTCTCCCGGGGCTGACAATGGGGCAAAGGGCCAGGGGTCTCTCTACACCCATCCCAAACCCGCCCAGGGTCCCCCGATTCCAGAGGCCAGTGGCCTGGAGCAGCTGCTGGGTCCCTCAGCAGCAGGTTCACCCCACCTGGCCCCACCGCCCTGAGCACCCGGCACCATTTATTTATTGGGTGTAAATAAAAGCAATTAAGGAGAAACTTGGAAGGACGGGGTTGGGGGAGGGCCCAGGGCTGCCTGTGGAGTTTGAAGGTGCGGGTGGGTGCCAGGACGTCGGAAGCTGTCGCTGGAGTGTGGGCAGACACTGTGCAACACAACTGTCTTTTCTGCTGGATGCAACAAAACCTCTGTGCTCCCTGTCACCCTCCGTGCACGCTCGTACTGGAGTGGCCACGGGATGGGGGGTCCCTTTCGCTGGCACCACGGGGGTGGGTGCAGCCCTGCCTCAGTTTCCCTGCTGCAGCAGAGCTCCTCCAGGGCTCTCCCTGCCGCCTCCTGCCCAGGGGGTTTGGTTGTCTGGCTGTTCTCCCACCGGGTGTTGTGGGACATCGCTGCCTGGACAGGCAGGGCAGGCAGGGACGGGAAGGAACGTGGTGCCCCACGACAGGGCTGCTGGTATGCTGGGTGATGCTGGGTGCCGAGAGCATCCCTCTGAGTATTCCTGGGAGTCTGGCTGTAAGTGTGTGTGTGTGGGGTGCCCCAAAAGACAGAAACCCCCTGTGCCCTCAAGGCTGAGAGTGCCCTAAACTCATCCCACAGGTCAGAATAGCTGCGGGGTGAGAGGGATGCTCAACCGCATCTCTTCCTGATGCTTCAGCTGCATCCAGGATGCAGGAGCTGCCTCACTCCAGAGGGACCCTCTGGTGGGGGCCCTCGACAGTGCTTTGTGCCGGGGGGGCCGCGACACGTAGGAAATCACGTGGCTCGGGGGCTGGGGTCTTTACGGGAAGCAAGAGCTGAGCTGGAGGGGAGACGGGGGCAGCTCCACCCCACCGGGGCTCAGGATCGGGCCCCCAAAGCAGCTGCCCCATGGCGGTTCCCGGCAAGCCGGGTGAGGGGTGGCGAGTGGGGGTGAGCAAGCCGCCGTCCCCCCCCGGAGCAGATGGTCCCTCGGCAGCAAGCTGCCCCTTCCACATCGATTCCCCGCGCTGGCCGTTGAACGATTGCTTTCCGGGGTTAATTAAACTCTCCTCGCCGAGGGCTGCTGGGCGGCGGGGGCCCTACCTGCCTGCAGCTCTGGCAGACCCCCCCGAAATGGAGGGGATGAGCCTGTAGCTGGGGTTTGCTTCCAAGCCAAACCTCACCCGTAATATCCATCTGGGATTGCGACCGCGGTGCCGGCAGGATCGCATCACCGGCTGCTTGTGTCTCCAGGGCACTAGAGCAAGGTCGCTGCCGAGCCGGCTGTACCTGCTGCCTGGGCAGCTCTGGGGCGCCGGGGCGGGGGCTCCCTGGCGTCTTCCCCCCCAGTCACTGTTATTTTGGAAGCAGTTCCCGCTACCTTGCTCCTATAGGGTTTGGGCTATGACTGACCACATCTCTGTTTGCGATGATTTTGGGGAAAGGCGTCGAGTATTTGGCAGCCGGAGGGTGCCTGTGGCGCAGCGCGGTTTGCAGAGCGGGTCGCCAGCCCTGCGATTGTTGGGAGTTGCTGCTTCTTGCATATCTAAATGTGCCCTTTCAGCGGGTGCTCTCGGTCGAAACTGCCATCTTTTGCCTCATTGTCAGCCTCGGCGAGGTTACGCATCGTTTGCTGACTCACAGCCTCCTGCTCTAATTACTCGGCTCCACTCCTTCCCCGGAGCCGCCCGGCCAGTCCCGGCACATCGCTCCCTCAGCCGGGCTGTGCTGCTGCGGGGGGCTGGAGCCGGGGCACCCCGAGCAAACCCCTGCCTGCACCCCTCCCTGCCTGCACCGCTCCCTGCCTGCACCCCTCCCTGCCTGCACCCCTCCCTGCCGGCACCCATCACTGCCCGCAGGCGTTGCTCTGAGTCACCCAGCACAGCCCAAAGCTCCTCTCCTGGTCACCACCTCCAGCATCCCACCGCTCGCACCCGCCGGGGTGGTTTTGGGGTGCATCATGGGGGGTTGGTGGGTGCTGGCAGGGAGACCACGTGGCATTGCTTGACCCATCGTGCAGGCGCGATGCCGGAGGGTTTCGGGGCTGGCTGCCTTGCTGGACATCCCCCGGGCATTGCCCCGCTAAGGGACACTCACTCCTGAGCAGCCTGGGCACGCAGCCCCCCCGGCGCAGGGAACCGGCCTCCCCCCTCGGCGGCAGCGCCGGCTGGGACGAGCCGCACACTAAACCCGTTAGCTGAGCCTCTTTGATCCCCGTCTGATATGATCAGCCGGCCGGTAAGCTCTCAGCCGGGCCCAGCGTGATTTCCAGCCTCGCAGTGATTCGAACAGACGCCGCAATTACCGCCGGGGTCAGGCTGGTCCCGCTCCCGGTCCTGCTCCTCCGCGTCCGCCCAGACACAAAGCTGCAAGGGAAAGCTCTGGCTCTGCCCTTAGTATTATTTTTATATTTTTTAAAATATCCCTGTAGCCCAGGTTTGGCAGCATGGTGTCGTGCTGGTGGGAAGTGCCTGCTCTCTGCTCCGGCATCTCACTTCTCAGCAGCTTGTTCCTTCCAGGTAGAGTGGGACCCAAACCCGCTCACACCAGCGAGGCACATGGATGCTCAAGTTGGCTTTAGTGCATTTAATATTTATCTCCTCGTGCAATTCGGGTGGTAATAGTGGGGCAGAAACAACATCCCTGCAAATCCATCTTGCTAACGGAGGTGAAACCAAGCCGGGTAATCCGGTGGTAACGACAACGCTCCAAGCTGGGTAATACACTTGCGCTCGCCTTGGAGGAGGAGATATTTTATTTATTTATATATCAAGAAAAAAACACATATATGTGTTTGCACAGGCTTCTGTCTGTCACAGAATGGTACAACCACGCATCTTATCTTGTAAAGCCATATTTTGGCCCTTTTTTTTCCCCCAAGAAAGTGAATTTTAAGCACCAGGAGACAGTGATGGTTTCTTTGGAGCTGTTACGATCTGCCATGTACAATAAATCCGTCTTAGTTTGTGGATTATTGGCCCAATAGACCGTAACAGCTCTGTCAGCCCCTCCTGGTGTGCTGTGTCCGGCGAGCTCAGCCTTCTGTGGGTTTTCCTTTATTTTTTTATTTTTAGCAGAAATTTCCTAAGGATTTTTCCATGCCGTGTGCATGTACAGCGGCTGATATGGAAATCGCAGGAGCTCAGTTGTGTGCATATTTTGTATTTCCCTTCTGAAAATACCCAAAGGCACAAATCTACACGCTGGTGTCCAAACCCCTGGAATACGCAGAAGCAGGAAGGCAGAGCTGTGGCTGCTGGAGCACAGGGGGCTGGTGTGGGGCTGGTCAGGGGCCGCCTGGGCAGCGCAGGTTTTGGGGGACGGGGTTTTCTGTTGCTTTCCAGCAGGGTTTTTCTGGGACAACCCTGCTCCTGCTGTCCATCCTTCGTGGTCCCCTGTGCTTGATCCAAGCCTGGAAAACCAGGATTTCCCAGGGATGGCATGGGATGGTGTGCTGGCTCCTCCATCCTCACCTGGCAGGGTGCTCCTGTCACCCCAGTCTGAATTTGGGAGGGGTCTGAGCCCCCTGGGGCAGGGGAACTTGCAGCCGGTCCTGCCCCTATGCTGGGAACCCCCTGGTCCCGCTGCGTGGGCTCAGGCACGGCCCTGGGTGATGCAGCGGGGTGAGATGTAGGGTGGAATGTGGGGTGCAGGTGTGGGGCACGGGGTGTGGGTGCAGGCAGGGGATGCTGGTGCAGGCAGGAGCCACCATGCTGCCCACTTTTTACCTAGGACGTTCCTCCCCAGTCCCTGTTGTCTCTGCAGCCCCATGGGGATGCCAGGGGCTGGTGGCACAGGGTGGGAGGGATTAGAGCTGTTGTAGGACTGGGGCATCTGGGGGGACACACGCATCTGCCTTTGTCCTTGAGACCTAGCAGTGGACCCTGCCTGGAGGAGGGTGCGTGGGGTTTGGGACGGGACAAGCTGAGCAGTCAGTGCTGTCAGGAGTAGCCGGGCCGGGATGGGGCTGGCGGGTGGCCCCGCCGTGCCAGGGACGGCCGGTGCCGGTGGTGCCGCGGGGGCTCCCGGCTGGCGGCGCCTTTAAAGTCCCCCCAGCCCCGGCGCTGGGGGAGCCGCTCTGGTCCCAGCAGCTCCGTAAGCCCATTAAGAGCTCAGGGAGCCTTACGCCTCGGGGGGCTGCAGGAGGGACTTGCACTAGTTCGGCTTAAACCCCTTGAGCTGAAGCGGTGCTGCCCGCTGCAGGGACACGGGGACGTCCGTGACCATCCTCCCGAGATGACATCCCAAATCCCCGTGGGTGCCAGCCGCTTCCCTCGGCTGCGGGGAACGGTGACGACTGCAGCCCTGGGAGCACCCTGGTGCGGGGTTTAGGCTTTGATGCATCATTAAAATTCATCATTGGGGTAAAGAGTTACCTCTTCCTCTGTAAAATCCTTAAGGATGATGTTCTCCCTCCTGATGCTGAGGTTCAGCTTCGTATCATGTAGGAGGAAGGTGCAGGGAGGCTTTAGCTTGGAGAAGAGGAGACTGAGGGGTGACTCATTCATGGGGATCAATATGGAAAGGGTGAGTGTCAGGAGGATGGAGCCAGGCTCTTCTGGGTGACAACCAATGGTAGGACAAGGTGCAATGGGTACAAACTGGAACACAGGAGGTTCCACTTAAATATGAGAAGCAACTTCTTCATGGTGAGGGTGTCAGAGCCTGGCCCAGGCTGCCCAGGGAGGTTGTGGAGTCTCCTTCTCTGCAGACATTCAAACCCGCCTGGACACCTTCCTGTGGAACCTCAGCTGGGTGTTCCTGCTCCATGGGGGGATTGCACTGGATGAGCTTTCCAGGTCCCTTCCAGTCCCTGACATTCTGGGATTCTGTGAGGCCACGTGGATGCATCCAGTCCACACAAGGATGGGGAAGCCACCCTGGTCATGGGGAACCTGCTCAGGAAGTGCTGGGGAATTTTTTTCTCTTCGTAACCTGGGTGTGCCCTATGTCAAATGTGTGAAAAACTACCAAAGAGGAAAAAAACCTCAAGGATGGGTCTATGTGAAGCCCTTGGAATGGCAGTGTGCAACGTTGCCCCCCACCCTGCTCCCAGCTGCGCCTCAGATTTGCTGACCACCCACCAGAAGACCACAGAACGTGTTGTGGACAATAATTGAAATGCCGTTGGCTCATCCTAGCTGTGGGGACAAGTTTCATTCTGCCCGATCCATCACCTGCAGACTGATCCTGCTGCTGGGACATGCAGGCTGCTGGGGCTCCCTGCCCAGCTTGTTACACTGCCCCTGCTTGTTCCCCAGGCTCCCCTGGGCTCTGCCACCATGGGGCAAGTCATCAGGGACAAAGTGTGTGCCATGGTGGTGTCAGCGTGGGGAAGAGGGAGGAGGAGGAGACGGAACAGGCTGGAGAAAGCAGCAGGTGGAGGAGGATGCCCATCATGGAAGCTGAGCGTGGGTGGTGGGGATGTCAGCCCTTCGGGTTGGTGCCCCGTGCTCTGGAGGGCCCATTTCTGCCCTCTCGGGGCTTACTGGTGCTGCGGCAGGAGAACCTGTCTGGACATGGGGACGTGGGTGTTGGGTGTTGGGTTTCAGGAGGACATGGGATCAAACCCTTCTGCAGGGGTGAAGGAAGATGATTATCTTGCAGGGGGGTCACTAATTGAGCACCAGGTCTCTGGCAAGAGGCTGGGGGCTCTGAACGCAGCGGAAGCTGGCAGGGGAAGGGGTGACCCACCACATGGCAAGTGCTGACTGTGACAACCACATCCAGCTTGTTCCCTGCCATTCCAGCTTGCCACCCTCTTCCTCAGCTTGTGAGGAAGTGAGGGAACGCAGAAACATTGATATCTAAGTAGTTTGAGTTGTAGACCCTCAGAGCCTGGAACCAAGAAGGACCAGTGAGTCCAGAAGGATGCTTACACCCTGTAATCAAGTCTCCTCAAAGCCCATCTCCAGTGTGATAAGCTCCCACCACGCGGTGTTTCTTTCATGATCAAGGCTCAGTCTTGCAACTCTTCCCCATCTTTTTCCACGTTGTGACATCTTGTTAGGTGGATTATTCCATGACAGCTCTCCTTGAGGCCTCATGCAAAGCGAACCCCTCTGTTTCTGACTGTGTATCCTGCAGCTCTTTCATCTGAGGGTCCCCCACATCCTGACACATGTCATGGCTGGTGGTGGCTGGTGGTTCTTTGAGATCTTCAGCTTCACCCCTCTCACTTCTTCTTTGATAAGACTGGTGGTTAAATTACTGTAGAATCAGAGAATGGTTTGGGTTGGAAGGGACCTTCAAAGGTCATCCAGTCGGCCCCCCCTGCTATGGGCAGGGACATCTTCACCAAACCAGGTTGCTGAAAGCCCTGTCCAGCCTGGCCTTGAACACTTCCAGGGATGGGGCATCCACAGCTTCCCTGGGCAGCCTGTTCCAGTGCCTCACCACACTCATGGTGAAACATTCCTTCCTTATGTCCAACCAAACCTTTCAGTTTAAAACTTTTGCCTCTTGTCCTGTCACAGCAGACCCTGGTCAAAACTCTGTCCCCATCTTTCTTGTAAACTCCCTTCATATATGAAAAGGTCGTGTGGCTGTGTGATGCATCCACTGAAAGTCTAGATGTTTCGTAGTGGTCCAATTGCTTTCTGCAGCCAAACTGGTGTCTGATCAAAGACAGAAGCTGGGCCTTGTTGGTACAAGCCCTCCCACATCCCTAAGGCAGGACTTCTTGTCCCAACAATTTGCTGGGAACAATTCTCCTCATGATTCTTCCCGTCAGCTTGCCCAGGACTGCTGTTCTTCCATCCTTCTGCAGGGAAGGCAGCCACCCTTCCTCTTGGGCTGGTCCTTGAAGGAGCATCAAGAACCAAGAGAGCTGTTGGACGTCTTCTCCGAAGGAGAGCTTGTTGTGGGGTGGGAGCGCTGCCTGCGCTTCTCTGGCCTCAGGGGCCAAGAGCACGGCGTGTGTTCGGTGCAGGGTTCCTTCCTGGCTGTGGCCCTGGTTGAAGGTAGAACTTCTCACTTGCAACATCACAGTTGGTCACCGTTGAAGCCCTGGCATCCAGGATGGGGCTCGCTCACCCTGGGGTACCCCAACATTGGGGCTCCCTGATCACTGGACATGGTGCAAACCCTCCCTGGCTCCACTGTCCTGGAGGACAAGGAGCTGGCTGCTCCCCAGGCTTCCCCCAGTACGAAAGGGAGAAGCATCATCTCTTTATCCTGGGATGCTCCAGCTCGGCCATTGCATTGGACACTGCACCAACATGGTTTCCTTGGCTGCCCTTGCCCTCAAGTGTGTGGACAGCTCAGGAGATCTGTGTCTAGTGCTATGACTACATGTCAGGGGAAGACAAAAGGGAGAAGGGCAGTGAGGGTCGCAGGAAACTAAGAACTGGTGGAACCAGTGTCTGTGGTGTTCCCCATGGTGAACTGAAGTGACAGAGCACCTGCAGAGCATCACAGGTCCTGGAGGTGTTGGCAGCAAGTGTCCCCATCCTCTGGTACCCGCTGGCCTTGCAGTGGCAGCTGTCCCTCTGCCCAGGTCTCCAGCACTGTTCTCGTACTCAGCGTCTCCCAGCCCGGTGTGCAGAGCCCGACAAGGCTGCCCTGAGCTGTCCCTGGCTCTCTGGTTTCCATCCCCACCTCTGGCAGGATCTGCTCGGTGCCGGGGTCACCCGTGGCCTCCCGGCCGTGTGGGGAGCAGGAAGGTCCCGGGGCGCACGGCAGCGATCTCGGGCGAGCACTTCCGTCCGAGCCAGAGCGCGCTGTGGTTTGCTGTGTATTATTCTGGATTTAAAAGGAAAGAAGTGATTGCTCTTTCCCAGTTCCTGCATTTCCTGAGAGCAGTCTCGCTCCTAGCTTATCTTCAGACAGCCTCAGGGGTATTCCCGTGGAGTTTGGGAGTTTAATCAGGCATTGCTGGGGCATGTGAACTCTGTGTCGAGCCGCCGTTCCCATGGAGGGGAGCGCCTCTTGCAGATATTTGGGTTGGCGAGCCTGGGCTGGGGGCTGGGCTGGCTGGGAACACGCTGCGCCTTTCCTGGGGATGCGGCTGGGAATGGCCGGGGGTGACAACCCGTCTGGGGGGGTGACAACCTGCCCTGGGGGGTGATGACCCGCCCGGGGGTGGCCTGCGGGCAGCGTGGGTGGTTCCTGGGGCAGCGGGGTTTGGCTTTCGCCCCTCCAGCCCTGCTCTGCCACCTGCCTCCCTTCTTTCCCAGCCTGTGGATTTTCCTTGTAGCATCCTGGGCAGGGTCCGCTGGTCCCGGCCTGACCCGCTGCCCTCCCCCGGCCCCTCCAGCCCTGACCCAACTCCGCTGCTCATTTTATTTCAGGGAATCTTGAATTCGGCAGAGAATCAGGACCCAGGTGGAAATGCCCAATGCCGGGCTCTGCTTCACTGGTGAAATCGAGCGCTTTTGTTGCTGGCTCTTTAGCAGGCAGTATTTCTTTTTTTGGGGGCTGGATATATTCCTGGCAAGTAAAATGACGGATGCTCTGTTTCGTTTCCAGTGGCAGCGTTTCAGATTCCTTGCTCCAGGGCAGGAGCCGAGCGAACTCTGATTCCGGAGGAGCTCTGGTACCTTGGCAGCTTAAAGGCCACGGGGCTTGCTTGAATGACAAGCGGCACCGAGTGCGGGGAAAGCTCTAGAGAGGCGATTTTGTGCGGTGTGCCCTCCATCTCTTGCAGGAGTGAGAGCCCACTGAGTGGGGAGGCAGCTTTTTATTGTCTTCGTGCTTCATAGGCAGACCAGGTGGTGGTGGAAAGGTGATGCATAGAAGGGTGGTGAGCCCGGCCTGGCTGATGAGCAGGGATGCTCCCTGAGTAGATGAGGAGGAGCACAAAGTCTTGGGGCTTGGCCGTGTCTCTTCCCCCTGGGAGCTGCTGGACCCCTCGTACCCGGCGCTGCCTGCACCTCCTATTGTACCTGGATTGCAGGGATGGGTGCAGGTCCGGCAGCCCTGGGAGCACCGTCCCACGGCATCAGGCAGCCCATCACCAGGGATGCTGGGATGAAACATGAGGGATGGAGGTCCATGCACTGGAGGGGGACAGGGCAGATTGGGGAAGGCTCCTCAGCCACTTTTGTCCCACCAGGATGGACACGAGGTGTGTGCAGGGCTGCACGCAGGGCCTGGGGTGGTGCTGGCAGCAGGCTGGGCTTGCCCGTCCCTGCCCGAGTGCCTCTGCCCTTTTTTCTGCTGGTGGATATGACCCCAGCGAGGGGTGCTGGCAGCTGGGCAGTCAGACCTGCCCCCCAAAACCTCTCAAGCCTCTCCAATCCACTGGGGTTACTGGGAGCGATTCCCCCAGGCACCAAGGTGGGCTGTGATGCCTGGGCCATGGACCCCATTGCTGCAGCAATCTTTGGCAGTGCTCAGCGAGGCTGTGGGGCTGCGAGGGGCTGACCTGGGCTCTCTGAGGGCTGCTGCCCCCTCCAAAAACCATGCCGGTCTTATTCCCTCCGTCCCCAACCCTGGCCAAGCAGCCTTCCTCCCATTTCTCTTCTTCCTCCGATTTCCCTCCTGCCAGTGAAGCCAAGCAAAATGCTACGCTGACCAAAAATAACAACCGCCGGCAGATCCAGACAATGGATAAACCCCCGGCGAGGGCGAGGGCGACCCGAATCCTCCCGGAGGAAGACGGGATTATTCGCCATCCTCTCAGACATCTGTCAATAGCCGCCGTGTATGGACCGCAGCAGCTTTCCGACGGTGCCGCCGCCTCCCTGGCGGTAACTGCGATTCCTCCAAAGCGGTCGCCTTCGGGAGCGGGTTCATGCAGGGGGCTCGGGGGGGAACATGAGCCTTAATTGCACTGGTGCAGAAGCAGCAGGGACCCAGCCCTGCGGGGTGTTTCTGGTGTGAGCGGCGCAGATGCGTCTTGGATACCCATGTCTTGTTCAGCTCCCAGAGCGGTGCTGGCCAGGCTGGGTGCTCACCGCACCCGTGCTGGCACAGCTCCTGTGCTCGCTTGGTCCGCGGGGTGCAGGCACCCTGCCACTGCTGCCTTTGAGGTGGGGGTCTCCTCACTGTGAGGTCCCCAGCACCCATTAATGACCAAACTCAAACGCACTGAGCTGGCCCTGATGCTCTCAAGTGCACACGCATTCTGCCAATGCACTTCTTGCTCGCCAGTGGTGACGGTGACACAGGGGCTGGCGCGGGTGCACCAGCCCATCCCACCACCAGCTCTCCTGGCACCTGGAGCAGCTGCCCCCACGGAGCTGCCTGGTGGGACATGGAGGAGTGAGGTTTTGAGAGGGCTGGGGGCACAAGAGGACCTCCCCAGGCTGGGGCTGCTCTTGGAGGTGGCACTGGTGGTTTTGGGGCACTATGGAGGTGTCACTTGGAGGTGGCACTGGTGGATTTGGGCACCATGGAGGTGGCACTTGGAGGTGGCACTGATGGATTTGGGGCTCTTTACCATCAAATATTCCCACGCGGCTGCACCTACAACTTTTTTCCTTATTTTTAATTAACTTCTCGCAGCTCTACGCCTGCTGATCAGTCTCTCTGTGACCTGGTTGTCAGTTAGACCCCAAGTAATTTACTCTGTAATCACCCCATCTGTTAACAGGAGCGATTCACACGTCTGAGCTTGGCCTTGGCGGGCTGTGTGAGGGTCTCCTGGGGAGAAGCCTTGCTTGGGGCGCCCCAGCCCTTTGCGGTGGCTCTCGGGGTGCCCGTTGTTGCTGGCATCTGTTGCCAGGCAGTGCCTGCCTCCCCGTTGACCTTAGGACATTCAGCCTGGTCTACTGAAAGTCACATCCCTGAAATCACCTTGGGGACTTCCCTTGGTGGAGGGGACACCAGGGACTAGCTGGACCAAAGCGCTGGGGTCCCTCCAGGAAGGTCTGTGGGGACTTTGGGGTGTGCAGGGGGTTCTACTGGGCTGGGAGCGATGCTGCATCTCCAGGGGGGCAGCGGTGGGCGATGCCAGGCGGGGGAGTGGGCGAGCGGCAGAGCCGTGCCACCGTGCGTGAATGTCAGATGCTGCTTGGCTGCGAGCGGGGCTCGTGTGAGCGCAGATCTGTTCAATCCCATTTGGAGGGGGGGGAAAGGCGGGAGGGGCCCTTCCTGAGGCTCAATCTGGTAGGTTTTAGTTACAGTCGTTTTAGGATTTGGGCAGCGAATTGGCACAGCTTTGGCATGGGGAGGCGGCGGGGGGATTGATGAGTGCTTGGGAGGGGAGGCTGCCAAGGCTCCCTCGTCCCCCCAGATTGGGGAAGGGGGAGTCTGTGCAGGTGGGGAGCAGCCCCCGGGGCTGAGCAGCGTGGCCGTCACCCTGTTCTCTGGGCAGCAGCTGGGCGAGCGGAGGAGGAGGCGTCTGGCGTTGTCCGCAGGGCACCCGCAGCCCCGCAGTGCTCGGGTGGACGCTTCCAATCGTGTTATCTCCATAACCGCCCGGCTCCGGCCGCTCCGAGTGGCAGCGGAGATAAGTGGATTTCCAGGGAGTGCCTGGTCGTCTGACATTTAAGACTCCTTAATCCGTAACCACCACCACCCTGCGGAGCCAGGACGCAGCTACGTTTCCCAGCCGGGCAGCGTGGGGTAGCCCCGGGCACAGCTCGATCACTGTGGTGGTGGCTCTGGCTGTGCCAGCACCACAGCTCACCGGGCAGTCGGGTATGCGCAGGCCTGGCCATAGGGTGAGGTACATGGAGATGGTGGCATCCCTGGGGACATCTTTGTCCTCCCACAGTGGTAACTTCCATGGCTGTCCAGGGCACATCGGTGATGGGCTCTGCCTTGCCTGGGTGCATTTCCCTGTGTCAGGCATCCCTGTGTGGCTGTGCCTTAGCAGCACAGTGTGCCAGCAGGTTCGGAAGCCCGCAGCAGCCATGGGTCTATTTAAGGAAACCCACCACCACCCTTTGCTGGAGCCCACCTGGGGAGGTGGCGTCACCTCCTGCCTCTCAGCTGGTCCCCTGCCGGATGGTGGCACAGCCTCACTGCGCTGTGCTGGGAGGACATGCCTGGCAGGACACGTCCCTGGCCCTCGCTGACCAGGCCGCGTGTGCGTCCAGAGCTGCGCTTGGGAGACACCACCAGAGCAGAGTGGCTGCCTGCACGGAGGAGATGGGTGAAAGCCACTGTGTGCGCCATGATGATTTGCCATCTGCTTCCAGGGCTAACTCCAGATGCTGGATTTAATCTTCCATAGCCTTTTTAATTCAGGAGTTGGCTTCTTAACGTCCCTCAGTGCCACCTCGGCAGCAGACATGAGCAGAGTGGCTGCCATGACCGGCCCTTCGAAGGATGTTCTGGAGCATGGGAGATGAACTATGTCCATGCGAGTTGCCCATCTGTCGACCCGTCAGACCTATGGCTCGTTAACCTGCAAATGCCCAGCGTGAGACTTCACGTTTCTGACACTGCCCAAACCTCCCCCAGGCCTGGGCGTCCTTGTCCTCAGAAAATGCAGTGGGTGATGGTAACTTCATGGTGCATCCAGGAGTCGATCTTCTGGCTGGACCAGTTTTTGGGAGGATGACTGCGAAGAGCGGAGCTTGGGGGCTGTTGGGTTGACAGAGGTTGCAAACAGCGTGGGTGATGAGTGTGCTTGTTTTTGCCTCAGGGTGTCCGTGCCTGGTTATCACACGCTGTGCTCTCCCTGAATGGATCTCCTCCAGGGACATTCAGCCTTGGCAAATTGCTGCTTGATTTTTCCCTTGGTTCACCTTGTTTCTCCACGCGGCTTTGGCAGAAGCAGCAGCCCAGAGATGACAGTGCCATGGGTCTGTACCCTGTCTGGCTGGGACCCCAGCAGCTTAGGACTTGCTGGTGCTTCCCTCTGCGATCAGAGAGGTCCAGTAGCCCTTTGGTCTGGCACCTGCTGCCTGACTTCTGCTTGGTGAGGCTGTGATGAGATGTCACCACTGGCTTTGACTTGACCCATCTCACCCAGTGGAGGGAGCAGCAGGTCGACTGCTGTGGGAACTGGGTACCCGGCAGCTGAGCCGGGTGTTGTGGCGCTGGGGCTGGAGCTGCCTTGAACCTTGTCCTGGTGTTGTTTGTTCTCCTGAGCCTTTGACCTGTGTTGCAGCTGGACCCTCTGACTCATGCTGGTGCTGCAGTGCAGTGGTCCTGTCCTGCCTACTGTTTTTTCTCAACCCAAGGTGTGTTTCAGACACCAGGATGCCTCAAGGATGTCTTGGGACTCCTACTCTGCAGTGCTGGCCACCCCGAGGCCGAGTCCGTGGCTGTTGGCCGGTGCGGTTGAGGAGCATGGGGGCCACCTCTGTCCCCCCTCTGGAGCTGCAGGTGGTTCCTTCAGTTGGGCAGGTGCCTCCAGCCTTGGAGAGGGATGGGTGCGGGTGTCCTTACCTCTGCCCGTGGTGCAGCCGAGTCTGTCCCATCCATCCTTCTGTTCATCCGTCCATCACCAGCACTTTCCGAGGGAGGTGGGAGCCGCCCTGGGCGGGCGGCCATGTGGTTAAGGGGGAGGAAGCGGGGACAAAAACCCAGCGGAGGGGACAATTACCGCCTTTCTCAAGGCTGAAAAGACGACGGGGTCCCTTCCGTCCTCTGTCTGCTCTGAGCGGACAAACCCGCCGCCCCTGGTGCCCACCCAGTGCCCAGGGATTAGAAAAAAGCCGAACTTTTATTTTCTCCCTTTGTCTCCGGAGCCCGGGAGCAGCTCAGCTTCGCCTTTGCTGCTTTCTTCTCCCTTTACGGCCGTGTCTGTGCACGGCTGACCAACCGGAGGCTTTTCTGGGAGGAGGTTGATTTATTTAAAATTAAAGGAAAGCAGAAGTTCTTTCTCGAAGGCGAGACTTTTTACATTGGCAGGAGCTGATGGCTTTCCAGTGATGCAGTGAAATAACACAGAGGAGGGGGCTGGAAATCGCAGTTTGTCATTTTTTTTATAAGAAACGAAGCTGCTGCCCCCCTGACGGTGAATGGTGCCCATCATCAGGGAGACTCAGTCCGTCAGATGGGGATGGTTTCTATGGGTGCTGGACCTCCAGTGATCCTTTTGTGCCCTTTTCTTCTGTCGGAGCCATTAGGACTATTGCAGCACGGCCCCCAAGGGCAGCGCTGTGCCGGGATGCAGGAACCACGGGGCAGAGTGAAGGGGGATGTGGGGGTGCTGGGCAGCCCTGGGGAGAAGAGAGCCCCCTTTTCCCCCAGAGCACGGGATAGCACTGCTGCCTCGTCCCAGCCAAGCATCCTGGGTGCAGGTTTTTGGGGTGACCCACAGAAGTGGTTCTGGGTGGGAGTGGGCAGGGTGAAGCGGGTGACACTCAAGTGACAGCCTGGCCTGGGTGCTGTAGCTCACTGGTCGCCCTGAGGCACCCGACTTTCAGGCTCTTCCCACAGTTGCTGGCTCAGCCTGTACCTGGGAGGAGCGGAGTCCTGCAAAGGGCCGGGGACGCCCCGGGGTGTGTTGGGGCCTCCCGACCTTGGTGGTGTCCCCTTGAACCCTGGCGTCCCTCCAGGCTGCTAAGCTGCTGCTGAAAGGCCCAGGCGAGGGAGCCCATCACGTGCCCCTTAATGCCACTGGACTAAGCACCTTCTGACAGGGACCCAGATGACGCTACCGTCACCTTCCCATGGGATGGGGGCTGGAAAAGGGTCAGAAACAGGATGGGGTGGCCCTTGTGGTCTTTACTCGGGTCAATCATAAAGAAGGGATTAAGATCATTCATTCCTCCCCCCGCTGCAATTAGCAATCCAGCTGGGCAGAGGCTGGCAAGGAGCACCTGAGATGTCTGCTGTGCTGGGTGGTCCCGCCGTGTTGGGGTGCGGGGAGCACCCCCTTTGTGCAAATAAGCCAGGCACCCCATGGCAAACAGGTCCTGGGGTGCCTGTGGGGGACAGCGTGGGGACACACCTGCCACCGTGGGCGAACACGAGCTCTGGGGGGCTGGAGGGCAGCGCTGGGTGGTCACACACGGCAGGAGCTGGCGACGGCAGAGCGGTGGCTGGGACAATGGCAGGGCTGTGCGGTGGCACTGCTTGGCACAGCTCAGTACCGTTCGGCATGGCTGGGCACAGCTGTGCACAGTTCGGTACAGCACCCTGTGCCAGCAGCCGGGCACAGCCTCGTGTGGCTGGGGCTGAGGGGAGCATGGCGGTGTGCCCCTTGTCCCCACGGGTGACAGGGCAGCTGTGCTGGGTGGACCGGGGTGGTCTTGTCCCACAGTGCCACCAGCCACAGTGGTGGGTGCTTGGGGGTTTGTGCTCCAGGCTCTGCAGCCATCAGTGCTGATCCGAGGAGGCTGTGGCTGGTGGGGGCTGGGAGCTGCTGGCACCCAGTTTAGGCAGCAGGGTGGGACCAGCGGGCAGCTGCCTGCTAGAGCCAGCTGGGGAAGGCCGGCCGATACCGCTGGCTACAGATGTGAAATGATGGAGATAGTGACCAACAGTGTTCCTCCAGTCAGCGCTTCGGCACCTGGACCCCGCCACGCTTGCCGTGGGGCTGGGGATCCCCTCGGTGTGCTGGCGAGCCCCCGGCGGGCACAGCTTGGGCTCTGTGCCAGGGCGGTGTGAGCTGAGCTCCTGCTGTCTCTTCTGCTCTGCTCCTGGTTGTGGCCGGAGACCCTGGTTAATGCCACGTCAGCACCACGGTTACAAGACCACGAGGCCGGTAAATCCCGGACCAATCGTCCCGGCGCTGCTCCCTGCTCGGCGGCCGAGCTCCCGCCACGCCGCGGGACGGAAGAGGCGCAGGGCCGCAGGAAAGGCGGCCGCGGGCAGGCGGCAGATAACGCCGCCGGGCGCTTTATCTCACATCCTCCCGTCCGGTGCTTTTCCTGCCGCGCTCCCCACTCCCGCCCCGGCGCCTGGTGCTTTTGGTGTTAAGGTGTGACCCATCCTGACGCCTCCAGGGACGGGTCCCCCATCTCCCCGGCCGCTGGGGATGGGTGCCCCAGCTGCATGGCGGCGGCTCACCCACACTGCCAGCACTCATGTGGGGGGCACCCCGGCCCCCTCCTCGTGTCCCCCCGCCTGGCTCGGGGAAGGGCATCCTGTCCTGCCCCCGCAGCGCTCCCTCCCCACGTGGCCTGGCCAGCTCCAGGCTGGAACCCGAGCCCTGCATCGATCCGCGCTGCGTCTCAAATCCCGCAGCAGCTGAAGCAAGCGGTTTTTGTGCGAGGGCGGGGAGGTTTCTCCGCAGGCGAGCTGGCTCTGGCACCGGGCTGAGACGGGCTGTCTTCCTCCGCCAGTGCTGTGGTGTTTGGCACAGGGACCTTGTCCCCGTCAGTGCCATAATGGCGATGGCTGCAGCTCGGCCTCTGAGCTGTGTCCATGGGGAAGGGTCTGGGGCTGTAGCAGGGCTGGGGTTGCGTTGCAGCTCGACTGTGACAAAGGGGACACAAAGGGTAATGGATGAGCAGGAGTGGGGTGCAGGGATGCCCCTCGCTCTGCTGCATCGTCCCCCAGCAGGAGCAGGAGTCCCAGCAGAGCTTTCTGCACATGGCAACAAACCTGCCCAGACTCTGGAGGCTGCTGGGGTGGAGGGACAGGGTGGGCGAGGGGCCTCCTCCCGGCGCTGCCCTCCCCCAGCTGCTGCCGGGGTGGGGACGTGGGTTCCTGCTCCGCTAAGCCCTGCAGCTTTTCTCCTCTAAAGCCTGATTACTCTGGCGGTGCCTGTGCGTGCGTGCGTGCTCAGGAGGGGAGGAGGAGAAATTTCACAACAACAAGTGTTTGCAGCCACGCTGGGCCCAGCTGCCCCGGAACTGCCCCAGGGACGGCGGCATTGCCCCCATTCTGGGGAGTGGTGCTGAGCGGGGCTCTTGCTGTCACCGCTGAGCCCCTGCCTCTGCTGGAGCGGCCGGGTGCCCGCGGTGGGCGAGCGGGCAGAGAACGCCGGGGCATGGCAGGAGGTCAGCGCTGGGATGCTCTGGCTCCCTGGGGGCTTTGAAGGTGGATGCTGCAGCTCCTCGTGGGGCTTGGAAGTGGATGCTGCAGCTTCTGATGGGGTTTGGAGGTGGACACCAAAGCTGCCCATGGGACTCGGAGGCAGACGCTGCAGCTCTTGGTGGGGTTTGGAGGTGGACACTGCAGTTCCTCATGTGGCTTCCTTCCCCTGCCCAGCGCTGGTGTGTGGTGCTGGCCTGGGGACAGGGGTCCAGGACAAGGAGGAGGAAAAGGAGGAGGAGCGGGAGGGTGAGGGGCACAGCTGAACCCGAGCTGGGTGAGCAGCACCTTCCTGGGAAGTGTGGGACGCAGCCCTGCAACCTGCCGGCTCTGTGGCACCCAGCCGGGGGGACATCGGTGGCCGCAGGGTGGGAACCGAGCGCCCCTCGCACGAGCTCTGGCTGCCGGCTCGGGAACATCCCATGGGCGCCTGTGGTCCTGTCTGGTGTGGGGCCACACGCCGCTGGAGTGGAGCAGGAGATGAGCCCCGTGACTGCCCCGGAGCTGCAGCCCCTGGGGGAGGAGAGCTGGGCACACAGAGCCTTTAAGCATCACGATGCCATTGCTACCAGGCCAGGACTTCCCCAGTGACCCCCCAGTTCTGTCTGGATGGCGACGCTTTTAAAGAGCAGCGGAACGGATCCCCACCGAGGTCCGTTCCCTGGAGTTCCTTTGTTTGTGGTGCTGAGACTTCCATGGCAGGGGGAGGAAGGGCCGCTTTGAAAAGCCCGTTGGCTCTTGCCAGCGCTAACTCTCTTTTCTTTTCCACTTCCAGAGCCGCGTGTTGTGTACCAGAGCCGCAGAGTATGTCTGTGCACTGAGATCGGACTGAAGCCCTCAGCAGCCGGCGCTGGAGGAGACGCCTTGTTGATGAACGTTCCCATCTGAGCATTCCCTGGCGGCTGCTGCTACCAGAAGGGCTTTGGGGGTCTTTTGCTTTGGCATTGGGGGTGGGTTTTGGGGTTTTTTTTGCATTTGTGTTTTTTTTTTTTTTTTTTTTAATTTTGGGTTTGGTTTTGTTATTGTGCTCTGGGCATCATGTCAAATTCGGGCTCCCATCAAGACACTGGGAACAAGCCAGAGACCGAAAAAAATAACCAAGATGACTCTCAACCCCCTGTCAACTCCGAGAGGAGGAACAAAAGTGGAATAATAAGTGAACCTTTGAACAAAAGTCTTAAGAAGTCCCGTCCACTCTCCCACTATTCCACCTTTGGTAGCAGCAGCTCGGTAAGCGAACATTCAGAGAAAGGCAACCTCTTAGCTAATGGCAACGAAGCGACTGTGGATAAAAGTCATTCTACCTCAAAGCACAAAAACATCTCTAGTATGCTGAGCAAATTAGACCGGGTGTCAGAGCTCTCCGCAGAAGGACAGACCGCCCTACAACAGTTTGCTCAGTCGACAGAAATGCTCAAAAGAGTGGTACAGGAGCATCTTCCTCTAGCGAGCGACCACGGGACTGGTATCTCTGACATGGAGGCAGTCTCAGCTGCAGAGACAATGAACGGCCCCTCTGATTTTCCTTACCTGGGGGCTTTTCCCATCAACCCAGGCCTTTTCATTATGACCCCTGCCGGCGTGTTTCTGGCAGAGAGCGCGCTCCATATGGCTGGCTTGGCAGAGTATCCCATGCAGAATGAGTTGGCATCTGCCATCA
Source organism: Patagioenas fasciata (assembly GCF_037038585.1). NCBI lineage: Eukaryota > Metazoa > Chordata > Aves > Columbiformes > Columbidae > Patagioenas > Patagioenas fasciata. The sequence goes on along the minus strand of NC_092533.1, from coordinate 17,144,044 downwards.
ATTCGGGGAAAAAGAAACGGAAAAGATGCGGCATGTGCCCGCCCTGCCGAAGACGGATAAACTGCGAGCAGTGCAGCAGTTGTAGGAATCGCAAAACTGGCCACCAGATTTGCAAATTCCGAAAATGTGAAGAACTCAAAAAGAAGCCTTCTGCAGCACTGGAGGTAACCGGCCCCTCTCAGGCACCCTAACCCTTCCTCGGGCTGCGCTCCTGGGTTCGGATCTTGCCCTAGATAATAAAACACCTGGTACTTCTTACTTTTTTATTTTTCCCTTTTCCATTAACAGTTCTCACAGTGAGATGTGTGCTCTGCCCGGTGCCCCAGTCCCTGCCCTCCCTTACGTACTGGGGTTGGTTGGCCTGGGGAGGAGGGAGCCAGGGTCTTCCCCTGGGGTCCCTGGGTGCAGGGGGCTTTACTCTCCCCTTCGCAAGCATGGGCAGCAGTGGGTCCTGCTTGAATTCAGTGCTGGCGTCCCTTGTCCTGGGGGGCTGTGGCTTCCCAAGCCATGGAGCAGCTTCTGACCCGGCCATGGGGTCAGAGGATGGGGAGGCAGGAGACAGCTTTTTGGGGTAGAGTTTCAGGGTAGTCGGTGGTGGTGAGACCCACAGCCATGGTGCGGCCAGAGTCCAGCCCCTTCGCGCTGAGCAGGAGCAAAGGGGTGCTTGGTTTGGGGTGGGAAGAGGCTGCGGTGTGCGCCAGGCTGTGCCGGGTGTCCCTGGGCCGGTGTCTGTGCAGGCGGTCAGGGTGAGTCCCTGCGGCACTCGCTGGGGATCCCGGTGTCCCCGATGTGAGGCTTTCGGGACATACTCAGGCTGTCACCGCCTGCCACCAGCACGGACTACATCCACCCGTGGGTGTTGCCCTTGGCCGAGAGCCGCTGCCAGCCGCCGTTGGGTTGAGGTGCTAATGGCCAAATCCGCCGGGGAGGTGCGATATTCGCGTGGGGGGCGCTGGAAAAGTCCGGTGACTCGGGTCATTGTGTGGGTCTGAAATTCAGCCAGGGCCCTGGGCAGCTGTGGTGGCGTGGTGTGGCGTTCCATGGCATGGGTGAGGCGCTGGGACACGTTGTGAGGGTTGCGCAGGGGCACACGGCTCTGGCAGAACCTGCGCTGGGCCAAGACCCATCAGCCGGGTCCCCCATGTGTTACAGTTAAGCCAGGTTTGATTTTTCTGGGAACTGATCTTGCCATCAGTTATTCTTCCCACCACGGAGCACATCCCCAAAGCTGGTGAGGGCTTGAAGTCACCCAGACATCAGCTGGATAGGGGATCCTGGCGCAAGGGCATTGCCCATCCTCTGGTTGTCCCGAGGAGACAACCCACCGTTTTCACAGCCACGTTGTACGATTTTCAATTAGCATCAGCTCTGAATGAATAGTGAAGGAGAAAAAAAAAACCTGTTTGGGCGGTGGGGATGAGGAGAGGGGGCTGTGTCTTTCAAAAGCCGCTGTATTGCTAAATTATATTCTTGTTCTAATTTGCTGAGTCAGTGATCTGGAAAAAGGGAGAAAGGGAAAATAAAAAAGTTCATCTTTTCCGAACAGTCCTAAATCGGGTCAATAGACTCGGAGCTCGAAGCAGCCGGAGGAGCTGCTCCCTTCTCCCAGCGCTGCTCCGGGCCCGTAGATGATAAATAGCCCATGAAACAGTCACCCCCTTGATTGGTTTCCCCATCCTGTGGCTGGCTGAGAAATTGAAGCCACTAAAACAGGGCTCTTCATGTGACAGAGTTGGACCCCACAGAGGGTGGGTCCCCATCCCTCCTGGGCACAACCATAGGTGTGTTGAGGCTGAAGAGATGCTGTGCTGGTGGGGATGGACGCCTGGACAGATGTGGGTTGCTCCAGGGCATCACCATCCCCTTTTCAGAGCAGATCCTCCCCTCTGTCAGGATATCCACTTGTGCAGCCTGTCGGTGTTGACAGAGTTGAATGAGATTGTGGCCGTATGTAGCTGGGTCAGGGATGCTGGGACCCCCGCTGATGTCCCAAGGCCACCTGGGTAAACGACAGGGTTTTTAGGTCTCAGCCCGTGTCAACCAGCGTTGGTAGTGCATTGCATTGGGCCAACCCTAGGGCAGCCAGTGGCACCTGCCTTGTGGTGGAGACTCATGGACTCTGGACTCCATGAACTGCTGATCCTGGTGGGGTGTCATCACACCGTAGTGCTGATGCTGGCACAGGAAAAGGCTGTTTGTTGGCCTTTTATATGGGGCTGAAAAGTTCACAGGCCTTTTGAAGCATCATCCTGCTCTGCGGGGACCTGTTCCATTGCCTAGGAGAACAGCAGTGGTGGTGACTCTGGTCTGCCAACCCTGCATGTCCAGAGAGGCATTCTTGGGAGCCCGGACAGGGACCATGGCTGTGATTAAACATTGATCTAAAATCAAGCGGGAAAAAAATAGAATTAAATGTTTATGGCAGCATAAAAATCGGGGTAAATTCCTCTACCACTGTTAAGCTTTATCTGAACATCTACAGAGCACGAATAACTGGTCGCCACTGGTGTCCTGGTGCGGTGGTGTCCAGCTGAGGCTCTGAGGCAGCCGAGGCAGGTTAGATGCTCAGAGCAGGCAGCAGTGTGTCCCTGCCCTGACCAGGCTCCTCCAGGCTCTGCCAGGGCCAGCAACCCCTGGAGTTGTCATGGGAGCCGGTGGCCAACGCTGGACAGGTTGCCATGGGCTTGTCTCCAGAGCTGTAGGTCACACAAAGGTCATGGATAGTAGGGATTTGACTCGATAGAGCTGTTCTCCATCTGGAGAAGCCTTGGTGAAGTGCCTTGGTGTCCCAGCTAATGCTGCTGTAGGGTCACCACCACCACCACCACTCACATGAGTCTCGATAGACAGAGACTTTTCACCAAGGCCTGTCGTGACAGGACAAAGGGAAACAGTTTTAAACTGAACATAGGGAAGAAATGTTCTGTGATGGGGGTGATGAGACACTGGGACAGGCTGCCCAGAGAAGCTGTGGTGCCCCATCCCTGGATGTGTTCAAGGCCGGGTTGAACATGGCTTTGAGCAACCTGGTCTAGTGGAAGATGTCCCTGCCCATGGTGGTGGTTGGACTGCATGGTCTGTGAAGGTCTCTTCCAACCCAAACCCTCCTGTGATTTCATGATTGTGGGGACAAGGCGGGGATCTATCCTGGGCATCCATGTTAGAGCTGGTTGTCTGTTTTCCTTCAGTAACGGAGAGGCAGAGGTGTCTAAGGTGATCCGTATCAGACATCTCCTCTCAGACCCCTTGGGAGCTCCTCCCTTTGTTCCTCTCTCCTGGGATGATGTACCTCAGTAGATGGCCCTTGCCAGCAAGTCTGTCACACTCAGCCCTGCAGGTCCTGCATCCCACACCTTGGGCGGGATCCATCATTGGTGATGTGCTTTGCCACAGCCCAGTGCATGGTGGCCAGAGGCACTTGTGTCTTCCCCAGATGCCAGGTTATGTATTGCAGAGACCTTTGGGGAAGCGCTGATGCCTGGAGCTCTCTGCCTGTTGGCTGCCCCAGCTCAGTTTGCCCTGAGGACCAGACATAGTCTGAGAGCAGAAGGTGCAGCCTGTCAGCAGCCCAACTGGGCGGCACCATCTCTTACCCTTTCTTGCCTTTCATGCCCCCTCCCCTTGCCCAAGCCTCATCTTTGGTCATGGTGCCTGTGGAAGTGAGCACGTTGGGGTCCCTCCCTCGTGGCTGTGGGGACACACTGCCCTGGTTACTCCTTGAGGCTTGGTGGGTGTCTTGAGCCAAGAGAAGGACACAATGAGAGCTTGCTGGCTCCTGCGTGGGATTAGGGACCTGAACGTGGCATGGTTTTGACTATTGGGACAACACAAGGTGCCCTAGCCCTGCACAATGCCTGGAGCTGGTGCTGGAGCTGAGGCTGGCTGTCCCCTCCACCACTTTATGGCAGCCCAGCTGCTGCCTCATGCCTGTCACCGCAGCCTGTGGCTTGTTTCCCATTGGTGTCCCTTGTTTGGAAATGCAGGAACTGAAGGGCCCTCTGAGGCACGTCCTCGTCGTGGTTGTGTGGCCCTATCTGCTGGCTAGCATGGCTTGGCCTTGCTTGGGGGCTGTTGGCATTGAGAGACATTGTGGCCCTTGTGTACTCCACCCATGGTCTCATGAACGTTGCACGGACTTCCTACTCCATCCATCTGGGAAACATTCTCCCTCCAGAGGACCACAGAGCCACTGAGGCCATTGGCCCACACCACCTTTCCTGGAGGTGGCTTCAAAGAGGTCTTGTCTGTTGCTGGGCACTTTGTTTTGTGTTGGATTGGGCCCAGTGGGACTCATCCCTCATGCCCTGCGAGATGCCTGGAGGTCCCCTGTGGTCCTCAGGTCTGCTTTGCTGGGGACAAGGTTGTTCATCGCGGCCGGGTGGCAGCAGCATGATGTCCCCAGTGTCCCGAGCTACTCCTGGGTCTGGTGGCCCCAAGCCCAGCCAGTTCACTTCTGCCTCAGTTTCCCCCTAAATGCCCTCCTAAACCCAGCTGTTGGCTGGGCTTCTGTTTGATGGGTGCCTGTCCGTGGCAGGGGAGGTGGGGGCTGGCAGCGAGGGGTCCACCATGCTTGGCCATGCCGGCTCGCCGCGGCCCAGCCATTGTGCTCGCTATCGGACGAGGGGAAGTCGGGGGCCGCGCCATTGTGCCGGCTGCGGCGCGGGGACACAGGAACAATGGCTGAGCTGCTGTGCTGGGCAGGGGGGCAGCGGGGGGAGCCCTGGCTTCCTCTGGCCACCATCCCGGCATTTGCCGGTGGGCTGGGAGCCTCAGGATGCACGGCTGTGCTGGGGGGTGCTGAGCCCAGGCTGGTGCCAGAGCCTGTGCCGGGGATGGAGCGGGGGGGTGCATAACCCCGGTGCCACACGGCTGTACCGGACCCGACCTAATGCCTTGTCCCTTCTCCTGTCCCCCTCCCTGTCTCTCTTCCTTTCCAGAAGGTGATGCTTCCCACAGGAGCCGCGTTCAGATGGTTCCAGTAGGAACGGGGATCCCAAAGCTCTGTCATCCAAGTGCAATGTCACTGCTTGCTTGTGTTGTCTCAGGCAAGGGATTTTGGCTGAAATGAATGGATGCACCTGTGTCTCTTTAGAACCAAAAATATTTTCTCGCAAATCTCATTCCTGTTTTTATAATTTTTTTTTTTTTTTGCGTTTGTTTTAACATCTTCGAGTCCTAGTCAGACATTTAACTGCTTTTCAAATAAAAATAATTAAAAGAAAAAAACAATGGATCTGTAAAGTACCAAGACTTAATAGACAGAGTATGGACAATCAGTTTCTTTCTGTGTTTTGGTGTTGATGTTGTTTATGTGTGAAAGATGCAGTACTTGTGTAGGGAATGTAAATTTACAGTAACCTTTTTAAATCTAGTTACTAATAAGCACTACTGTAATTTAGCACAGTTGTTTAATTGCACCCTCATTTATACTTTTTATTTGATTCTTTCCCATCATACCATAGAGTGGATAGTTTCTAGAATGCCTCAACTTCATGTTTATAAATGAGAATATGTTTAAAGCGATGTAGTATCCCTTTTCCTAGCCATTCACCTATGTAAGTTTAACCCGCAAGAGGTTCGGTATAAAAGGTGGAAGAAAACAATTGCTACACAACTGGCTGTCTTCGAAAAGGAAAAAAAAAGGAAAAAAAAAGAGAAAAAAAAGTCATTGTTAGTTTATTAATATAGAACAAGAAACACTGCGTACAGAAAAACCTCCTAATTGCAATGGTTTACTCCTAGAAGTAATTTTTGTAAACTTACTGAAGTTAAAAATCAAAATAAAAATAATATTGCAGGACCTGTGCTGAAGCAGTTACGAAAAGTGATATTTCTCTTCTGTTCAAATCCCCGTCTCTCCAGCTCTCTCTACATCATTAAATTGAAATGCTGTTTGTAATGTTTTAGCGATCCAGGCTGTTTTTGTGAATAAAATGAATGCATGTTTTGTGTCATGATTTACAGCTTTGTTATTTCTCTCCCACCCCCCTCTCCAGCCATCCTGGCCCCCCAGTGCTGATGGCAGTTGGTTCCCCGTGCCCCCACCTGCCCCTGTCCCCACTGCTGCCAGACGCGGTCCCCACCGGGTCCCCGGGGATCCTGGTGGTGCCGTGGCTCGTGGCTCGGTGGTGGCTGGTGCGGGCGGGTGGTGCGATGGGATGGGACGATGGGATGGGACGGTGTGATGGGCTGAACCGGAGCCACCCCGGCTGCCCAACCTCAGGGTTAACCCCGCAGCAGCTGGGCTCAGCCAGCCCGGCTCCTCCCGCGGGTGTTTCCCATCTTGACCCGCCTGGAGTTGTACCGAGGAGCCCAACACCATTTGTTTTTGGTAAAATAATATAATTGATGTACCACGGAGAACCACAGTGAGGCTCGTTTTGTCGCGACATGTCCAGAACTTGCTGCTAAAGGTGAGTGGGCTCAGGAGGCCGAGAGGGTGGTGCAGCTGATGGTTTTCTGGTGTGGCCAGTGTGGCCGGCACTGGGTCAGTGGGAGCCATTGCGGACGGAGGGCACAGGGGATGGGCTCAGCGCTGGACAAGCTGGCAGGGCCACTGCCGGTGCCTGGTGCTCGGCATCGCGCTGGCAGGTGGGCTGTGTGTCCCCTGCCACCCCTGGGGCTCTCCTGGCCACATGGGCAGGGTTGTCCCAGCCTGGGATCTACCTGGGCCTGGCAGCGCTGGCTCTGCCTCCCTGGGATGAGGTAGCCACAGCCTTTGTCCCTGGCTCTGGCCAGCGTTTGGGACAGCATCTGTTGGCCAGACGTGTGCCCACAGGAGAGGGGGGTGACAGTGATGTGTGTGCTCCATCCCTGCTGGGCAGTGACCTGCTGGGACCGAGCGGAAAGTCCTTGGGGAAAATTGCCCCAAATGTGCCCCCAGCATCCCCCACCTGGCTGGCCCACAGCTCCTGGGGAGGTTCGTAGCCCGTCACCCGGGTCAGACTCATGGCTGAGCCCAGGGGTGCTTGTGGTGACAACTGGAGCTCACTGTGACGGTGATGGGGCCAGACCAGCATGGGGAGGGACAAAGCTGAAGGCTTTCAGGGGCAGACGGACGCTCTGGCACCCCAGGAGTGCTCCGGTCATGGTAACCCAGAGCGGGCCCCGGCCGGGGCGGCACTGGCCAGGGGCTGTGGGGAGCTGGTCCCAGTTCGTGCTGCTTGGGCAACAGCCGAAATCACTTAGCAAGAATGTGCTAGGGGGGGTGTTACGGGAAAAAGGAGTCTGGCTGTTCTTTTATGACTGTGGCTAACGGCTGGGACTGTGTGAACGCACAGTCCTGGCACCTGGGGGGGACCCAGCCCCCACCCCATGCTGGGAGAGCGTCCTGCGAGCGGCATGCAGGGCCCTTCCTCCCAGCCTTATATGATCCCCGGGGGCGGCGTGGGGGGGCTGATTCATCCCACCAGCAGCAAAAACTGGGGTCTGCCCCACAGGACGGTGTCCCTGTCACCACGCCAGGGGTGTGCTCGGTGCTGTGGGTGCAGTGCGGGGGCTGCCATCGGCGCGGGCTGGTGCTCGGTGAAGGTGCCGCTGGGGCAGCTGCAGATGTGGCAAACCAGGCTGTGCCACACTCTGCTACCTGGCCCCCAGGGACAGCAGTGTCCCCACCTCTACTCTCACCCACCCAGGAAGCTACAAGCACAGGGCGTGTGTCCCCCATCACACCTTGGGCATGTTGTGGTAGCCAAAACCTTCCCTAGAGCCCTTGAGAGAGGTCTGGGGCAGCACCCGGCCCCTGTGGGGGGAGCACAGGGGAGGACGGTGCAGCTGCTGTGCACAGTGCTGCTGCCTGGACAGGCTGGGGCTTGGGGACGATGCCCTGCCGGAGCCCCTGCCCTAGTGCCACAGCGAGCCCAGTGCTGCCATTGCCTGCGTGCTCCTCCAGCCAGGGCACTGCCAGGGGACACAGGCTCTGCTGGGACCCTGGGTGTCAGCGGAGGAGGTGGGCACTGCCAGGGAGGGGAGCCACAGCAGAACACGCGGTGTTTGCAGGACGTTGGCATTAGCAGGGGATGAGGAGAGCAGAGGCTTCCCCCCGCGGGAAAACAGCTTGGGGAGAAAGGACGGAGCCAGAGATATGGAGGGATGCAATCCCTGCCTGCAAGTGGCGTGGGGAGGTGGGAGATCGGGTGCTGGGGTTGTGGGCTGGCTCCTCCACCTCAGATGTACCTCATCTCCATGCTGGGCTGCATCTGCACCTCCCTGGTGTATGTAGGTGGAGGCTCTGTGCTCTCTGATCAGTGCTGCCAAACACCCTCCTCAGGCATCCCCGGAGGGTGAAGCCCACCCTCTCCACCCTGCTCAGCCACAGTGCCCCTGTCAGCCACAACCCCTGTGCGGGTTGTCCCCACTGCCTGCCCAGCTGCTGCTAGGGATGTGGCATCCAAGCTGCTGTCCCCAGGGCTGGGCACCCGAGTGGCCACCGGCAGCCAGGTGGGATGAGGAGCTTGGGTGCTCCCACAAGGGCTGGCCTGAGGTTGTTATTAATTAAAATCCTCATTAAACAGAGTTAGCAGAAGGGCAACACAACCTGCTGCAGCCCCTATAGCGTGCTGTCCCAGAAGGTATGGCCACGTCTGAGCCTCTCCTTGACCTTGGTGGCTCCACATGGGAAGGTGCCAGCAAGTGATGCCAGGAGGAGATGGACCCTGGCGTGGGGCTGGTGCAGTGGCACAGCGGCCGTGCCAGCAGGAGTTTGCATGGTGGAGCTGGCCAGGCTGGGACAGGATCGTGTCTGGAGCCCTGACTCGGGGGTGAGCTGCAGCAGAGTCAGTAGCAAGAGCTGCAACCTCTGCGCGGGTGCCAGAGACACGTCCTGTCCTGCCATGGGGACACCTAGTGCCTTGGGGAGGTGCTGGGCTGGCTGAGGGGTGTCACACATCCCTCTCTGCAGCTGGACCCACTGCTTCCCCTGTGTTTGGGGTGCCTCGTCCCACCATCCCCGGGACTGCAATTAGCGGCCTGACCCTGGGCTGACCCGTCCCCCAGCGCGGGGATGGAGCAGGATGCAGGAAACGCCAAACAAAATGTGCTTCAGTGGAGCCGGATGGCCGGCTCACCACGAGCGCCACCGGCCAGGCATGACCTCCCCAGCCCGCTCTTGCTGCCAGGGCAGCCACGCTCCCCACGAGGCCTCGGGGGTGTGGGGAGGGGGCTGGTGGGACCACGAAGGGCTGTGGGCTGCAAAATCCTCAGTGGTGGGACAGGAATGGTCAGGAGCATCGAGTCCTGGGAGCTGCTGGGTGACCCAGTGGTTTACCCTGAGGGCAAGAGGGTAGTAGCAGGCTGGGGAGGTGGGATCAGCTCAGGCTTGCTTAGTAGGGACATCGCACATCCTGGGGGGCTGTGGGATCAAGGCAGTCTGGCAAGCCCCACATCTAGCATGTCCTGCAAGGTGGGAGCATCTGTGGATGCTCTGCAGTGTGTCCTGGTGCTGAGCAGCCCCACTGCAGCTGGACATGACCAGTGCAGGTCTGCCCAGGCTGACTGTCCCTCAGCAGGCAGGGACAGCGGTGGGGGATGCTCAGCCCCTCACAGCTGGCTTTGCTCAGGCTGCCTCCTTGTCTTCAAGGCTGGAACCTGCGGCTGCTGGGTCAGCTCGCTTGGGAGCCGTAATCTAAATAAACCTCCCCCAGTTCAGCTCCCCGCAGCTGGCCAGGTGACCTTCCCCATGTCACACAGCTCCTGGGACATTTCTGGCCCAATTTTCAGCTGTGGCTGAAGTTCTTCCTGGTAGTTGCCCGTTTTTCAAATTCAGGCTAAGGATCCCTCGTCTCCTCATAGCTTCTCCACTGGGAATGAGCGCTGTGTTGGCTTCTTTCCCCAGGAACTGCTTGAGCCGAGGTGTGGGATGGGGGGCGTGAGGGTCTCACCAGGATTCTGGGATGCTGCTCACATTACTGTCTTGGTATCAGAGTCTGAAAGGGGCTTTTCTCTGTGAAAGGGAACCACGAGAAATCCTCCATCCCTTGAAGGCCTGACATCCACATTAATCTACCTCTGGGACTTTCAGGCTTCCTGACCTACCACCACAGGTTGAGATCCCTCTGTGCCTGAGCCAGGGCAGGAGGAAGTTTAGCCAGCAGCATCCTTGGAAAGGATCCTGTAGGTGTGAGCTGACATCCATTCCTGTGTCCCACCAGCCCACCCAGGGATGTGCTGGGTCCCCAGCAAGGCAGAGCTGCAGCTCCAGCTGGCCAAGTGCCCTGGCTGGCCGCCCTGCTGCGGCGCTGCGGGAGGCTGGGGATGTTGCTGCAGGGATCACTGGGCGGTTTCTGTAGCTGGGGCTGCACAGAAGCTGCTTGAGGTTCTCCTGCCCTGGGGACGGATGTGGCACGGGACCTGGCACCTCGCCTGCAGCTCAGCAGCGCTGCCTCTGTGGAGGAAGCTGTCTTGTTCTGGGGTCTCAGCTCCCATCCTTGCACCCCATAGTCTGAAGAAGTGCTTGGAGTGTGCTGGTTTTGCTTGTATGAATGAGAACATCTATTGCATCCCTAGCTCCTCCAGCCTCAGCACTATATCCCACCCTCAAGCACCCCACGGCAAGGAAGAGCCTGTGGGCAACAAGGACCATCTGGCCTGGTTGAGCAGTAGTGTCCCTCTTTTTAGCCAACAACAGTGCCCGATTTTTCCTGATGACCATGGAGGTGCCTCCCGATTCGAGCCACACTGGAGCTGTTCTGCCCTTCCAGCCCGTGTCTGCTGGCTACAAAGCCCACGCCAAGCCGCGGCAGCTCCCGCTAAATCGGGGACTCGCCGCTGTGCCAAGGCCGGTTTCAACACTGCGTCAAGATGTTTTAAGGCCAGAGCAGTCAGGATTTGTGAGAAATAGGTCGTCCTGTGACAGCAGAAGGAGGCTACTCAGTGCAAGACGCTGTGCTATCGGGCAGGGGAGGGAGTGGCTGGCGCGGCATTAGCCTTCAACCTCTGGGTGACCAAGGGTGACTGGCAGTGGCTGAGCAGGGGCTTAGCAGAGGTGGCAGGTACCAGTCCAGGGTGGGGGGTTTGCAGCCTGGAACCTGCCTCCCTGTTGGCTAGATGTGGATGCTGACCAGCCTTGGTGAAGCATTGGTCGCAGGGTGTTGTGCTGCAAGTGGACATGGTGCTTGTGAAGGTGCCCAGCTGGCACCGTGGGCAGCAGGAACACCAGACCAGGCTGCCCTGTCCTTGTCCCCCCTAACAGACCTGCAGCCCCTTGAGCCTCTGATCCAGGCCTGGGGGAATGAGATGCCCCCGGGGCAGGAAGGGTGTCCTGTGCTCTCCTGCCGTGCCTTTGGGCCCTTGGGCTGGTGTCTCCTGCAGCTGGACTGGCTGGACACTGTACCCTGAGCCTGTCTCATATCACAGCCCGTCTCTCTGAGCCCAAGCAAGGCTGGGACAAACTGGAGGAGCTGCTGGCCTGTGTATTGTGGGCAAACCCACCAGCCAACATACTTAGAGCAGGTTATACCAAACCCAGGAAGGCTCCAAGAACAGGGCAAGCATGGATGAGGCCTCCTAAATTATTCAGTTCCTTTTCTTCAGTGTGCCAACTGGTGCCATCTAGTTTCTGGCCTTGCCTGTTCTCTTCCTGGTGGAAGAGGAATGATGCCCAGGGTATTTCATAAGGCCAACCTCTGCCATGAGGGTTCCTCATGGACAGGAACAAGACAATAGGAAAATCTCCTCCTCTCTTACTTGCCCATGCCATAGCATTGTTTTGCCCTGGCAGAGCCCTGGGTTTCTGCAGCTCCTCATCACCCCTTACTGTTGTGGGGTCAGCCTCTTGTCTTGGGGGACACGGGTGTGGGCAATGTCAGTGCCCACTTGCCTTCTGGCCATGAGGGCTGGGACTGCAGCAGTGCACATCAGGCGAGCTCACCTCCAGGAGCCAAGCACTGGGAACTCGATAAGTACATCCCGCTCGACCTTTACAGTCATTAATTTCTGCATTTTATCTCACTTGCTGTCCGTGTTCTTTTTAAAGCTCCGTCTGTTGTGGGTAACGATACCTCCAGCAGTGGCACGGCCGTGAGCAGATTCAGTTTTCCAGCATCAGGAGCGGACCAGCCAGGAGAATGGAGCCCATGATGGACTCTCAGGTCCTGTACCTCTTTCCTGAAGACCTGGATCATGCTGGACCCTGGCAGTGCTCAGCACAGCTCAGCAGCTCCCAGTGACCCTCTGGATGCCCTCGCTCATGTGGTGGTGGCATCGCCAGCACTGACATCCTTCTATCTTGCCATCGTGCACACAAGTCTCCTGCTGAGCGACGTGGGCACCATCCCAGTGGGAGATGATCCCTCAGGACAGCTCTGCACCCAGCCAGCCTGCCTGAGCCAGAGACCCGCTTTGCCCTGCTGCAAGGGCAAGGCCAGTAAAGCCAGAGGCTTTAGTCTAGGTTTTTCTGGGTGTTTTTAACCTGCAGCATGTAGGATGAAACCAGCCTGGGGCAGAGCCCACTCACATGCTCCCCATGCCCTGCAGCAAGGCATGGGGTGCAGGTGTTTGGCTCTGCTGGCCCCCAGGGCTCCCACCCGCAATGAGTCCTAACATTTCTCCACTGAGACAGCCGCAGGGGGAGATACAAATTGGCTTTGCTGCAAGTAGGTGCATGTGTAATGGGGGCTCCCTTCCCGCCCAGCTCTGGTCCCTGGATCTCCCAAGCTGACTGGTGGCCCCCACCATCATCCTGGAGTTGGTTTCTGCCGTGGTCTCTCACGGGAGAAGCAAGAGCACGGTGGGGGCTGAGGTGCAGGGCGATGGAGAAGGCATGGCTGGGGTTAGGGCAGGGCAAGACATGAGAAGAAGGAGACTGTATGGAGCAAGAGGGAAGAGAGAAAAGGGCGGGAGAAGAGGTGGGAGCTGGGGATGAAAAAGGGACATGGTGGGGATGGGTGTCCTTGGAGAAAACCCAATCAGCTGGTTACAGGGCATGGTGGAGGTCTTGGTGCCCACACGTCCTATCCGCTCCCATCAGGAGGTGGGTCATTAGGGATCCAGGATATTAAGCCCCAGCCTGTAAGACCAGCAGCAGGACTGAGCTGGGCCCGATGGTGCCGACCTGCTCGTGCCCTGGGGAGGGTTTGCAGCCTGAGTCAGCTCTCCAGCACCGTGCAGAGCTGCCGGCTCTGTCCTCCCACCTCCATTTTCTTACGTCTCCAGACAAAGTGACCATTTATCCGCCTGGATTTCAAGCTGTGTGCGCAGCCCAGCGCTGCCCCTTCGGCTGGACACGGGGAGGAAGAGGAATGCAACCAGGCAGGTTTGTGCAAACACAGGCACTGCGTGGTCCCCCTTGGTCTTTAGTCTGGTAAGCAAAATCAGCATCTAATCCAGATCAAACAGGACTTTAGCTCCTGTCAAAGGACTGATCCCCTATTCTGCCCAGGCTGTGGTATTTAAAGGGACATGACCAGGTTAAGTACAGCTAGAAACAAAGGGTTTGTGAAAATAATCGTAATAAAAAATAACAACAACAAAAGCTGGGGAGGATTAGTGGGAAGAGAGACTGTAATGAAATATAACTGCTAAAGAAAACTGTGGTTAATGGAGACATCTCCCTGGAGCATTTGAAACCTCAGGTAGTGGAGGAGGAAAGAGATAAGTGAAACCACTCATGAACCAGCAGCAAAACAGAGCAGGATGTTCCTGGATAAGGGCAAGATCTCCTCTCCTCTCCTCTCCTCTCCTCTCCTCTCCTCTCCTCTCCTCTCCTCTCCTCTCCTCTCCTCTCCTCTCCTCTCCTCTCCTCTCCTCTCCTCTCCTCTCCTCTCCTCTCCTCTCCTCTCCTCTCCTCTCCTCTCCTCTCCTCTCCTCTCCTCTCCTCTCCTCTCCTCTCCTCTCCTCTCCTCTCCTCTCCTCTCCTCCTCTCCTCTCCTCTCCTCTCCTCTCCTCTCCTCTCCTCTCCTCTCCTCTCCTCTCCTCTCCTCTCCTCTCCTCTCCTCTCCTCTCCTCTCCTCTCCTCTCCTCTCCTCTCCTCTCCTCTCCTCTCCTCTCCTCTCCTCTCCTCTCCTCTCCTCTCCTCTCCTCTCCTCTCCTCTCCTCTCCTCTCCTCTCCTCTCCTCTCCTCTCCTCTCCTCTCCTCTCCTCTCCTCTCCTCTCCTCTCCTCTCCTCTCCTCTCCTCTCCTCTCCTCTCCTCTCCTCTCCTCTCCTCTCCTCTCCTCTCCTCTCCTCTCCTCTCCTCTCCTCTCCTCTCCTCTCTCTTTTCCTCCCGCGATGTCTCCTGTGCTGGCACAGCCCCACCGTGCTGCAGCCCCCAGATAGGATTTAGCCACCCGACTTCTCCTGACCTTAATAACTGGCGCTGACTTAACTGGGAGTCTGGTGGCTAAATCCCGCGTGAGTCTGGAAGTGTAGGAGTCAGTGTCACAAGTAATTTATTCCACGCATCTCTCATCCCCCTAAACTTGGGGAAGCCAGTTCTTGACACAGATGCTGGTGTTGCCACAGCCCTGGTTGAGCAGATCTACAGCAGCCTCTCTTTATACCCGGTTTTCTCCTTTTCCTTCTTTCCCTTGCAGCTGCTGGCTTGCCCAGGCTGGAAAACAAAACCCTGCTTAGTCCCCGCTCCAAGCCCAGGAACAGGCGCCCACCTAGACCCAGGCAAAGCCCCTGCTGCTCACAGCACCATGGAGCATCCTTCTAGCCCTGGACAAGTCCCAGACCAGCCACCTCCGAAGAGGGGAAAAACGCCCCAAAAATGTGACCAGATTACAGTATAGCCCCTACAAACAAGGTCTAGCCCACTTGTGGGTGCTGCACATAGATGTTGCATCCTGGGGACCTCAGTCTTGCTCTGTGGTTGCCATGGACCCAATGCAGCTCTTCTGCTTCATCCCATGTGTGCTGAGGTTGGAGGACCAGAGGAAACTCTTCAGACGAGCTCTGTGGTGCCTGGGCTGGGTGAGTGCAGGGTGGTAATGCCCCATGCTGGGGCTGCCTGTTGATCCTCCCACTGGCTACATGGGATGGACCTTGTGGTTGGAGAGTTCAGGCTGGGTTACAGCCTCTGCTGCAGTCTGAACATCATATTCATACACCAGTCGCATTTTTTTGGCATCTTTCCCCTCTTTGGAGGGGGTCAGAGCCTGTCCTGCCTTGGCGAGGCAAGTACTGCTGGCCCGGGCAGTAGTGGTCATCCTTGTCCTGTTCCTCCTGAAGGGTCCTGTGCATTTGTTTGGTCCCAGTGACCATTGTTTGCCCTCACCAAGTAGACTCTGCCTTCTCTTCCACTGTCCCATAGAGCTCTGTTGAGACGTGAAATTCTTCTGGTGGCAGAAGGTCGTGGAAGAAGTTGTCCTCCCTGCAACAGCCAGGTAGGAAGGGCCATCATCACCTCCATCTGCCCCCAGGAGGGTGGACCAGACGGGTGTCGCATTGGCTAGGTGTGAAGCCAAGTACCTGATGAGCTAGCACCCAACTTTGAACTGTCCTGCATGTTACAACTTCCCAACCTGGCACTGAAAGATTAGGGCAAAGAAAGCTAGAAAGAAGAGAAAACACAAGCATCCCATTTCCATCTTGCAAAGTCTCCTCACCAGGGCTGGCAGCATCTCGTACCTGCTTGCCCTACCTGCTGCCCTTCTCGGGACATTGGCTGCTGGTACGGGGGTGCTCAGACCTCGGGGAGCCCCGGCGCCTTGGCTGCCTCTGCTCTGCTGGAGGAGCTGGTTTTCCGGAGGCTGAGCGTATTCTGTGACATTCGCAGCCTGCAAACTAATCTGCAAACAACCATTTCCAGAGTCTGATAATTCACCCAAATGTGCGTGCAACTCCTCGGGGAACGGAGCAGCCCCATCGGGGCCCAGCACAGTCGTTGCATTCCCGATTTCAGGTGAGGCAGTGGGAAAGCTTCCTGGTCCTGCTTGGTGGGCAAACTATGTTCTCAGAAATGACCACGAAGTTTTGCTTAAATTTTGGAGATAAAAATGTAGTCTAACTCAACCACAAAGCATGGACAATTTCAAGCAGGCAGTTGATGTGTGGCAAAAAGTATACTTGGGCTGTGGGAATAAGCGAGGTTGTGTTGTTTTGGCTGTTAAGTCAAAAACCCAGGAGAAAGAAATTACTTTGGGTCAACCCAAAATGAACAGTTCTAGATATTCTTTCTGAAACAAAAAAGTGTTTCTTGGACAGGAGGAGGCACTCAGTTTTATTCACTGCTGATATTAACTGCATTTCTAGACGGATTATAAGTGAAAAGTTGCAAAGTTCCTCTGAAACCACGGAAGTTGAAAAGAAACACTTTGCTTATTCCAAGATAACAGATGCTCTTTGTCCTTTCGAACGGAGCCCAAATTCACAAATAATTATGGTCTCTCTGAAACTAGAGATTTCAGTGGATAAACTATTAGTGTGAACAATTCCAGGCGGGTTGCCTAGTTGGGAAGCCAGTGATTGACCCAAGACAGGTTCTGTTCTTCCTACATCATCACCCAGAGGATGCAGAGTGCTGGGCAACCTTCCTTTTGTGTGCTGCTACCTCCCTGCTGGGCAGTGCTTGGTGGGACGGTTGGTGGTGCAGCCATGGTCCTCTGGCCAGGACGGAGGCTCGACTTGCTGGTGTTGGGTAGTTCATCCTCCTGGCTCTGCCTGTGGATCCAGTGCTGGAGCTCAGAGCAGAGACAGGGCCATCATCGACCTGCAGCACTGTCTGTGACCCCGTGACTACAGCAGGGCTGTAGGACCCTCCCTGGGAACGCGTTAGGGTGTGCAGCTCACAATACCCCTGCTCATCCCCCCTGCAACGTGCATCTCCATGGCGGCACCGAGCCGTCCCGTGCCTTCGCATGCCTGTGCTCCTGCTCCTTGCCGAGGCAGCCTGCGAGCAGGCAGGACCCTGAGCGAGTCACCAGCCTCAGGGGACCACAAACACTCTGTGTCCTTCTGGCATAGCCTTTTCAGTCAAATTTCTGTGTCTGTTTTGGCAGGGTGCAGATCTGAGCTCCCTGGGGCTCTCACTCAGGCAGGATTTGGCCCATCAGGAGGAGCTCCTGCCTTCCCCGTCCCTCCTCCCGGATCAGCTGTGTGGGCTGCAGCATTGCCTCCCCTCCCTGAGGAGGGGTTTGGCCAGGGACACCCATTAGTCCTTTTGGACGGCTCCTCTTGCCCTTCCTCAGGCAGGATCAGAGCACTAGAGCTGCTCAGGGTGTCATCTGGGCTGGGACAGCCTCTTGCCCCATGTCCCATCCCCAGGAGCTCCCGTAGCCAACCTTTGTGCTGTGCTTCCCCAGCACTGGTTATGCAAGTGCCTTTGGAAGCAAGACAAAATTACTGCAGGAAGAAATCATCATATAGCTCTGGTGGGAAAAGATATTATCCTGCATCGCTAGCGAGACCAGCCGTCGGCAGGTAGGGCCCGGAGGAGAGCTGCGTTGCAGGATGATGGCTGATAAGATGCCCGGTCCTGCTCCGATGGCCTCGAGAGAGGGAAGCGCTGCGCTGTGAAGCTATGGAAACGGCCAGGCTGGGTGGGAGCTGTAATTGGGCCACTCGCATCGCAGCCGTGCAGGCAGGTACGCCTGCATCCTTTGTGTGCACGCACGCCGGGAAGAGCGGAGCCGCGGGAACAGCGATGCGAAAGTTGCTCCACTGGAAGCATCAGCTCTGCCGGCAGCTGCCCCCGGCCGTCCTCCCCTCCCCGGCCCCCCGCTCTGCCTTTGAGTCACCTCGGCAGCGTGATGGCTGCATCCGCCCCGCGCGAAGGTCACGCTTAAAAGCATTGGACATGGCTGGGCGCGGAGGTGGGAGAGACGCGGCACAAGTCGCATCGCGTTTGAAGGAGTTGCGGCCAGGGCAAACCTCCCCAACGTGCCCTTCGAGGAAGGGGCTCCAACAGCCTTTCATTATTTGCCAAGAAACGTAAGCCCAGAGGTCCGTGAAATTGTCAGGATGTGTGAAATCAGTCACCGCTGGGCAGCTCTCCCGCACGACCATTTTAAATATTTAACACGTTGATTATACAACATTTGTATTGAAATGCTGGTGTGGGCCCAGACCTGAGGCTTTGTGGGGGGGGATTTGGGATTTGGCCGCCCTGCCCCGGGCCCTGGCAGCCGCCGCGGTGCCGGCGGGGGGGACGGTGTGGGGGCAGCGGGAGGCAGCGGGAGGCGCTCAGGCAGCGAGTCGCTCCTGCTCGGGAGCCTCCGAGTGACAAACGCGCTCAGGAGCAGGAATTCATTCCTGTAAATATGTTTGCATTATTTATTTTAAACATTTTTATAAATCATAATAGGAGAGACATCTGCTGTTAAAACTGCAAACTGCATTCATGCCTAGGGCAAGGCGGGAAGAGGCTTTTCCCCGGGAAACCTTGGAAAACTTTGGGGACCATGGCAGGTTTGGGGGAAGCAGGGGGGTAAACGCAGAGGGGGCATTTTCCTGGCGTGAGTTACACACCGAGCCTGCCCACTCCTTCCTGGGGTCTTTATTTAAACACCTACAATCCTCCCTCCTGCTCCAGCCCTCTCACTTTTGACACCTCTTTACATGAAGCTTTATCATGAGGATGGCATCTTGCTCTTGCTTTCCTGATGGCCCAAAGTAGAACTCCCTGCTCCTCTGCTGTGATACAGCATGTGGGTACTGGTGGGTCTCATTTCCCTCAGGTGTGGCAGAGGGATCTGAAAGGGATCTGCAGGCAGGGCTCTTGATCGATGGCACAGCACAAAAACAACCTCTCCCCAAGCCTGGTGGCATTTGCAGGTCCCAAGAGCTTCTGGAGACGGTGGTGGCTCATCCTGGGCGAGGGGAGGAAGCTCCGGGTGACTCTGACTCACGGCTTCGCAAGATTAATTGCCGGGCGCTGCAGGAGGTTTATCACTGCCACCCGCGGCTCGCCGCATCTCGCCTCTCGCCGCATCTCGCCTCTCGCCGCATCTCGCCTCTTGCCGAGGCTGTGGGCTGCTCTGCCCGCCGTCGCTGCGCGGACGGGGTGAGGAGGAGCCCCCAGCTCCCTTCTCCGTCGGGGTGCATCGGGTGCTGTGGTGGAGCCGCGAGTCGCTGTGAGGGGGAGGCAACGGTGAATTATCTCCTCCCTGCACACCCTGGAGACAGCCCCATCCATCAGCTCGGGTGCCCTGGGGTGCAGAGAGTTCCAGATCTGTTGTCTGGATGGGTCATGCTGTCCTCTTCCTCAGCTCCCTGTGCCCTCAAGGCAAGTGTTCTTTGGGTTGGGCTCTTGCTGCCACTCTTGGCTCATTTTTTTGAGCCTTGTTACCTTGCAGTGAGGCCCACCATGGAAAGCAGGTGGCAAATCCACTCCCCAGGGTGTCCTCTCCATCCTGACGTCCGCAGCCGTTCGGTCCCCCAGCACTGACAAGCTCAGCAACTGTGATGAACAAAATCTTTTGCATAATCAATAATTAACGTCTGGGGTTTCCAAGCAGCTAATTAATCTCTTGGTGAAGCGTGAAAAAAATATTTAGAATAAATGTAGGTGTTTTCAAGCCAGGTGAGCAGAGGTTCACACACAACCCAGGCTCTTCTGTCAACCCGTGTCCTTTCTAAACATCCCTGGAGAGCTGCTTGCTCCAAGTGATGCTATTCATTGCCAGGGAGTGGACCATATTGATCATAAATATTTGCCTAATGAGATCATATCTGCTTTCCAGCATATGCAATGAGTGACCTCAAAAGGCCTGGTGTCCTTTGGGTAAGCTTGCAAAGAGCTTAATTGTCCAGCTGAGTCTTGCAGGTCTGGAGGTGAGCTGCACTGGGTCTGTGTGGTGGGGTCAGTTCAGCCCCAGCCATGCTGTCAGAACGGGAAAACTGGAGGCAGGGAACAGATCTGCCTGGGATGTGTAAGAGCATCCACTTGTGCTCCCATCCAAAAGCTGAGAAATGCAGCACATAAACTATTCAGGCTTCAGGTCTAGGCAAAGATTTGAGAGAATTTCTCTGGGTCACTGGTTTCAGATTCAGGGAATCTCACAGGCTTCATTCAGTGGAACATCTCATCCCCAATAGACTCCTACTTGAGAAACTTCCACCAGGTTCACTACAAGTTCCAGAAGCAGTTGGGGTCAGGTACCCCAGCCCTGGGGCAAGGCTTTTATCCAATTTCAGGTAATGGTGCGGCAGCAAAGTCCCTGAAGCACCCAATTCTCCCTGTGACTTTCGGGGAACCTCTGTGGCTCTCCCTGTTGTAGACCTGTGAGGTCTGGTAGATAAATGCCATGCCAGATATACAGTTGTGTCTCCTCACTGGTGAGCAGGGACAGGGCTTTGTAGGTCTTCGACCGGGTCTCCAACAAACACCTCTCCGCTCTGTGCTCACACCGGGGCTTGCTGCAGTCCGTCTACGTGCGAGCAGGCTGTGAATTTGCTCTTCCCAGCGCTGGCTCCTCAGCTCGTCCCAGAATAGCCAAGTCACTGACTCGTGGCTCATTTTGAATAATTGCCAAGCAGCTGCAGCTGTCCTTGACTTTATCTCTGCTCCAGTGTGGCTTTGCCCAGCTCCACAAGTTCACACTAGGAGACTCCACTCCCCTTTCCCAGAATAGAAGACATCCAGGGCCCAGCGTCAGCAAGTTTAGCAGCTGTGGGAAGTGGTATCCTTTGAGCAATCAGTAATTAGTCTGGTTGAAAGGCCAGAGTCCTTGTGGCTAATGAGTAGCTCAAGATGAGACCTATGATCTTCTGACCCTCTTTAAGTTTTACTGGTGACTTCCAAAGACTTCCTGACTTGCTCTCATCTTTGTGCCAGCTCACAAATGGCCTTCTGTCATGGAAGTTGGTCCTCTCCAGATGATCCAAAGCTCATGGTCAGATCTTGCCCAGTCAGTTCTGGTTATCTCCGGTTCCTCCTTCTGCACACTGCTCTTGGCCACCTCTTTCCATCACACCTTCTACATCCCTGCTCACTTACAGTCTCCTGTGTAACTCTCTATAACTGTCATGTCCAGTGCTGCCATCGCTGTGAACCAGGGTTGGCTTTGGTCAATGCTTGTTGAGAAGACATTGTAGGCGGACTGTTGTAGGCAGAGGTACCGATGTTTGATGGTGGTGATGCATGGATCTCCTTCTGAGCCATGTAACGAACTCCTGGTGACTCCAACCCCCCTTCATCCTGTCTTCAATCTAAAAAAAAAATACAGCTCATCTTCCGAAGAGGCTTAATTATGGGAGGACTGACTTTTGGCTTTGGCTTATGCTGAGGGACTGTGAAATCAGAACACGGGGCAGATAACTCAGCCAGGGCAAGAGGTTGATTGGGTAGCACTTGCATTTCTGTGCAGATGCTTAGAGCATGCAGGAGCAGCACAGAAAATTAAGGCACGGTGGGATTACTGGATTTACCTGAGACCTATCAAGCCTTCTTGTCCATTGTTTTAACTAATAAATATCCCTGCTTCCCTACAGAAAGCTGAGCTCTTATAACAAGCGTGTTTTTTTTTTCTTTCCTTCAGAGGTGCTCCAGGCTAGAAGTATGCACAGCCCTGTGTTATCATGCATCAGCAGAGGGATGGGAACACCTTGGCCTGAGCTAATTCAGTTGATTTATTGTTCCTGATTCTTAGAGCAGTCCAGAGTATGATGGCATGAGGTCTGCTCATCTGCCTTCATGTTTGGTGGGACTGGGGTGAGGAGGGTCACAAGAGCTCAGGGCAGCTGGGGGGGACTACTGTCTCTTCTCAGCTGGAAAGGATGGTGAGAACAACAGCAATGATGCAAGATTTATCCTTGACAAGGGAAGGACTCAGGGTGACCTAATAAACAACCTTCCAGCATCTATGAGTAGGTTATCGTGAAGATGGAGCCAGATTCTTCAAAAGAGTGTATGGTGAGAGGAGGAGAGACAGCGAGTATAAGTTGAATTAAGAGCAGTTCAAACTGGTGATAAAGACACACTTTTTCCTCCATGAAGGCAGTCACACATCAGCAGGTTGCCCAGAGAAGCTGTAGAGTCTCCACCCTCTGAGGTTTTCAAGCCCCCACTGGACAATGTGATCTTACAGCTGACCGTGCTTTGGATCGCAGAGTCATAGAATCGCTTCAGTTGGAAAAAACCCTCAGGATCACCAAGTCCAACCATAACCTAACCTAACTCCAGCACTAACCCATGTCCCTAAGAACCTCATCCAAACGCCTTTTAAACCTCTCCAGGGATGGTGACTCCACCGCCGCCCTAGGCAGCCTGTTCCAATGCCCGACAGCCCTTTCTGGGAAGAATTTTTGCCTAATATCCAATCTAAACCTACCCTGGCCCAAATTGAAACCATTTCCTCTTGTCCTATCAGTTGCTACCTGGGAGAAGAGACCAACCCCCTCCATGCTACAACCTCCTTTCAGATAGTTGTAGACAGAGCAGACCTCCTGAGATCCCTTCCAACCTGAAGTACTCTGTGACACTATGATGGGGTCAATGTGGCCAAGCTCATAGGAAAGCCAACAGTCCAGGACTGCTCCACCTCCTCACATGATTAACTCTAACAAGCAGCTATTTGAGTTCCTGAAGGCTGGAAGTAGGTGGCTGCGCCATCCCTAAGGCCATGGACCACCACACACTGGCTTCCTCTGTTCTTATGCTATATGGGGCTGCTTTTTAGTCCAGATCATTTCATCAAGCTGTTCACAGCACGGCCGTATGAAGCAGCTGGTGCGATCAGAGGCACAGTGCACGTGCAGCAGCAGCACGAGGAAGAGGTTAGACTTGACCAATGGCTTCTTCAGAGGCTGGTGCACCAGGACACCATGGCCTGAAGAGCAATGGGTCATACAATGATTGTGTGTTGCTTTGGGATTCCTTGTTGGTGCTGGATCACTGAAGTCTGGTCTAGGGTAGCAGGGGTTAAACTAAGTCAAAGTGCCTGGAGAGAAACTGTTCATAACTCCTCTGGGAAAGAGGAGATTCATAAGGTCTTCTCTACCTTCCCACTAATGTCTGAGCACGGTCCTCTTCTGATCTAGGACATTGGATTTGATAGAGCCCATACCCCATCTGTGGCATCTCCTGGGCAAGTGTCCCATCCCAGGATCTTCCCAGGAATCAGAGTGAAGCAGAAGGAGACTCACAAGTTCTGGCAACCAACTGGCTGTGCCTGAGCCAAACAGGCTCAGCGGGATGCAGAGATGCTGTGGTGCCATCCCCTGCTGTGCTGCAGCCAGGCTGGAGCGCTCAGGGCCTCCAGGGAACAGCGGGACGTTGCGGTGGTTGAGTCAGTGCCTCTGAGCTCACGCTCATAAAAACCTGCAGACCACAGAGGCTGGAAAGGCTGGGGGTGCAATGTGCAATACAGCAGTGGTTTCTCCCTCTCTGGTTGCTGTGACCTCTTTTGGTGCTGAGGTTCACATCCTCTCTGGATCTGCTGGCTACACCAAAACCAAACTGGCTCTGCAAACCCTCCCAGCTCCACATGCACTTCACCACTGCGAGACAGAGAGGTCTGAAATCCCCGTGTGCTGGTGGCTTGCAGGGCAGACACCTGTCAGCGAGGCAAACCTCACCTTGGGGATGCTCGGGCTTGCTCCCACTCACACAGCCCCCCTGTTCCTGCTCAGCTGCCCTTTGGGACGTGCTCTGCTATGACAGGAGTTGGATTGATGACCCTTGTGGACCCCTTCCAACTCAGGACATTCGATGATTCTTTAGCGACTCGTCCTCCAGAAAACCTGCAGTCACACAACTATATATAGCCTGAGAGAGGCCGTGAATACAGTGACGCAGTCTAGAAGTGGTTCCTGGCTGTTCTCCAGCAGCTGGGAGCCAGGCGCCTGGTTTCGGCTTTTTAGGGTCAGTGGTGTGCAGGGGAGATGAGGGCAGGGGGGTGGCAGCATGGTGGGCTCAGAGGAGACTTCATCCTCACGTGGCTCCAACCACAGACTGGCAGGGTTAGTGTTTGGGGATCAGGAGGAGTTTCAGTGTTGTAGAGACCTAGCCCAGGACTTCACTTAGCTGAAGTTTCCTGGTAGGTGGGACTTGGAGAAGCCTGGATATGGAGGCTCATGGTGTTCCATATTGTGTGGCTGGGGACCCCTCTTTGTCCCTGAAACAGGATTGAAGGCGATCAGCACTGCAACTTCCAGGCAGGGCACAGAAACGGCTCTGATCTCACCCCCTGGTTTACTTTGTCTGGAGGATCATAAGGTCTTCTGGGTTGCAAGAACCCGTCAGAAGGGATGCACGAGCCATGACTACCAATCGTGGCTCTGGCAGGGACAAACCAGCAGGACCAACAAGCAACAAGCCAGTTAGCCCCAGTTCTCTCTGCCCAGCCCATTCTACACAGTACTCTGATGGTGCCTAACAAAGTGATGGAGACCTTGAGCTGGAGACCACGGTCAGAGAGTGTCTCCTGTGCAGAGAGGTAAAACTGGCTGTGACCAGGTGTTGGGATGGAGTCAGAAAGAGGTTGACACCTTGTTGAGTGCCATGTTCATCCTGAAATGTAGGGGAATTCAGGCTCGACCACCTTCATCTTGCTGCAGACCTGGCAGCTGCTGGGAGCATCCCTGGGCAGGAGCAGGGTGCTGCACACCCTTCCCTGGGGGATGCTGCGCCTGTGGGGATAACGGCTCTCCAAAGCAGAGGTGGGACCCAGGAGGGCACCTCTCCATTCTGGCCACCAAATCAGCTCAGCCCTTGCTACCTCTCTTCTCCAGGGACTGGACCCCACGCTGGAGAGCATCTTTGCACCCACAGCTCCGGCATCATTTCCTCCTTCCTTGCTCCACCAGCAGCTGCTGTGGAGCCCCCAGTATGGGGAGATGGGGCTGTCTGCTGGTCGGTGAGAGCTGCAGGGCTTCAGCCAGGACACACTTTGGCCCTGCTCGTGACCCAGAGCCAACGTTCAGCGCCTGGCTGTGAGTGGGAACATCTGGAGCCTGTTCCAGGCCAGACTGCAGGCTGCCTTGGCAGGATTTGGCCTGTTTGCTAGTTAAAGGCTTTTGGGAGGCATGTGCTGGAGTTCACCCCAGTCACCCCACCAGTGTGCACCCCAAAGGGGGAAATCTGGCATCACCCTCCTGCTGCAACCTGCCAGTTTGTTACACCTGCCCACACAGAGGGAAAGGCAGGAGGTGGTCAGAGCAGCCCCCACCTCCGGGGTGTGCTGGGAGCTGCTGTCAGCACCCCTCCATGTCTGGATGTGCAGATAGTTGTTCTTCCTAGGACACATACCCTTTGCCACATTAAGAAGTTGATTGTTAACGCTGGAACCTATTGATGGGACTCAGAATCAGCTTCTGGTCTGCTCCACAATTGCTCTGAATGACTCTCATGCCCAAAGATCCTGAAAGAGGTTGCCTCACTGTCTTGGGTGGTTCATCGCATGGAGAGCCTGGGCAGGCAAAGAGCGCCCTGGAAACCAAGGCACAGGGCTGGGTTTAAAACACCACACAGTGCCTGCCACTTCCCGTTCGCTGGCTGCCAGAGCAGTCCCAGTCCTCCTTACTGACCTTTGGACGTGTATGGTCAACATAATGGGAAACACACGGGAGAGGTGGATGACTCTAGAGCAACTAGGACTAAGCAGCCTGTCCAGCACCATGTCCCCATCCCTGCTCCAGCAGTGGTGTCTCTGGGTTCAGGCTGACCTCTCCCCTGCCCATACAGAGAGGTAGGGCAGCCTCCTGCACATCCAAATATTAATGAAGGATGCTGCTGCATGGAAATCTATGCCCAAATGCTCCATATCATATCGTGCAGCATATGCCTAGAGACAGGCCAACAAATTTAGACCTGAAAATGTGTATAATTGCCAGGCAGGACTTTGAGGCTGGAAGAACTTCAAGGAAAACAGAACTCATATGCCTTGACAGCTAACCCTACCTTTGCACGTTACTTAGTCTTAGCAGAGCCCAAAGGTCAAATCTGGCTCAGTCAAGAGCCTGATTCAGCTGAGAAACTTGCAGTACCTAAGTATTTGTTGGTTTGGCTCAAAAATAGAGCTCGCTAGGCTTAGCACGATATACAATATTCCCATATTGCTCTTTTTCTCTCTTCCAACTGTCTCCACAGCTTATATTTTTTAATGCATTGCCTAGAAACTGCCCTGCAGAAGCAGAAAACGCTGTCGCTGGCAGAGTATCTCACTTGGGTCAACAACACATGGCTAAGAGTAGCATGCAGGACTGGCCATGGAGACCAGTTCCGCTGGAGAACCAGGCACTCTGCCTCCCCTGAGCCCCAGCACAGGCCATCAGGCAGCAATGCCACCACCCTCTGCTTCAACACACCCTTGTCCCATGTTGTCAACCACCTTGAGGGCAACCACGGCTCTGGTAGAGGCTGGATGTCTGCAGGCAGGTCCCTAGCAGTGCTGCCATGCTGGGACAAGCAGCTTTGGTTGGTGTTAGGGGGTCTGAATGGCTTGCACTGGCTGCAGAGTGGCCTCAGAGGTGACCTACCCAGGTGGTATCCAGCTGTGTGCTGTCCCTCCCGCTAACCCTGATGCTGCCAGAGGCTCCCGCTGGCCCCTGGGCATGCCCCAGCTCTAGGAGTCATAGAATCATAGAATAACTTTGGTTGGAAGAGACCCTCAGGATCACCGAGTCCAACCATAACCTAATCTAACTCTGGCACTAACCCATGTTCCTAAGAACCTCGTCTAAATGCCTTTTAAACCCCTCCAGGGATGGTGACTCCAGCACTGCCCTGGGCAGCCTGTTCCAATGCCCCACAGCCCTTTGGGGAAGAAATTGTTCCCAGATCCAACCTCAACCTCCCCTGGCGCAACTTGAGGCCGTTTCCTCTGCTCCTGGCGCTTGTTCCTGGGGAGCAGAGCCCGACCCCCCCTGGCTCCAAGCTCCTTTCAGGCAGTTCAGAGATCAGAAGGTCTCCCCTCAGCTCCTGTTCTCCAGCTGAACCCCCCAGGCTCCTCAGCTGCTCCCATCACACTTGTGCTCCAGCCCCTCACCAGCTTCGTTGCCTCCTTTGCACTCTCTCTAATATTTCAATGTCCTTCTTCTGCTGAGGGACACAAAACCGAGTCACCTCAGCCTGCGGGAATGTCAGTCTTGTGGAGTGGGGAACCTCGTCCCAGCTCCCCTCCGCATCTTTACTCTGCATAATCTCCTCCCACGTCCTCTGCCAACCCTGAGACCCCATAGCAGCATCACCAGCCCCATCCCTGAAAACCCGTCCCTGCAGCACCATGTCCCACTGTCCTGGCCCTCACCGCTAGCGCAGCGGGGAGTTTGCGTCCTCCCAAGCGCTTATTTTCTTTCAGAAGCCAGGTGAAACCCAGTAGTTTTTAGGATCTGTGTTGGCAGAGAAGAGTGAGCAGATGGTGCCCTAAAATCCCCGCGCCCCGAAGAGTGAGCTGGTGATCATTTTTGAAGGGCTCGAGATATTTTTTTCCCAGATCCCGCTGAGTCTGGCAAGGACTATAATTGCAGCTTGGACTGGCTGGAGAGGGCAATACCCGGATGGGCTCCCTGCCTTCCAGGCTGTAATTGGGCCCTGGCGATACAAAGCACAAAGCTCTTTCCTTCCTGTTTGCTGTGCTCCCTCTGTGAAACCTTCCCCTGCCTGTGCTCTGCATGCTGGAAAATATGTAAATACCAGGGCACAGGAGAATTACTCCCTCGTGCCTGCGCCACGTCTGAAATACCCATTAAAAATATATGTTCCAAAAAGAGCACCTCTGCACTGAAGCACAAACTCTCCTGGCAATGGGGGGCTGTTTGAAGGGAGCGAGGGGGAGCGGATCAAAGGATTTCGCCGCACACGTCGCTGGGAGAAGGGACGACGCAGCCGTCCCAGCTAAATTAGCAGCAGGAACGGGGGTTTTGGAGGCTACACAAAATCAATAGGAAACGCCTGCCACTCACGCAGGAGGCTGCAATTCAGCGGCAGGGCCGCAGGGCTGTGCCGCGGGGAGGGACGCAGCCTTGGGGCTGCACAGCACGGGCTGGTGCAACAATAAGCAGGTCTGTTGAGGAGCCTTGAGGAGGTTCATCTCCAGCAGCATGGCTGTGTCAGCTCAGCACCTGTAGGATGGGCTCTGGTGGCACCACCTCCCTGTCCCCTATTCGTGAGGTCCTGTCCCAGCTTGGGATCCGGTGTGACAGGCTGGTGGGGGGAGTGCGGAGCCCAGTGCCACACGCATCCTCCTGGCCCCTTCCTGCCTCATGCCCTTGGGTGCCTGGGGAGCTAATAACACATAAATTTGTGGCAAAATCCCCCCCTCAGCTTGGCAGGGGACTCTAAATTGTCCCAAAGACTCCAAGTGATGTAGGAACACAACCTGGGTTTTCTGGGAAACCTGACAGGAGGCTCAGAGGGTCTGGAAGAAGAGGATGGTGATGCCTCCAGTCCTGGTCTCCTCCACAAACACACTTGGGGGTGCACCTGGGGCTGGGGGAGCCACTGGGCAGCGGCTCCGCTCTCCACGCTGGGCACTGGGATCTCTCAGAGCTCCAGCCGGTGAGAAAGGGCAACCCACAGAGAGGTTTTCTTCTTCTTCAAAGGAATTCAGTGTTTGGCTGGAGCTTTCAAAGGAGATTTAAAAAGAGAAGATAAAAAAGAAAGTTAAAAGCTGCCCAGTGAGGGGTGGAAACGGGAACATGGGGAGAGATCAGGGGCAGCGCTGGCAGCACAGCGATGGCAGGACACGGACCAGCGCCGGCGAGCAGCGGGGAGAAGATGAGGAGAGCCTTCATCATGCGGCTGGCCAGCCAGGGCATCTGTTCCCATCCTCCAACATCTGTGTCTGTTGTGGCAATCTGCAACCTGGATCTCTGCACCTCCAGAGCCCTGGAGAGCCCTGACCCAGCAAGAGGAGTGGAGCTGGAGGCCAGTTGTGGTGGGCGACCATAATGGGAGCCAGGGAGCCATGCCTGGGGAGTGGGGCTGGCAGCGTGGGAAGGGTGGAATGCAGCGGGGACACAGAGCGAGACACCGGGAGGGAAAATGTTAATCAACTGCAGTGCCTCCCTGAAAGGAGCCAAATGTAAATGAGATAATTAAGCTATTATTTAAAGCCGGGAGACGGTGGGGACAGGCCCGGGGTGGCCGGACTGCATTTTAATCAGCTGCCTGGCTGGGGATGGTGAGCCCATACTCTGTCCCTGCCTCAGCATCTCTTCCCCTGCATCCCTTCCTCTGCATCCCTGCCTCAGCATCTCTTCCCCTGCATCCCTTCCTCTGCATCCCTTCCTCTGCATCCCTGCCTCAGCATCCCTGCCCCTCCATCCCTGTCCCAGAACCCCTGCATCCCTGCCCCAGCACCCCTGCCCCTGCATCCCTGTCTCAGCACCCCTCCCTGTTCCTGCATCCCTTCCCCTGCGTCCCTGCCCCTGCATCTCTGTGTCCCTGCCTCAGCATCCCTTCCCCTGCATCCCCGCCTCTGCATCCCTGCTCTTGCTTCCCTTGCCCTGCATCCCCGCCTCTGCTGCCAGGCCCCTCCACGAGCTGTAGGGCTGTGGCCACACCGTGTCTCTCAGCCCAGCCACTGCTGTCTCGCTTCCCCAGGCATGCGGCCAGGTCAGGGGGTGAAGTGTCCAGGTGTGGGTGCACCTGTGTTACCACCTGTATGTGGGATTTTAGTTAGGCTGCAGGAGCCCTCTGGTGCCTCAGTTTACCTGCTTTTGCTATTTTGGATGCTAAAATTCAGTAACAAGAATAAGCAGTAGCGGTGAGGATAAATCCCCTCACGGAAAACTGGAAGATAAATGCTCCAGTGATATTGGCTGGACTCATCTCCAAAGGCAGTGACCAGCTTTGGGGAGCTTTTTTTCACCTTCTTGCATGGAGTTACAAGGTGACCAGAAGAAGTCTTAGCTTCGGAGAAGCTCTCAGCACAGTGGGGAGCTCCAAGGTCACTTGTGAACTACAATGAACCAGCAGATGTGGCAGGACAGGATTTCCTTTCTGCATTTCTCTGTTTTGGTCAAGAATAGAAAAGTAAATCACGTCCAAAGTCATCCATGACTAGGGATGTGAACTCGTTTCATTCCCTGTCATCGAGACCACCCTTCCCTGTGGTGGAAAATGCAGTTCCTGGAAGCAGAGATCTCTAAACAGCAGGCAGAAGGTGGATGGTTGTTCACTGCCTCTTCTCATGGACCAAATGGGATCTAGGTGAAATGAAGTTAGTAGGGGCCAGGTTCAAAGCAAACCAGAGGAGATGTTTGTTCTGTGGAGCGTCCTTAAGGGGAGCTCCTAGTGGCAGAGGGAGCAGGTGCTCCCACTTCACATGGGAGGTGTGAAAGTTGAAAGACAGAAGGAAAAAGCCCATGGAGAGCTCTTGAGCAGAAAGGCAACACCTCTCTAGCTCAGAAAACCCCGCTCCATGAACGTCTGGAGATCAGGAGAGCAAGAAAGCATTACAGATGCCAACCACGTTTGTAATCTCCTCCCCATGCATCAAGCATTGGCCCCAATGGAAACGGGGGACCAGGTAAGAGGAACATCTACTGTGTGCCTATAATAAAGCTCTTATCTTTCAAGAGGCTTTCTTACTGTATGGTTAAAGAGTAAATTAAAATCCTGATCCAGAGTGGCTTTCAAGTGCCTTACTCTTATTTAGGTACCTAATTCCTGCAATTTCCATTCCTTTGCTGAGCTGGGCCCTTAAATCCTGAAGACACTTCAGAAAATGTTATCCAGCATTCCCTCCTAGCAAAAGATTACTCCAGCACCCTTCCACTGCCAGTCCCCGGACCCCCGAGCACCCAGCCAGCGACAGCACTGTCCCCTGGCCACGCTTGGATGGGTCCTGTCCACGTCCCTGCCGGGGCCGCCGGTGCCGCGGGGTGGCCACAGAGGGGGATGGTATTTCCACAGCTGCCGAGGAGCACCACGCTGGCCCACCCGAGCGTGAATGCAGCCTCCCCCTGCTCTCTTTGCCCAAAGCAGCAGCTTTTTCCTTCTATCCACCCAACCAGCCAGGCTGCAGCTGCCTCCCAGGCCCGGGGAGGGACTTCAGGTGCAATCGAGCTATAAACACTTGGCACCAACAACACTGCGGTTGTGCTACGTTTTTATTTGTACGCTCAGCGTGTGCAGGGGTAGCCATTGCCTGTACACTTTCTGGATTAGGAAATGGGTTTGCATTGTTGTCCTCTCCCTTTTCGCCCTCCTCAGCTCTCCACGCGAGGTGTGTGCCGTCATCCATACTGGTGAGATCCTTTCGGGCACGGTCATGGACTGTGTCCAGGGCTCAGATCTCAGTGGCCCGAGGCAAGATCACACAGGTTTAGCTTGGCAGCTATGCTGGAAGTGCTTTATAGCTCGGAAACCATTCGAGGAATGAAGAAAGCAAATCCCATGTGATTCGCATAGCCGATCCCATAGTGATGAGGAGGTGATGCTAAGTCTGGAGTAGCACATGGCGCAGGGGTTGCAATGTCTCAGTGCAGACTGGCCATCAGATTATGTGAAATAGATTACAGGAGGTAACACGGGTGGCTCTTGTGGGGGTTTGGTTTTTTTTTTTTCACCTAGGAAATGATTTGCATTTCTCTTCTTCTTTTTTGTTCTTTTGCAAGACAAAATTAACAGCCTTTGTCTGACCTCTGAGATTTACTGCCGTCTGACTCAGTTTCCCTGACCGATCTAGCAATAACAACCTTTTCTTCCCAGACAGCAGTGTGGGAAGGTTTGTGCACCCCTTCCACAGGCAAAGCTCTGTCCGGAGCATCCGGATGGGAAGAAGTTCTGCACCCATGTGTCTTTAATCCCAGTTCCAGGACTGAGTGTTTTCCAGCCTGCTGGTGAGCATGTTGCAGAACCACACAGTTTCGTGTGCTGGAGACAGGAAGAGATGCAGACTGGGCAGCTGCCGTGGAGAGGACAAACACAGCCCGGTGCTTTCATCCCTTTGGGCTGGCTCGAGAGTGCCCGCAGTGGACCCCGGGTACGATCCATTTTGTGATGAAGGAGATGCTGCAAGAGCTCAGAGGAGGCCTCTGTCTTGGTCTTTCTGCCCATGAAGGACCCACCCAGGGTGGAAAACCCCCCTTTGCAGAGGTCTGCTTGCAGACACCTGGAGGCGGCAGAGGTGACTCCTGGCCTCGCTGCTGTATGGACAGAGGGAGGTCACCCGCCCTGGAGCTGGACACCCCCCTGAAGAGCTTTGCCACAGCACCCCCTTCGAGGCGGAAGTGTGGCCGTGAGGTGGGGGCTCCGGAGCAGGGCTGTGGACTGCACTGAGCGGGACCCGTGCCCGGAGGGGCAAAGCTTGATGCCACAGCAATGCTGGCACAGCTCAGCAGCTTCCAGCAAAGCCACTGGCACTATGGTCCCGGTCTGCTGACACCCAATGGCGAGCTGGGCGGTGCTTTCACAGCCTGCACAGTGATTCTGAGCAAATCCATCTCAGGATCAGACAAAACTAAATTAAAAAAAAAAAAAAGTCTCAGTGCCCCAAGCACGTGTAAAGTTGTTTTCTCCAGGGTTTGTCCAAACACTGAAGTTCCCCATTCTCCCAGCAGGAAGAAGAGAGAAAAATCTCCGTGCACAAAAGGCTGAAGAGCAGGCGCTGGCTGGCGAGGGTGGGACGGGGGCCAGGCCGGGCGCCGCTGCGGTGGCAGTAATTTTCCACACACGGTGGATTAGGTGAGGCTCTGTCAGGAGTGAATTCTGGTTTTTTCCCCTTTCTTCCCCAGCTCCAGAGATGGGTGTTGGATGAGAGCCCGGGAGAGGCAAGATAAAGGTCTTCTCTATCAGACAGCTGTTGAAAGATCTCAAAGAGAGAGGCAGGCATCACTCAGAGACCGTTAGAGGCAGCAAATGTGAAGGGTAAACTGTGGGACAGGTACTGTTTGTTGCCTTGAGAGGCCTTTGCAGATACCTCCTCGCCTGACCTGCAGCTGCCCCGGGCTCTCTGGGGCTCAGCGAGCTGCTGTGCCTGCCCAAAGCGCCGCAGCTGCCTCGCCAGCCAGAGGTGAGAGCATCACTGCACATCTGGCGGGAGGCAGGGATGGGGTGAACATCCACCTGTGTGGGGTAACCTCAGACCCTCCCTCCATCCCTCCCACAGTCCCCAGGGCTGGTGGCTGCCCCGGGGGGACGTGCAGGCAGCTGAGCCCAGCTCATCGCCCAGGCAGCCCCAACCCTGTCCTTGCCATCCCTCATGGCTCAGCCACAACACAGACCGGATTGAGCCAGACTGCCCCTTCCCTGAGCCGTTTCTGCCCCTCCTGCTGCGCATCAGCCCCCAAAGACCCGGGGGACGGGGGTCGGGCGCAGGGCACACACCGCCGGCCTGGCCATCGCGTTCTTGCCACGCTGCGGTGTGTCACGAATCTAATCAGATCTCACGCTCCAGGGAGCAATTCCCTTCCCCATGGGAAAGCGTGAGATGATTGCGCTGGGCCTCGCACGTGTCCCCCCGCCTGCGGCGCGGTGCCCAGCGGGGCACGGAGGCCGGGCGAGCGGGGCTGGCGGGGAGCGCTGGGGCTGCCGGGCAAGCGCGGTGTGTGGGGTTTGCCTGAGACAGGAGGGCTGGGCCACCCCAGTGTGGCCACAAGGAGCTGGCTCCCAGGACGACTTCTTGTCCCCTCCAACCCATCCATCCAGTCACTGCTCCATCCTCTCCTATCCATCCCATCCCACCCCGTTCCTTGTTTTACCCTGTCTCATCCCATCTCCTCTGTTCTATCTCTTCCCATCCTGTCCTATCCCATCTCATCGCATTCCTTCCCTTCTGTTTTATTCTGTCCCATTCCATTCCCCCTGCTTTACCCTGTCTCAACCTGTCCTGCCCCACTGGTCCTCTCCCATGCCACTCCATTCCCTCATCTCATGGCCATTTCATCCTGCTCTGCCTGTCCTGTCCTGTCCTGTCCCACCCTATCCTCCCCCCAGCAACAGCTGTGTCCCTGTCTGTGTCTCCGGGTGACAAATCTTGCGCAAGCCTCTTGTCCCGACCAGTCCCCCATGGCCATCTGTTTCTCTTCCATCCCAGCTGTGTTCCCGCTGGGTGCACGTCCCATGGTGCCAGCCATGCCACAGGCAGGAGGTGGGGCAGGGCCAGGAGACTCTCCCTCGGCTGTCACGGCACACACGTGCTTTCACACCAGGACCAGAAGCTGCTGGGAGGACAAAGAGCACAGAGCTCAGGGCAGGTCACCCCCAGGGCATCCCTCTGGCATGAATCTCCCCACAAGACCTTTTTTCTACAGCTCCTGTCCGATGCATCTACCTCCTCCTTGCACGTAGCCAGCACTGAGTCATGGACAAATGTCAAGCAGGGGCTGATTTACTCCAGATTAAGTGACCAGGGTCTGATTCTGTGGCATGCAGAAAGGACTGGTTAGAGTGGGGTCCCCGCCTTGGGGAAGGCAGGGACCAGGCTTTCACCAAGTGTTGGGGTACGGCTGCCTTTGTGATTTTTGCAGTTACCGAGGGAAATGATATAGACCTGCCCTTGACTCAGCCATTTTATAGCATCTCTTGAGCTCAGTGAAGCTGTCGCTAAACCTTGGTTGCTTTGATCATGACAAATAGGAACTGGGAAGCCAAATTCAGTGCAAAGTCACCGGCTGCCTGGGAAGCTGCTGCTTTTTCAGGTTTTAGCTGTGTAACCAGTGCGTGGTTGGTGACGCTGCCACCCACACCGCCGGGGCCAGCCAAGGTGGCCAGGATGGCACTGTCCAAGCTCCTGCTCTGGGGATCTGGAGGAGCCTTGGGGTGCTGGTGGGACTGGTCCTGCTCGTGTCTGCATTCACCTCTGTGGGAAGAGCTGGCCTGGGGGACCCTGAAGGATGGTGTCCTGGACCTCACCAACATCTTTGGCTGATGGCAGAGCTTTTGCTTTTGACTCACCAATAGTGTCTTCCTGGGCAGGAAGATACCCTGGGTGGGAAACTGGGGGGTCACAGGATTGCTGTCCCGGTTTGCTGGGTGGGAGTGAATGGCCAAGTCTCTGAGAGGACACTGGTGGCCCAGGTCGCCCAGCTTCTGGCCACCTCAGTTATCCCTGCTCCTCCGAAAGCTCAGTGGTCTTTGTGGAAGTGTGCAAGGCAGGGGACACTCTATGGGGCTGCGAGCCCCACTGAGAAATGGCCCAGGTTTGTGTTGTCCAGCCTCTGGGCTAAGGGAGCGCTCCACAAGTGCATGGACATCTCCAGGCACCCATGTGAGGTCTGTGGGTTTACTGGAGAGGCAGGCAGGCTGTGATGCCTGAGTGGGGGGTGCTGGCAGCACTGGGACTGTGTGTATCCTGTCCCCACTGTGCCAGCACAGCTGCTTCCCCATAGGGATGTCCCCACAGGGACAGCAGGTCCCCCAGCTCCTGCTGGGCTGCAGTGTGGGGTGTGCATCCATCCCTGTGTGCGCACGGGGAGGGGGGTGTCACGAGCAGGCGGTGGGATGCTTGGGGGGAACTCAGACATCCGCTCCTGCTCCCACTGTGCCTCGCTCTACTTGCCACGGTCCCCGAGCTCCCTTCCCTTCCCCTTCGCTGCCTTTTATGCAGCTTGCCCAAGGCTCCAGGGCCTGGGGATCTTTCCAGGCTTCCCCAGCTGGGTTTTGGCAGCTCTAATTTTAGGCACTTCTCAATTTTGCTTTCTCGCCACTCGGTTGAGGAAAAGCGCTTGTGCAGGGAGGCGAGCCTGGCCCTTCCCCACCGCTGCTGGCTTTGTCTTTGTCTCTCCCCCGAACGCTCCCGCCTGGTGCCTGCTGCACTGAGATGCCGGTGGACGTTAATAAGCCCCTTTTTAAAGCCTTGATCTTGCAGGGGGTGCAGCGTGGGGATGCACGTGGAGCCAGGGCCAACCCCAACCTTCAGATGGCTCACCAGACCCCCCCCAAAACACTCAGAGGGTCCCAGGTCTGGGCTGAGAGGCTGCAGGCTAGAAGGAAAGCTGGCCAAGGACATCAGACTGGCCACTTTTTAACCAGTGTGACCCAAGCCCTTCCAGTTTTGCTGCAGGAAACCCAAAAGCTAAAGGTGGATCAAAAAAAGTGATTGGATGAATCCATGCACAGAAAACCCAGCAAGAGATAATTCAGTGCTTGGGTCCTCCCTTGCACGCTGCGGGAGCTGCTGCAAGATGTAACCCTGGACCTGGCCAGCCTTAGGGCTGAGCCGACACAACTGGGGAGTTTTAATTCAAAAGTCCAATCTAAGGACAGTCATGGATGTGTGACAGGGTGTTTTGCCCCAAGTTCTTGATATGCAATTCGGATGCAAAAGTGGAGTGTAACAGCATCCCCCTCCCCACACCCTGAGGGGAAGTGTCTTCTGGGGAAGAAAAGGAGAATTTTTTCCCCGTGGAGGAAAAAATCATGTGAGGAGGACAGAGGAGGTGGCGGCAGCTGGGAGAGCGGGCTGTGCTAGCCAGGCTGGGTCCTGCCCGCAGGGCACTGCTGCTCGCACGCGAGAGGCACGTTGGGTTTTGTCCGGTGTATCTGATGGGCTTTCATCTTCCAGCGGGGAACGGCTGGGGCTGGAGCTGTCTAACTGGATTGTGAGCTGCCTGCTCCTGAAAGGACTCTGCATCCCATTATCCATAAACCTGTTCATGGCACACGGCTAATTCAGGCAATTTGCAACACGTTTATGCTGTCGATATAATAACCAACCCATCGGCCTCAGCCGGGCTGGAGCACCGTGTCATGAACAGCAATCTGCAAATCAGACTCTTAATGCCGTCCCTGCAGCGGGGGTGCGGGGCCAGTGGCAGGACCTGTGCCGTGCTCTGGTGCAGGGTATGCCACTGCGGCCTTGGGGACACCTCTGTGCTCTCCCTGCTTTTGGGGCCTCTCTGCTGCCCACGGGCAGGGGGCTGGCAGGGTCCCTAAGGAAGCGCTGCCCTGCAGGTGATAGGAAGCTTAACGGCTCCCCCCACGCTGGCACCCCTCTTGTCGCAGGTCTGCAGGACCCAAATCCAGCGTTATCAGAGGGCCGCAGCGGCGGGGGGGGGGCCCAGCTGGCTCCTCTCGCCCCCTCCGCGGAGCGGTGGGTGGACGCGGCTCTGGCTCGGCTTTGCTGCCAGATTATTTCTGGGCATCGCCGCAGCCGGGGGCTGCAGGGAGCGCGCAGGCTGCGGAGCGGGGCCGAGCCGGGAGCCGTGCGGGGGGGCGCGGCGGTGCCGGCAGCTGCGGACCCGGCCCCCCCCGCTCTCCCCTCCCGCACGTCCCCAGCGCCGGCCCCGCGGCCCCACCGTGGGTCGCCGCCCGCTGCCACCTCCGTTGCCCCCGGCGCCTCATCGCCGCTCGGCTCGTTCCGGGGCAGCCGTTTGGCTGCTGCGATGCATCACGCCGAGTGCTGCGCCAGGGCCCCCCCCCCGCTCCCTGGCCCAGGTGCCCCCTCCCGCTCGGCCGCTCCCCCCGCCTCCCGTAACCAAGGAGAGGAATCAGCAGCGGTAAGCGGCGCTGGCTGACGCAGGGCTCGCACCGCTGATCACCCGGGGCAGGAGCGGCTCCAGGCCCCCCTCGCCTCCGCCGTCACGGCCGCGCTGACCCGGTGCCGGGGGGGTCGGGGCTGATGCGGCTGTCACGCTCCCCCGGCAGACACGGCGCAGCTGCCGCTCGCAGGGCGGGATGGGGCGGGGGGAGCTGCTTCAGGGTGGCCGCGTTCACCCGGGGGGCGAACTGCTCCTCGGACACCCCCGTGCAGGTGGGCTCCTCGGGGCGATGGCCGCGGAGCGCAGCACGGAGGTTTGGCGCAGGGGGAGGGAGATGAAGGGTCGTGCCGGCCGCAGGGCCTCTTCTCCGGGTCCCACACGGGGGCTTGGGAGCATCTGCAAAGATGAACCACGCTCCCGGCAAGGATGGAGGGGGATCGCTGTGCTCAGCTGAGCTGCTTGCATGGGGGGTGGTTCGGGGGGGCCCACCAAGCGCTGTCTCCACTGCAGATCTGTGGGATGCCCAGGACGGGGCCACGTGCCCTTTCGAGAAGACGCTTGTGTGGGAGTTTGCCTCGGGGAGAGCTGCTCAGGCAGAGCTTTTCCTCCTGGCAGCCCCCACACTGCGCTCCCGACACGGCTGGCGAGCTGTGGGCGCCGGCAGAGCTGTCACAGGGCAGTGGCGCTGGGAACATCCTCCCCAGGTGGGCACAGAGCAGCCAGGCTGAGTGTCCCTGGGCACTGCGCTGTGCCAGTCGCTGGGGCTCATGCACACACACACAGTGCTGCATTTGAATCCCACCAGGGCGCCTTGAAGCTGGAGGTGATTTTCATAAACCTTCCCAGATTCAGTTTCAGTGAGATCTGGTGTTGTCTTGCATGGATGGATATGGGAAAGCCAGCTCTTGTGGACACACGTGCTTTGTGGGGTTATGTATCCCCATCCTCACCTCCAGGTGAGGGCAGGATTGCAGGGGAGGGAGGGAGGTGGCTTGGAAACATTCGTAGCCCTGGTGGGACCTCAAGAAACATCCCTAAAGCACACACAGTCCCTGAGGACACACGTGGGGGGATGAGCAACCCCCTGCTCCAACACAAGGTGGATGCAGCATGTTCTCTACTGCGTAAAATGGAGCAGGATGCGGAGGGAAGAATGGCTTCGAACAGTCAATTTCCATCGCTGAAAGCTGACAAGTTTAAAACAGCTAATGTGCCCCGCAAGATGAGGCCTTCAGAGATTTACAGCTCTCCTCGGCTGACTGCTCCCATACGGTGTGCATGTCAGCCAGGGAGCCTTTTAAAGAACCAAGATAAAGCTGCAGCGAGGCCGCATTGCCCACCAAATGGATGGCAGAGAGAAGAAAGGAAGGAAAGAGGTTGCCGTGTGTGTTTTTTTCCCATTAGACAGGCTGCTGAGCTCATGCCCCTCCTGCAGCTACCACCACAGAGTTACTTCAGGTCAAGGTCAGAGCAGCCCTCCTGGAGCGAAGTTTTCCTAACCTGCTGCAGGAGGGGGTTTGCAAAATGCTGCAGGAGCCATCAGTTGCCTGCTGGGGTGGCGTCTGTGGGATGTGTTGATGACACCAGCCGGCAGGGTTCATTGTATGGGGCAGGACAGCCCCATGGGGCGAGGAAACCCTTGGGATGGGCAAGAACCAGCCTGAGCCCTCCACTGCAGGCTGGTGCTGGAGTGGGTGGGATGGTGGGGAGCGGGCTCCTGGGTGGGGTGGAGTGAAAATGTCAGGTCTCAGCAGAGCCCCAGCCAGGGTCAGCATCCCCCAGAGGGTTCACACAAAATTTAGGAGCTGCCGCCTGTTTTCTGTGCTGTGTCAAGGCCAGGCTGGGTTGTCATGGGTGCTCCCCAGGGCAGCTGGATTCTCGATTCGACCTCTCTGTTCTTCCGAGTCCCCTGCTGCAGCCAGGAGCATCACGTGCTTGAACCAGATGCGTGACCAGCACCAAGCTTTGTGGTGTGCATTGGGGCATCAGCTGGCCGGGACCATGGCCGGGGGACGTTGGACACATGGGGTGTCATGGGACCTGCCTGCTCAGCCCCAGCATACTTGTGGTGTCTGCAGTGTGGGAACCGTGTCTGCCATCACCCTCTGCTCCTGCTCCTGCTCCTGCTCTGCCCAGCAGAAACATGGTCAGTGGATGCCAGGAGGCAATTCACCTTCCCAGAGGTCACTGGAAGAAATGGGCTGACTGCACCATGTCCTGAGAGCACCTCTGATTCTCCGCCAGAGCCAAAGCACTGGCTGGGATGAAGGTGTTTGCAGAGGATGGCAATGGTCCCTGTTTCCAGGACTGCTGGCCTGGGACAGCCTGGTCTGCTGGACTAACAGTGCTCATGTCGGTCCCTCTCCTCTCCCCAGCCCGGCTCAGGCTCTCCTGCATAGAGCAAAGCCTCAGCCACATCAGCAGGCTGCTACTGCATCTGAAGAAGGTGAAGCTGTAAACAGGGCCAGGGATCCTCAGTTCTAGGCAGGTCACTAAACCATTCAGGAAGGTCTTTTGTGCCTCCACATGTCACTCCCTCAGCCAGAAGGCTGGTCCTGCTGAGCTCCACTGCGCCAGCAGCCCAGGGTGAGCTGCCCTGGAGCATGTGGCAGCTGCCAGGTTTACCCTTGCATGATGCCCACAAAGAGCTGATCTCCCTGAAGATGCTCAGGAGAGCTGCTGGGGCTGGCGGTGTGGGTGAGGAGACCTTCCCAGGGCCTTGGGATGATTTTTCTGTATTCCCATCCCCTCAAAAGCAGAGCTTGCTTCCCTGCCTTGGTCGGACTGTGGACAAAGGTCCGGTGTGACCTGGTCCTGTGGGGAGCTGGAGAAAGATCTCCAGGCTGGTTTTGGGCTCAGCAGCAGCAGCAGGAGCAGCCCTGGCTCCCCTGCGGTGGGAGAGGCCGCCAGGCTGGGGGAAGTGCTGCTCTGCAGTGTCCCTCAGCCACCTTGTCCCGGTGAGGAGAAACAGGCAGAGAGAAGCCACCTGTGGGATGCTCAACCATGATGTGCCTGGAGATGTTCTCCATTTCTGCCTGTTCTGCTGCCCGGCTTAGCCACTCCACAGGCCAGGAGAGCCCAGCTCCTCCATCCAGCCTGTGTTGGGAGACACTTTCCATCCCAGCAGCTAACTCATGCCATTCGTGGCAGCACGGCTGAGATGTGCGGGCTGGTGGCAGCACCCTGCACCCTCAGAGCCGTGGTGCCACCTGGCCCCAATGCCCAAAGAGCTGGAGAAGCAATTTGCACCCTGGCACCGGTGCAGGGAATTTCTCTGGCTTTTGCAGTTCCTGGTGCAGAGGAGCAGGATGAGGTGAAGGAGAGGGCAGAACCATTGGTGCCCTCTGCTCCTCTCCATCACAGCACTGACATGGTGATGGGTGCATGTGGGCTTGGAACAACACCCAGGGCAGTGGCCAGCCCTGGCAGTGGGGAAGGGCACATCATTACTGTCCTGTGCCAGCTGTTTGAGCACATGTCCTCTGAAACCCCTGTCCTCCTGGGAGCAAAAAGCCCTGCTCTCTGGTCCTGCTGCTTCCTGTGCTGGGCGCTGATAGCAGACCGCATGCAGTGCTGGGGATGGGGTTGCCTGTGCTTGCAGCCCCATGGTCCGCCCCGGCAGAGGTCTGGGGAGAGGTTGCATGACTCCCTTCATGACATTGCCCAAGATTCACATTGGTAACCTCCTTCT
Source organism: Patagioenas fasciata (assembly GCF_037038585.1). Lineage (NCBI taxonomy): Eukaryota > Metazoa > Chordata > Aves > Columbiformes > Columbidae > Patagioenas > Patagioenas fasciata. Next base: position 17,103,128 of record NC_092533.1, on the reverse strand, counting down.
CACGAGGTGCCCAGCCACGGATGAGTTTTGGGGATGATGAGGCGAAGCATCCTCTTATCTCTTTTCTCTTTGTGCAAACACATGAGCCCTCTTGGAGCCACCGTGTGATGCCGCCAGCCGGGAAGCCGCAAAGGCGGGGAGGTTGCCCAGCTTCTGTCTCCTTCCCAGCAGGTGTGGCTGGCCCTGCCAGGCAGATGGCTCAGCGCCTGGCAGAGACGAGCGCCGGCGCCAGGAGCAGCTGGCTCCATCCGTACCCGGGCCAAGAGCAGAGATGCTGAGCAGCGTGGGGAGCTCAGGGCAGGCAGAGGAGGCAGTGACCTCCCCTGCCAGGCTCAGGCTGTGCCGGCACCTCTGTGCTCAGGAACCCTGCGGTGGGGCCTCGGGGAGGTGCTGGCAGGGACCAGCAGTGCCCTGCGGGAGACAGGTGTCTCTTGGGGACAGCCCCAAAGCCCAGTTCTGATGCAGGAACCTCCAGGACATGTTTTATCCAAAGAGACCTGGATGTCGGTCTCGCAGAGGAGTCTCTCCCTGCACCCTGCAGCAGCTGGGGCACAGCGACAAAGAACCACAAGGTGGGCCCCACTCTGAGCCGTCAGCTCCCATCCCAGGTTTGCTCCTTGCTGCCTGGCCTAATGAACCACTGGGTGATCAACAGAGCAATTGGAAGCCCTTTCAGAGCCAGACCAGGCAATACCTCATTATTTCTAACCAGCGAAGTGGGGGAAACAGACCTTTTTCATCCACTGGCAATCACTCTGTGCTGTTGTGCAGCTCCTAGCACAGCAAGGCAGGGCTGAAGCAACCCTCAAAAATCAGAATGGAGACAAGAAGATGGGCCACACCATGCGAGGCTGTGGGGAGGGAACACTGTTACTCTTATGGGGAAGGGGAGAAGCATATGGGTTTTTTTCCCTTGATGACAGCAATGGGGGAACTGCAAAAGCACCTGTGCTGTGGTGGCTGGCCGTGTCCACAGGACAGCAGCCTCATGCTGTGTGGTGCAGTCTTATTTTCTGTGCAGTTATAAATACATCTGTTTGCCTGGCTCTGAGTGGACACAGAGAGCAAAAGCAAATGAACAGCACCAGTACTGCCAGCTTTGTGCAACCACCTTCTGACATTAAGGGCCAGGAGAAGCTGTCCCTGTGGCCCTGGCCTCCAAAGAGACTGAGGAGAGATGGTGGGGCTGGTCCATGGGAGCAAAGCCTCTGGGCAGGCTGCTCCCGATGTGCAGGCTCCTCCATCCTCATCTTGCAGCCCATGCTGCAAGTGGAAGTTTTGAAGTCATGCACCGAGCTGTTTGCTTGGTATTTCCTGCCCCCGAGAACAGGAAGCAGCAGCGAAGCCCAGGAGGGAGCTGCTCTTGGGAGATTTCCAGCCTGACACATTTTGATCTCTGCCTACGGGAAAGGGGGAAAGATTCGTGCACTTTCCCTCGTCCCAGTGCCCAGTGCTGGGAGCTAATGGGCCAGACTGAGGCTGACTTGGGCCTGGGGAAGTGGATTGCACCGCAACGTGGCAGTTTGAATGATTTTCCATTTCACTTTTCTTTGTACCACTCTAACCTGGACATCATTTGCTTGGGCTCTAGGACAACCACACAGATGCTGGTTCACAAGCTGCAGTGTGAGAAATGGCTATTGGTGATGGATGCATGTCCTCCTGATGTTCTGCTCTCCGGGTACTATCCTCTCAGCCTCATTAGCTGCAGGTCCAGTCCTCCTCCTAACAACACTACCCTGCCAGGTCTGGATCAGCATCTCTTCACCACCCCCAGAACTTCCTCCTGCTTTTAAGATCTGGGAACTGCCAGCCCTACACACAAGGCTCCCTCAACCCACCAGGCCTGGGTGCAAAACCTGTCCTTGTCCCATGCCCTACTGTGCATCCAGGTGTCCTTGGTGCCACCTGGATCACCGGGGTCCCTGCTGCAGGAGCGTGTTCCGCTCCCCAGTGCTGCTGGCCATGATGGGACAAGGCCAGGAGAAGGGCAGGTTTGGCTCGTGCCTGGTGCCAGGCAAGGGCTCTGTCATGGCAGGAGTTACCCCCATCAGGAGTGCCAGCCTCTCTTACTGGCAGACCATGGCAGCCGTCTCCAAGGTACGTGAACAGCACATTATTAACAATCTTTTAAAGAGCTGCCAGTGTGTCCCAAGTCCCTGTTTATTTCTGCATACAGCCTGTCCACCTCTGAATGCAGCATTCATAGGAGATGTCATCTCAGCTTAAGGTGGTCTATTACTTACCCAAATCAAACTCTTGCAGTAGGTGATTCCTCCTCTGGACAAGGAAAAAGTCCAAGAGGAAGAGGGGGTTTATTCTCCTTTTAAATAATCTCTGCTTTTGTTTCCCTTCTGAGGGCTATGTGTATGCAGAATGAATGTTGGATCAAGGGTGTCCAAGCTGGAACACGGTGGTCTCTGGATCTGCTCCCAAATCACGATGTGCATGGAAGCTGGGGCGGTTTCTGTGGCTGTGCCCTGAGCACACCCTGCCATGGAGAAATCTGGGGATGCACTGGCTGGAGGTGACATGGCTGGGAAGCGGAGATATGCCCAGAGAGGTGCTGTGTCAGGGCAAGGGCGGCCAGCAGAGAGGGGGAAAGTGAAGCTGCCATCCACAGCTTTGTACCGGGTCCACGATGGTGGTTGCAGCCCATCTGCAAGGGCACTCCAGACGCTGGCCCAAAGGACGGCAAGCTCACTGTGCAAAAGCAGTTATCCCATTTTATGGTCACAGAGGCACCAGGTGGGACCCAGACCGAGAGCTCAGGGGCTCTTGGCCTTTTTGATGCAGCAATGTCAACACCAGCGACCAGTCACAGGAGCACAGAGCCAGCCACCCTGCTGGCCTGAGCAAGGACACGTTGCAGGGGCCACGTTTTGGCCAGAGCTTCCCTGACCAGCTTCCGCAGGGCTGTGGTCTGTTTTGAAGATGCTAGAGTCCTCCAACCCAGAGGTGCCGAGGTCCCACTGGGTGGGCAGTGGGCAGGACATGATAGGTTGTCTCTTCGGGCAGATATAAGTCAGCCGCTCTTTGGGGCCACTCAGCTGCCTGGTGCTGCTCTGTGTCTGGGGACAGACAACCAGGTAACGTGGGACAGCCCAGGGCTGGGGGACCCAACACCTGGAACACCTCTCTGGAGGATGCCTGCTTGGATTTTCAATGGGCTGTGGGAGGTCCTGTATCCTCCCACTTCTGCTGCTTACCCGGGTGCTCTGCCCGTGACTTTTCCTGCTACTCCAGCGTCTCCACAGCAGCCCATGGCACAGCCAGCTGAGAATGGCAGATCCTGCAGCTCTGGGTCCACTTGGAAAAGCACATCCCAGGTGAAGGAAAGACCAACACTAAAAGCAATGAGGAGTCACTGCTGTCATTGCCGAAATGCTGACTGCACTGAGGTGACACAAGCATCATTTGCACAGCATCCAGCACAACACCCAGGCACAGTGGTAAAATGGGGACAGCAGTGCGTAAAACCACCAGCCAAACTGTGGAGGGAGGGGTCATGATCGAACCTGATTTTCTTCGGAAGCAGCAGGTCTGGGTCTGGATTCCGGGCATCTGCGAAGGACAGGACCGTGGTCTGTGTAAGCGGTGGCAGGCAGTGGGGTCTCCCCCGGGCTGTTTGTGCAGGGGTTTGCTGCAGGGCGGTGCGTCCCCGCCAGGAGAGCGCAGGGGGTGAGAACCCGCCGGGACCAGCAGCCTCTCCGGCCATGCGCGTTTTTCCAGGAGCAGTCGCCTGGGCAACTGTGAGCGCGGAGCCAGACGAGCCATGGGGATGAGAAGCCATTGTGCTGTTCAGGGAATGATTCTCAGCCCTTTCCCCCGGTCAGAGGGCTCCGCAGGTCACCCCATTTTGCCAGCCCAGAGATGGGCAGCAAATGGCCCTGCCTGGGGCTCCCTGCCAGGTGGGGGTGGGTTATCTCACATCCCTGCTGGCTCCCCCGTGGGGCGGGACAATGGAGGAGGGAAACCAAAAGCCCCCTGCAAGTAAAAGCCGCCAAATGCATATCAATTGAGATGAAAGGGGGTGGCCCAAACCAGCACCAAACCCAGAAACAGGCCCCATTCCCAAACCCTACTCAGAGAGAGGGTGAGGTTTCCCTCTGCGTTATGACTTAGAGTAAGTGCACATGTGTGTACATGCCCCGAGCAGCAAACATGTTGCATTTCTGCCTCTCCACAGCCAGATCGTCTCTTGTTTTGCTGTTGTTCCTGCCTGCTTGGCACCTGCTTGCCCTGGACGAGCCTGCTGCTCTGCTAATGAGCTGCAGCGTATCGCTCAGGTCCTGCGCACCGTCCGAGCGCAGGGACTCTCCAGGCTCACGTGCTTAGCTCAGCCCCATGGTCTAAATCCCTGCCAAGAGAAATGGAAGAATCTGGTGCAGCCAGGCCTGGAAAAAACAGCAAGGACAGTCTCTGATTAACCCTTCCTTCACCTGCTTGTGCTGCTCCCCTCTCCTCGCTTCCCACGAGCAGGCAAGCAGCCGCTTCACACCCCTCCTTCCCACACCCTGGTTCATGTGCATTTCTCCACCTCTGGGGAAAAAGCAGCTTTTCTCGTGAGATTGCCCAGAATACCCAAGGACCGACTATTCCCACGGCACTTGAATGCATGCCCCCTTTGATCGCGGGAGGGCAAAGGGCAGAGATCTGGGAAAAGAAAAGAAAATCATTTGGAAAAAAAAAAAAGAGAGAGAAGAGACACAGAGAAAAAAAATAAAGCAATTCAGGCAGGAGCTTCCCTCAACCTCTATAAAATACAGTTCACGTTTCCTGCGAGCCTGGGGCGCAGATCACATTCGACGTGAGGTGCTTTACCCAGCCCCGGTGTAAATTCTGGAGCCTCGCATTTGCATGGCGTGATGGGAAAAAGCTTAAGAGGGGCCCGGGGAGCTGCAGAGGAGGCGGCTGTGCTATCTGGCTACCACAGGGGCTGTCGATGCACAGACATTTCCAAGGCTATTTGTGAAGGTGAAATGGTCTGTAAAGATTCCAGGACACCATGTGGCAGGACGGTTAGCAGGGCTTCTCCTCTGGTGTTTGCACAGAGCTGCCGGGCTGGAGAGAGGCTGTGTGTGCAGAATGCCTCGCGGTGATTAGAGCATCTGCAAATTTCAGCTTAATACGCGGCATAATGAGACACGGAATATTATTAGCCTGCAGCCATCCCCCCGCCCCAGCGGCGATCTCTGCAGCTTGAGCTGGTTTCACCTTCTCAGCGCCGAGCTGCGGGAGTCCCGGCGGAGATGCTGGCCCCCTGGCAGGGCAGGCAGCCTGCAGGCAGCTCTGTGGCCGCGCAGGAACGAGCTCCCACAGCAGGCAGAGGGGCTTTGCACTCTGGCTTATACGAAATAAGGTTTTGTTGTCCTGCCTGCTGGCTGTGCACAGCAGCCCCTACCCTGCTGGCCTTTCCTGCAGCGCCCTGAGCCACAGCCTGCCCTTGCCAGCAGCCATGGGGACTGCTCATGGAGAGTAACTTCCAGCTTCCCATCCCAAAGCTGTATCACCCGTGGCTCACCTCGTCAGGTCGTTAGGGCTGATTCTGTGCATGCTGCCCACCAAGGCAGGAGGTGCCAGGAGGGCTGAGCCAGCGCGAAGGCTGCACAAGGAGCCACAGCAGCGCTGGGAACCAAGAGCACGGCTTTGTTTTGTGCAGAGTAACACAAGTGTGGGGTGGCTCCTTGTGAACAGGAGCATGTCGGGATGTTGTACCTGCTGGCAGCGTCCAGCTCTGTGTACACAGACCCACGCCAGCTCCGAGCTGCCCTCTGCTGCAGTCTGTGCTCCTCCGTCCCACCACCCAGATGGATCCTGCAGCCTCAGCTCACACAGGCCCTGCTGCACTGCTCAGTGCCTCTTGCTTCTGGGCAGACAGGAGTGTGCCAAGGTGCTGGTCCTTCTGAGATGGAAAGAGCTGCTGGGCAGTGGCAAGAGACAGTTCTGCCTGGTGCAGTGGTGACTGGCATGAGGAGGGTAGTGGGTCTGGTGCTTGGTGCAAGGCTCTGGGAAATCCCTGACACAGGTCTGGGTTCAGCCAGGAGCAGCCCAGCGACTGCCCAGGGTCTTGGGTCATCACTAGCCCAGGATGACAGTGAGGAGCGTGGGGCCGCGACTCCTGCAGGACAGCCATGGGAGGTGGCAGTGGATGGTCAGCCCGTGTGCTGGGGATGCACATACATGTTGGATTGTACACATGTGTGTTCACATGTATGAAGGGACACTTGGACGTGTGTTTGTGTGAGGAACAAAGGGTGTGTGTCTATGTGTAAGGTGTGTGCAGATACATGTGCACCCTGGAATACCCACTGTGCAGCGGCAGCAAGTGCAGGTCACAGACATGTGCCTGAGTGTGCATGGGGAGGTGTGTGGGTGAGGTGTGCGCTGAGGCTGCCCTAGCGTGTGCAGACGGACACCTCAGTAGCTGTTTGACCCCTGCTCCACGGACTTCACAGAATCACGGAATCCCAGAATGTCAGGGGTTGGAAGGGACCTGGAAAGCTCATCCAGTGCAATCCCCCCATGGAGCAGGAACACCCAGCTGAGGTTCCACAGGAAGGTGTCCAGGCGGGTTTGAATGTCTGCAGAGAAGGAGACTCCACAACCTCTCTGGGCAGCCTGGGCCAGGCTCCGACGCCCTCACCATGGAGAAGTTTCTTTTCAAATTTAAGTAGAAACTTGTGTTCCAGTTTTTACCCATTGCCCTTTGTCCTATCACTGATTGTCCCCGAGAAGAGCCTGGCTCCATCCTCCTGACACTCCCCCTTTCCATATTGATACCCAGGAATGAGTCCCCCCTCAGACTCCTCTTCTCCAGCTCCAGAGCCCCAGCTCCCTCAGCCTTTCCTCACACGGGAGATGCTCCACTCCCTTCAGCATCTTGGTGGCTGCGCTGGACTCTCTCCAGCAGTTCCCTGTCCTTCTGGAACTGAGGGGCCACAACTGGACACAATATTCCAGGTTTGGTCTCACCAGGGCAAAGTAGAGGGGGAGGAGAACCTCTCTGACCTACTAGTTGGCACGGTGTTTTAGGGGACACAAGCGAGGCACAGCACAGGTTGGAGGTCACGGTACCTGAAGCCACTGCCTGCGCCTGGCAGAGGTAGCACAGGACAGCGCTGGCTCTGCCGGCCAGTCCCTTGCCTGATCCCTTGCGTCGTCCCTCGCCCGTTCCCTGAGCAGCCTCTCCTCCATCTTGTGCTGACCCAGACGCTTGTGTGACCTTATCCCTGCTGCTGAGCGGAACCTTCCCTTGTTTCGCCTGGGGTATTTTTCAGTGAGATCAGCTCCCCTGCCTGGCTCAAAGCTGGCATTTGCTGCCAAAGGTATGACAGTGACATCTGCAGCCAGGGGCACCCCCCCCAGAGATGCTTGGAACTGCCTGAATCACTGTCCCTCACACTCGCCATTTTCTCTGCTGTTGATATATTTTTTGAAAGCAAAGGCAAAGTCTGGAGGAGGCAGCACCAAAGCAAAAGCTGTTATAAATGCTGTTAAACTAACTGCTGCTGCTGCTAATCTGTACCAAGGTCAAATTCACAAATCGGCAGGTTAGTTTCAGTTCCAGCCTGAAATTAGATCATCAATTAGTTAAATCGTCGCTTTGATACAGAAAGAAAACTAGAGTGGACCCAGTCCTCATAAATCCTGCAGAAGGGTCTGAGGAGGTGGCTTTGCATCTCACTGGGAAGAATTTGACCAAAGAAATTCAGATGCATAGCATGGAGCCAGATACACGTTTTAATAGTGACAACAGCTCATCACCGGCTGCCTAAGCCGTAACCTCCAAGCTGGTTTGGACACCGCCATCCCAGACGTGTTTCCCCGTCCCCAGCAGACATTACAGCACAGTGTTAACCTCTGCTTCAGTAAGCCAAGGTTTGAGGCTTTCCATATACCAGAACTGACTGATGACTATTTCGAGTTTCTCAGGACTTTGAAACCCAAAACCCACTTTAATTTTATGAGTAATTTTATGAGACAATCTTTAGGGCTATGAAAGCTGGAAAGTTTTCCTTCAGGTGCCTTGACCTTATGGCTGCTCATCTCTCCATGCGGGAGCCTCGCTACACTTCCATCTGATCACCCTCAAATTCGGAGCTATAAAAAGGATGTGATGTCTCCCAGCTAATAAAAATAGGAAAAAAGGGAGAAGCAAAGCTGAAGACAAAGGTGTCGTGAGTCCTCCCTTCCTGCAGCCTTTGGAACATCACGGCGTGAGGGCTGGCGTTGCAACCAGCAAGCAGATGGTGAAGTCCTCCAGGCTCAGCTCTGCTCACCGCCGTGCCCAGGAGGGCGGCTGGAGCCGGGGCCGGGCTGCTCGCCGAGGTCCAGGGCCACTGGGCTCAGACAGCCCTCCTGGCTGCTGTGACGTGGCTTGCAGGGTGGGTGGTGCAGGGCTCCTGCGTCAGAGGGGCAGGTCCATAGGGTCTTGAGCACCGTGAGCTACGTGTGGGCTACAGGAGGACCTGGCTTCTGGCACGAGCAGCTCCTGAACTTCCAAGCTCCAGCTCCGCTGGGGTTCTCGGGGCTCCCTTCAGTGCAGGTCAGTGTGTTCACACCCGCATGAGCGAGCGCTCCCCCATGCGCCTGTGTGGAGAGGACACTGAATTAGGGGAAAATGCAGATAAGCTGCAAATGGAAATAGGGCAAATCTTGGCTACAGCTTCAAGGGAGGATTAAAATCTGTTGTCCATCTTACTCAACTCAGCGTCCACACATTAAGGTCACTCAGTTCAGTGCCAGGAGCAGGGGATGAAGGGCAACATTGCAGGCTGGGGACTTGCCCAACCCCGGCAGGCATCAAGACCTGGGACAGACACCTCTTGGGTCTCGCTTCTTCCCAGATGATCAGATCCAGTGTCTTTTCACCAGCTCTGGCATCTACAAGCCAGCACACCCCTTTCTCTCAGCCTTGCATCCCTCACAATGTTTCAATCTTCGCTCATCGTTTTCAGTTGACTCTGGCATTACATCCACTGACAACTTCTCCTCCACCTGCTCAAGGAGGAACCTAAAAGCACAAATGCTTCCTTCCCCCAAAACCTGCTCTTCATGGAAGGGCCCAGCACCATCTCTGACAACAAACAGCAACGTGTCATTTGTTTTTATTACTCTGGGAGGGCAAGCTGCTGTGCGTGACCAAGGAAACCGAGAGCTGGCTGCCCTTGTGAACTTGCTGAGTGCCTGATGGAGAACGGGAGGAGAAGAGAGCTGGGGGAGTAGGAAAAAACATTACTTCTCTCCTGCTTATTGGCTGGGGCAAGATTGATTGACTGTACTTGCGATAGCATAGCGTGCGTCAAGGTAGGCACAAAATTGTGGTTAGCACTGGAAAACCACCGGATGTGTGGATGAACTCAATGTGAGACAAAACATGTGGGGTAGATGCAGATTTTGCCTCGAGCTCCCTGGGGTGGGGAGGGCAGAGGAGAAGGGTCTGACACGGGCGTGTGATGGCACCGGTCGGTCACTTGATGGAGCACGGCTGGACTCATCCTGCCTACCTTTTGATGTCTCCAGTGTTTATAGCCACTGTTAGAGAGAAAAGGACACTTCTAGGATGTAATTAACCTCAAATCAGCCATGAGGTGTGCCCAGGGGTTTCCTTCGCAGGTGGTGGCTTCTCTGCTTGTCAGTCGAAACCCTGCCCAGCAGATGAGATGCTCCCAGGGCACTCTGCTCCTGGCAAAGGCCAGGCTTAAGAGAGGACTTGAAGAGCAGGGGGGAGGCTGCAGGGGAGCGTTAGGGATGGTGATGGGAAATGAGAAAACACTGCAATACTGGCTTGAAGCCTGAGCAAGTGGCTGGGGGTGGCCGTCGCCGTACGGTGCCGTGCACACGCCAGCTGGAGGGATGGCAGAGGAAGAATCGAGGTAAGGGCTTGTGAAGAGAAGAGCAGTTGGAGGTGTTTCATCAGGACAGGGCTTTTGGTGACGTAAAGCCAGTTTGATAGGAACAATTCAGTTTTCATGATGGTAATGGCTCCACTACTGTTTCCTACTGACAGATACTCAAACCAGAACCATTTCCATAAAGGACATGGAATTTTTTTTTCTTTATGTAATTTGGTTTAGAAAGCCTCAAAATTGTGCCTTGCAATTCACCTCATTTTGATTATCTCAACCTTCAGTTTCCCAAAACAAAAGGGAAAAAAATCGGTTTCAGAGAAAACGTTGACAAAGCAGCATTTCCCTGCTGCAGAACTCCACCGTTTGGATTTCTCCACCTTGAGACTGAGTCCACAGCAAAGCAAAAGCAGAGGAAGAGGCTGATAGGGGCATCTGGGTGGTCAGAGGCTGGTCTGGGAGCTCCCAGCCGGGGCAGGGGGGCGTGCGCAGGGCCAGGGACGCGCACGGAGCAGCCGGTCCCTGCGCCAGCCTGCACGTCGCTGGCCCCGCGGCTTCCTCTGGCAACGCCTTTCGCAGGCTATTTTTATGCTGTGTGAAAAAGCGTGTCTTTCTGCGAGCGGAGGAAAGGCGGCGTGGAGAGGGAAAGTGAATTAGTGAAGGTCACCGGCATAATGCCGCTCTGGCGCTGCTGGGGCAGAGCGAGAAGTGCTAAAGGGGATGGGGTGGGGGGTCTGGGCGCCAGGCTTGGCTGGGGTGGAAAATGGTCGTGGAGCAGCTCCGTGCTCCACCTCTGCCTTCCCAGGGAACATCCAGCCGCTGTGGCCCTGCCAGCACGGGGGAGCTGGCAGCGCACCTCCGTCTGCACTGCTCGCTCGCTGCTGCCGCTGACTGTTTATAGAGCATCAGCCGCTATACGGACTGTAACTGGGTTTTTACATACAGCATAAAAAGTAATGATCACTCTCCTGCTAAATCACATGTGGTCAAATCGTAATGTGGAATCGTTCCTGCCCGCAGCGGCAAAAGGTTCGGATCTTGGGGGGGCTCAAACGGCTCCTGAAGGGGAGAAACAGGCTTTTTTACCTTGCTGAAACGGATGAGGGGAGCAGTGCCCAGCACCACGCCCCCAGGATCCAGCCAAAAACCGCAGTCATTTCTGCAGCATCCCTTTTCCCACACCTTCCCCTCTTCCTTTAAAGAAACGGCTTTCCTGAGAACAACAGGGAAAGGTGAACACAGAAGATGCAGTGCCTGCACATCACTGCTTGCAAGTGGGAATTTGGGATCTGGACCACGCTTGGGCTTTGGAAAGTTGGCGGGGTGTTCCTCCCCGTCGTGCGGGGCCTGGGAGCCGGGGCTGTGGTCTGGGCAAGGGAAGAGCATCCCAGTGCCGCGAGCAGCTGCGTCCCGCGCAGCATCGCCGCCGGGTACCGCGGGGACCTGCGGCTCGCGCCGCCTCCGAAGGGGGACGCTGGAGGCAGAGTTCCCATCACTTTCCCGTCTCGGAGCAGATTTATGAGCCTCCCAAAAGCTCTCCCGCAGCCCTCCAGGAAGGCTGGGGCTGGGGGCTGGCGGGGGGGTTATTTGCGGGGAATTGTGAATCTACTTTCTTACACGGCTGCGTACCACTGTGCAACGGTAATCCCCTGAGCAGGGTGAAACGGAGGCCTAGCTACCATGACCTCCTCTGTAGGTTTCCATGGATACCATGTACTATAAATAAAAAAAGGAATTTCAAACCAGTTTTCAATCCTGCTTAGTGGGAATAGGAAACCTCTTTTGAATTTAGTTTCCTATCTCACCTTACAGGGGTTATTTTGCAGCCTGTTTGAAACAAATAATTACCCCTTCAGCCAGGAAATTACCACCAATCATACCTATTTACTTCCAAACACTCAGCTAATTAGCACATTGGGGAGAGCTGCCTATTTGCACGCTGGAGATGGGAGGCTTAGCGTCTTTATTTTGGTGGTGCTGGGAGAAAGGAGGTGGGGCCAAGGGTCAGTGAGGGGCGTCAGAGCCCTCCAAAAAAAATAATAAAGAGGGAAGGAGAGCTGTAAAACTCGAAACGCCAAGATGTCGTGTGAATTAGCGTGCGAGAAGCCCCGGCAAAAAAGGGAATATTACATCTGCATCCTTTTGCAATGAATCAGAGTCATGCTGCAGATTTTGTCTGGCATACTGGGTCTCTGGAGGATAGAAAATAATTTGGTCGCAGCAGTGGGAGGTGTGTGTGCGTGGAGAAGGGAGTTGCTTTCCAACAGCCTGCTGTGGTGAGAACATGCCTGACACTTCATTCCTTTCCAGTTAATGCAGCGAGGCCGGGAGGAAACTTAACCCTCTAATTGCTAAAGTGTACCGGGACTTGGGAAAGTCCTTGGAAACCAACGCAGGCTCCGGGACCGGTCTCGCCCGGCACAGGCATGGTTGGCAGAGAGCGGAGGGGATTTGCCCAAGTGGCTGGAGGTGGGGGCAGGGGAAATGCTAATTTGAAACAGGCGCTGGTGAGCAGGACAGGAGGACAGAGAGGTTGTGTTTGTCAGACCTCGGGGCTGGCAACGGGCCTGCAACGTCCAGGCCGTCACAATGCTGGGTCTGAGCCAGCTGGACACGTGGTGGCTTGCGGAGGGGTCTCATGGTCTGGCGTTCCCAGATGGCTCCGCAGCCCAAGCTCAGCGCTGCTGGTCCACGCTCCTGGGTCACCATCGCCCAAAATCCCAAGTGCTTTCCATCGCTGCACCGGTGCTATGTGCCTGCACCTCCCTGAGCATCCCCTGCTGCCGCGGACACACAGCACAGCCCCCACGGCATGGTCTTTGCAGGGGCGGCCTGTGCCTTGTGATGGACAAGGTGAAGGGTGCATGAGCACAAATGGGTATGCAAATGGGGGGCCACAGCTCCCCCAGCCCTCTATGGCTGCCTGGGGGTTTGCTCACAACAGGAATGTCTTGCTTCCCTCTGCTGTCCTTTGGTGGCCTTAGGGACGCTGGTCCCCGCACATACAGCTCTCTTCTCCTTGCTCTCTCTGGTGAAGGTCTCCCAGACACTGCAGGACTGGGACTGGTGAGCTCTCAACAGCTGGGGAGCAGGAGGAAGAGGAGGAGGAGGAGGCGGCAGCTCTGTCGTCGATGGCAGGGACACACAAAGCACCCAGGGCTCAGCCAGAGCCTCGTGTGCAAGCGGGTAAGCTCTGCTCAGAGCTAGTCCATGGCGTTTAATAGTACAGGATGATCATGGGCATCTGACTCGGAGCTTGTTCACCGCTGCCCTTCTAAAGCTCCTTATTAGCATTTCCAGGACATTGATGTTGTGCTCGGATATACGGGAAGGCACTCACGAGTTACAGAGCAGCAATATATCAACGTTAGAGAAGGGCCCATTTAAGCTTAATATCAGAGGCTGGGTTTTTCTGGAGTCAGGTGTCTCGTTCCCATTGAAATTCAACAGGAGTTGGAGTGAGTCTGCTCTCAGGGCTTCTTTGAAAGTCCCAGACTTAATTAGTATTTATCTTAATTAGGGGGACGTTACCTGCTCCGGGAACCTCATGCTATCTGCTCTATTCATCCCCACGGCACCCTGGGAAAGGGCTCCCAGCCCATTTTTCAAAGGGGGACGAAGGAACATGGTGGTTCATGCTGCAAGGCCGCAGCTCAGCAGGGAGCAGAAAACATCTTTTTGGGGGCTGAAGCAGCAATGGAATTGCCCTCCCCAGGTCGCGTCCTCTTGGGAGGCTGGGGCAGAAAATGCAGGAGACCGTGGGGAGGTTGTTTGACAGGGTGCAGCGGGGTGGTGCTAAGCCCCCCTTGCTGCCTGCCTCAGCCCCTGGGTATTGCAAGGAGAACCTGGGTGGACACAGAGGTGGCTCAGCCCTGGCCACGCTCCGGAGCACCGCTGCTCGTTCACCATCTTCAGGCCAGGCCACAAATCGCAGGGTGGAGGATGGGAGAGTGAGGAAAGAGGAGAAAATCTGTGTGTTGGGTTTTTTTTTTTTTTCAAATCCCAAAGTTACTGGCCTGGGAAGAGCTTAGAAACCTGATCTGGTCCAAGCCATAAACAGCCAAAACGGACAAGCCACGGGGCTCTCTCTGTGTGAGGAGGATCTCACCCACACCATCCTGCAGAGTCGGCTTGTCAGGAGAGTCCAAGCAGCTCCTTGTCCCTCCCTGCATGGGCTCCCCAGAGACAGAGAAGCCAAAATCTGAGACCACATTGCCCACCCTCAGACCCCGCTGCTGGCAGTGCCAGGTGGGATGGGGTTCCCTGCCATGATACCCCTGTCCTCTCCCCGCCATGAGGTGTGGAGGGATGAGGTTGGGGCTCCCAGCTCGCAGGGAAGGGGTGTACAACAAAAACAAGCAAGCTGTCCCCAGGGAGAGTGACTGAACACCGTGACCTCCCCCATGGTGTTATCACGGGTGAGATGCGAGGCCCTGGGCGCTAGTGGTGGAAGGGCGGTGGGTGCCTCCGGGACCACGCGGGACACTTGGGGGATGCGGATGTGGCACGACTCAGGAAGGAGTTCGGGGGTGCTGATGTGAGGAAGCAGAGGACAAGTGTCTCCAGGGAGAGCTGTGGCCTGGGCAGGCTGTGCTGACAGGTGTCTGCAGAGGGTCAGCCCAGCCCCAGGGCTTTGGGACAAGAGTTTTGCAGGGGAGAGCAGGGACCACAGGATGCTGGGAGCCGTCTGCTGCCAGGTGAGGGGAGCCAGCCGGGCTGGTCAGCCACAGATGGCCTTAGAGACACTCTCGGTGGCCTGACAGGTGACTCTATTCATGGGACAGGGAGACATCTCTGAGCTGGACTTGGCTGCTGTGGTGCTGAGCACCCCAGGGAGCTGGGGCTGGCTGCCTCCCGTTCTGCTGCTCAGCCAGACCCTGCCCCGGGGCCCAGCACCCAGCTGTTGCCCACCAGCAGCAATCAGGGCTGCGTCCAAGGGTACAGGGCAATGGTTTGCCCAGGAGATGCTGAGAGAAATCCTCGACACCCTGCTGACAGCTCACTGGGACAGTGCTGGGAGCAGGCTGGGAACCTTCATCACTCAGCCCCTCGAAGCTGGGCAGGGGTGACAGGAGTGGGGGCATCTCTTGCCAGACTGGACCTGGGACCAGGTCTTTGCTCAGCTCTCACTTACTGGAACAGGCTGCCCAGGGAGGTTGTGGAGTCTCCTTCTCTGCAGACATTCAAACCCGCCTGGACCCCTTCCTGTGGAACCTCAGCTGGGTGTTCCTGCTCCATGGGGGGATTGCACTGGATGAGCTTTCCAGGGCCCTTCAACCCCTGACATTCTGGGATTCTGTGATTCTCTCCTCCATCACTTGTGCTTCTTGAAGGAAAGCAGGGTTGTTTTTCCAGATTTTCTTGTGGACTATAGGGCTGGAGTTTGAGAAAGGTCTTGGAAAGTGGTCTTGAAGGGAACAAATGTGGCTTCGTAAGGAGGAGAAAGGAGGAATTAGTCACTGGGGGTGAATAGTCCCGAAATGCAAGATGTTGCAGAAACTGATTTATGAAGAACTTGAATGCTCTTACCTCCCCTCTGATTTTTCACTGGAAGAAGAATAGCAAAAGTTTCATAACAGAAAGAAGACTCCCAGAAATCAAGGGTTTGTGTTGAATGGTCTCATTAAAACTCCTGGAAATGTTAACATAGGAGAGCTGCAATTAGGAGATGTATCCTTGCAAATAGAATCAAAAACTGTGAGAAAAGCATTCCTTTCATGTTCTGGTGACACAGGAATAAAACAGGTGGCACTGAATTTAATGTTACCATTAAATGAATTTTTTATTCAGCCAAGAAAAATGTGGTAGCTGGGAAGATGGACAACTCCATCATTTCATTCTGCTTCATGCAAAGCTACCATTACCTTGCTAGATATTTTATGGAAGGCTTGATGGTCTCAGACTGTAGGCTTCGAGATCGTAGACAATGTGCTAATGTAAAGTTGCTTGAGCTTATGGAAGATTTCGAAGGCCTGGTTTCCATGTGTTGAGACTGGCACCATATCAGAGGAACAGCTGAGTATATGGAGCAGGGAAGCTACGTGTAAGTTATCCAGCGAGGAGAGAATCCGCCTGGGGCTGCAGTCCTGAGCGCTGCGAGGCGGAGGGGAGGTGCTGGTCCCGGCTGGTCTCTTGCTTCAGAAGCACAAAGCACAAGATTATTCCACGGGTGGATGCTGGCCTGGGCTGCTTTGCCCAGTTTACTGGTGCATCCTTTGCTATGGACCAGGCAGGCGATGCAGAATTGGGCTGTGTGGAGGCCAGAGTGGGATGCACTGCGGTGGGAAGGAAGAACGTGGGGCTTCCCTTCCACGTGGGACAGTGTGTTGGCTGCCATTGCAAGCGCTGGCCCTCAGAAGTGCTTCTGGGGCCACAGGGCAAGGACAGGATACTTAGCAAATCTAATTTTAGCTTAGAGACACGCTTCCACTCTGAAAGAGGTTGGGTCTTCTCTAGGGTGACTGGGAGGGAGAAGCTGCTGCAGCTGCTCCGCGGTGCTGCCTGGAGGGGCTGGCTGCCCTGCTTGGAGGCGAGGAGACCAACCCCATGCCATCCACCCAGCACCTGGGAACCCCTCAGGGATAGTGCAAAGGCAAGACCTCACTGATTTAAAGCTTCTCTGACAAAGATCCCAGAGATGTTCTAGTCTGCAGTGAGGTCCTGCCCTACCACCAGAGGATTTCATTCAGCTGGGTAGAGTATAGATAATTGTCCTCCAGCTGCCCAGCTTCACTGCTTCTTGCCAATGGCATATTGCAGTGGAGAACCACTGCCTGCCCTGCTGCAGGAGGCCCTAAATCAGAAAAAGCCAAAGCAAAGCCCAAAATATCTGTCTGGAGCTTGGTGTGATATCTGGAAGAGCCAGAACAATCCAGCCTCACCCCACCTGTGGTCCTGGCTCACCAGGACATGCAAGGGTCTTGCCTCCTCTGGAGTCATATACAAAGAGCAGTGTCTGGAGGGTGCCTGGGAAGGGAGGAGTGGAGCAGCAGGCAGGTGGAAAAGTTTTTGTGACAATCAGCTTTGAATTCTTGCAAACACCAGAAGCCCCACTTGAACTGTTGTTTTTAGGAGCTGTCAAACTGCAGCACAGCATCCTGGCACCGTGACCAGCAGGATGCTGCTGCTGGGGACAAGCTGGTGCTTTTGTCTTTCCTGGTTCAGTGAACAAGTTGAAGGTTCTAGGTACACCCACCAACATCCTTCCTTGTGGAGTAGGTCACCCCTGGTCACAAAGCCAGACTGCTCCTTCCCAAGGGCAGTTCGTGGAATAAATTTTATGCTCTCGTAATGTAATTGTGTTAAGTGATCTGCCAGACTAATGCAGGCTCTTTAGACTGGCTTCTGGGCTGGGACTCTTGCTGTCCCTAACAAGGGCCACCAGGATGTGTGAATGGAAGAAATGAGATTCCCTGGGAATAATCCTCCTACATGAAACTCAGCAGCATCTTCAAAAAGCCTGGTGTGCACCAAGATGATTCATGTGAGACAGCATGGAGAGGAGTCTGGAGCAAGACCTTGTCCTATTGATTTGTGCAAAACCCGTGAGGGTCAGGCCGGGTGGAGTGAGTGGTGCTGCAGACCTTGCTTATGCAGCTGAGCTCGGCGCCTGTGTTTCAGTTGAGATGTTGCTGTTCAGAATAGGCAGACCTGTGTACACCGGTGGGGAATCACCAGGTTGGCAAGGAACTGGAGATGAGCACAGTGAGGTGTGAGCACAAGCAGGTAGCGGTGCATGTGGAAGGGAGGCACAGCCATCCTGAGTCTCTGTCAAGCCATTCTCTGTACTGAGGGCTTCTGAACTGGCTGTAACTTCCCAGGAATTGGGTTATTTTGTGACAACTGAACGAGGTTTTCTGCTCAAGAGACCAGCAGTCACCAAAAAGGTGAATAAAAGTGAGAGGTTTCATGGAGGAGGCTGCAGAGAAGGATGTAAGGAGTTTCACAAAGGCGTTAGGCAGGTGGGTGGTGTCACGATGACCTTGCATTGAACACTGCAGGCAGGTCTGCGTGTCCCACCTTGCAAATGAGAGTCACAGGCAAGGATCTAGAAGAGGGCTGGGAAAATAGCTTCAAGATGGGCAGACCCTAGGGCTTTTATATGCACAAAGTTGGGCCCGTTTGGCTTGCAAAGCTCTGGGACTCCTAACTCTGCTGGTTGCTTCCTGGGTGATTGGAGCCAAAAGCTCCAGTGCCTGGTGAAGTCAGCTGGACTTTTTCTGTATAAATGCTTCAACCTGCAGTGACATGGGCTGGCTAAAACCTGACAAGGGACCCTCTGAAGTACACAAGTCCTGTCTAGATCAGACCAGGGAGGTGTTTCCAGCTCCATGCTGTGGGTCAGCATTGTGCTGTCTGTATTTCCTTTAGGCATCAGTTAACAAGCCATTGCTAACAGCAGTAATCCTGCTGCAAGGCTGGGTCTGAGAGTGGTTTGCTGCAACAGGATGATGTCCCTAGCTAGAGCGTGTGTTTGGAGCCCACGCAATAGCCCGCTTAAAGACATATGTGGCTTGAGGGGTCTTGGCAAAGGACCAACCTAAATCAAATTACGAAGACAAGGGGATGTTCCCATGGGCCACTGCCTTGGGAGTGAGTTCACAGCACTTAAAACAATGATGTGTTTTTGTTGGTTTTGTTGCTGTTGTTGTTGTTTTTCCCACAGAACAGTAGAAATAGGTAACCCAGATTAGTTGTTAAGCCCTTCCAGGAGGTAGAATTAGTAAAAGGAAGAGTCTGCAATACTCAGCTGGCAGTATCTCATTGGGAAAAAAGTATAGCCATAACCATGCCTTTGCAAGCTCTTGGTCAGTCTTAGAGGATGCATCATGAGAATGATTACGAGGAAGTCTCCAAAGGCCACAGAAGCAATGTTTATGTGTATAGGAGACGTGCACATGTCTACTGCACCACCTTACCTCTTGCTCCAAACATCTTGATCGAAGTAGTGAGCTTACTGATTTTGCTGGGTCAGTTCATATTTTAATTCACACAGACAACATGAGCAAGAATATTGTATTTCATACATCAGGATTGTTTTCCCTTTAGAGAACTGGTCAGGAAAGGAAATTTCTGTTTGAAGAAGTTTAACTTCCCAGTTATCTGGGTCCTACATCCACCGGAAATGTTGATGAATGTTCCAACAGAAAGCATAATTTCTCCCCTGCCCTTCATGCAAGTAGATTGGTTCTGCACAAGAACAGTGGTCAGCAGCTCAAGGTACCTGTTTTGACCCCGTTCTTCATGTGGCATGCTATCTAACTATACCTTGTTCCTCTTCTCTCCCTGGTCTTCTTCCCCATCTGCTCATCTGGCAAGCTCATCAAGGCTGGGTGATGCTAGACCAACAGAATATGAATCTCTACAGCACCTTGCCCCTCAACCCAGGATGAACATGTGGATAACAAACCTCCCTGACGTCGGGAGCAGGAGAGTGTCTTATTTCCCCGGGAAACATAAAACTCTGGGACACCGATCTGCTTGTACTGAGATCGTTGTTACTTTTGAAGTAGTTCTACTGAAGGCAATGTTTGTGCCTCCAGGGCCTCAAAAACCTAAAGGAGGCAGCCAAAGATCAACAGTGGTTTGGTGGAGGAGGTTTCCTAGCTGTCTTTCACAATGCCAGGTGGCTCTTGGCTGTTGATATGCACATTTGAGGTGCACTGCAGCCTGGTGAGGTGTGTAGACTTTGTCTCCACGGAAGATCGTGCTGCCAGCCCTGCGAGAAACACCATCTGCAATACAGGGCTGGGCTGGCAGTAACAGAGAATCCAAGGTGTGAGGGTCAGTTTTCCCCTCCAGGAAGGGGATGGAGAATCTGAGCCTCTATTCCTTTAGGCCAAATAATAAAAAGGGGGCAATGATCCCTGAAGTCAGCAGTGTTTTGATGGGAGCCATGTATACATTGGCAAACCCCTTTTCCTTAGTACAGAGCAAATGGGGGAACCTCAAAATCAGATGGTTTTTTTTTTTTTCAGATGCAGATGTTTGAGCCACACACCTACCCAGTGCTGCATAGAGATCACATCTGTCCTAGTGTTGGCGTGAACTGGTCAGGGTTTCAAAAGGGATGAACTGCTTCATGGTGCTCTCTGATGTGTGCTTGTCCCTTCCCTCCAGGCTCAGCAGAGAGGTGGAGCCTGATGGATAACCAGAGCCTGGTTGAGTTGGTGCAAATCTGGTCCGTGTCCTTCCCAGCCGGCGTGGTTTGGGCTGGGGAACTAACCCCACTCACCATCTCTGCCTGGGATAAAGGGAGTTTGTTTCTGCTTTAGCTCATTGCAGTATCTCCTGCTGTCAGACTTTCCAATTAAGGAGCCAAGTGGGAGTCAGGAGAGACCCCAGGATGGATTTCACACTCGCTCTTTATTTATATGTAAACCTGGATGCAGGGCTGAGCTGCTGAGCGAGAGAGAAGTAGTGCAGAGGGAGGGGCAGGGCAGCCTGGAGAATAGAGGTCTTTGGTCGCATTTGAAACGTGTGTGTGGGACAGGACTGAGAGAGGCAAAATCTGGCTTGTCTCTCCCACCTGCATCAGCTGCTGGGAGGGTGCTGGGCTCCTGCTCTCTTCCCAGACCCTGCTTGTGTCTCCCAGAATGGCACTTGAGCATCTCTGAACGCTGGGGATCACAGAATGGTTTGGGTTGGAAGGGACCTTTAAAGATAATCTAGTTTCAACCCCCCTGCTATGGGCAGGGACATCGTCAACCAGATCAGGTTGCTCAAAGCCCCATCCAACCTGCCCTTGAACATTTCCGTGGATGGGGCACCCTCAGCTTCTCTGGTCAGCCTCTTCCAGTGCCTCACCACCCTCCTAGTGAAGAATTTCTTCCTTATATCTAATCTAACGATGCTAAATCCACAGGATTATCCTAATGTCTGTAAGATGGAGGCATTGCAAAGCCACAGATTTCTAACCCTTCCAGCAAGAGGTACTTTAATGATTTCCAACTTTTTATTTGCTATTTCTTTTTTTCCTCAGAAAGCTTATAAGGGCTGTGTCTGCACTGAATGCTTGGTCCAAGCCTGAGCCTAAGTGTGTACTCCAATTTGCCTAACATAGGTCACCTTAAATTTCTACATCTGGGCTGCGGTGTCTCTTCTCCATTTCAAATGCTCTGAGACCCCTCAGATGAGAAGGGGCTGTTAGTTGCCACCTCCTGGGTGGGCGATGGTGAGTTCTCTCAAGATGAGCATCCCCACGTGCCCCAGTGTCCACCTGGACTGCACACAGCGTGGAGGTGCGTGTCCTGGATCAGGTGGGTCACAGGGTCTGGCCCCACAGCCTCCCAGGTTGGAAACCTGGCTCCTGCTGGTGCCCCAGGACGGGGCACCAAGTCTTTCTGCTGTACCCCATATCTGACGGCACTTCTGGTCCTACAGAGGGCTCAGCTGGAGGAAGCCGGTGAGGGAAATGTGGGCAAAGGAAGATGTCACAGCTGGGGGTACACAGACCAGGGCCAGGATGAGGAGTGGCAGATGCCCCAGGCAGGGCTGTGACAGTGTCCCTCCTGGCATCCCTCCATCCTCTGTTCTCTTCCATTTCCATTGGGTGGGACCTTTTCAAACTGCCAAAAACAACTGGCCATCCGCTCTTAAATAGATAAATAAATAAATAAATAAATTTAATAAGGGCAAACAGATTTAAAGTTAAAACATTGAAGGATCAATTTTCCCATGGACAAAAAGGAGCAAAGGCTGTCCCTGTGGGCAGCCAGTGTGCGAGCACACACTGCTCAGGGGACCGAGTCCCCAAGCAAAGACAGCTTCGCTTTGAGCAGTTCTGGTCACCAGGGCCTGTTTGCCAGGCTAGCACAAGGGCTTTTGCCTTGCTTATGGTGTGATTACGGCTGCACAAACAGTTCCACTGGCTCAGGTGCTCCCCCGCCCCCATCCTCTCCTTCCCTTTTTTTGTGAAAGGTGACTTGTCTCCTGCTTGCTTTTTGCAGGTATCTGAGCCAGATGACAACCCAGGTGATGCTCACAGTCGCCGTTCAAATTGCAGCAGGGGTGGGTCGGTCGCTGTGATGGCAGGACAGTTTTTGGTCAGCTGCTTGGGTGAGGTTAGCAAAGCACCTCTCGGATGGGAAACAGGAGGTGTAGGCTCGGTCCTTGGTTTTCAAACACTTGTTCTGTGTCAGGGAAGTGTTTGATCCCTGGTCATGCTGTACCTAATTAGAATAAGGGTAACAGGATTTCTCAGCTTGGCAGGTGTGCTGGAAAGACAAATTCAGCAACGTTCGGAGAGTACTGCAAGACTTGGGCTTTACTGAGATAACTCTGCAGGCCACAGCAGTTCTTGCCCATACGACTGAACTGCAGCTACCTCTCATGGACAGTCAGAGCAGGAAGAGACACCTGAGGGGTAGCTGAGAAGTACAGAAAAAGGTGAGCAGCTTGGGGCAGGTGAACAGGGATTATTCATTCTCTCTCCCACTTGAGAAGCAGGGGCATGAAACAAAGTCAGTAAATTGAAGCAGATAGGAGGATGCAATTTGTCATGCAACGTGTTGAGGTGCTGTGGAACTCCTTGAGAAAGGATATCACAGCCCTAACATCACAAGACGATGGAAGAGAAACCCACTGAAAAGTGTGGGCTCTGTAGATTTACATCTGGCTCAGGAAAACCAGCTAGAGGCAAGGGGGAAGTACTGTGTGCTTATCTTCTTCTTGTATCCTTCCCTAGGTACCAACTGCTCTTGGAAACAGGACCTATGCAAGGTAGGCCTTTGGGCTGGCAGTGCTGCCATTCTCATGCAGGCAAATTTCAGACCCTGAGGCTTAAGCAGACACTGCTAAGCCTGGGAAGGGTGTAACACAATGTAAGAAGAAGTAGAAACCCATGCAACACTGTCAACCTGGGTCCTGTGGGGTCCTCCTGCTCCAGGAAGGACTTGTTCCCTGCATGGGCAGGTCTGGAAGGTAAAGCTGCAGGGTGCTCATCATGCTTTCACCCAGGTCTCTGTCTTACTTTCGTGGTGTTGCAGGACAGCTGATCAAGGGAAGCCCAGGGAAAAGCTGCTCAGATGGATCCCTGCCATATTCAGGTGAGTGGGGCAGCTTTGGGGGTGGACAACACCTCAGTGGGATGTTATCTAGAGTTGTAGGATGAGATAAATAAAGCTCCATGCTCAGCATAGGATGCATGTATATTTGGTTGCAGACCTGTCCCTTAAATCCCTGTCTGTACCTAAATTGGCTTCAAAGAAGCGAGGATCTGTGAGCCCCCTGCTGACTCTCAGAGCCAGATAAATATCCCGGGGAGCCAGCAGGCACCCAGCAACAAAGCTGGGTCAGAGAGCACCTTCGCAGCCAAAATCCCAGGACCTGAACTGAGATGTTCCCATCTCCTACAGCCTGAAATGTCCCCCAGCTGAGCCTCCCTGTCCCCCCGAGCACTGGGAGAGCCAGCCAGCAGCCCCTTCAGCACGTGGCCGCTGTATTATTTAAGGACCCCATTGCAATTAGCAAGGCACTGGAGAGCAGCCAGCACGGACTGCAGGTGTGAGTGCCTCTCCAGGGCACGGACACCGCAACAGCTGGGCTCCACCTTCCTGGCTTCCATCTCTCAAGGGCAGTCCCAAAAATAGGCTGCTGCAATCACCTTGGCCAGAGACCCTGCTGACTGAAATCACCCTGGCAGAACAGCAGGACGAAGAAAACATTGTGATTTGCACAGAGATGAGCACAGATACGACAGAAGGGTGATGATCAAGACAACTTGCCTCTCCGCAAGCCCAATCCATCTGAAGGAGGTAGACCCAGACTGGCAGGATCATGAGTGCATCACAGTTGCACTCATCCAGGTTCTAAGCCCACCAGTTTGCCGCCTTCCTTTATTATAAGACCAATTGTTTCCCCACCACTCCTGCCCCTAACGAATCCTGTTTTGCTGCCATCTCACCACCAACCAAACCTGTTTTGCCGTATATCCCCTGGCAGAAGGACCTAACTGCCAGCAGCAGGTGCTGAACGTTGCTTTACCACTGTAATTAGCAGGCTAGGCTCCTCTCTTCGTCTCTCTGATCTCTGTTTTCATTGCTCTCTGCTGCTCACGGGAAATCTGATAGGCAGTATCTAAGGTCTCGTGTCAGCAGCAGTCATTGCTAGGCTGAGCACCCTAGCAACAGGGCGATGACGGGACGGGAACACTGTAGGCAGAGGTAGGAGATACCTCTGGGTGGGCACCTCACGGAAAGGACACCTCAGTTCTAGCTGCTACAAGAGTTTCTAAGAGCCTTAATGACTTTGTGGAAGAAAGGGAAGGGTGTTTGGGATGCCCTTGCAGGTCTTGGTGGTTCTATCTGTGGTCAGCAGTTCCCAAGGACCAGACTAATGAGGCTGGCTCAGGTGGGTCTGTCTCCTCCATAGCCACTAAAACTGCCCCACAAGACTCTTCATCGCTGTTTTTCTGCAGCAGGCACAGCCTGACTCATCTTTGGGAGGCATCCTCCAAAATGTCACTGAGAATAAACCTGCTTGGCTTATGTCACTACCTGCTGGGGACTCAGCAGTGGGAGGAGGCTGTGGGGCACTCTTCCAGGCCAGCTCTCTTCCCCACAGCTCTCCTGGGTGTCTCAAAACCGTCACCTTCACTGTTCCTGTTCACACAGGATGTAGGCAGGTCCCTGTAGCTACCCTTTGGTCTGGACTTAGTGGTCTTTAGACCCCAGAAGCCACCAGGATGCTGAGCAGTGAGATCACTGTCTGAGCAGGTGTTCAGAGAGCAGGTGGCCAGCTGAGGTTGCCCGAGCTGAATGCTTGTAAGGGCTGACAATGTCGAAGGATCCTCTTGAGCTGAGCAGACTGTGTCCGCATACACATAGTGTTTGGTTTGAATGATCGGGTACCTCTCTCCAGGCTGCACTTCAGATGGGGAGTGACAGGTAGCAGCCAGGAGGGTTCTCTTCCCATCTTCCCTTAGAGACAGCCCACCAGGACACCCTTTCTCTGGTCCATTGGCACATCTCTGGTGCACACTCAGTAAACGCCTTCAGGGTGCATCCATGGGAGGACAGGCTTGGAATTTGTTCCAAAACAGGTCAAAGAAGGTCTTTTCACAGTTAGAGTCTGTGGTAAACACAATAAATTTCTACCTGAATAGCACAAAAGTCAGGAGAGAGGCATCCCCCAACCCCTCTCAGGTCTAAGAACATAGCTCAAAGGTACATGGCTGCCCAGAGCCATAGATTTGGAAGACATGTGCTGTGCATGCACTCCAAGTGATGACAAGTCCAAGGGGTCCCTGGACAGAACAGGTGGGGCTGGAAGCAGCAGCAATGAGACTGGAGAGACCCTTGCTCCCTCTCTGAGGACAGGGAAGGAGAGACAGCCTGAGTCCACGCGAGGATGGGGAGGATGCTACAGGAGCACAGGACATAAATCCCCAAGCAGGAGTGGCTGGACATATGGGGGTCAACAGCACTCTGTAGGGGTCAGTGCTCCTATCCAGCAATCCACACCTTCCATACAATGTTGGCTATTGGGTGCACAGAGCCATTTGTGGTGAGAGCCCTGCCTTCCTCAGCCTCCCCTTAGGGCATCACCCCCAGCCTCCTCTTAAGACATCACTTCTATCCCCAAACCAGACCCCTCACCACAAATAAGTTGTCCCCCCCAGGCCAGCTCACCCATATGGGGATGGGGCTGAAGGAGCCCATGGGAAGGCTGGTTACTGCGTGGTGGTCTAGGGAGCAAGCAGGGCATGGATGGAGAGGAGGAAGAGCAACTGAACCTGCTCTAGAGTGTTCCTGACAGCAAAAACCTGAGCTGTGCTTAGAGCCAGGATGCAGGTCAGCTCTGCCCAAGGCTGTGTATGGGCTGGTGGTCCCAGGCTGGACTGGAGAGCTGCAAACAGAGAGGTGGGTGTGGGATGGATGTTCGGCACATGCTGATAAAAGCATGGCTGTGCTTTGCTGTGTCTCAGTGCAGACTCTTCTTTCACCCTCTGGGCACTTCCAAGGAGCAAAGTCCCTCGGATCCCCAGACTGAGGGATGTTGCATGATGAGGTGCTCATAGCCACCCAGGAACGGTGTCTTGTGCGCAGTGTTCCCCCACAAGCACTCAACCCTCCTCTGCTGAGAATCACTCGGGGGAGGACGGAGACCAGGAGGAGGAATTTGCTGGGTGTGAGGAAGTGACTTGAGCTGCGGCACAAAAACTCCCTGGGTGGGTGTCATGAGCACACGCTGGGGAGTATCCCGTGGGCCTGAGCTCAGAGCTGCATATGCTGCTCCTCTGCCAGCACCAAACATGGCACCTGGCATCTGCTCATCTCAGGCCCCATTGGTACAGAGACGTGGTAGGTGGAAAGTCCAAACCCACAGCACAGCCCATAAAGGTCATGTTTTATTCTGGCTGATCTCCTTTGCTTGCCTCATCTCCTGGAGGAAAATGAAGTGATAAACAGCCAGCAGCACAGTTTTGTTAAAAACAAATCAGGGCAAACAAACAGGGGATAATTCTCTTTCCGGCTGGTGCGGGGAATTCTGCTGAGCCAAGAGCGATGCTCTGGGGACAGCTGTCGCTCCAAGCCCGCAGGTCCTGCATGACCAGCAGACAGAGGCCATCTTCTCACTGGGACAGGATGGCTCAGGTCTTGCTTCCTGGATGGTATTCTGGGGAGACAAAATATTTTTTCTCCTTGTGCAGGATTCATACTCCTGCATTTTCCAGATTCCCAGTGAGTGGTTCCTGCTCCCAGGCTCTGCTGAGCCGGACTGTGGTCTGTGCCCAGAGCAAGAGTCTCTCCCGGGATGAAAAAGGTTCATGGACACAAAGAGTGAATTGGGGACAACCACCTTGTCTGCACAGCGTGGAGCAGGCAGGGAAGGGAGGAAGGGTGGAAGAAGAAGGAAGGAAGGAAGCAAGGGAGGGAGGGAGAGAGGAAAGAATGAAAGAAAGAAGGAAGGGAGGAAAGAAGGAAGGGAGGAATGAGGAAAGAAGGAAGGGAGGAAAGAAGGAAGGAAGGGAGGAAGGAAGGGAGGAAGGGAGGAAGGGAGGAAGGAAGGAAGGAAGGAAGGAAGGAAGGAAGGAAAGAAGGAAGAACAGTGAGAACACAGGGAGGGCTCCTGGGAGGTGAGAACACACAGAGTGGTCACATTCATGACTGTGCGCAGAGAGGAGGGGACAGGACAGAGCTGGGATAGAGGTGGTAGAGGGGTCTGAGAGTCAGTCGTTCTTATCATTTTAATTCTTACCTTCCTCCCCTGAGTGGCAGGATCTCCGAGTCTTTTACAGGGCTTTACAATCCCAGAACCTCGCGGGCTGAGGCAATGAGAAGTTAAGCGAGGCCACCAGAGAAGATGAGAAGGGATTGTGTTTCTTTCTTTCCCCTGAAACAAAGCAGAGCTGTCAGTTGACACTTCCCGCGCTGCCCCAGCTCCGGAGGGTTGCTGGGGCTGCTTCCAGCAGACAAGAGACGTCACGGAAGAGACAAGAGATGTGGGGCGAGGCGTGGGATTCCTGCAGCGCGGGGTCCCGTGCAAAGCGGTGCCTGGAGCCGGTGTCCTCCCACCCGAGCAGGGAACGAGCTGCCGGCTGCCTCCTGCAAACCGCGGGCCGGGCAGCTGTGAGCCCTGGCAGCCTGGAGCCATCCTGGGAACATGGTTTTGAGGCTGTTTGCTAGCAAAAGGGTTAGGAAATCAGGCAGGCTGCCACCAAAAGTCTGCCCGGCTTTTGGCAAAAGTCTGCCCCAACGATACAGCTCTACGAAACGTTTCAGCTTTGACAAATGTGTGGGCTTTTCTTGTTTCTTTTTATTTTTTTTAGTGAAAAAAAACAACTCAGTTGCATTGAAAACTTGCCCATCTGGTGTGAGGACAGTTCAGCCAGCCAGTAGGAGAGCTGGGGCAGCAGGCCCATCTCCCCGTACACAGGCTGCCTATTGTTCTCTGTGCGGAGCAGGAGGATGGCTTGCATTAAACCAGAGGACTGGACGGCACCTCTTGGGTCATCGAGGCTGGACCCCCACCCACAGGGTCAGACTCCTACTCTCGTTCTGCTTCAGAACAGTCTGGGCAGCATCTACAGCTTGGGCATGTAGGGTGGCATCCCGAGGCCAGGAACAGACTGAGACAGGCAGGAAAAGGCTAAAATCTGCCTGCATGACCCAGCCCAGCCATCAACCAGCACTGCAGCACAGGCAGGATTTTGGTGTCCCATCCCCATCCTTTCCACCTTCCTTGCTCCATCGCAGCACCGGGGACTGGCTCTGCAGTCCGACACTGAGGGAGGCTTGAGCCCTGTTTGCTGGAGACCACATGTGGTTTTTAACGGCTCTGGGCACCAAACCGAGCGTGGCAGGCAGGGGGTGAGGGGAGCTGGCAAGCCGGCAATGTCTCGGTACAAATCCCGTTGCTGAGTGCTGTACCCAGGCTCAGCCTCCACTGCTGTCACCTTGGCTGCACCAGGCTCCTCCAGCCCCTCTGCTGTCTTCTGCTGCTTCTCGTCTGCTTGTTATTCATGGCAGGGGGCAAGAAGCTCCCCCCTCCCGCCCCCCATTCAATGTGCGGATGATCACCATAGCCCCAGAAGGTTGAATTTAATGCTAGGGGGATTTGCAAGTCAAGAATTCCTGTGCCCACACAATGCGCAGCTGGGCTTTGAAAAGGCGTCAGGATTAAAATGCAACCGCAAACTTGACAAACCGGCGCAACGGCCGGCAGACAATGGGCTGCAGCTCCCTGTTATCATTCACGGCGTGTGAAGGACCAGCGGCGGGCTCGGTGGGTTACAAGTCATGCGCCAGAGATGCTGCTGGCCTGGACAGCAGCGGGGAGGGCTCCTTTGTGCTGCTCTCGGGGTGGGGAGCAACCCGAAAACCAGTCCAAACGGAGACACGTCTTGGCTCATAGCCGGGGGTACGGAGGGCGGGATGGCAGGGACCCGCTGCCACCGTGGGCGAGATCCGAGCTCCTGCCTGGTGGGGATTCATCCGCCCTGGGTGTCTCCAGACTCATTGGTCTTTGCTTGGTGAAAATTAAGGAGCTTTTGCTTGGTTGTGTCCTGAAACTGCAACTTGGTTTATGCAGGAGTCATAAGTAAGGGGTACATGGAGGCTGGGGGGATTCTGGGTGCATAGGGATGCCAGGATGGGGCAGAGGGTTTCAGATGATGACGGATTAGATACAGGTCAACCGTGTAATAGTAAGGGACAATGCCACCTGGGGCTGCAATAATTAACACTCCAGAGACAAAGCCAGCAAAACAAGCGGTTGGATGTCCCCGTGGGCAGCAGTGAGATACCTTCCCCAGGCCCCTGAGCCTGCCAAGCCTGCTGATCATGGGGCACAATGCTCCACCACGGCCCTGGGGGCATGCAGGGCAAGGGGAGGTCTGGCAAAAAAGTCTTGGGTCTGGCAGAGCGGTGGGAAGGAAGGAGCCACCAAAGAGGCAATATGACAAGCATCTGGTCCTTGTGTGACTGTCATGGCTTGGATCAATTATTTTAATGAGTACATGGACAAAGGTCAGGGAGGAATGTGACTTTGTGTAATGTTAGTCAGGTCTCTGTACTGGGTACGGTGGAACACGCTTGGTGGTGCAACTGGGCAAGCCGTGGCGTTCCCGTTCAGAGGCAGCAGCTTCCAAACCTCCCTGGTCTGGAGGACACGGGGCTGAGTCACCATGTGTACAGCACTGTGCTATAAAATCAGATTGGGGGATTGACCCCTTCCCACCATCTTCCTTGATGCGTGTTCTGCACAGGAGCGTGCACCAGTTTCTCTCTCAGCACGTTGGAACTTGGGAGCACCAGAGGATAAGCTTAGCAGCAAAAAGGGCTCTTGTCTCCTCAGTGGTCTCCAGGCAAAGATGGATGTGGGGGAACAGTTCCCCCACTAACAGATATGAGGACCAGTGAGCAAACTCAGCCCAGGAAGCTGAGCCCAGGAAGCTCCCGGCACCCTTCCTGGGGGCACGGAGAAGAGCTGTCCCTGTGGTGAGCCAGGTCTGGAGGGACCGAAAATCCCCTGCCCCCTGCGCTCTGGAAACCAGAGCAGTCCTCAATACCAAGTGGCACTGTCCATTTTTTTGTTAGGCTGTGCAGGAGTATTTTTTTGTTTGTTTGTTTGTTTGTTTGTGTTTGGTTTGTTTGTTTTTAATTTCTTAAAATTTTACACAAAAAAGCTTGTTCTCTCCCTCAAAAAGGGGCCTTTCAAAAATGATGCAAAACTGACACTGCTGGAACTTCAGGGAGTTTGTCGGGAGCAAGAAGCTGTAAAAAGATTATTGAAAAAAGGATTGACATTTTTCCTATACTGAAGGGGAGTTTTGTAGCCATTTTGATGCTAGTTTAGATAGAAGTACTGAAGAGCAGAATACCTGTGGGTTTTGAGCTTCAGAGCGACACAGGGAGAGCAAGGGTTTTACCTGGCTTTGCCCAAATCTTACACAATACCAGAACATGAGATTTAGCAATCTGGCCTTGACCTGACAGAGAAATCAGAGCTGTGGTGTGAGATCTGTCTTAGCGTAGCTCTCTTTGTGTCACGCAGACTGATCCTTCAAACTGCCAGCCCTTGGAAAAAAACAAGAAACAAAACTCATAAGCAAATTCTTGTTTTATCTACTCCCTGGGCCAGCACAAGCAGCTTTTCCCAAGTTCTGACTGTGCCCAGGTCTGACTGCAACTAGAAAAATGTCATTCGTGACCAAACACCCTTGCTGCCTGTGGTGGTGCCCTGTGAAGGCTTTCTTGCTGAGCTTGCAATCTTGTCTCTGTCCCATGGAGAGACAGGCCATGGGTGCTGGTGTCCACTGGTGATGCCTGCAGCAGAGCCAGGGTCAGTCCAGCATCCTTCCCCTCTGCTCTGCCCTGGTGAGACCACACCTGGAATATTGTGTCCAATTGTGGCCCCTCAGTTCCAGAAGGACAGGGAACTGCTGGAGAGAGTCCAGCGCAGCCACCAAGATGCTGAAGGGAGTGGAGCATCTCCCGTGTGAGGAAAGGCTGAGGGAGCTGGGGCTCTGGAGCTGGAGAAGAGGAGACTGAGGGGGGACTCATTCATGGGGATCAATATGGAAAGGGGCAGTGTCAGGAGGATGGAGCCAGGCTCTTCTCGGGGGCAATCAGTGATAGGACAAGGGGTGATGGGTGCAAACTGGAACACAAGAGGTTCCACTTAAATTTGAGAAGAAACTTCTTCATGGTGAGGGTGTCAGAGCCTGGCCCAGGCTGCCCAGGGAGGTTGTGGAGTCTCCTTCTCTGCAGACATTCAAACCCGCCTGGACACCTTCCTGTGGAACCTCAGCTGGGTGTTCCTGCTCCATGGGGGGATTGCACTGAATGAGCTTTCCAGGGCCCTTCCAATCCCTGGCACTCTGTATTCTGTGATTCTGTGATCATGGGCAGATGGTGCCCTGGGCTGCCAGAATTAGAGGTGTTCATGGGGTTGAAAGACAACTTGAGGAAATGATGCTGGGGAGCTGGCAGAGCGGGGTGCAGCACTGGACCTGGCTGGAGAGTCCCGGAGCCTGCAGAAGGCTGGGCACTGGGCACCCACCCGGGGCTGCATTCTTAAATTAAGACAACAACAGAGCAGCAAGAACTACAACAAAATAAATCCCGTGGCCCTTATAATGGTGGGCAGCATCTGGTCCCCCAGTAACCAGGTCTTGGGGGGTCACTTCTCTGCAAGAGTGGGTGCATCTGCTCCATCCCCCCATGGGGTGGGTGATGTGCCCTGTGGGGAATTTGAGTGGACACCCTGTGGTACCGACCCCGGAGCAGGAGCCACCCCCAGGGAAGGTTGGTTCCTGTGCTGGCAGGGATGGGATCAGCCTGTATTAAGCTGAGCCTTGTGGGTATGAGCTATCTGGGATACCTGCAGCACTTGGTGGGCAGATGCCCGGTAGCAGCTGTATCGGGAAGGTGCTGGTCGGATCCTCCCTGGACTCTGTCCATAGCACCAGCCGCCACACCGAGCTGCAGCTCCCCAGCCCAGGCACCCCAGCATCCCTCTCGCAGCCCCACACCACCTCTGCTGTTTATTTCCCCCCCTGCTTTTCTTTCCTGTGGGCTGTGAAAAGGTGCAGTCTGCCTGTGATCATCCCCCCTCCCTTCCCCCTTCCCGCTGGTCAAAACCACCATCCTGGAACAGCCCTGCGGATTAGTGAAGGGATACCTTTGAAACCGATGCCAGGAAAGCTCCGTGGATCAGTTAACAGGAGAGTATAAAAAGCCGTGCCTGTCTCCCCCCATACCCCCCCAACTCTCTTCCTCCATGTCACCGGCCCTGGCTGCCGGCTCGCCCCTGGCTGGGGGCCTGCGATCCCAAACGTGCTCTCCAGGCTGGCTTGCCTCATTAATTAAAGAAGACAGATTTTTTAGCTTCTCTTTCCCTCCCTCTCTCTCTCTCTTTCTTTTTTTTCCTTGGGCTTCTGCTGGGGAAAGTGGAGCCAGTCTTGTGGAGGCAGGGGGAGGACGAGGAAGAGCCCAGGGATTACAGGCAGCCGAGGTTCTCTGCTCCCAGGGTGCAGGACACCCCGAGCCTGCATGATTCCATCCCCTGCTCCCAGCAGGCAACCTCCTGGGGACTCGAGAAGAGGGACTCAGCTCCCTGGCCCACAGTCCTGGGACCAACAGTGGCATTCACCGCCCCTCAGGGGACATTTCCTCACGGCTGACTGACACGAGCATCCTGCAGCACCTCCTCACCGACTCCTGTCCTGCTGGTCCTGCTGGTCCTGCTGGTCCGGGGCAGGGACCCCATGCCTTTCCCGGGCACAGATGGCACTGCAGCGGCAGCTGTGCGTACGGTGAGAACGTGTGGGACCAGCGTGCGTGCTGCACCGATGCACGGAGCAGTGTGTGTGGTGCAGAGTTCATGGCACTGCCACACATGGCTCAGGGCGTGTGGAGCAGTGTGTTGGTGCGGGGTGTGTGGTACAGCCGTCATGGAGCAGTGTTCATGGTACAGCCGTGCATGGAGCAGCTGCCCGTGGTGCAGTGTGCGCTCCTGCTCCAGGGCCAGATCACACCTACAGAGCACTGTTGCAATTCACACCATCTGCATTGATGTTGGGGTAACGCAGCTCTCAGCCTGACCCCAGCAGAGGCACAACCTCTACGTGAGCCACGCTGGCGCATGATGCAAGGGGGAGCTGGCCTGAGTGAGGGCGGGAGGGCAAAGCGGGGACAACAGGAGCTCCAGGAGGGACTGGAGGGCTGTGCTGTGCTGGGAGCTGGCCCCTGGCTCTCCCTGGCTTTGTCTGATCCTCCCCAAAGAGAAAGCCTGGCTGGTTCTTCTGGCTGAGTCATCCCAGGTCTATCAGCCTGGCTGCAAAATTAAATTCAAAGCTCGTCTTTTTAACACGAAGATCACTTACATCCAGCTGCATGAGCCGCGGCCCCTTTAGGATTTAATAATAAAATGAATGCCCATGACCTGACTGTTTGCTCACGCCTGGATCTTCCTTGATGGATGAACAGAAATTGCTCCCTGGCTCGGGTCATCCGCAGTAAAAATCGCCAGTCGATTGCTGGGCCCTCCCTCGGCTCCTCTGCGTTCAGGGCTCGCTGGCTTCATTTGGGACCTGGCTTGAAACGGATAATCAATAATAATCAGGCTCGACGCTGTGACGGCACCTTTGATCCGAGGATCTCGGAGCACTTTGCAGCGAATAATGAACGGAGCCCCTCTGTGAGGCAGGCAGGAGCGTCTGCATTTTATGGGGGGGAGTGGAGCCCAAGGACAGGCTGACCCCGCTGCTCGCCAGCTCTGTCCTGCTTGGCATCCCACGTGTGGACAACTCGACCACTTTAGCATGACCCTGGAGAGTCACATGAAGAGGGGATGGTGCCAAACATTTGTGGGGCTCATCCCCCGGTAGCTTGTAGGTCTGGTTCTTTCTTGAGACAGCCTGAGCTGCCCTGTCAATAAGGCTAGTTTGGGAAAAGAAGTGCAGGTTTGGGGCTCTGCTTGGCAGGAAGCAGAGCAGCCCTGGGATGCAGTGCCTTCCCCCAGGGACAAGCGATGCTGTGGCTCCAGGCCGGTGGTGACAGCAGGGCCTGTTGCGCTGTGCTGGCTCCCTGAGATGGGCTGCAGCACCTCTGCAGCAGCATACAAGGTCCCAGGCTGGGTCTGGGGAGTGTCCCTCTGAGGGGCTTTCAAGCTAGCACCATCCCCAGGCCTGGGCAAAGAGGCTGGCAGCAACCAGCACAGCTGCTGGGTCCTGGCTCCAGCCACCCCAGAGATCACAACCACATCCCGGGCTCTGTTTGCATTTGGGGGAGTCTCGCATCACCTGAGCTGCAGCGATGCTGGCCCTGCTGCTGCACCAGTCCTCCCAGACCCACATTGTCCCTGGGCTGAAGCCTGGGGCTGCTGGCAGGGACCACAGCGAGGTCTGCGGGGCTGGTGACCTGGACCTTGGCTGGGATGGTGACCTCTGCCCGAGGGAGGGGGGCACAGGGGTGGCAGCTCTGGGGATGCCATGTCCCCAGGCAGCATCCCTCGGCCAGGATCGCGTCCTGCCCTTCGAGAGCTGTGTCCCCTGTGGACAGCCAGGGGAGGGCGGGGGGGCCCAGCTGTGGGGATGTCACCCCCGTGTCCCCAGCCCGCACCCCCAGGACAGTGTTCTGCTGGTGTCGCAGCGCCACCCCTCGCCTCCCGGGGAAAGTGCCCGTGGGCTTCCGCTGGGCTCTCCAGCAATTAAGGGAGCAAGATATTAATTGTTTCTAATCTGCACATCTCCAAGGTCACCTGTAAGACTGAGCAAGGGAAGCAAACATCCCCCTAAATGGTCCCTGTCACCCACCCAAGAGAAGAGGCTGCAGCCCTGGGATTGCACTATGGACCCTGAGCCCCCCCAGCCCCAAAATCCTCTTTGGGAGCGTGGCCGTAGGGTGCAGGCTCCTGCAGAGAACGATAGAGGCAGGGATGCTCGATGGAAGGATGTGAGCCTGGTGCTGGCCTTGAGCGGGAAACACCCTTTGCTGGGGATGAACAGAAAATGAGAGCAAGCAAGCCGCCGGGCCAGCCAGCCCGTGCCTCCTCGCAGCCGCCCGCAGCCGCGCCGCCCGGCCTTTGTCTCTCACGCTCAGCCACGCTTCCAGTCTTCAAAGTGTTAAAACTTTTCAGTGTGTGCTGCAGATCCCTTGCCTGCAGCCTCCTGCCCTGAGTCAAATTAATCATGTACTGGGAAACACAGCAGGCATGTACTAGCCCTGGGCATGGTGTATCACGTACTTTCTGGAATCTGTCACATGGGGAGCTTTCTGTTTTAGGCTCAATTGATCCTTTCTCGGTTTGATACTGTGTTTAATTGTGAGATGAGGCTGTGTGTTTTTGCTTCAGCCGAAC
The DNA here is from genome assembly GCF_037038585.1 of Patagioenas fasciata. NCBI lineage: Eukaryota > Metazoa > Chordata > Aves > Columbiformes > Columbidae > Patagioenas > Patagioenas fasciata. Next base: position 17,067,972 of record NC_092533.1, on the reverse strand, counting down.
TTAAAGGGCCGCTCTTCCCAGCCTTGTTTTCAGATGTCCGCAGGAACAGACCGCCGCTGTCTCCTCACCCAAACAAAAAGCCTTTCTCTCCCCGCACACAATATCCCCTCTGTATTGTCCACAACAAAGAGCAGGGCTAAATTAATTTTAGGTCTGGCTCTTTTAATGTAGGGCTGTGGAGGGGAGGTGCTTTTATTGCTGCAGCTGACGGTTCAAACAAGACAGGCGAGAGGTGGCCTGGGCCACCGGGCTCTCTCTGGGCGGTGGGGATAGGGACCAGGGATGTGCCTGGACCTGGGGACGCCGCCTGAGCCCAGGGGGGTGCAGTGCCCGGTGCGAGGTGACTCGAGCTGGAGCAGAGCCCCGTCCTTCTTGCTGCAGCATTGTCACAGGTGGGGCAGAGCCCACCCGGGCTTTCCCTCCACCCCACAGGAGGGCTTTTCACCCACCCTCCCCCAGAAAGAGTGGTCCAAGGAGGCTGGGTGGGACAGAAAGTGCCTGCACCCCAAAAGGGATGTCCCCTGGGCACTGGTATACCCCTCTTGATGGCCAAATTGCCATAGCAAGGTGATTTTTCATTTTGTCTTTACAAAAAAGATTTCAAGAGCCAAGCAAAAACCAGAGCAGCCCTTGGAAACTGACTAAAAATGGTGAGGGTGTCAGAGCCTGGCCCAGGCTGCCCAGGGAGGTTGTGGAGTCTCCTTCTCTGCAGACATTCAAACCCGCCTGGACACCTTCCTGTGGAACCTCAGCTGGGTGTTCCTGCTCCATGGGGGGATTGCACTGGATGAGCTTTCCAGGGCCCTTCAACCCCTGACACTCTGGGATTCTGTGAAAATAAACATTTTTTTTCCCTGTGTTCTTCCTCCTGAAAAAGGCTTATCTGGAGCAGTCAGTGCAGGCCACTGTGCGCAGCAGCGTGAAATGGAGCCTGCAGGGCCTGGGACAGGGTCTCCACAGGGTCTCCCCACTGCTCTGGTGGGTTCATCCCTCTGGTGTGACATGCCACCCGCCTGCACTGGTGGTTTGCACAGCTCACCTGGTCCTGTGGGATGCTGTGGGGACACTGGGGAGGAGGGAAGGGGCCACACAGCCACCAGGTCCTGATGGCATTGCCAGGATGTGGGATGTGCGGAAAGAGGGGGAGGAGCCCTGGGAAACAGCTGAAACTGAGTCAAGGAGAGCAGGGTTTGGGGAGGGGAGATGTCTGGTCCAGGAGGTGGGAAGGAAAGGAGATGCTGAGGGGAGCAGAGGACAGGGACAAGAGACGCGTGTGGGGCATTGGGCAATGGTACAGCAGCACAGGGGTGTCGGAGGGGAGATGGCAGAGGGGAGGGACGTGGGTTGGTGTGAACTTGTGTGGTTTTCCACAAATTTAGGCAGAGACATGGGACTGAGAGGGGCAGGAGAGGCGTTGTGGCCAGCTCAGCTCAGGGTCTTCCTTGTTGGCATCTTCCCCAGTGGGCGGACAGGGCAGGTCCCACCACTGGGCATGTGGGAAGGGTCCTGGCCAGCCCTCCGTGGAGAAACAGAGTCCGGGCGTCTGCTCTCTCCACGTATCCCCCAGTTCCTTGGTAAATGGGTAGAAACTTGCTCCTGGTTTATAAATATTCAGCACCAGCAAAACCCATTAATGTTGCATTAGGGCTGTGAATCGGAAAGCCCCAAAGTCAGGCAGCTCTGTGCTGCAGCTGCAGTGCGATTGGGTCCCACCGAACATGCGCAGCTGCCCGTCCTGCTCCAGCCGAGACTCGTCTGCCTGCCAGGACACGGCATGGCTGCAGCAGCGGGCTGTTGAGGAGCATTGCCTCGCTCCAGCGGCCCTGGAACATGGACTGGCAAAAGCCAAAGAAAAGGAAGGCATGGTGTCTAACCCTCAGTCCCAAAATCTCCCACTCTCATGAAATGCAATGGTTGTAGGTTGAAGGCTGGGTGGGTTTTTTTGAGTGGGATATGCTGGGAACCAGGCACGACCCCTTGGGGCGGAATGTCTCCAGATTTGGCCAACTTTTTGGGAGAAGAATGGAAAGTCCCTTGGCTGCGTAGTCGAGCTGACTCGGTCTCAAGGGCTGCTCCCTCCATCCGGCAATGTGCGCTGAATTGCATCTCCGGGAATAGGCAGCAACGTGTATATTAAAACAGAAGCTGGAGAAAGGAGTTACATCTGTGCAAAGCAGCGATCCAAGTGTTACTATCGGGACCAAACTTTCTCACTTCCAGGAGAGCAGCTCTGAATGTGACAGTCTGCAGACTTGGGCATCAGTTTCAGCCAGCTTCCTCATCTCACTGTGTTTTGCAGATTCACCTAGCAGCCATGTCCCCTCCACTCCAGCAGCATGTCATTGAGCTTGAGGGGATGGAAGGAGCAGGAGATGGGTGGGAAAGGGGGCACAGAGATGGAAGAGGGGGGAATGCTTTGGGGAGCCATTGGGAAGCAGGCAAGGTGGAAAGAGCTTATGAGGAAAGGCTGAGGAAGCTGGGGCTCTTTAGCTTGGAGGAGACTGAGGGGTGACCTCATTCATGGTTATCAATATATAAAGGATGAGTGTCAGGAGGACGGAGCCAGGCTCTTCTTGGTGACAACCACTGATAGGACAAGGGGCAATGGGTGCAAACTGGAACAGAGAAGGTTTCACTTAAATATGAGAAGAAACTTGTTCCTGGTGAGGGTGCCAGAGCCTGGCCCAGGCTGCCCAGGGAGGTTGTGGAGTCTCCTTCTCTGCAGACATTCAAACCCACCTGGACACCTTCCTGTGGAACCTCAGCTGGGTGTTCCTGCTCCATGGGGGGATTGCACTGGATGAGCTTTCCAGGTCCCTTCCAATCCCTGACATTCTGGGATTCTGTGAGAAGGGGTGGTGGGGTTGGGAGGTGATCAGGGAATCACTTGTGGGCACCGAAAGGGAGGGCACGATGGACCACTGGAGGTTCTGCTCTGGGAATTAAAGGCCTCTACTAAATCCTCTACAATGCCTAAACAGACCTCCTCCCCGACAGCTTGTGCCACTGGTAGTGTGTACAGGGTTGGCTTCCAAAACCTCTGGGATGAACTGAAGGGGTGGTCAGGTCTGAGAGTTGATGGCTTCTGCTGGGGCTGCTCTGGAGGCAGCTTGGTGGGCTGGGACGACCCGGCTGCTGAAGTCACTGCTCGATCCTGGCTGGTGTGGTAAAACCTTCCTCCCTTTCTTCTTGCTGCTGCTGCTGTGCCTCTCACACCACAAACTGTCCCTGTTGGAGAGTCTCAGGGCAGCATAGCCCTGCCTGGCACACAGAGAGCTGGAGCCCAGGGTGGGTGAGCAAAGGATGCCAGGCTCTGGACAAGGACGGGAGGGATTAATCCCTCTAGGCTGGAGCAAGTTTCAGTGTCTCTTCAGGATTCCTGCAGAACTGCCTTCCCAGAGGGTTGCACAGTGCACGAAGCAGTCCTGGAGCTCCTAGAGAAGAAAAGTATTGAGACAAGAGACTGCTGAAGTTAATTTCTGCAGCTTACCTGGAATAGTAAATTTCTGGATGAGAAATGGGGAGGTGTGTTTCATCAGAGCTAAGAAATCTGTTTTACATCAACAAGTGTTAGAGACAATGAAACGAAGTTGCCTGTCCTGCGCAGTTTAGATAGGGGATGATGATGAGATAGGGAAAGGTCATTTAGAAGGCAGCAAAGAATAGATGCTTTGCTCTTGAAGAATTAATGCTAGGAGGAGTGTTTTTCCCCAGATTCAGGGACAGGGAAAAACTGAGGAGCCTGGCAATGGAACATCTGTGGCCAGGCAGCAGGAGCAACTGGCTCTTGGTGCTGTGCAGTGTTACATAGCCAAACAGCTAACTTCTAGTAGATGTAGCTGAGCTACCAATCTTTAGGAAAAACTTTGAAAACAAGAACAGAAAAATAGCGAGAAACTTTCAAGAAAAATGAAAGTCCAAGGTTCTTGTTACCCCAGCTGAGCTGGTGTGGCAGGTTGCAGTAAGTCACACTGAAATCTGGCTCGGTGACTGCTGCCCCAGGCAGAAAAACATTTCCTTGAGCTGAGAACCTGGAGCTAACTCTGCTCTACCTGTTTCTGCAGTGTCTCCCAGAGCCGACCCCCTAGAGGTTTTCTAGATCTGTCCTTTTCTGGGGCAGATTAGCTGTGAGCACCCACCTTCTCCTGCCAACCTTCTCCTCTCTCTCCGATCCCCCTCTGTGCAGATGTCTGCTCAGGTTTGGTGTTCCCTCCTGGAGGGCTGTGCTGCTCCATCTTCATTTGGTGTCTGCTGGGCAGAAACAGGGATCCCAGCTGCAGAAAGAAAACTTCTGGGGAGGAAAGCCCTCACCTGAAGAGACTGATAACCCCTGCAGACGTCTGCTGCTGTTTCCTTTGCTGGCCGGTCCTTGAGAGATTATTAATGGTGGGTAATGTTGGGGATGGTATATCCTCTTCCTTAAAGCCCTCACTGACATTAACAGGCACTTTGATGCCACAGCGGTCTTGTAGGGATCTGCAACAGAGCAGAGCAACTGAGCATCTTTCAGTTGTGACCTTCACCAACAGGAGAACAGTCAGTTGGTGACTGAGACAGACTGACCTGTCACTGTTAGGGATGCTATCCACTTTCCCATGTTGTTAAACTGGCATTTTATTTATAAATTTTTTTTTTTTTTTTTATGATTGGAAGTGGTGGAGGGGAGAGAATCAGTTCCCAAAAGTGATTCCATAAAGCAAAAAACCTGATGAAAATGTTTGGAGTTTTCAAAAAACCAAACCCCTCACCAACGCCATGTTTGACAGGTAACAAAAGAGTCAAGCTTTTCGAGTCTTCCACCGGAAACATTTCTTACCATCTTTTCACAGCCTCCCATTTCCATAAAGCTCAAAGTGCTGCCATAACTGCTCCTCACTCAGCAGCTCTGCTGTCCTGGCCCGGCAGCACAGAGGAGCTCACTCAGCAGCAAGTGTGACACTGGTGATGTGCCCAGCCCTTCACTGTGGGACCCAGCAGCACCAGCTACCCAGTCTGGGTTTGGAGGCTCCTGCCTGATATGTGCAGCAAGAAGAATCCAAGAATTTGTGGTCTTTATTTACGGGCAGGGAGGACCTTCTCAGGGGAAGAGAGTCATCCTGCCTCCTCCTATAATGTCTGTGCCTGCCAGCCTGGAGCTGCTCTTGCAGCTGACGTGGATTGGAGACCTGAACGCATGTTACAGTCCCCACTGCTGACCATGAATGAAGGAGACAAACTCCCCAGTCTATCTTGTTTCTTGAGGATACTGGAGGCATCCCAGGACCAAGTAGAAGATGGTGTCTTCTGCTTCTGCACTGAGAGAGGTTGAATGAGAGGGCCTGGGAAAAGGCATGGACAGAGCAACATATTGGCTCATTGGGATCATGCAGAGCAAGGTGGAAGCTTCTGGGCTCTTGAACGTGAGGTCAAGGTCTCAGGTTTGGGATGAGGCTACTGCTCAGGAGGTACCTGCACACTGTATCGTTCAAGACAGGCTGGTCAGGCTGCATTCAAGACAAACGTTCACCTTTTTGGCAGTAAGAATCCATGAGTGAGGGTCTTTGGAGAAGTTAGTTTAACACATGGTAAAAGCGTGTGTTTGATCTGGACTTACAGAAGCGGTATCTGTGTGGATATTGTGAGCTGCTTCCCATTGCGTGCAACCAGCCTGCACCCAGGGAACCCAACTCTACCGCACGGGTGCTCTGAACAAAGCTGTCCCCTCATTTTGCACTGGCAGCGCAAAGATGTATCCTCAGCACCCTGAGCCCTTCTGAGGCCTTTTCTGGGACTGCCTCATGTCCCCTTGCAGCTGGGAGAACCAGTGGGGCAAAGAAGCAAAGATGAGCACGGGAATGGGCGTTATTGCTAGTCCTGCCTTGGAGACCTTCAAGCCTGAGCAGATCATCAGCTGGTGCAGGAAGATGCGGAGCTGGGTGGCCGGAGCGGGACAGGCAGAGCTCAGAGAGCAGAATCGCTGTGAGACAGACACCTTGCAGAGTAGGGGGACAGTGATCGTGGGGGTTGGTTGGTCTTGAGTGTCAGTGCAGTAGAGTGTGAGAACCAGTGGAGCTGGAAGCCAGCCCTGCCACTGTGCCAGCTGCAGCCAGGCCACGGGGGAGGGCTGGGCACAGCAGGCAGGGACCTGGTTCCTCAGAATGTGTTCCTGGGGAGGAGGATGACTCCAGCTCTCTGTTGTGATGCTTCGTCTTGGGGACAAAGCAAAAACCCCACCCTGGCTGTAATGTCTATAAACTAATTAACTGCGGGGCAGTGAGAGGTACACTGTGCAGGGGAGAAGTGGCACTTCTACGGTGTGTGGATGCAGGGGTAGACAAATGGATACCTTTGTGATGGGAACGCTGGGCAGCTTCTTGGAGGCAACAGAAAGCATTGAAATACTGATTATGAATGGGTATTAATTATTTTTTTAATTCATCCCCGAACTGTAAGAGATTTAAGAGGTGTAGACTTTGCTTGGAGGACCAGAAGAAGACAGGCCAGCAGAAGACGGCATTTGTGTTGCAGCTTTTCCTGGGCCTGTGGCCCATGCACAGAAGAGGATGGAACAGGCTGGTGCCTGGTAAAGCTGACCCTTCCCATGGGGACAGTGACGGCAAAGGGGCAGAGTAGGACAGCACTGGTGCAAGAGACCCATGTGCCGGCTCCGGAGCATCACGCTGCCGTCACCAGGAACACGCTGCCTGGGGAGAGAGATGCCTGGTCGCTGGCTGACCAGGTGCCCCATGGCACGGTGTCTGTCTGTCTGAGCAGCAAGCAAGGTGTCAGCAAGAGCAGATCCCAACCAAACACCAGCTCCACAAACGACCAGAACTCAAATTTCACTTATGTCTTTCAGTGCAACCCTGGGCCATCAGCTTGGCCCTGAAACCCACCAGCAAACCGCTCCCTCCTTAATCTCTAGTGTAGGGTTCAAGACGGATGCCAAGCGACCTTCACACATTGTCCCTCTCCCAGGACATGTGCTCTGAATGGGAGACAAGATGCAGGCAGCAGTGCAATCCAAGGGAACGGAGGTTTCCAGAGGCTGAAGGAAAGTACCCCCAAGCCCCCTTGTGCTTCAGGGCATAAGCTGATCATCTGCGGGGGCTGGGAAGGAATTTGTCACCATCTGCCTCTTGTCTCTCTGCTGTGGGGAGTAATAAGCAAGTGAGGAGGGGAGGATTCAGCAGTGTTATTAGTTGGAGAATGGCATTATTCCCCCTGTCTGCACCGTATAAATGAGTGTGTATTTTTCATAATGGGGGAATACATGCAGGGAGAGAGAAAAAATGTTTTAAAAAAGAAAGAAGGAAAGGGGGGAGGGGGAAAATGAATCGATATAACAGAAGCATTAGGGCACTCAGGGGAGTGTTTTACTGGGGCCATTAATATACTTCTCAGGTGGTAAAAGCCACTTAGCCTTTAAAAACGATAATGAAATGTTAACTACCCAAAGCATTATTGCTGAGTCACGGAGAGCCAGGCAGCTCTTCAGCTCCCATCTGATGGAGGGGTGCTGGCGGGGCTACCGCCAGCCCAGCCGGCGCAGGAGCGACGATCCGCAGCGTCTGGCCTCCCGCACGCGGGAACCCAACACCTGGCAGCCCCTGCAGCTGCTCCGGCACGGCCCCCCCACCAGCACCGCACGGACCCCCCGCCAGCTGTGCCTGGTGCTGGATCTGCCGCCCAGACCCACGGGAGAAGCCCCCAGTTGCACAAGCGGAGGAGGCACGTTCCCTGTGCTGTGGCTCCTCTCCTGCGGCTGTGCGGGGACTCAGCCCTTGGGAGGGCAGAGAGTCACAGGCCAGACAGTTCAGACCAATGACCAATGCTGCAGCCACGTTGCTTCCAAGACATGGGAGCAGGTGAGGACTGGAAAGGTGACCACCACTTATAGAGGTCCACGTGCAAGGATGTTTTGAAGTGGGAAGCTGTAGGCTGCAGAGGATCCCACAGTGGGGGTGCTCAGCTCTGCCACAGGGAGCGGGGAAGACCCCGACTGTCCAACTGCCAAGCCAACATGGGGATGTGATGCACAATGGAATAACATCCCCTCGGGGCTCCCAGGAGTTGTCACGGAGCCACAGTGGAGGACTCCTGCATTTCTAGTTTACATTTCACAAGCTGTTGGTGACTGCAGGTGCCTGGCTCATAGCATCCTAAAGCACTTAATGAGCATGAGGTGCTGGACACCCCCATGTTGATGGACATGCTGAACCTTGGAGGCACTGAGACCCCCAAATTATTGACCAGCACTGAAAAATGTGGGCATCAAATTCTGTCTTTGTTCTTGTTAATGGGGGCTTTTTCCACCATGCAAGGGTGCAGGGATTCTCATTTCTCATCTTTTATGTATCTCTGACTCTTATTTGATCGTGAAGTGCCTGAACAGCCCCCTGCAGTGTTACACGAGGAAATTCAACAGGCCTACATGGTCCAGCAAGCTGAAGTAGTGAGATGAAGGTCTTCTCCTAGGACGATTCAGTGCCCAAGCAGAAAATTAAATTCCTTCCATCCATCTGTATATGACCCAAAACCTTCCCTAGTCAGGGAGACTATGAAGTTTTTCCATGAATGTGGATTGAAAGTCAGAGGTAGCTGTGAAGGATGCTGGAGGACTGAGTATCTGGAGGGACAGGGAGCAGCTTGGTTCCTGGAGGCACACCATCGCTCTTATCCCCCATGACTCTTCAGGCATGACTGAGAGACTTGTTTCTAGGGTATTTTTTCACCTGCGTGGGTTTTCACCTCTGTCAGTGAGGGGTCTGACAACACCTGAAGCAACCAAACACCTTTCTTTACCTCCAAACCCTATGCAGAAGTCACTGCATGTGTGGCAGTGCTCTGCATTTGGGAACATCGGCTGTGGCGCAGATCCCAATAGCTGCAGAGTTAAGGATATTATAAGAGTATCTGGAACTCTCGCACACCAACGAGCGAGTTGTGAGTGTTCCTAGATGTTTCTGAAGGCCGTCCTGGCAGTTACGAGGCTGTATTTCCCTGATAGCTTGTGCGGGAGGTTTCTGTTCACCAGCATCTGTCTGGCAATGCAGTTTGAGGTTAACCTGTCCGCAGCAAGCCTGCCTGCGGCGCGCACATCGTGGCAGCCCTCTCTGAGCCCAGGGAAGGACAACGCAGCCATGGCTGAAGCTGCATGCCCAGCTCTGCAGCTGGGACAGGGTGATGGAGAAACAGGGACTCTTCCCATCTCCCTTCTCCCTTCCCTGCCTCTCCTTCGTGCTTTGTCCTCTTCCCAGGAGAGGTTAGAAGAAGGCACCTCCAATCTCTGCTGGACCTGCAGGTCCTGCTGGGACCCAAACTGGTAAAGTCCAGGTATGGACCATGGAGGCAGGACCATCCTCATGGAGCCCGCAGCCACTGCCTGGCATGCAGGTGCCAGATGTTCAGTCCTGTGCTCCTGCCCTGGAGCTGGAGCCTGTGCTCCTACCCCTAATCCAGAGAGGACCGGGTGTTCCTTGAGCTCTGTGTAGGCAATGCTGCAGCGAGTCTGCAGGTACAGCAGAGAGGGCATGGGAAGGGCATCTCCTTCCAGCATGGCACTCTCGAAATTAAAGGATGCAGAGGGCTTTTGTGTCTGCTGAGAGAAGCGGTTCTCAAACTGCAGGTCATGACATGCCTGAAGTCATGTGGGGAACTACTAAATGGGTCACGCCACTCCATAGACTTCATCGGCGCTTGGCCAGGGGGCCTGGGCGGACCAGTTCTCCTCCCTCCCCAGCTCCGCTCTCCCAAAGGCAGCCCGACTGGCACTGGCAGCCCCACTATTAAGAATAAGGCAGCCGCCTTGCGCTGAAGCGCTTTATCCCCAGCACCCGCTGTGAACAAAATTGCCTGGGATCAGGTGGTGCTAGCCAATTTTTCTCGCAGCAGGGGCCGCAGGTAAAGCACCTCGGTGGAGGGGAGCTGCACTGCTCTGAACTTCCCTGTTGCCCGCCTGAACTCAGGGAAGAGGAGAAGGGATATTGTGTGCAGTCAAGCAGAAGCGGAGAAGATGCCAAGAGAGGAGAGAAACAGATGGAAAAGACAGAGAAAGCTCAAGATGAGGAGAGAGCAGGAAGGAAGGAGCAGAAGAAGGATAAGGCAAGAGGGAGGTGAGAAAAGAGCTGGAGCTGGGATGCCACAAAGCAGTGGCCAAGGCAGCAGGAGAGCTGCATCTTCTCTTTCTTGTCCTACAAACCAGACACAGACGTGGCAGCAGCTAATCTTCCTGGCTTGTGAACAAAAGGATTCTTTTCATGCCAGTAATCCAAGAGCTGCCATGCCACGGCTCTCCCAGCTCATCTGCTGTGAATGCACTTATGTGGCGTCCAACTGAACGGGTTAGCAAAATAAAGACAGATGGCAATGGATTAGCTCTAACACTTCTTCTGTATCACAATGCAATCCCTGCAGTCTTCTCCACCGCCTCCTCTCGGGACAGTTTGCTTGCACTGCAGCTGTGCAGCTGCCCCAGTTACGCACCAGCGGCCCAGCTCCAGAGCCACAACTTAGCACCACGCAAGCAGGAAAGATTCACCATGGGTTCTTGTGTCTTGGAAAACACATGTTAGGGAAACACTGGGGTCATAATGAAGGGTGAGCATACAGCCACCTCTCTGCTGAAATGGGACTTGTTTGTTAGAAAACACCCTTGATCACACACCTTTAGCATCAGTGGATTCAGGGCAGACTCGAAGGCCCATGTCAATGAAGTAGATGTATCGTTGAGCAGCACTTTTAACGTCTAGACCTACCATCCCCAAGAATGGGGCTATGTCATGTGGTCCATTAAATATTAGGGTAGATATATCAAGAAACAAAGATGGAAGGTTAATGTCACCTTTTTACAAGTCAACCAAAAGAGCAGTCTCTTCTTCATGATTAAGTATACTTTGCCCAAGTCAAGCCAGCTGCACATGTAGAGCTCACAGTCAATCCAGTGCCAGCAGACACAACATGAACATCCATTTCTGCTGGACAGAAAGTGTGCTGGTGACAGACTTGGCTCTGTTTCAACTGGGACATTTTCTTACTGTTTCCCAGCCAGAAATTATGTGGGAATTCTAGCGTCAAGTCCCACAGAGACATGATCTTTACTACTTTGTTAGTAAATAACCTTTCTAATTGCACAACTTGTTTGTGCTGAACTGTCTCCTCCTGCAAGGTGAACTTCACCCTAGTGTCCAGGTGGAGTCTGTCTAATCTCAGTTTTAATAGGTTATCAGCTCCGGTGTACTAGTAACTTCAGGCATAATGAGCTTCCTCTGGGTGGGAACATTTCTGTCCTGCTGAAGTGGTCTCCTGATCTCATTCAGGCAGTTAATGGGACATCTTCATCTCTGACCCTATCCCTTCTGACTCCTCATCCAAGGTGACCACACGACCAAGCAGGTCCATTTTGTCAAGAAGATGCGTTTCCCCATGAAACTGGGTATCTCTTAGAAGAACTGACAGGTACAATTCAGGCAAATTTTCTGTCATTGGTCACTTAGAGCTGATATAAAAAAATTGAACAAGCAACTTCAAAATCGTGCTTCCTGAAAACCACCCAGACTAGCCAATGCTTCTGACAAGAAGATACCTTGCCTCTGCATTGGCTTTGCAATTGACCAGTTTATTTATAACCTATAAGGAAGATAAGGCTCCAAGCAACCTCATTTAGCCCTTACGTTAGCCCAGCTTTGAGCCGGAGGATGGAGCAGATGACTGCCCACGGTCTGTTTCAACTCTGTGTCTCTAAGTTGAAGATCCCCCTGCGACACTGCAACCTTGCAGCTGAGTCCAACAGCTCTTGGAGCTGTACATGCCTGATGGGTGTTCTGAGTGTCCTGAGTGCCCTTTAACCTCTGCTTGGTCAGTGGTATCTTTAGGGATGTCTTTTGCTACTTTTGTGGATATTTGATCAGGAGTATTCCTGATAATCCTGCTTACACTTAAAAATATCAGGTTTGTACTGATGCAGGAAGCCCCGTCTGCCTTTGGTCAATTCAAACAGGCATTTACATCAGTGTCGACCCAGGAACTGCAAAACCTTTCACTGTTGAGATGGATGGATTCAGCCATGTGATCAGAGCTGCATCCTTGCAACATTAGGTGCCCCAAAATGAACTCAGATTATGTACATTGAAATCTTGTAAGCATGTACAAGAGCAGTAGAATTTTAAGATCAGCCTTAAGAAACTTACGGTTGTCAAATATGTCCTCCAACAATAGCACCATCCTCTATAATATACATGTTGTCTAGCTTAGATATTCCCAAATCAGAATAAACTTTTACTTAGAAGGTGGAAAAATCCACCTTCTATGGAGTCTTTGAATCAGCCTCAAATTTGAATGGTTCCTCCTTTTTCTCTGGATTCACCTTTGCTGTAATGAACCATCCTAACTTTTAGAAAACAACCTTGATGTGTTATTCTGTAATGGTTAAAATCTTGACCCCAAATTGATAAGAATACCACAACAAGAGATGTAATGACATCTCCAGTTGGTGATGATGAAAGCCTGTGACATTTGAAAAATTTCAGCTGCTTATCATTGACTGCAATGAAGGCTCTTTAGGAAGGACAGGTCAGGAAGATGAGGAGCGGAGTTACCCATTAGGTGAGAGAGCAGTTGGAGGGCATGGAGCTCTGCCTGAGGATGGGTGTAGAACCAACTGAGAGCTTCTGGGTAAGGATTGAAGAGCGGACCGGTATGGGTTACACTGTAGTAAGTGTCTGCTATAGGCTGCCTGACCAGTAAGTGGACAAGAGGATGAGGTCCTCTACAGACAGCTAGAAGCATCCTCATATTTGCAGGCCCTGGTCCTCATGGGGGGCTCCAACCATCCTGTTAAATGGTGGAAGGACAACAAAGCAGGGCATAAGCCATCCAGTTTGTGCCTGGACAACAATAATGACAACTTCCTCCCTCAAGTGATAGCGAAGTCAGTGATGAAAGGTGTTGTGCTGGACCTCATACTTAAAAACAGGGATTAGCTTTTTGGAGGTGTGAAGGTCAAAGGCAGACTTGGCTGCAGTGACTATCAGATGGTGGAGTTCAGGATCCTGAGAGGAGGGTGAAAAGCAAGAGCACAGTGCTTGAGTTCAGGAAAGCAGACTTTTGCCTCATCAAAGATCTGCAACAACTGGTGCACTTGGGTGTTTCCTGATTGGGCTGCGCTGGACTCAGAGTCATACTGCAGGAAGGTGGATCCACCCAGGAGCCATACAGATGCAAAATTGTGTTCTCATGCCCCATCCCATGTTGTCACAAGGACTAAGGGTGTCCACAGTAGGTCAACAAAGGTCCCTCTAAGCCTATATCCTGTCTCTTAAAGGGGTCAAAATCAAACACTTAGGGAGAAATGTAAGACTAGGGCACATAAAGGGTCATGCCTGACTGAGGTATTGCCCCAAACTTGTAATGTTTACGTACTAGGGACATTCTGGAGGCAACTTCTATGTATTTAGTCCCCCTCAGTGATTTTCTCTTCCATTAACTTGTCCGGTCTTCCCTTCAGAAGCATGCAGACAGATGTCTGCTTTGCAGTGTCAAAGCTGCTCTCTCCCTCTTCTCTTGCCCATGGCTCAGAGTGGCAAGGGAACGAGATGCATGGGAACTACTGCTCCAGGGAGTGTCTGCCACCCATCATGACACTGCCCATAGGAAAGCCATGAGTGAACCGCAAGCTGTGAGATCATGGCTGGTATGGGGTGCATGCAAGCCACTTTGGTAAAGGTAGGTGACTCCTGAAATGAGCTCTGACAAAATCCTGATGCCCTCTGGACTCAGGTGTGTCCCTCCAGTATGAGAGTAAAGTGAGGCTGGTAGGAGTCATGGCCCTTCTTGGACTTGCACTTTCCTGACAAACTGAGTGGTTCTGCAGGAATGACTGTTGAAGGGGTCTGTCTACAGCCCTCCTCTGCCCGCTGGGAAAGGCACAGCGACAGCAGAGCAAAGGTGGAGTACAAGCAGAACCGTCAGTGCCTGGGAGCTCCATGGTAGCACCAGTGAGTCCCTTTGCCACGCACGGACAGCGTGGGCTGAGCGCTCTTGACACGGGACGTCTTACTGGTGCTGATAGTTTTTCCTCAAGCAGACAGAAATCAGAAGTAGACATCCTACAGACCAGCCCAGAAGGGGACAAACACTTCCATCACCAGCACGCCGTTTGGGAGGCTTGCCCTGAGCAGGGCCAAAACACACACTAGAGATGCTGGGGAAGTGAAACATTAAACAACCTTCCACAGACTCAGCCTCTTCAACACCGAACAAGGCATGTTTCCCCTCATAAAATGGAAGACTCGTTCCTGTTGGCATTCAGAGGTCTGTCAAAGCCAGGCTGAGCAGGCAGCCTGAATTTTGACACTTCTTGTCTTCAGGGCTCTTGAGTTTTTCGCAACCTCCTCTGCATGTTTTCTTTTTCTTGTGCGAGGTAGAATTGGACAGGCAGCCAAACAGCAAGGCACCGAATGCATGCTGATGACAGCCCACCAGCGCGCTCTGGGCTCCTTCAGGATGCTAACAATAGACGAGCGATTTTCACCCCTCCCATGCCTAGAAAGGGTCTTGCCCATGGTGATTGCAATCATAGCCCCAGCACAGCTTTCCATGAGAAGTGCACATGGTTTTTAGGGGTGCGGTCTGACTATGTGGGAACCAGCAACTGCTCCTTTTGTGACCTGGCCAGTGCAGAGGTTATTTTCAGCTGTTCTGACCTACCTCGCCTGTCCCCAAAATGAAGTGCTCCTGACTTTGCTGCACTTCTGCCCCTATTGCCAAGGGCTCCTGGGCATCCAAGGCAGCAAACCCTGGCGCTGTGGACAGTTGTGTCCCCCGTGGAAACAGCGTGCCAGTTGGTTGCTAGCTTGGCCCTGTTCTGCAGAGACACTGCAGTTCGTTTTGCATGCATCCCAAAACAAAAGGCAGTTGCTGCGGCTGCCGATGCTGCAGATGGCGATTCAGCCCCCGCGCTGCCAATGCCTCCCTGAAGACCAACACCTGGTCCCTGCAAGTGAAAGCTGAGGCCTCCAGCGCACAGCTCTGCTCACTGCAATGGCTCCAGTCATTTCGTTTGTAAACAGCTTGGGAGGAGGTGGATGGGGGGAAAATAGGGGGCATCTGAGACAGAAATCTGGGAAGGTTCGGTGACAGCAAAACCATGAATCTGCGGCCAGCACAGGATCACCTTTTTCATAAACCTCCTAAGCCAGTCCTGCAATTTGCATCTGGATGCGTTTCATTCTCTATCAGTGTTCATTAGCAGCTGCCCAGCACGAAGCTGCCTGCTTGGGAATAATTAGGCCCTTTCTCTGAAGGTCATGACAGTGTTAACATCATAACTTCCCTTTCTTTGAACATACAGACAGTTGGATGTTGCAAGCGTTGATTAAAGTGCTCCTCAGAGAGGTACGGGAAACACACAGGCAGTGGGGCAGCACGGACAATCAGTTTGGTGCTGCTATGAACTATTTTTACAGCAAATATCAAAGTTGCATGACCACTTTGCTGCTTAAGCTGGAGACAGCAAAGGGCTGGAAAAAGGGAGGGAAGACAGAATATGGAATAAACCTCAGAGACAACGTTGTATATGAGTTTTTACTCCTATTCACAGCTCGGGGCTCTTCATTCAGTCACAGTCAGAGCAGTGGCTCCATGACAGTGTTTTAAGTGGGTGGGTCACTATAACCCTTCCCAGCCCTCAAGCCTATGGGCTTGAGCACTGAAAAGTAATTTTCAGTGACTCTTACATCACTGTTAGACAGCCAAGGAAGCTCCAGGGGCTGCATCAGCTTTGATGGGACTCTTCAGAGTACAGGCTGTGCAAATGGGGCCATGGGAGCTGCTGGTTCACAGCAGAGTGGCCTCATGTTGAGTTTTGTGGCCAGGCTGGGGAGGCAGCAGTTCAGCCTCCCATGGGACAGGAATGCTCCACTTCCAGCTATGGATCAACCACTTTCTAACTGTGGGCACATCACTCCAGTTTTGCAGCTGCTCCCAGGACTGGGAGCTGTGGTCAGCAAAGGCAAGGCTGGGGAAGCTGGGAAGGCTTGTGTCAGTCCCTCTGATGCATGAACTGCTTGGCCTCTGCTGCCACACTGCATAGCTTGGGAGGACTTCCATCACACGTGCTTGCGGAGGCTCTGAGCAACCTGATCTGGGTGAAGATGTCCCTGCTCGTGGCAGGGGGTTGGACTAGATGAGCACTGAAGGTCCCTTCCAAGCCAAACTGTGATTCCAAGCTTCTAAACCCGCCCCAAGGTTTGCATATGGTCCTTGCTGCTATTCTGGGTTGCAGTTGAATGCACTTGGTGAGAACTCATCAGTGGTTCCCAAAACTAAGTCTCTGCTGTTACTGTGGTAAACAGCATTGGTTTAAAATAAACTCAGTCATCGCGGGTTGCACCGCTCCTAAGATGGCTGCTTCATTGGCAGCCCTGGCATCACCTTTTAAAAGGCATCGCTTCTGTCCATGCAGCTGAAAACCAGCTCAGTTTCTGATCAACGTCCTGTTCTCACACCGTGTTGGTGGGAACCTTGTGAAAATGCTACTCAGCTGCAATGGCTGATTGTAGATTTTCAAGGAGAGCAAAAATATCTGTTACCTTTATTACAATAGTCTCTAGGCATATCTCCATATCAGACAGCTCACAGTTCGAACAGACATAGATGAGGGGAAAATGGCTATGAATTACTCTAAAGTGACTGACCCCAGACAAGTACCGGGTTTGTCCTGGCTTTCCGAGGTACAAGAGTACTCCATGTCCTCACGAAGTGTAGCAGACCACAGATGTTCAGCATCTCTGCAAGGCAACATCCAGCCTCTTGGTCTCTATTGTCTTTTTCTGCAGGCTGTCTCATCTCACAGCAGCAGAGCTCACGCACTGGGTGAAGCAGAGGTTCTCGTCACAGTCAGTGTGCTTCAGAGCATGGGACAGCCATTGCTGGGGTCTGCCCTTCAGGCCAGGATGCTGTTTCCATGGCCAAGCCAGACCTATTTTGTCAAGAAGAATTCCCAGCATAGACAAAGGCCAGAATATGGCCTTTGTGTAAACATAGTACAGTAAGGCTTTGTTACACTGGAGTATCTTGCTTTTTAGAAAAAGAAATTAAGAAATCCAGTGTAACCTGGAGCCATTTCAAACTTCCAGGCAGACAGGTAGCTGTTTTGCTCTACTGAATCCATGCATATTTAGACAATTCCCTATTACATAGACAAGAGTCACTCTATATATTAAAAACTTGCATGAAGGTGGAGCATGGTTTTGGTACCTCTGCAGAAGGCTCTGTTGAGACAGGGACTGGCTGTATTTCATATTTTATGCAGCACCTGGGATGGCTGGAGTATAAAATCCAACAGCTGCACTCCCTGGTGTACAATGCCAGTGCATGGACAGCATGGTGTGTCAGTGCAGCTGTGGGTCACCGTGGGATGACTTGATGATAAGACACTTGCATAGGAAATGAGAGGAAATAATCAGGCATTGATTGCTGGCTGCTCCTTTCAGCCCCACTTTGACGGCTGCTCAATGTCAGAAGTTGAAGCACTGACTGCTGTTGGGAGCTCTGATCCACCACTAGATCTCTAGTGCTGTCCAGACAGTCTGGACCAGTTTCTGGTTTGCTTGATTCAGAGTGGTGTGATGGGTACTGAGATCGATTGGACACCGATGATCCAACAGGACACTTTGGGTTGAGCAGCCTGGGTCCAACTGCTGCTCACATTTCTGTGCACTGAGTCAGGTCCTCATTTATTGCATCTCGCATTCTCCTATGGACTGTCATCATATGTAATGTGTCTATCAAGCACTCTTTAATTGATCAAAGACTTTATCCATGCACTAAAACTCCAGTTATTGGCAGAGTTGCTCACGGATTTCAAACTCTAAACCTAGTTGCTATAGCTGGACATTTTTTGTTCTTCATGCTGAGAGATGCCAGTGCGGTTCTTCCTCATGTCCTCAAACTAGAGCTAACCTACTCCTTACTCCCCAGCTCTCCAGTGTGTCTCTCAGGCTTTTCCTTCTGGCAGCTGCACAGCTCAAGTGTTCAGGTTCACAGCTCCAGGTAAGCTGTGTGTTGCATGGAGCAGTTCGGACAGGTTGGAGTATTGGTTAAGAAATAGAGCAGTAGAAGTTTCCATAGCTGGTGAGGGGAGTTTGATGCTCCAGTACTTATACACCCCATAGGCAGCTGGCATACCTTCAGCTCCAGGGGACCCACAGTGTTTGCTTAGAAATGCACCCCAGTGTGCGCATGGCAAGGAGAGACTGAACCAGAACATCCACCATCTCATAACCAGGTTTGAGGTCTGAAGTCACGCTGGCAGCACAAAAATGTCTGTGATAAAGGATCATTGACAAAGACCATTAGCAATCTGTGTGTTTGCACTTGTTGCTGGCTGTCCCTGTCTGTATTTGTAGGGGAGCGATGGGGGTGCTGTGCTGGCAGAAATTTTCATAAATCCATGAATGGCTTTAAAACAGAAGCTATTTCACATTACTTTGTGCGTAAAAACGAATGGAACAGTACAGAACAGTCCTTCTCAGTCCTCTCAAATCCATATGCCATGGAGCCCCAGAGAAAAAGAAACCCAGAGCCTCTCATGCATTTTTCTCACAACAGTTTTCATTACAGCCAGCTTTTTGTGTTCACTTATTCTTTCTATTTCTTCTCCTGATGACCGTCTTGTCCAGGTAGGAAAGATGTTTGTGTGTCCATATCTTTGCTATAACTTCACAGATCAGCTTCTGATTCTCAGGACTGACTGAAAAATAGAGGTAAGATGAGGCTGTCAGAGCTGTGATCTCTTCTGTATATCCTTATCTTGACTGAACTATTAAATGAGTCCAAAACTTTATTATAAAGTCAAACAATGCATTTTGCCTGTTCCCCAGTCCTTACCCTCCTATCTCAGTGCCTCTTACTTCCTGGCTCTCTCAGGTCCTTCCATTGCTTGAAAACATAATGGAGCAACAAATTTCCTATTACATATTTAAACAACACTTGGCTGTGACCAATTCATGGTTGCACTGACTTAGATTTTTTTTATCCATTGAAAGATGAAGGCAGTGCCCACCAAACTGATTGCAGGTCTTTGATTTTCATGGACACAGGATCGGTATTTTAATAGGTTTTCAAGGCACCATGATACAACAGGTCGTCTTCGAATGCAACAGGATTGGGGAACTAAACCCTCCTCTGTGCCTCTGAATGTTTGCCCCTCAGTTTCTGTGCTATTAAGGCAGAAATGGAATATTTCATCATTATTTGAAGATAGTTTAATCCTCTTTGTTATTTACCAGAGTAGATTAGGGCTTCCTTTATGTTCAATTGGAGGCTTTCTCTAAAGAATCCTAAAAAGAGCTCATTTCATTAGCATGCTGTTGATTTATTATTTATAATGACTGTTTACAAAACAGCCTGCAAAGACAATGAAGCCCTGATCAGGTGGCTGTGTATTTCTACAGGCAGCCCCAGCCCCCTGAGCAACCTGTGCGCCTGGGCTCAGCAAAAAATTAGCTGCCGATTAGAAGCGATTTGCAAGGAGAGTTTAAACAAACTAATCCCTCTCTGGTTTGAGGAATGCTGTTGAGGCTGATGTAGCTCATGAGGGGACTGATTTTAGCTGGGGATTTTTGTAATGTTTTCTGTGGGCTGCCCGCACTTTCTCCTTTCTCGATATGGCTGATGTCAGCTGGCTGATGTCACAGCGAGACCTCTCTCTGTGATTGTTCAATGCTCTTGGGAATCTGGAAAGGTCCCAGAAGACTAGAAGCTGGCAGACATTGTCCCAATCTACAAGAAGGGCAACAGGAATGACCCTGACAACTACAGGCCTGTCAGCATCACTTCCGTTCCTGGCAAAATCACGGAGAAGATTGTTCTGGGAGTTATTGAAAAACATCTGAATGACAACACAGTTGTTGGTCCCAGTCAGCACACATTCACGAGGGGAAAGTCTTGCCTGATCAACTTAATTTCATGCTACAACAAGGTTACCCACCTAGTAGACCAAGGGAAGCCTGTCGCCGTGATCTTTTTTTATTTCAGTAAAGCCTGTGATACTGTGTCTCACAGTCTCCTCCTGGACAAGATGTCCAGCACACAGCTGGGTAAACACACAATGCAGTGGGTGAGAAATTGGCTTATGGGCTGAACTCAAAGGGTTCTAGTAAATGGGGCTGTGTTGGGCTGGTGACCAGTCACCAGCGGGGTTCTGCAGGGATCCGTCTTAGGGCCAGTGCTCTTCAATGTCTTCATAAATGACTTAGACTCAGGCCTTGAGGAACTGCTTAGCAAGTTTGTTGATGACACAAAATTGGGGGGAGCTGTTGACACTCTGGAGGACAGACAGGCCCTGCAGAGGGATCTGGACAAATTGGAGAACCGGGCAATCACCAACCACATGAAGGTCAACAAGAGCAAGTGCCAGATTTTGCACCTGGGACACGGCAACCCTGGCTTCACAGACAGACCGGGGGACAGGACGATGGAAAGCAGCTCCATGGAGAGGGATCTGAGGGTTCTGGTTGATGGCAAGTTGAACATGAGCCAATAGTGTCCCTGGAGCCAAGAGGGACCCGTGTCCTGGTGCATCCAGCACAGCACGGCCAGATGGGCAGGGAGGGGGTTGTCCCCCTCTGCTCTGCTCTGCGGTGGGGCGGCCTCACCTGGAGCTTTCACTGTGTGCAGGGCTGGAGACACAGGAGAAAAAAGATATTAAGCTGCTAGAGTCAAGAAGAGGACTATGAGGTTGGTGAAGGTTTTGAAGGGGAAGCCATATGAGGAGTGAAGTCCCTGGGTTTGTTCAGCTGGAGCAGAGGAGACTGAGGGCAGAGCTCATGGGCTGCAGGTTCCTCAGCAGGGGAGCAGGAGGGACAGGGCTGAGCTCTTCTCTGTGACAGGGACAGAACCCAGGGAACGGCAGAAGATGTGCCAGGGAGGGTCAGTGGGACATGAGGAAAAGGTTCTTCACCCAGAGGTGCTGGACACTGAACAGGCGCCCAGGGAGGTGTCACGGCCCAACCTGACAGTGTTCAAGAAGAGACTGGACAACGTCCTCAGACACACGGGGTGACCTGTGGGGTGTCCTGTGCAGGGACAGGAGTTGGACTCCATGATCCTTGTGAGTCCCTTCCAGCTCAGGACATCCTATGATTCTATGGCACTGGCAAGGCATGAATTGGTGCAATCCCATGTCACCCCTTCCTGATCTCTTCTTTTGAGCACCAACCAGCCAGTGTACAGGTCTGCTCAGTGGTGCCAGAAGTTGTGTGTCACCAACTCCTGACTCCATCCAGTCTTTTTAACAACTTCTAACATCCTTTAATGTTTTTAACATTCAGACTTTTAACAACTTCAGCCTAAAATGGAGGGAATCATTTGGGCATAGAAGGAGCCTGGAGCAGTGTCGCCCTGTCACTCCACTTCTGTGTTGGAAGGTTCTCTGTTAGGCCCACTTTTTCAAAAATTTGCATATATTGAGCCCGATTAGCAAAAGACTGACCTGTGCTGGACTTGATTTGCACAGTTCCTGTGGGGGGGTGCTTTGCCATACACAGCAGCAGAAGTATGGAGTTGGGTACTGCACAGTGTTAAGCATCCCTCCCTTTAACATCAGCCACAGAACCACCGGTTACAGAGGTGGTTACTGAGCCTGCAGGTATTGGAGAAATGGCTGAGAAACATTGATTGGTTCCAAGGCCAGCAATGGAAGGAGATTGATTGCTCTGCCGTTGGAGCGGGGCTGTTTGAGCTCTGCTGCAGTACGGCAGGCTACGTGATCCAGGCAGTGCTGCCAACATTAAACGTTTGGCTGGTGCCATAGGTACTTTTGTCTAAAGGAATCGGGCCCGGTTGTGCATGTGAGGTATTTTAGGAGCAGCTTTCTGTTCTCTTTGTTCTGCACCTCTGGTGACTTCTGTTTCAAAGAGAACTCAAGAAGTTGCACCCAGATAGGTCCCTTTGTCTTTCAGGGGGAAAACACCCTTCCCAACCCTGCACACAAAGCCAGAGATGTGACAACCAGTGTGGGCTCTCCTGGACTTGAGCCTCCCTGGGCTTCAGTGCCCATCATGGAGAAAGAAGGTCTTGGCCACTCCTGAAGGACTGTACAAGCTGTACAGGGCTCAGAAAGCCACATCACCTCCTATGTGGAAGTAAAGCAAGATGTGGTCGCTGCTAAACCATGAATCGTGAACACCATTTTCCAATCGGCAATGAAGAATTACCAAAGGAATGGGAACGATACTGCTTTAGCACAATATTCTCTCCATTGTTTGTCCTCAGGAGAGTCTTCAGACTTGCTGACACCCTGCACCCTTTTAGCCTCTCTCCAGGAGTGTTGAAGTGTCTACACAGAAGTGTGCATTCAGTAGCAGGGAGGGATCCATACTCCTTTGTGCGTCTTCTGGTATGGGCAAAGTGAGCACTTATTTTCTGGTAGGGACAATGTAGACCCACCCTTCGTCACCTCACAAAATCCTTTGAGGACTCTGTCCCGAATGGCATGTGGTACCACACATAGCTGCAGATCCCTTAGCCAGTGCCTTGCTGGTTCACACTGAACGCAACACCAAGCTTTAAATAGTTCCCTTTGTTTCTCTCTCACCCTTGCATTTTTGCTGCTCTGACCAGCTGGGCCACACTTAAGCACAGCACAAGAGCCAAGAGCTCTGCCTGACTGTGTTGCAAATTCTCAGGAGCAGGGGACATGCCAGCCCATGGCAGCAACATCTCTTTGTCCTGTGCACTGCTGATGCAACTTGTCAACTGCCTCCATGCAGCTGTTTTATTCAAAATGGTTGTTGAAATCCCAGGTGGCTCCTGAATCAGCAGCTAAACCCCAGTCCTTTTTCTTCTGCTCTGCTGTCTGAATTCAGCTTTGTGGATGGTTCTGGTCTGCTCTGTCTTGGACCTCAAGTCTTTGCCTCTGTGTTGGGCCAGAAGACAATCTTTGCTGCCTTCAAACTTGCCTCCAGAACTGGTTGAAATTCCAGGAACAGCACATCATTACTTTACTCTCTTCTTAAATGAAGGTCTTAGTATGTTCAGTGGCATGTAACTGAGACATTAACCACTTGGATGGGAACTCAAGGGCAGCCTCTCCGCACAGGTACCAATGACTCCAGGAACCTGAGACAGAACAAGGACTCATGGCTATGTGTGTCAACCAGATTCATGTTCCCAAGCTAACGGCCCCTCTCCTATGCTGAGAGGCTTCATTTTGATTTTCACATGTCCCTGAGGAAGATGCTAGGTTCCCCCATTCCTGCCTTTCAGATGTGCTAGGTGATACTTGGGTCAGTTCTCCCAGCAGCCACGGCACCATCACTATAATGCCGCTATCTGGCTGTGGCACGGCACGTGGGACACCACCTGCTATGGTAGTACTGGCACTTCCCGTGGTGGGGAGGATTCATGTCTGCATGAGGATGAAAGCAGCACCAGCAGCTGAGAATGCACAGTCTAGGAGTTTTGCCTCTTTTTGAGTCACAAATTGTGTCCTATCAGATCCATACCTCCTCAGACTGATCTTTTCAAAGGTTGTCCTTCATACTCGCATCCATCTCGTTGTATTTTCTTGTGCACTGAGTCTCCTCTTTGCTGGCTCATATGTATGTTGTAGGGTAAATGCAGCATCACCACTTAAGTCCCCTATATCTTCATCTAAGTAAATTCTCATGAGGCCACATCTGCTGTGTCTTGGTTCTGCTGTGCCATGCTCAGAATCCCAGAAGAGCTGCACCTAAGCAACAACCTTGTAATTTTTGAGTAACTCAGAAATGTTAGCTATAGCACCAAGGCATGGGTGAGCAAGGCAGCCCAGTTATTCCTGAAGATGCTATTTCTTTTTGGACTTGGTGCATTTTAAGTGCAGGGAAATCCCAAAATGCATAAACACTCGAAGCCCCTCTTTTTTTTTTTTTTTTTTTAATTCTATCTTTATTGCTGTTGTTTTTCTGAGATTAAAGGATGAGTGGCCCATTAGAATGACCGTGTTGTGTGGTAATGACTGGATGAGGAGATTCAATAATGGACTCTTACTTATGCTGTTTTGAATACCGATTATCTATTTGACCCATCTGTGTCTCCAGCTTCACTTCTCTTTTCCCCTTGCCTCATCCTCCTCTGACATGCTTCCCCATCTCCTCCAGTGCCTTGCTGCTCAGTACCTTGTAACTAGATACTTCCCATGTCCTTCTCTTGGGGATGTGACTGTGCCCACATCCCACTGGTGGTTCTGCGCAGTTATTCCATCATAACTCTCTGAAGTGAGAACTGTGTGCTACGTGGTGCCTAAACAATGGGGCCTACAATGGCTTGGTTCTAGGAACCACTGTAATGACCATAGTGACGAGGATGATTAATCAGGAAATGGTAAAGACAAATGCTTGTAGGGAAGAATCTGAATTTCCGACTTTACAAACTCACAAATAAGGGCATGGAAAAGAAATCCTTTGAGGATGAGTAAATACAAAGACTTTATCTCTGGATCAGGAAGCCACAAACTATTGCAGACTGCAAGAACACCCTGGGGAAGAGTTGGTCCCTGCTCATCCTGTCCTGTGGATTGGCCAGTACTGGAGACAGGCTGCTGAGCCCAAGTGGACCTTTGTGCCACCTGGTGCCACTAGTCCTGGGCCATGACACAGTTATGATCTGATTTGCAGAACTTTGATGCTGAAGCCAGACATTAAGAGGCCCTGCTCACATATCATGAGATAAGGAGTGAAGGACACCACTGTCCTTGGTGTGCATGCCACATCTCCTCCCCACTTGCATTGGCCATGCCTTGTGTGACCTACGCCTGTGCCCTTGGCTAAAACATCTCCAAACCTGGGCTTTCTGCCTGACCACAGTGCAAAAGCCCAGGACTGAAACTCCTCTGTCTTCAGTAGAAAGTCTTTTCCAGTATTTAAAACTCCTGTGCCAGCCTGCTGTGGGACCAAGGAGGGCATTCTGAGTGCCAGACTCAGCAGAGTGAGGCTGGCCAAGGAACTCACAGGGAGCAGGAGGTCCTGGTCTTTGTGCAGACAGAGCAGATTTCACATCTTCTGCCCATGGGAATTTCATCACCTACTTTCTCAGCAATGAAGACTGTTCCTAGTGAGGTAGTTTATTGTCTCGTTTGTTCTTGGGACTAGAACCCACAAAGCTAAATTGAGCGTGAATGTATGTTTGTTAAAAAAAAACCAAACCAAACAACAAAACTAAATACATCCCTGAGCCTCAAAGTTTTCAAACTGTGGCTTTTAAAGGGGCATCTCACTCAAAAGGCTGAAGGTAGTTAATACAGCACATTCCAGACACTGGCAGATAGGAATAAGCAGCATTGTTAATAAACTCATTTGATAAACTTGTTTCTGGGCACTGCAGACGCAGGCTGAGTCCAGCCTTCAACATCCAACTCAGTCCCATAGGCAGCGTTATCAGGCAGTGCTGCCAGGAATTATTGTAACTCTGTCACCCTCTCATACAGCTTTCAGTGAGTCCTGACAAGCCGTCATGGTGTGGTCTTATGTGCCACAGCTGTCATTGACCTGAGCTTACATCACTGCCTGATATCTAAGTAAATTGCACACGCTGATGCAAATTGGTGCTACGATCTAACAGGCAGTGTAGACCCTTCTTGTAGCTCCATGGGTTTTTGGTGTTCTGTGTTGCTGAAGCAATGATTAAATCCATCATAATTGTTCCAGCTGGCCACTTGATCACAGAAGATGTTTCCTGTTCGAAGCTGCTGAGGTTGCCCCATGAGATTGCATGTTGGGGCTGGGTTATAACATCCTTCATGTGCATGAGCTTCTCCCATCAAGAGAAACAGCGAATGGGGGGGCCTGTTCAAGGACAGAAATTTGAATATGATGGGTGTGTGGCCTTGTCTGTCTGCTAGAAAGGGCACAAGATTCTTCTGTCTTCTGGTCTTCATACTATGGAGGACTGGGTCCCTGAGGACACAGGCTTGAGTACTGTTGATTGCCAGACTCTGCTAACCTAACTAAACAGCTGACCTCTTACCAGCTCTTAGGATACCCTGTCAATTGAGTAATTGTGAAGGGAGGGTCTGTCTCAGGGTGTTTTCAGGACATGCAATACATGTGCCACTTGAAATATGGCTCATCTCACTTCTGAGCCCAAGCTGAGCTGAGTTGAAGTCTGGGATTCGCACTGGTTTGATCCCAGAGCCCATGATTTGAAACCCAGTGCTCAAGGCTCCTTTTGTGTGCTGTGCTGCAGGGACAATTGTTGTTAAGGTTATAAGCCTTGGTAGTCATCCCTGGGTTTACGGAGACAGTCTGAAACCAGGAAAAGGAGTTCCCAGTGACTTCTCTGTTTAACTCCATGTTGGGAGCACAGTTTTCCAGTCTACCCCAAGGAAGGGTTGAAAGGTCCTGAAGAAATAATAACTTGTGTTTGGGTTCTGTGAGACTCATCTTTAGCAGGAGTATTTGAATGTCTGGTGTTGCCTGTGGACACCAGGCTGTGTCTGGAGGAGTGCAGGATCTCCACTGCAGCTGTGCGGCGGGGGCATCTCCCAGCCCCTCTGTCATGGTCCATGCACCATTAGCTCTTTCCTCCACTGCTGACCTGGAGGTGACAGAATCTCAGGGCTCCTCTAAATGTGATGCTGATCCATAAGACATTAAACCGTTATCTCTGTGTCTCACTCCAACAACATTTTTTTCAGTCCGTATTAAAAATACTACTATGGTTTTTAGCACAAAAGGGGAAAGAAGAGAACCTTCTATGTTCAGGACATTTGGGACATCACTAGAATTTCATCCATCTGTGATTGGCCCTCAGACCGTCATACTCAATTTATTTCTCAGCCAAAGTTTTTCAGCCATCTGCTCAAGTGGAACAGCTTCCAGCATTTATTCCCAATAGTGCTCCTCTGAGGGAGCGCATGGATTTTCTCCAGTACCACAGCATCACTATTTTCCAAAAAAACCCTCAGCCCAACCCTGCAGTGACTGGCGGGGAGCCCTCCCTGCTCTGCACCCCGACCTTGAATTTTAAGCAATTGATCAAGAAAACACAGAACTGTTTCTCTTCCACTTAGCACTACCAAATGTGACGGATGTTTATTAAAGGGCTCCTCTGCAGAGAAGTTAATGAGGTCGCCTTGGATACTCAGCTTAAAACAGTGTCGCTTCAGCTTCTTTTATGTCAGCAATCAACAACAACAACAAAAAATACACAACAACCCATCAGTAGATCTGCTTGAGCAGGAGTGGGGGACTCCTGGCAGGCGACTGGAGCAGATAGCAACTCACAGTTCACCTGCTGCCAGCAGTTCAGTGGCTGAGCCTCTCTCATTGTCTAGTAGAGCATCAACACAATGATCTCCATAATTATTATCTCCTTAAATTGGAAAAGAAAAATAAACCAGATTTAAAAAGTCTGATTTTTTTCCAGACATATTATTGAAAGTGCCCCATGAAAGGGCTTCAAACTGGGAGCAGCAAGGGAGAGTCAGAGAAATAAATGCAGTTTCCTGGTGTGAACAGGGGGTAGGCTGTGTGTCCTTAGGGAATTGTTTGCAGGGCTCAGAGACCCACTTGCATTACTGCTGCTTAACATGTTACCAACCATCAGTTGAGCTGTGAGAGTGGAGTATGTCCAGATTTAAAAAGCAAGGTAGAAGATACTTGAAGCAGGAACACAAGGCAGGTGTATTCAACGTTTTGATGATCTGCCTAACACAGTTGTCACCATGTCTCCAAACAAATTACTTGACTCCTCTGAACCTCACTCTCCCCACTTGCGAGCAAGGGTGAATTCAATAACATCTCACAGGCTTCATTGGAGCTTTGAAGACATATGTGGGGCTGATGGAAAGGTATGAGCAAGTTCAAAGGATTAGCTTTGGCAAACACCTTTATATGAATAGAGATCATACTGATTCCTTGATTAACAGTTAGATTGATCAGTCATTATTATTTATTTACTATATAATTATTATTCCACTTACCTGGATTATACAGATATGGAGGGAGTAGTCCTCTATCCCTCGCCAGCAGTACCCAAATGTGATAATGGAGACCATCCTCAAATTCTGAAGTAGATTGCCATCATGATGCAAGGAAAAAGCCCAGACTTAGATCATAGCACAACTCAGGTCAGCACGGACCTCAGGAGGTCTCCAGTCTAAACCCTGATCAGAACAAGGCCAGCCTAGATTAGGTTGCTTGGAGTTGTGCCCAGTAGTTGAGTACTTCCATGGATGCTTGGGGTTTGACATGTTGATGCTGTAACAGAGTTTAATTGCCCTTACTTAGGGCCTCAACCCACAGTCTCTCCCATGGACTTAGAAGCTCAATTAAAGCTCAACCCTGGGCTTCCAGCCACTGCCTGACCTACTTTGTAGGTGTACCTGTTCCCAGTATGGTTTACTGGATGGACCTGAAATCATGTTGTGGCCATGTTTCCCATCCTGTCTCTGGCCCTTTCTCCTGCTGCTCCTGACTGGATTCCCTGGATGAACCCTGAACCTGGTTCATTACCTGGCCTTGACTGGGACTGTTGATGGATCTTATTACCATCACCATGGTCTGCCCACTCAGGTCCAGGTGCTTCAGGACTGCATCCTGGTCAGTAGAGCACTGTCTGTGCTCAGGTTCTCCTTGGTTCCTGGCTCATCCCCTCATGAAATGGTCCTGCTCGTGCATTCTGACATCAGCTGAAAAGGTTTTTCCTTGTATCTACTGGGAATTTCCTGTACTCCAGCCTCACCAACTGTCTTTCATCCTTATGTTCTGCACCTCCGAGAGTCCATCTGTCTTTTCTACCCCTTCCTTCAGGTAGCTGCAGAAAGCAGCTAGATCTTCTGCCTGCTCTCCTCCAAGCTGAACAAACTGCTCCCTGTATCTCTTGTGCTTCAGCCCCTCGACCGTGTTGGTGGCTTCTACTGGACCTACTCCAATCTGCCAATGTCTTTTTTTGTCCTAGGAAGTCCCAAGATGGACCCAGTGTTTCGGAAGCAATCTCAGAAGATCCGAACAAAGAGTAATTATCACTTCCCTTGATGTGCTGGCTATGCTCTTGCTAAGACAGCTGAGGGTGTAGTTAGTCTTTGATTGTAGGCATAGTGTAGACTCCTGCTCAGCTTCTTATTTGCCAGGAATCCTATCTCCTTTTCTGTAAAGCTGCTTTCTATCAAGCCACTTTCCAGCCAGCTGTCCCCTAGCCTGTCCTGTTCCCTCATGAGGTTATGCCATTAGGACTGCACACTTCATTTTGTTGTCTGTCCATTTCTCCAGTCTGTTGAATCCCTCTGAACAGCAGCTGCAGCCTCTTGGGTAGTGAGTGCTTCCCTCTCCACTGTTTCCTTTGGTGTAATCTGAAAACTTCCTGAGTGTGCTTTGCCCAGTTACCCAGGCCATCAGTAAAGCTGTAAACAGTACTGGCCTCAGTACCAGTCCCTCCAGGACCTCATCTGTAACAAGTTGCCATGTGGACTTTGTACTACTGATGCCCACACTGTGAACATGATAGTCCAGCCTATTTTCCATCCACTTTCTTTTCTGTTCATCAGATCCATATGTCCCCAGTATGGCTGCCAGAAGAATATGCATTGAAGGCTTTACTACAGGCAAGGGAAGCCACTTCCACTGTTAGACTCTTATCGACACCTTATCCATACACCCACACAGGTTTCTTCCCATTCAGGGTAGTCAGGTGGGTCAGGTGTGATGTGCCCTTTGTAAATCCCTACTGGCCGTTCCATTCTTCCTTTTCAGATGCTTGGCAGTGATTGGTACTTTGCTCCATCACCTTCCTTGCTCAAAGTTGTGTGTGATGTTTGCCTTCTCCTACTCATCAGCAACAACCCGATTGCTACAATCTTCCAAAGAGATCAGAGAGGAGCCTTGCCATTGCATCAGCCAGCTCCCCCAGCATCTTCAAGGGCATCTCACCTGGTCCTATGTACTTGTATGTGTTCAGATGGCTCAAGTGTGTCCTAAGTCAATCTTTCTCTAGCATGGGTAATGCGCCACCACTGCAGACTCTGCTGCTCGGACCAGGGACTTGGGAGGTTTGAGGGCATACCTCAGGAATATCAACTAAGTCAAAGAAAGCTTTGAGTGCTTCAGCTGCTCTGGGTCTGTAGTCCCTAGGTCCTGCCCCAGTGAGCTGCAGGGCCAGCTCTCCCTCAGCCTTCATTCTGCTACTGATGCATTTCTAGGAGCCTTCTCATTCACCTCCGCATCTCTTGCTGGTTCCCACTCCAGCTGAGCTTTGACTATACAAACGTTATCCCTGACACCTAAGGTAATGCCTCTGCCCTCTTCCTAAACTGCCTGTGCCCACTTCTACCTTATGTATACTTCCTTTTTGCAACTGAGCTCATTCAGGCATTTCCTGTTCATTGATGCTGGATTCTGCCCCACTTGCTTGGTCTTTTCCCATTCTTGTGCCTGGAGGATGTGGTCCATGAAGACACACCAGCTGTCTTGGCCTCTTTGCCCTCCAGGGCAGTCTCACAAAGGATCCTGCTAAGCAGATCGTTGAAGAAGCTGAAACCTGCGCTGTGTCTAGGGTTGAGGTTCTGCTATGTCTCTTGAACCCTTATTTCAGTAGTTGAAACTACCATTTCTTGGTTGTTGCAGCCAAGGCTACCCTCAGCCTTCCCACTCCCGACCAGTTCCTGTTAGTGAGTCATGGCTCCAACAGAGCATTTCCCCATGTTACCTCACTGATTACCTTGAGGTAATCTCCTGGATTGCCACATTGATTACTTTGAGGAAATCATCCTCAAAGTCTCCAGAAATCTCAATTGCTTGCACCCAGCCCCACTGCAGTTCCAGGGCCTGTGAGGGTGAAGTCCCCCATGTGTACCAGTGCTTTGTTCATCTGGGTTCAAATCAACCCATCCCTGATAGACACTATCCTGCCTACATCAAGAGCTGTTCCATGGTACTGCTACTACTTATATAAAAGACTCGTCTACAGGTTACATTGATCCTGCAGTAGACATGGTCTGCATACAGAGTTGCTCCTTCATCTAGAGACTCTGGGTCTAAACAGACAGCATGGTAGGAAGACAAAGAAACATGAGACCACTGGGGATCATCAGTCTGAAGGAACAGGAAGTTGGATGTTACAGTTAAACTGCACTTCAAACAGTTTTATGGATAGTCCTACTCATACTGGAAAGAAGCTGAGTTTGATTTCTTCTCATTTATCATGGACATGAGGTTAGCTAGGATAAGTGGAGGCTACTTGAATTCTGAACAGGAATGTCCACACAGACAGTTTAATGAAGTTAGCTAATCCAATTTGCAAAGGTTAATTCAGATACATTTTCCTGATTGTGTCTGTGTAGATAAGGCCAAGGTCACTTCCCCAAGGTCACTGGCTGAGCGAGGTGCAGGATCCAGACTTTCTAGCTCAGGGAACACAAGTTTCTGTTTCTTTCCTGGGCTGATTTGTCCCGAGCCATGTAGTCCCTTTGTATTTCCCTGTACAGCAGAACACCACTTCTTCTACTTTCCTCAATGAAGAGTGAGTATCAGTGATCCTTGTTGTCCCGTTTTAGGCTGCAGATGATGACAAAGCCTTTTTCTTCCAAATGAAGTGTACCCACTATTGCTGGGACAGTAGCTCACACTGGTGCTTGGAGGTGAATTATATCACCTACTTTATCAGAGAGACACAGCACACATATAGGAATTCGTGATCTGCTAAAACACTTCCTAGGAAGCCGGAACAGCCCATAGGCTCTTGCTAGTAGAGATGCGAACTTCTAAGCACTCCAGCTGGCCAACATCATCAGTTCTCCTAAATCTTCCTGGTGCTGGCTTTTCTGACTGTCCTGGGCACTAATGCACTTAACTACAGCTATCCAGAGTTTCCCAGCTTCAGCAACAGCAACAGTTTAGGAAATGAATCTCCAGCTTTGCAACCTAACCAGGTGCAGACTGGGATGCGACCTGGTGCTGGGGGTCATTTGTCCCACAACTCTATCAGGAGGGGTTCTCACCTCTGCTTCTCAGCATTCGGTGCTGACCTGTGGCTGGCAACTGCAATGCCCCCATTGTTCATAAGGGATTGAGATCCAAAATGTAGATACTTTAGAGGATTTAAAAGTATATATAAAATGTAACCAGAACTGAAGAGATGCCTTTGCCTGAGCTGAAAACTTTCCCAGTGGAGTTACAACCCTAGAGGAAGTATCTTGTATCTCCTTGTACATGATAAATGGATACAGGAGCTGTTCTGAACAGTGGCAGCAGTGAATGTTACATTCCCTGGGCCAAGATGAGGAAGCTTTAAGTAACTAGTTTAAAAAAAAAAAAAAAATAATCAATAGAAAGTCTTTTCCCACGATCTTTTGCCATGAGTCCTTGGCAATAATTTCACCACTCACTTCAAAGCATTGAGGTCTCTTTTTTTGGGCTTCTTTCTAACATGGCAAAGGAGTTTACAAAGATAAGTTGCTTGAGCTCAGTAGCTGGCTTTAAGTTCTTGTTCTGCTTTAGGGGACACTTGCAGTCACTAGGTCCTTGTGTTAAGGTGGTCTCTGCATGGTAAGTCTTGTAATCATGATATTGTGGCGGTTTGACTGAAAATGAGTTAATTTTCTTCATGCAGTTAGAAACTTGATTGTTTTGGGTTTTTTTGTAGCTAGCATGGTCATTATTTGGATTTAGTTTGAGAACAAGAAGATAATACCTTGGGACAGAGCTGTCTGAGAGCCAAGGACATTCTGAGCGCTCTGCCCACAGGTGTGAGGTATCTGGGAAGGGGGCACAGATGGGGCAGAGCTTGACACATACAGACTGTTCAATAAGAATATTCCGTTCCATTAGTGTCAGGCTTCATATTTAAGGAGAGTCAGAATCTTCCAGCTGGTTTTCAGTGGGAGCAGCACGGAGACCTGTTCGGGGGAGTTCTGTTCAGGAGTTTCTTTAGTTTGGCCTTTCCTTTCACCATCCTGCTGTTCTCAGAGGCCTCTGGGCCTTTCTGCCTTTTCCTCTCTTCTCTCTCCAGGATCGGCTGTTGGGGACCAGGTGCTGCTTCCTGGGACTGGCTGCTCAGTGCAGATGGAGTTTGTGAGGAATTGCATCTTTCGTTTTATGTTCTATTTCCATTTAATGTATGTTATTCTTAGTAGCAGTATATTAGTATTATTTTGTTATCTTGTTACAATGTGTTTATCTCGATCCATTAGTTTCTCCCTTCTCTTTCAACTGTCTCCCCTATTCGGGTGGGGGGCAGGGAGGATGGGGGCTATCATGGTTGTATTGCCAGCTTGGGTGAAACCACAACAGAGATGTATCCACATCTCTGTCCCTTTGCCATCATTAGAAGATTATTTCACCTCCTAGGGACTTCCTAGAGTGTTCTGCTGCCCCTCAGCAATGCAAGAATCATTTCTGATATTTCCCCAACACAACTGTCCAGATTGTCCTCCTCTTCCTCGCAATTACAGCCTCTCAGGGTCCTGTCTTAGGCCTGAACTGCCCTGAACTGTTCAGGCCTTGGTTCCTGCTGCAAGGACTTTAATGTGGGAAGTGAAGAATAAGAGAAGAAGTGGTGGGAGCAGAGGAATGGGTATGTGCAGGAAGCAAGGGTAAGTTTTCCTCTGTTAATGATGAGAGGTGCTCTCCATCTTGCATTGTCACTGTAACCTTTCACTCCAGGGTCCATGACGAAGCTGAGACATTATCCAGCCAAACACAAATTGTACTTCCCACATCTACAAAGAAGTCTGAAATGACAGATGCTGCTGTCCCCTCTCTTGAGAAGAATCTGCCCATACCCTGCTAATGCATCTGATTTGCTGAAGAACTTGTCACTGTCCATTTCAGCAAAGTTTTCATTCCTACTGGGCAGGTGCAAATGTTCCCTCTTCTTGGTCTGGTTCAGCCGTTTGAAGTTAAGACAAAGTCCAAATTTGCCCTGCATTTGCTAAGAAGGGACCCAACTGCTGCATCTCTTCTTCCATTAGTGATGCCATCTACTGCCACATTTTGCTGCTCCCTTTTTTTCAGGTCTTAAGCAATTCACTGGGGGCACCTGGACTGCAAACCAGGTGTGCGGCTGAGTATGTGCTGTGTGGATTGCTGAGGGACAGCTCTTTCTAAGTGAGAAAGGCCAGCTTCCACGGTCAGCAGCCAGCATCCCGATCTTTTCTCCCCAGTCTGAAACAGAGTCTGAGTTCATACCCCAATATCTGGAGGAATATCTTCCTCACTCTTCCTCTCACTGGTCTTAGAAATATTGAAGGTAGCCTCCAACTTCTGCTACCTCTCCCACTTTCTACACAGCAGTCTATTCCTTTTTGTGTGTATGCAGAACAAAGAAAAAACAAAACAAAACGAAAAACAAGTATATGAAGGTCCTTTTCCATCCTCTTTTATCACTCTTCTTTCCAAAAGCCTCCCTCAAGGTAAAATAAGCAAATGGGAATCCAATACTCAGGGAGGTGAACTTACCTTGTCTCTGGAAATATGGCTTTGAGTCACATCATAAGACTTGTGCGTGGTGAAGAGAGAGCTAGTCACATTGCCCTAATTGAGTCACATGCGATTTATAGCACCATATGCTGGTCTGAGTTTCTTATGTCACCCCACTACAAAGCAGGACTTAATTTCTTCTCATAGTACTAACAGACTGCTCCTCCAGCTCCTATGTGTTTGGGAGCTGAAATCAGGATGCCAGAGTGTCCTCCTGACATTGGTGCTGTAGATCATCCTGTGACAATTTTTCTCTGTCTTGTAGGAACCTGCATGTCTCTGGACAAATACATATCTTGAGACACGGACGCACACACTGATCACTGTGCACCAGGTCTTGTAGTAATTGCTCATCTGCATGTTTCTGTCCAGTGCTAAGTGTCAAGTAATTCATACATTCCTCTCCTCAGTCAAAACACTGTAAGCAACTCACTGTCTGGTGCATGCCCAGGTGCTGTGGAACAGTTGATTCGCTGAGAGCTCACCCTTCAGCTCAGCTGCCTGCTCCCATCTCTATGTGGCACCTTCACATTCCTTGAGATCAGCCAGGAGGGCCCCACTGGAGGCATCCCCATCTCTCTCTCACAGCAGCACCATTTTGCATTTTGTTTCTCTGGGTGTATTACTGGTAAAGTTCCTTGACACAATCCTTCCAACATGCCCTTGCACTTCAAATGCATTTATGTATTGTTTGCACATGCTCTTACAAGGCAGTGAGGCTCTTCTACATCTGCAGACCATGCACGCAAGAGTTCATATAGCAAATAATCAAGTGCAATTTTTTTACTCAAGACAAATTAAGGAGCATCTCTAAACACAACCCTTCATCAGTGTCTGAACTTTTGGTCCTTTCTCCTTTGACCGGAAACATCAGATAGTATTTAGGCTCCTGAATCCTTTTGTTACAGGAGGGGAAAATATTAATAGGATATATTGAGTCAATCCATTTTGTTACAGTGAATACAAGATCCTATTTCTTGAATACAGTTAGACTCAAAAACCAGGATGCAGTTTAGGATGCAGTTTAAGTGCTCACTGCTTCCCAGAACCTGTCCTCTTCCCAAGACTCTGTCCTTTAGCTTCTTCCAATGGCCATAAAAGACTGACTCATTTGCAGGCTTTTTCTTGATTACTTGTATGGCAATTCCACCTGACACAACACAATAATCCTTGTGTTTGCTGTTGAGCCACTTGGATAGATTTTTCGCAGTGCTGCCAGTAGTGAATGATGTGCTCCAATGTCTTCTGTTGTTGCACAAAGACACTTCGCCCATTGACCTGGCCCAGGCCTGTGAGCATCTGTAAATTGAAGCCTACTTGATGAAAGTGAATAATATATTGTAGAATAAAAAGATCTCCTTCCAGAAGACCTCTTGCAACAGGGAATATGATTCTTTGATCCCCATTATGAGAGCAAGGGCTTTCAAAGGATTGTGAGGAATGAGCATCACTTCCCAGTTGTCTAAACACAGGGGAGTTTTGTGGCTGAAATGTAGAATGAGAAGCTAGCAGGTCTGGGGTCTATTCTAGACCAAATGTGGCCTTTAAGAGGGCTGCAATTCTTCTTCTGTGAATGAAACTTCCTCTGAATGTGACCAGAAGACAACCCTATGTGCTTCTGCTAACTATCTTTAGATGGATCAGACTCTTCTGGCCTGCTGCACAAACATGCTTGTATCTGTGCTGCTCAGGCACAACGAATCAGTGCCTTTGAAAAGCCCAGGTAAGAACAAGACCTTCAGCAGTGCCTGGTGCTGGCAGTTTGTGGCCGTTGAGCTGCATTAGAGGCAGGCAATGGGAATTTCCCCCACCTGAAGGAACTCCTCCAGCTCACAGGCTCTGGGGGTGTTTTTTCCATCATAGAACTTTGAGTGCCTGTGAGCTGTTACTTGGGATGTCATGTACAAGGGAGCTCTCTGCTTTCCCTCTCAAGGAAAATCAGGGTTCCCAAAGCTGAACTCTTCCTAATAATTAATTATCTTGCCAATGTAAGCTTTTCACAGATTGTGAGAGATTTATGCTCTCAGGCTGCCTGAAATAGGTTGTGGTCCCTCATGTGATCCAGTGGCCTGAGGGAGGTGAAGCTGAGCTCAGTTCTACAGGGAAATTTTGGTTCTTCGGGTTGCTCACTGCTGTTTGCCCTTAGCAAATGGATTTGGTCTGCTTGCTGCTAAACAGTTTTGCATGCTGTTAAATAGCTGCATCATTTGACCCCAGAACTGAACGCGTTTCAGCTGGAGACCAAGTTCCTCCCAGCACCAGCTGCAGCCCTCAGCCGGTGCACGCACCAGTCCCTGTCAGATTGCACCCAGAGTACAAAGGAGAAGGAAGAAACTGGCTCCTTGACTGGTATTTGTTTCATTTGCAAATCCTCTTTTGCAGAGTTTTCTACCCCGATCGGCCAGCGCTACCAGACTGTCCCAGCGCTGCTCTGCTGTAGAGCCCAGGGGAGAGCTCAGCGACAGGGAGATTGAGCCAGGTGTCTCTTTGAGAAGAGGCTGTCACTAAACGGGGACAGTGGCAGTGCCCATGTCAAGGAGTTCCTGTGTTGGAAGCTCACTGCCTGGTCAGGGATGTGGCTTTGCTGGACCATGCTGGAAATCTCTATGAGGGATTTGCCCCGTCCTGTAGCCGTTGTGGATGTAACAGCGAAGGGACGCTCCCCTTCAGGTCCTGCAGCAGGTCACTGTGATCTGGACCACAGATTGTACCCCTGCACCCCACAGCACCCTCTGGCATGGCTGCAGCAACCACTGCATACACCAGCATGCCCAGAAGGTCCATAGGGGAGAAATGCAGCTTGCTCATGGGAAGCGACGGTCGCTGCTGTGCAGCACAAGCCTGCAGCTGGCACACACACGTGAGGCTCCCGACTCCTCAATTCTGTTTTTGGTCATTGGCTTAAGCAATGCAAAAGCTGGCTTCCCACCATATTTTGAAGGTGCTTTTATTGAATGGTATTTTGCTTTGGGCTTCTGCAGATCATGGCTCATCTTCTGCCTGGCCTTTGTCTCCAGGCAAGATTTGGAGCTCCCAGAGATGGGGACATCTCCAGTGAGGTGCAGTGCCTTTGCACAGCCCTTGTTCAGGGCAGTGTGCTCCTATAAACGATCAGCATCATGTAGATCCCAGTGGACCTTGAATTTTAACCTCGTTTGCTGTGGGGAGGGGCCTGCTGGACTTTGTAGCGTAACGATCTGCCTCTGATGGGCAAGCTGTCAGTCCCTAAGGAAAGAACAAAGGAAGATCTTTCTGATTTGAGGGGGAAAAGCCAGTGCTATTTATTTTACAGCTCTGAGGAAGTAAACAGGGGGGCAGAGCCCAGGACAATTAAAATATTGGCTGAACATGGATGACACCTCAGAGATAGGTCTTTTTTATTTTAAAACTTGCAGACAGGGAAATAAGTTGACATGAGATTTTAGAAATATAGCTGAGGAGAGGCAGCCTGCATGGTGACTCCAGTACAAAAAAAGAAAGGGCCACCCCATCTGGTCTCATGTCCACTTAGGACTGCTGGTTGCTCTGCCAGGGGCTTGTGCTGTGCCCCCAGCAAGCTGCCCAAGTAGAAATACACAGCCTATTTCCCTCTTCTGAAGCTGCCTCAATGCATAACCTGGGGTCTTTGTACCACCTCATCACTGGGTAACAAGGGAATACAAAAGGTCTGAGGTGGGGGGACTAACCAGCATGGAGAGCACACCAAATCCCAGCCTCTCTCTTCCCTTGGGTTAAATACTGCTGCCGGTCTGCTCTGCAGTCCCTGAAAAATCAGGAGGTGCACTGTGGGATTTAGCATAAAGCTGTATTCCTAGAGGGGGCTGCCACTGCTTATGAGGCAGGGGACATGGGGCTGGAGGTGTGGAGCAGTGAGGTGGGGGAAAGCATGAGCACTACCACAGGCTTTGGGGCTGCATCTCCCTCCTCCCGCTCAAGGCACACCGGGTACGGAGCCTGTCAGACCTCTGTCTGCAGGGACAGGGGTAGGTGGGGGTATGGGGACGATGAGTCCTGCTGCTGGCAGTGCTCTTGGTCCCAGGAGAGATCCCGGTGCTGCAGCTCAGGAGCCCCATCTCCCAGCCCCTGCCCTGCGGGAGAGAGGCAGCTCTCGCCGGTGGTGTCCTGGCTGCGCGGCAGGCAGTCCACCTCGGGGAAGGATGCTGCGGAGGGAGGAGAAGCTCCAGCACACGAGCTGACAGGGCGAAGCTGCTGGCAGGCGGCTGTCTAGAGGGTGGCTGCAGCACTGCAGCATCAATTAACCTTTGGGGAGCTTCTGCCAGTGCCGCTCAGGCGTAGCAGCAGCTCTGCTGTAGCCGAGCAATGGGACGCAAGCCTGCTGTGGCGCCGCATGGAAGGCTGCAGCGAGACTACAAAAGCCCGACAAGGAGCCAGCCACCTGAACCGAAGTGTCTCTGCCTCACTCACCAGCCTGTGCTAAGTGCTTTTATCTCCTCTCCTTATGTTTACGAGGGTGGCTTTCTCCTTTGCGCTGTGGCAGTGCCGCTGAATGCTAATGGAGAGCGAGTGGCGGCTGCCCTCCGCAGTCCTTGGCAGGCAATTTCCTCAGGGCCAGGCCCCCGACCTCCACCAGCTTTCGCTGGCTTTGCAAGGGCAAGCACGACCACAGTGCCGCAGCCCTGCCCGTAACCCCCACCAGCACCATTCCTGCCCCAGAATCCACCCAGCTCCAT
This sequence comes from Patagioenas fasciata, assembly GCF_037038585.1. Lineage (NCBI taxonomy): Eukaryota > Metazoa > Chordata > Aves > Columbiformes > Columbidae > Patagioenas > Patagioenas fasciata. The sequence continues at coordinate 17,028,848 of NC_092533.1, read as the reverse complement.
GGGGCAGAGACAAAACCACAATTTCACCCCCGCCAGAGGGACCCTGGAAGGTCTGAGTCCTTGCTCGTGCCCGTGGCTGTGCAGTACATACCCTCTGCACTGCAGTCTTGCCAGAGCCAGCAAGGGGGTGTTGCTGGTGGAGCTGGGGCTCCCAGAGAGGTGTGTTGGCTCACAAGCAATGCTGAGATCATGGTCCTTGCATCTCTCTCCTGTGATCACAGTGCTTTGTGTGTACTTGAGGCACCTCTGGCCATCTGGGAACACCTCTCTGGTCCCAGAGGTTAGTGGGAAAAATGGTATGAGAGGGGAAGAGAGAGAAAATAAGCACAAGGTTTTCAAAAGAGCAGCAGTACCAGGGAGGTGTCCTATAGGGAGGAGTCTGGTCAGGCTTGTCCATAAATCACACGTTCTCCTGCACACGATCTCTCCCTGACCACTCAGCTCTGCTCTTCAGGAACAGGAGACTGTTTGGCTAAAGCCCTCTGAGGTGGTCAGGCATCTAACTCCTGGAAACACGGGCTAAAAATGTGCCCTGCATCCTGGCAGGGTCCTTCATCCCAGTCTGATAACGTGATGCTGCTGGTGGTGCCCGGGAGCAAGGGGACAGCCAGGGTTAGCCCAGGGGCCTTTGGCACATGCTGCTGTCAGTTCAGACGCTGCAGTAGGGATGTGCCTTGCTCCCTACAGCCGCCCCAACCAGACAAGCAGCAGCAGGAACATCTCTCTTTCACACTAAAAGAGAGCGAGTCCTTCAGGACCAGGGAGACCATAAGAGATTAGGGGGTTGTGGTAGGGATAAGGGGTCCCCTGGATCCTATATCACCTTTCCCAAGCACAACCACCCTGTGAGTAATTGGTTCAGCTGTGGCAACATTGCCAGTGTTCTACCTTGGCTGTCCTCCAGCCCCTGCCTGCCCTGCCTGTTTCCCTGCTGGGACAGCTTCCTGTACACACTCCAAGGGACCCACCTTCATGGAGAAGGGAAGCTGCAGGCAATGGAGCCAAAATAGTGCAGCAGCACCTGGCTTGCTTCAGGAGCCCAGCCTGGAGACGTCTTCACAGCTCTTGCCTACACCCAAGTCCTGCCACGCACTTGCCTGTGTGCGTTCTTTCATGGAAAGGGCTATGCCAGCCATTTTTCCTATGATCTCACCCTGACCAGCGCTGTGAGTCATTGGAAACCTGGTCCCTCTGGGCATGAGCCAGAGCTGGCTGAACCAATGGAAAGACCACCAAGGTCTTTGGGACCAGCCTGAGCTCCGGTGTTGCAGGGGGAAGGATGCATCCCTTTCAGTGGAGGACAGCATGTCCCCCCAATGCCCCAGGAGGCCAGAAGCGGGGCTGGGATCAGCTCTGTGGGAACACCAGGGATGCTGCCACAGCAGCTCTGCCTCTCCTGCATCCCTGAGCCACCAGCAGTGATGATGCTGCATCCTTGGTGAGGAGCCTGGATCCTGTGGCGTGGAGGTGGAGATAAAGTCCAGACCTCAACGTGCAGTGTCCTTGGCCTCCCCTCTCTTGCCAAATGGTGATTTATCAGCTCCTGGGGAGGGGAAACTGAGGAGCAGCAGGTCAGCTTGTGTGGCTCTGAGGAGCCATGAGAATGCCACAAGGTGGTTTCCAGTAAAGACAGCTCATTTCTTCCAGAGCATCTGAAAACATGAGCTGAAAATATCTCTGCCTGTCCTTTGTAACCAGAAGCCACAGGAAGGCTTCCCCAGGGTGGGGCTGGGCTTTTGCTATCATGTAATTACTCACACTATGCAGATGTTTTCTGTGTGTCTGGTAATAAGCAGCTGAAAAGACAGCTCATTTACTGGCTGTAACAAGGAAAAGGCAGAGTTATCTTTCTGTACAGTTCCACTTCTGGAGAGGATTTGGGACCTTTAGTGCAGAGGGCCTTACCTGAAAGACAGCAGATGATAGGTGGCACATGGTCTTTGTCACCATGGTGGGACACAGATTCAGCACTGACGGCTTGCAAAGAGTATAAACTACTGAAATGTATATTTACTTGGAGACACAATGTTTACGGGGTAAGACTGTGTTCTGCAAAGATCCTAGGTTACTGGTACCAGGATCTAAGGCAGAACTAGATTCCTTTCGCAAAGCATTCCTAGCAGCCTGATTTATTCTTCCTCTTAGCCCTCCCATGGAAGAATATACTCTGAAGTCTCCAGAAGACATGTCACCCTCAGACAGAGTCTGTCTAGATGGCTGTGGTTCCACCAGAGGGGCTAACAGATACCTCCCAGACCCAGTCTTTTCCTACTGACTTTTAGGCCATGTACCCAGTGGCATTGTGGTCTCATTCTCACCTTCTTCATCCATCACTTACATTTCTACTTCTGCTCTAAGTAAGGTGATCAATTTTATACCCCTAAAAAAAAGATAGTCTGAAGGGGAGAGCCTTGAGCTCTGCACTCCAGAATTGGATTTTGACCTTAACTATCACAGCCATAATAACTAGGGAACACCAACTGGCTTCCATCAGGTTTCAGGTACAAATGAAGGCGAGAGGTAAAGGGCAAGAACAGGAAGAGGCTGAAATAATGAAGCCTGAATTACAAGAGAGCAGCTTGGTGTGTATTCTTCTGCTGTCTTCCTCTAAGACATCTGTGTTGAGCTGTACTTGGCCACATCAAGTGTTTGTCTCCTGGCTCCTGTTTTCATTAAAATGCCAAGCAGTGGGTTCACCAAAGCCTAGATCTAGTTATGTTTGTTCCTCCATATCTGTATTCTAATAAACAGATAAAGTTCCCTTGTCCATAACTAGTCTTAAGATCTATCTCATCACTGGTAGGAACTATATAACTTTTCTCCCATAGTGAAGAGTGCTGAAACACCCCAAAATCTCCCTCTCCAAACTGGTGTTTCAGCCAGAGTGCTCTAACAACATTATGGGGGTCCAGTTGCTGACAATATGGAGCTTGGCACAGCAATGGACCGAGACATTTGTTGACTGATTTAAGTTCCTTTAAAATGATGCAGTATGACATCATTATTTTATCATACTGCTGTCACATAGGTTGGTTTTGGTCTGAGCAAAAACTGAATTTTCAGACAGTAGTATATCTTTCAAAACTAGGCTTAGCTCATAATAAGCTTTTTAATGCTGAATATGAGCAATAATTGCTTCAGCTTCTTATGGGCTTTGTAAAATTTTGTGTTTGTGTGGCTTCACCTATCAGCTCAGGCTGCTTTTTAATCTATATCCCACAACCACCCGACAGCTGGTCCTTCATTCACCTCGTAAGGTTAACTACATATTTGCAGTATATCCCAGAAATTCATGGTGTCACACATAGAATAGCTTTGGAATTTTGCAGATGGTTCTTATGCTGGACAGTATAGTTGTGTTTCGTGACATTTTGCCACAATGGACTAACAGTTGGAACGTTACCTTTTAAAACTGGAACCGCTTCTTAAAGCGCTGGTAAGTGATGTTACAAGATCTTCCTCTTCTTAGTCCATGGACGGTCACAGTTCTTCCATCTCTACTTATCCTCCCAGTTCCGGTTGTCTAATACTTGTATTTCAGAGATGTTTGCCAACAAATGGGAAGAGATAGGGCAGCTTGGTGAGCACACACTGTATTACACGAGCAGGTGTATGTTCCTGTCCACAAGCAACAGAGCTAATTCAGCCACAGTGGCCACCGTGGTGTTGCAGGAAAAATCGTAGAGGTATATCTTCAGTCTTTGAAAGGTTTCCATTGATGGCTTCTTAGGTTTATTGAGGCAACCATGATGGTGTCAAGTACACTCTGCATGCCTACCCTGTTTCGCAAAGAACAAAACTATGTCACAACCAGTTCATGCATGGACCAGTGGTTTTTTCATGACCAATGAACATTGGCGTGGCCTTTTCCATGCCAAGTGGGTCCTAAGTTTTCTAGTTTGTAACTGCTGAAATGCCAAGAAGTACCACACTGCTAGCCTGGGTCTGGATACTAACACAGCAGACGTCCTGGGCCTGTCATTTCTCTACTGAAGTGTCCTGCCATCTGGTTTGCCACCATACAGGGCACAATCTTTGAGATGTTGTGAAGTAGTGACGACAATGCATTTTGACTGGTTTTAGCTCTGACTATGTTTTGCTTGGCTCTTTAGAATGATCCCTTATAAAACTTGCCAGATATGGAGAGAGCTCTTCTTACTCGTTTCAACAGTAGATGCCATTTTGGGGGCAACACTATAAATATCGTTGAGTCCTTTCTGTGATCCCTGGTGTTAGTATTTTTGGTGATGCTTTCAAGAGTATCTGACTGATAAGCATTCTACACAATATAAGTCCTGATACATTCTTAAGTGTTTACAGATGTGGGAGATAACATCCTCTGGTCATCTTTGAATGTCAGGTTAAGGGCTGGGCATAGTTTATTGATAATCATGACTCCATCAAGGTCCACTGTATCAGTGAGTCACAACTAAGCCACGTGTTCACTTCATTTCCAAGACACTTTAAAATATCTTCACAGCTTCATCTATTTATTTTTAGGAGGATATGGGGGATAACAGTAGTTTTGCTGGGAAAAGACCCCTTATAAGTAACTTTCTAGATTCTGACAGATCATTAAAGAGAATAACGCCATTTGGTTTTATAGAAAAGGTTACTTGGGTCTTTTGCAAGTGATCTTTTGGGATATCAGATATGAAACTACTTCCTAGAAAATTGTCCCAGTTGACAGTTTACTCCATTTTATGGGTCTTTTAGTCACAAAATCATGGCTATGTTTCTGGCTAATACTTCTAATTATCATTAGATTTCCGTCTGCTCTGGAGAGTGACCTGCAGATCCACTGATCTCTGTGTTCTTCAATAACATTAATGAAAAAATATTTCCAAGGAGTTTTTTCCTGAAAAGCAATAATTTACTCAAGTTTGCTATGAATGAGGTGTCAAAAATGCCTTTGAAACACAATTTTAAAAGCTGTGGTCAACAGTAGAGCCTATGCTCCAGAAAGACAGGCCAGAAAGTCAGTACAAAGACACTATGGGAGGCCATCTGACCAAGTCTCCATCTCTGCTGCGAGCTCATTACCTTCCCCTCCCTCTGCAGCCAATGGATGTAGATGTCTCCTGTAGTGAGAACTGAAAGTGGAGGAGTAGGGAGGCTTGAAGCATCCCTAGCTATTAATCAGTCATTATGCTCTCCCTCACCTAAATGTCTCTTAGGCATGTCCTACAGATATGTAGACCCTTGTTTTTTGTCTTCCAAGAGACAAGCGATGCCCCTAAGCCGATCTCCTGAATCAAAGCAGCAACCATGAGGAGGATAAGAGGTCAAAACATCATTTTCCTGCCCAGCTTGCGTGGCCCCAGCAGGATCTCCAGTCGACATGCCCTGCATGCAGTCTGGCTGCAGACACGGTGCTGGTCAGTGGCTCCCCCAGGCAGATGGAGGCTGTGTTGATGGATGAGGTGCTGGGACCACGTTCTGTGGGGACTGCAGGTATGTTCCAGGTGGTGCAGGGACCTGGTTTTGGGGTCCCGATTCTGTGCCAGCTCATTTCTTCATTACCCCAGCTCTCTGATGATGACTAGCTGCAGATGGAGCAGAATCTGCCCTCGGTGTCTGTATTTGAAACCTGATCACAAGTGCTCAGTTACCAACAGTCCCCTCCCCATACTCTTCAGTGCACTCCAGAGCATTGTAATGGCTTAAGATGATGAATACTATGCAGACAATACACCCAGCTGTCCAAGCAGACAGTCAGCGGAGAAAGGAAGGTATGCCTGCCTAAGTAAAAGTTTGATTAATTGCATTAATTAGGCCCTAAGGTATGGTTCATAAAATAAGAGTACAACTGGTGTATTGGATTGGGGAATTGACTATGTGACAGGGAACAAACAGTGGTGTGAACAGGAGCTCTTCTCTGTCTGCAATGGCATGATAAATTATCAATTAAATAATGGAGAGTGACAAAGTTACAGTCTGCAATAGGCGACCTTGCAGCCACGGTTGTGGCCAGCCCGGGCAGGAGGCTCGGCAAGGTCTGGCGGTCTCTCCAGCGCGGCCATGCAGGTTTGTTTTCCTGTGGCCCTGCCAGCACAGCACTGTGCTCCTGATCCTGTCTGCACTGCAGGGCATGGCACCCTCGTTGGGTGAGTGTGGACCACTGCAGGTCAGGGGCCACTGGGCTCCCATGGGGACCGTACTAGAGCACTGCACATTCACATGGCTGCTGCTCTCTTCCTGCCATGGCAGCAGGACCATCTTCCACTGGGCAAAGCGATGAAGAGGTATTAATTGATCCTAAAGGATCTGGTTTTGCCTTTCTTTTGCCTCTCTTCTCAGTGTGTCTCCATCAGTTGGCACCACCACGTTTACTCACCATGGTGCTGTCTTGGTGGGAGAGCCATGGGGTAGCTCAAGCACAAGGTCCAGCAGGATTTCCCCTCCCAGATCCTGGGACTTTGTGCCAGACTTTTGTGTGGTCATATCTGTAGCTTCCTCATCCTCTCTCTTGTCCTTGCTGCTCTGAATGATGGGCATCTCACTGTTCTTCCCTCTCATCCTGCTGCAACTCCATGGGGACTGATCTGCTGCCCAGACAGGGGTTCATCTTCACCATTATAGGTAGAGGTGAGTGGACGGTCTGTGTTTGTGGTGTACTCCACAGCATCCACTTCCCATTTACCACCTGAGTGATTAAAGAGTTGCTGATACTCCAGTCTGGACTTGCTCTCACCAATCTGTCAAATGCTGCTTTCTCTCCTGCCTCAGCAACTCCTGACGTGTGTTTGCCGCAGATGCAGCTGTGCAAGAGGAGGCTCTCCAGATTCCTCGTTACCGGTTGTTATTAATGATTGTACATTTCCATAAAGCCAATAGCTGACTGGGACAGATGTATCTCCTGCCCTGGAAAGCTTATGAGAGACACTGCCTCCCCAGTGGCACTGGTTCACAGTTTCTTCTAGAAGAAGGTTCCTTCAGGATAATTTCCACCAACTCTCGCTTTCCACAGAATTTTCTCACATTCCAAATTATTTTCTATTCCAAGATTTGTTCCATTATTATTTTTAGCATCACATAAAGACCTTGGCTGAGATCTAGGCTGCACCCTGACAGTACAATACCCATACGTAATGAGAGAGCAGGCTTGTTGCCAGTGCAGTTGGCACATGTGAAAGGGGGAACCCCAGGGGAACTTCAGTGCTGACAGCAACAGCACAGGAGGTGGTGTGGGCTGAGAGGCTCAGCTCCCTTACCTTCGGGAGTGGTCACTGTAAACAGAAGAGGGACTAATGGCAAGGTAACCTAGCGGGTTTTCCACCCTGATGAATGGCCGAGTCAAGAAGATGTGCCTGATCATGAGTTGTCTGGTCTTCATAGTGGGTGTCCAGATGATGTAAGATAGTGTCTGAAGGCTTCTTTTGTCTCACCCCCTCAGCACAGTGAGATGTTGGGAAAGTGACAGCTCGCTGGTGTTCGGTGTCTTTTTTTGTTCTCAAACCATCACCAGGAACATCTCTTCTGACCTCCTATCAGACTTCTCAGTCATCCGCTTTGAATGTTCAGAGAGGACCCATTCAGATAGACCAAACCTGAGCCCAGTTGTCATCCAGAAACAAGAGTAGTCTGGATCTTACTAAAATCACCAGTCTGTTTCTCCCTCTCTTCCCTCCCTCCCTCCTCCACAGTCTGGCCTTTGCCACTTTGCCTGAGCTCCTCCGCCTCACTGCTCTGGACACAGCACAAACAACAGCTTGGGACAGAGCAATCACATTCATTACTGTTTGCTTCGTGTATGCTTAAGAAGAAGATGTTCTTCTCAAAACTAAAGAAAGAAACAATTCCTGGTCTGATAGTTCTTGGGGTTGCCATGCTGTAATGAGTGAAGATAAGAAACAGGAGGAAAGCTAGAGGAAGAAGAACTGTAGCAGGGGGATCTCATTCACTTGGGATCAAGGAACATCTCCATGGCTGATGCAACCTCTATCAGTTAATGAGTAAGCAACACTGGGAACCTGATAGTATTTATGCTTCCCTTTTCTTTGTTTAACACACTCTCCCTTTTTATATGATTTCTGGAATAACAAGTTGTAGACTATTCACCTCTTCAGGTTCCTCCAAGTTCTTTGTGTGCCATTCTCCCAAGATAAGCAGGGCTGTTATTTCTGGATAACTGACTCCTATCAGTGCTGGTGACACCATCAGTGCCTTGTCTCTGCCTGTCTCTGATATGACTTCAGCAGGTTGCTCTTTGTTCCCTGACAGATCAGTTACTAGTGGGGATATTTTGCAGCGGTGTCCCTATCCTTTTCCATATCAGTCAGTTTCTGGCACGTGACCTTGAAGAAGTGTGGCTGCTCAATAATTTTCTCTCCTCATCAAGATGGTTTGGTTGTAATAGCTGTAGCACAGGCTGAAGATGGGGTACTGCTTTCACAAAGTATGGATCCATTAGAAATTAGCACACTAGTAGATTATCTTTCATTTTGCTTTGAAAAAACCTCACTCATGCAATCGTAAAGCCATGGTTTCTGTTAGAGAGGCTATACACAGAGATTGTTGTCCTTGCCTCATGAGACTTCTTGTATAACAGGGCAAAAAAATCTCACCCCAACTTTCTTAAGTGATGCTCAGTAAACTTGCAGTTGAGATAATGCATGGTTTTTAGAAAGATGCCCAGCCTAGAAGTTTTTGATGAGTCTGTTTCCAACCACAGACAATGCGGTAGAGCATCCCTCTATTCAGCAAATAAACCAAGCTTTTAGCCTGCTCTTGGAAACATGGAAATCTACTGGCAACAGGCATGCTATAGCAAGCAAATCTATAGTTGATTCATCTGTCTCTCTGCTCTTGCTTTGGGTCCCCCTAGTGAGACAAGCGTCTGGAAATTTGATTGGTGTCATCACATAAAAAATGGTTGATGTTTAACAAAAAGCTGTGAGAGCCCAGCTGTGCCTGGCTGCAGCTAGTACACGTTGCCTTTCTGTGCTCCCCTAGACCAGCGGCTCCACTCTTCTTGGTGTCCTACAAGCAGGCCGGCCCATCTGTGCCTGTTCTTCAAACATCCAATGCATTCGGACTTCCTACAGGGCACTGTGACACCTTCTGCTGGTGGTTGCCCTCCAGAAAGTCACTGTCAGTTGCCCCTTTGGGGCAGTGTTCCTTATAGTCATGAGCCAGCGCTTGCTGCTGAAGAACAACCAGCAGCCATTGACTGCAGTTCAAATATCCTGAACACAGAGCAGGCATCCACAGGTCTGCACAGGCTTGTGAGAACACTGGAGTGACTTCAGTGTACTGGGCAGTGTACTGGTTGTCCCACACATCTTCTTCTTCACCAGTCAAACCTTTCAGGCACAACTCGATAATAGCCAAGGAGCCTACTTCACCCTCCTCAAGCCTCACCTGGGATGACTGCATAGTGTTGCCTCCTTAACCAAGCAATCACACACATCTACCCTTGCTCTGGGCTCCCAAAGGACTCCCCATGCCTCCACAGAGCTGGTGACAGGCGACAGGTGTGGGCTTCGGTGTCTGGCAGATGAGGCACATCTCCTAGCTTTATCAATCCCTCACTGCTGATATCAGCCCCAGAGGGAGTTCCTGTGCCAGGGCACTTTTTGGGTGGCAGACCAGATGAAAAGAACCATGATTAAATGCAGCAATCCCCACCGCCCTGGACTCATACGTGGCAGCTGGTGGACTCATAGAATGCCATTCCAGATGAAAGGCTCCTGACCAGGCACTGTTTCTCCAGGCAGAATACTTCATTTGTATGAGTACTTCAGAAGCAGCACTGCAGATAAACCCCACTCTCTCATCACTGCTGAGGAGTCCAGCTAAAGCTGCTATAGCACCCCTGTTTTACCTTCCAGGAGAAAAAGAGATCCTTCCCATGGCAGGGAGACAGCTCTGCCAATGTTTCCTTCTCATACCTAGCACTGGCAGTGATTTCAGCTGTGGCAAGATTCAAAGTTAATCATCTGACCCTCATCTACATGAGATAATTTTTCAGTGAGCAGAATTTGCCAGTAGCCTCAGCTGGCATCGTGCAGACCAACATGAGCAAATCACATCCTGTTCCAGGTCTGGCTTTCCAAATCCCAAGCAGTGAAAGGGAGCAGCGGGTGTCAGATCCTGAGGAAGACCTAGATTCAATTCAGCGCTTGGTGTTCGGCCATACGGCTGCCTCAGGTAGCTCTTCAGCAAAAATCTGACAGTCCCCAAATCTTCACGAACACTTCTGGCCCCGAGCGGCTGGCGTCTTGCAAAACCTTCTGATCTGACAAGTTTGCCAACATTTTGAATGGTGAACATCTCATGGGGTAGGCGGTTCTTGGGAAGCTTCCATGCATCTTCTGTCGTCTCTGAAAACCTGTCTGAAAAAAATCAGTCTCCTTCTGGCTTTGCATTCAGCCCAGCACCAAACCTATGGAGGCAGGTTCAATTGGAAAGGTCCCATCTCTGCAGGGGTTTCGAGCCAACCTTCTGATTTGATGTGAACAGTATGTACGAATGCCACTGAATGACATGTTTCCATGATAAAGAGTGTGGTGATGAAATTCTTCTGCATGCCAAGAATGGAAACAAAAAAGTTGGTGGGCAGCTGCAACACATCACGAAAACTGGAAAACAAAACCTTTTCTGATTTCCAGCAGAGTTCTCCAGGTACTCGGAAGCCTCAGATTCCTGGCCCCTGCAAGGGACCTGCGCTCCCCAGGTACACCTAAAAGCAGCCGGGCACTGTCACTGTATTAAAGCTAAACTCCACATAGAAGATGTTCATATAGGGAGATATTGTTTGAGTGACAAGGCTGATAAATCATTTTCCAGAGTTTTTCCTCTTTGCTTGACTTCTTCCCATTGATCGATAGGGAATCGATGGGACTTTGCGTGTGAAAATCTATAACCCAAAAGTCCATGCATTGATGACTTTGAGCTAGTCATGTTCTTGGGTAACACACCATTTGCTTTCGTTTTCCGTTAGCATTGTTCTTCTGTGGGGAGGAGGATAAAGAAGCCCAGGATGATTTTTGAAGCGGGGACAAGAGAGCTGATCTGTGTCTTCATGACAAAGCAGCTCTCAGGCCCTCTCTGGAGAAACGCTTACCACTCACATGTCGCCTGTCCCTGATCCTACCGGGAGCTGCGATAGCTCAATAGCTCTTAGCTTGTAGGAACTGAGAGCAGTTGAACAGACGGTATTGATGCCAATGATACCTTCATGGATAGCTGTAATGTGGTGTGTACTTGGGCGTTCAAGTGTCTAGCAGAGACTTGAGGGGCTCACTCTGTCTGCTCTGCCTTTAATCATCACCCCATATCTCCTCATCTCTAAAAGAGGGATGGCAGTGCTCACTGTGGTCTCAGAATGTAAGGAAGCTTTTTCATCCTGAAGGCCCACTGTGGTGGGTTCACCCTGGACAGCAGTTAAGCACCCCAGAAAGCTGCTGAGCTGCTCCTACTCCTCAGCAGGATGGGAGAGAGAACAGGAAGAGCAAAAGTGAGAAAACTCAGGGGTCGAGGTAAAGGCAGTTTAAGAAGTGAAACAAGACTGCACCAGTGAAGGGAAATAAGGAATTCCTTCACTCCTTTCCCATTGGCGGGCAGATGTCCAGCTGTTTCCTGGAGAGCAGGGCCTTGGAATGTGTGACAGTTACTTGGAGAGACAAACATCACAACCTGCTTAATCCTGCTTCTCCTGAGCTTTCATTGCTGATATCATATGGTATGGGGTATCCCTTTGGTCAGTTGGGATCAGCTGTCCTGGTTCGTTGCCTCTCAACCTCTTTCCCACCCCGTTCCTGGGGCAGAATGGGAAACAGAGAAATCCTCAACACAATGCAAACACTGCTCAGAAATAGCCAGAACACCAGTGTGTTATCAACGCTGGTTTAGTCACAAATCCAAAATGCAGAACAATATGGGTTGCTGTGAGGAAAATTAACTTCCTCCCAGCAAGACCCAGTATACCCACAGAGCTTTAGTTCACAAAGCAGCACTGTATCCAGGGCATCACTTTCTGTATGCCATGGACAAAAGCTTTGCAGGGCTCTGAAGATGCTACACACAGAAATAGGTCCATCAAGACCACCTTCTGCTGCTAATCTTCTATTGATCCAAAGGGACAGACAGCCTCAGGCTGGACAGAATAGCTAGTGGCTAGAGTGCGCTATCCTTCAGTTTAGGAGAACAGGAGACCTCCGTTTCACTTTGGTGTCCTGAAGAATGATTGAGTCATTTACCTTCCCTGTGTCTCATTTTCCCAGTGCCCAGAGCAGAATCTAGCAGTGCTTGTGTCCCAGGGGTTGGTGGTGATGCAGGGATGTCAGGGAGTGACATGGGCTGTGTAAAATCACTTGTTGCTGGCTCTGTTGCATAGATATTGTGTCATCTCTCCTCTGCCCTTGCTTATCTTTGAGCCGACTCTTCCAGAAGATGTAGTGTCCATGTGGATATGGACTGATTTGGTCTAAGACTCACAGAAGTTTCCCTGTAGATCTGTGCCACAAGATGTGATGTGAACCTGCACAACATATGGTTCAGATCTCCGTATTTCATACAAAATGGGACTTATCTCCATAATCCTGAACTAAACAGAAAGAGATACAAGCAGAGCCAGAAGGGAGCATCACTGCCACTCTCCTGCCAGTTTTCTGGGTCGGCATTGGCTTACACACATCTCTGCAGAAGCATTCAGCAGTCTCACCCACCAAAATTCATTTCCAAGCATCCAGATGGGGACTGAGTCAGGTTTTAACTGAGCCACTTCCAGGTGGCGTGCTGGGCAGCCCTAGGCAGACCTTGTCTTGTGCTACAGCTCCGGTACTGGGTTATACTGGCATGCAGGTCTGCATCACGCAGAGTCCTCAGCTTCAGGGTTCTGAAAGAGCTATGGAGTGAGTAACCAGCAGCACTATTGACCTGGTGTCAGCAGGGGTGGGCAAGTCCTCTACCTGTGTCTGTCCAGCAGCCTAGAATAGAGCTTTGGATCATGCACTCACCCATAAGAATTTCTCAACATGGGTAACGTGCATATGCCCAGGCTGTCCTGTACTCTCTGGCTAGCTGTAACTCATTCTGAGCCTCAGCCTTTCTGAGTTTGACCCACGCTTTCCTTCTCTTCTTTTATCCGTTACTCAGTTGTAGCTATTCAGCTTTTTTTTTTTTGTTTCCTTCTTGAGTTTGAGATCAGTGAAGAGTTTGGGATTCAGCTGCTTTGGTTATTTGCTGTGTTCCCTTGCCTTATTTTGTACCTGTATTGTTAAGATTGCTTCTGTAAGGAACTGTCATCAGCCCTCATCTCTGTTCCCCTTCACCCCCGGGAGCTCACCTCCGGGCTCTCCGAGCCTGCAGGAGATGTGTCTCAAGCCCATTGTCTTCCTCTTGCCACTCTCCTGCCACTTCAGAGCTGTGAACTCTCACAGCTGCTCTCACCCAAGGTGCCTCCCACTTTCTGTTTGCAAGGATCCCACATTGAACGTATGCAGCCTAAAGCTAACAGATGTTTTTCCAGCCCATCAGCTCAGCAGGAAACTGAGATTCAGGGTTTTTTTTCCATCACTTGTACCACCAGTACTAGAGGTTCTTTGGGATAAAAGCTGGCTTCACTGAACACCTGCTCAGCCCTTTGCTCTACAGTCATGTACTCATGTAGTCATGCCATTTTCCTGCAGATGCAGTCTTAGGATGTAGAACTGAAAATAAGTAACCTCAGCAACCCTAGATATCACATGTTTGTCTGATTATGGGACTCTTCAGTCTTTCTCCAGGTCTCTTGGTGGCATTTCCAACTGAAACTGAATGCTACCTGACCATGCTTCCCACAGTTTACTGAAGAGCTGGTGTTCTTCTTTATACCTTGGCTTAGATGGCTGGAAAGAACAGTCTCATAAAGAACCATCATTATTTTACCAGAGGGGAGCTGTAGTGAGACCAATCCATGGTGATTATCTTTTACTGGCCACATAAGAAAATGTAAAGCATGGCGAAGAGTCTTTCCTAACTGTCCTGCTGTACAAGGAAAGGCCCAGGCTTTGTGTGGTTCCAGCGCAGATAGACCTTCCTCATCCTCTACAACAGTGCCGGACCTGCTGTGGAGGAAAACTTGCCTTCATGGCCTATGTCCACCAGTTATCCAGACAGGGCCAGTCCTTCCCAGGGCATCCCAGCCCACATCCTCACTGCCTCGCTTCCCAACCCCTCAGTGCTCTGTCGTACCCACGGGGGAAGCAAAACAGAAAGGATGGATGTAAAAGGGAAAAGTGATGGCCACTTTTCTGTGCTTATAAGAGACCACGGTTGCTCCATGGCCTTTACCAGGGTCTGCACGTATATTAAGGATAGATTGCTCTTTTTGATGATTCACCGTAAAATGCATCCTCTTAACTCCCTCCCCTGTAGCCAGCCCAGCTCCGTTGAGCTGTGAATCAAGCAAAGCAGCAAGATTTTATTCCTGCCACTACCACATCAGTTCAGATTCATGCACAAGGGATTTAGTGGGTTAAGTAAGAAGGGACCATTTTCATGCAGTTGCTTTCCAGGTAGGAGCTGGGCTTTTGTTACAGTATTTTTTACAGCATCTCAACCAGTAAAACTCTGAGCACAGGGAGTCAGGACACGGTACGTATCAGAGAGGGAGATGTTCCCTAGAAATAAAACAGTCACTGTGTTATCTCATCTCCTGCTATCCCCTGCAAAAACCCGGACCTCAACACTAACATGCCTTGCTGCAGAGGGCTCCAGAAAGACACACAAGTCAGCAGGGAGCAGGAGCATTCCTCACACTGTCAGTAGAGGAGGTGGGATACCACAAGGGGACTGTTGGATGGAAGGTGAATTTGGAAAGCTGTGCACAGCCACTGGCCTTTGATAAGACACAACCCGAGTTCCCAGGGGAGCTGGGAGAAGTAAGTATCAACCATCTGCTCATCCAAATCTACCCATTCTCCAGCAGGCAACATCACAGTCAAAGAAGGATCACATCTTGCTCTTTCCCAACAGCTGGGGAGCCTTGCTGGCCTGCCCTGAGCGTGTGGATCACTCCCCTGACTTTAGAAACCTAAAAGTTTCTTGATTAAGGACTCATCTGATCTCCTTGACAAGGGAGACCCCTCACCTCAGAGACCAGTTTGTCCCAGGCAGAAGAAAACACTAGCAGCTGTTTCTCTGGCTGAGACACAGAGCTGGACATCAGGTTGTGATTTAGGTAAGGAGCTATTGGGTGTGAGAAGTTAGCTGGGATATATCATGGCTTTGTGGTCTGGGGGACAGACTGCTGGCCGTTTGTCGTTGTGAGCAGCCCCGTGTTGTCTGTCCCTGTCCCTGACCTGGCTGGTTGGACACACTTCACGCAAGAGAGCTGGGTAAAAAGTATCTGTTGAGCAAATCCAGTAGTTTAAGGCTTTTTGAAGTGTTTCTCCCATCAACATCAGAAACACTCCAATGCCCTGTCCAGTTCAGGCCTGGTCTGAGTGAGCCATGAGCCCATTTTTAGGCGCAGTGTTGAGACACACCTGCAAGCTGACTGAGGACATGCAAATCATGTAAATCAACAGTTTTCTAATTTGTGTATGTAATTTCTACATTTTGTGTTTTTCACAAAGGAGGTTTCTACAAGAGCTGAAGTCCAAGAGAGGACTAAGGCGAGCAAACAATAAAGGAACAGGATGCATCCAGCTTTGTTACTGAAAAGGGAAAACAATGGCTTCTCCATCCACATCCATCAGAGACATAAATAAATGTTGCTGGGGAGGGACCTCAGAAGATTTCTAGTCCAATCTGCTGTGGCTAACACTACACCAGGTCAGCTGTGGTTTGTTCTAACTGTTTCTTGAAAGCACTGCCTCTCTGGTGACCTGTCCTGGGAAAGCAACACCCTTATGGAAAAGACATTTTCCAACCAGAATTTCTCAAGCACAACTTGTGGCCATTTTCCTTTGTTTTACTTGTCACTGATTGACTAGCTTCTCATTTCCACATGGCCATACCATACAGGGATGGAAAGGAAGATGTTGGCAAAGGTATCACTCTGCATGTGTTGTTGTCAGTGTGTATATAGATTTTGATGGGGTCTTACTATGAACACTGGGAAGCTATCAGAAAAAACCTGCACTGCCAGCCTCACCATCCAGGCTGGAGTCATGTCCTGACTGTAGAAATAAGATGTGCTCAAACATTGAACGGGAGAAGATCCAACAGGCAGTGTTAAGCAGATTGTTGCTGGCAGGACCTGACAGTATGGCAGGGCCCCCTGAGTCCTGTCCAGTTTGCCTGTATCTGGGAAGAGAATGTCAATACCAAGGGCAGCTGCTAAGCAAGATCTCCAAGTTCCCTGCATCTGGAAGAGTTTTGATGCTGCTGGGACCAAGGACAGGAGGTTAGGCAAATGGCACTGCCTCAAACATTTCCCTCTTTCAGAACACAGAGAAGAGTGAGGTGCAGGATAGAAACTCACTCTCTGGGGCTGGACAGACATGTACAGACAGAAGTGGCTCCAGACATGTCCCATTTGCTTGTAGCATCACACATCAGAATTCCCTCCCTCCTTGCCCATGGCAAAAGCTGGCAAGAAGCTTCTTTGTGCTGGAAGTCGTCATCTGGAGCTGGAGAGACTGAGAAAATGCACTTGCTATTAGTGGGCATCAGAGAGTCTCTGTCCAGAGGTGCCGGGTTGAACTAGGGGCTCTCGATGCTCATAAGGAGTTCAGCAGCTTCTTCAAATCAACTTCCCTGAGTTGACAAATTGTTTGAGTGGTTGCCCATGAACATACTAAAGTTGCAAAGGTCCCCCAGAAAGTTTGCAAAAGATATGAATTTCATTTGCTAACACACTGTCTATTTTTACTGAAACTCTCTTCAAAACTGTTCAAAATTTGCCGTTGACCAAAAGCATTGTGTTTAAACATGGTTCTGAAAAAAGTGAATACTCATAATTCTGCAGAAAGTGGCAAATGTCAAGTTGAATTCATGCCAGCTTCCACTTATTTATTAAATAGTGTCAGTCTTTCCATTTAAATAAGTTCCTATCAAACAGTTTGATTAGCTCCCCTAACTGTGGCTTTGATTGTGATCTACTTATCCTACTAATGTCCATCAAATGAACAGAGGTGAGGACACAGAACAAACCGCTTGCAAATGAAATCAAGAACAGAGGAGGAATTCCCTACCCCCATAATAAAAACCCACACACTGCTGTGGAAGGCCCACTGCTCAGCCTTTAAACACTATGGCTTGTGCTTAATTTGGATACCATGGTTCTACTGCCATGATGAAAAGGTGCCAGTCTTACTCCAGGCAAAGAAAATCCTGGGGCTTAGCGGAGCTGCCAGGCCCTGTCTTGCTACAAGGTCAATGCCATGGTCTAGAGCAGTCATGATTGCAGCAGTAGAGATTGACCCAAGATGAGATCTCAGCCAGCTCAGATACATAACCGTGAATTAGACATGGATGGAAGGAGGCATTTGTTGACATGTTGGGGAGTCAGTCTAGATTTGTTTCACCTTAAAATGAGAAGTTATTTCCCTAGAGCACAGGCCAGTGTGATTAACCCACAAGGTCTCAATAGTGGTAGATATGATAACAAGAGGCAAGGGCTGCAGGTTGAGTCTTCGGGTTTGGGCATTAGAAAAAATCCCTGGGTGATGGTGCAGCCCTGGGTCAGACCATGGAGATGTAGGATTTTCAAGATCTGGCCAAATAAAGCCACATCTGACTGACAAGAGGCCTGTTCCAAGCAGGGGGCTGGACTAGAGTCCTCCCAAGAGCCCAGCTCTCTTGCAGGTTTTATTTGTGTCTCAGTCTGGCAAACTGTGCCATTATCTGTTTCACTGAGCTCAAGCGTAGCGTCTTCTGCTAAAGGTTCCTGTGAGCAGGTAGATCTTGGGAAAACACTGAGCTGTTTATGTGCAATGATTTTCTGGGAGAAGTTGAACGCATACATGTTAAATACTGGGAGCGTTTCTTAACCTGCAGCCTCTGTCCTCATAAAGCTTCAGAGAAATACCTTTCTTCCCAGGTCAGCTGAGGTTACCGCAGCTGGATGGGCTGTCAGACAGCAGCCCAGATCCACCCAGGCTGATCAGCCTTCTTCATCTCAGGGCCAAGCAGTGGATCTGGACCCCGCTCAGACCTGAGCCCCTACCCAGGTTCCCATATCAGCTGGTTTCGTTGTGCTCTGCCCTCAAACAAGGACAAATGAGGTGGAATTCAGAGAAGAGCAACAGGAATGATTATGGGGGTGGAGGTAATGGCTGAGGAGGAAAGATTTTGAAATTTAAAGATGGATAGCCAGGCTACAAGCCTACATGCAGAGACATTACCATCAGTCATTAAACAACACCACGCTTCAGAGCCAGGGCAGTTCATGATTCAAGACAGCCCGGTCTCCAAAGTGCTGTAGCGCAGAGGAGCAGCGCCAGGCCAGGGGAAAGGAGCCCATTCATGTGTGTGAACATGGACTTTCTTTCTGTTTTTTTTTCCCCTCAGTACAATCACTCTTATTAAAAAGGGAAATTCTGCTTGGCACCAGGCAACACCACAGGGACACCACTAAAAGGGAACCTCAGGCTCAGGGAGACTGTCTAGAATCTGGAATTGACTTGGCATGGAAACGATCGGCCAGAGAAAGAGTCAGAGCCCTGCTGCTGAGGACAGGGAAGTTGGACCAGCCAAAGCGTCTGCCGGTAGACAATGGTGCGTAATCTGCCACCGACCCGCAGAAGGACAGAGTGATCAGAGGTAGGCTTGCCCAGTGCAGATTTGCAAGAGAGGGGCCAGATTTGCCTCTGGTGTAATCCTCAGCTCCCCAGTTTCTCACCCAGCGAAGGGCCGGGCTTGGTTTGCAATGCGTTCGCACAAAGTTTGCAAACTGCAAATGTCATGCAGCGAGATGGGGAGGGAGCAAGTGAGAGGAGAAAGGAGAGCAATTAATATGCAGCTGGTGCACAGGCTTGAGTGAAAGGAGCCGACGATGACCACCCGGAGCTGACGCTTAGAAACGTACAATAAAAGCTAAACGGATGGCTGAATGTAAGGCCTAGCACATCAAAACAGATGCAATAAACTAAGGCCAGTGGAACCAGCAGCCAACAATGACAGCAGAGCCCATGGGCTGGGGGGCACGCGGTTGGCACAGAGAAAGGAGGAGGCCAGAAAGAAGCGCAGATGAGCACTACCAAGGGAATCAAAAGCCTGCTGTTTCAAAAGCCAGAAAAAATGGCAAGTGTGGTCCTGCCGCACATGGCATCGACAGCAGGAGCTGCGTGGTGCTCCGTGTCCCTCCAGGAGCCACATGGAGGCAGGACGCTTCCAGGCCCAGCGCAGGATCCTCCGTCTTCCTCCGGGGAGGGCTGCCCACAGCCGCACACTGCCAGAGGGAGCTCAGGAGGCTGCTCTTGCAAAGGGATCCTGCTGTGAAAGCTCCTCTGTCCCCCAGCATCTGTCCCATCACGAGACAGAGAGATCATCCACCCCTTGCCCAGCATGGTTGTGGTTTCGGTCATTTGGGACAAGGGCTGCAGCTGCAGAGCCCTATCTCAAGCACCAGCTTGAGGTTTCCAGAGTCTCTGTTGCATGGTGGGACTCATGTGAAGAGACTTAAGCAGGGAAGTGAAGGTCCTCACTGATGAGGCCTCCTGCCTCTTAATTTGTTGGGGCATCACACTGTGGATTAGCACAACAACCGATGCCTTGAGCCAGGGGCAATGCGACAACGCATCTGCCGAGAGGAGAGCTGACTTTGTAGCCAAGGATGCAGACGCTCAGCCATGAAGCTCTTGTGTTGGTGACATCCATGAATCTGTGTAGGACATGCATGCACATTAGAAAGAGATAGCAAGCATTTGTGATTCATATCCAATATCTGGGGTAGCAGGTTTATGTATCTAGTGAGGAACGTCTGTGGTTTTAAAGAGCTGGAGCCAATCTGCAGGGGATGTAAACCAGCATGGGGCTTCCGCAGAACTGTGTTGCTCTGCAGAAGAGAGCATCTGGACACTAACTTCACATGAGGGGTGCAAAGGTCCCAGGTGACTGGCTTCCTTGCAGCACGTAAACGCCAGCAAGGCAAAGGCTGGCATATCTGCACTTACACCATCTCCAGGAGCTGTAAACCTGCCTTGAACATCTCAGGCCATTTAAAGAAAGAAAAAAGGAAACCACCTGAAAAGTCCCTTTTGACTCCTGGCATCTCACTTGTTTGTTTGTGCCCTCCCTTGTGAAAGACCATAAGAGAAATTTTTGCAAAGGGTAGGGCGGTTTCTTGAGATACTTCTTGCTGCTCCCAATGCACAGCCCAATTTAGAGGAGTGTTGCTTCATCTCCCCAGCTCCTCACAGTTAACCTGTAGAGCAAGACAGACTCTGCAGTGCTGTAACAACCCATTAGACAGCCAGTCAATCACATCAGTGATCACTATAATGGTGCATACACCAGTGGATGCTTCCCCACCAGGGCTGGGCACAGCAGTACAACAGCAGGTCCCCTCAGCACCTACCAAGGCATCAAATGATATTAAAGGGGAAAAAATAAAATGCTCAATGTGATCTCTCCTCCAGCTGCCTGTTCTCCCTGCTGGTAGAGACTCCGTGCCTTGAGCGTGCTGTGCCCACGTCAGAGAGTGTCCCTTCCAGCTGGTGCTCAGCTCTCTGGGCAGAGACTCTCTCAAGCCTCAACTCTCATCAGCTCACCAGTACCCTTCCCATACAACACCAAAATCATACTGCAGGATGTAATGATGGCAATAGTCTCTTTCCCTGTCCCTGCCATGGGCTTTCTTAAGCCCCGTGACGACCATTGTTGTTGTGGAGATCACAGGGACTCTGGCCGTATGGGACCCTTGCTTTGGTACAACACTGTCCCGCTTCTCTTTCCCCTTCCATTTTGTTGTGTCCTGTTCTTAGAGTGTGACGGATACAGGAAGTATCCTGTAACTCCAGAGTTACCTCTTGGTTCCAGAGAACATCCACCGTGTGTCAAATTCTTCAAAATCTAGATCTAGACAGTTTTAGAAAACCACATCAGGAGATGGTTTTGTTTCTTTGCCACCCTGAAGCCCTCTCAAGAGGTATTGCCCACAGGCTTAAGCTCTTCCCAGCAAGTCTCAAACTGAATTATAAATATATCAAAGCAGGATTCTCACATCCCCCCAAAGCATCCCAAATGTCCAAAGCCTTACATTGAAATCAGCCATCCAGCAACCTCTTGAACCCTCGAAGAGAAGGCTTTTCTGGAAGAGAAACCTTGGGCCTTTTTGTGTTACTGGATATTGCGCAGGGGCAACTGGATAAAAGTCTCTGAACTCTGTCACTCAAGATGATCTAACTGTTTCTTCTCACCTTAAAAATAATTTATTAAAAATAAGCCAACTCTGGACTGTGCCAGCAAAACCTCTATTATAGTTTTGGCAACAAGATGTCCAAATCTACAGTAACCATTGACACCACTGCGATGGATCTGCTGGAGAAAGCCTGTGTAAGGATGGGTACCTATATAACAAGGAATATGGTACATATATAAATATGTGCAGGCTTCAGTAAGTGATAAATCAGTTGAGAACCCCTTAGTGTTTAGAGACAACCAAGCTATGTTCTAGTCAATCAATCTGTTGCTGAAAATATTATTAATGCCTGGCACATAGATTCATTATGAAGGCTAGATGGATGCAAAAGACACGTTTGTTAGTAGGAATTTTTGATAACTGTGCTGAAATACCATTCATTTTTGAAAAGAAAGCTAGATATAGTCATCATAGCGAATAGTCTTCTTAATCTCTTTGTTGTCCACCATAACATGCAGAACACCTGGATTCTCCTGTATGCAGGGTAAAAATGGGTAGCAGTATACCCAGCATTGTGGTACGTCATTCCCAACACAGAGACGTTGGGCCTTGGTCTGTGTTCAGAATCTATTGACACAAAGTCACCATCATCACTTCAGTGAGATCATCTGCATGTCTTCATGCAGGGATGGACACATGAGGAGAGGAGAGGAGAGGAGAGGAGAGGAGAGGAGAGGAGAGGAGAGGAGAGGAGAGGAGAGGAGAGGAGAGGAGAGGAGAGGAGAGGAGAGGAGAGGAGAGGAGAGGAGAGGAGAGGAGAGGAGAGGAGAGGAGAGGAGAGGAGAGGAGAAGAGAAGAGAAGAGAAGAGAAGAGAAGAGAAGAGAAGAGAAGAGAAGAGAAGAGAAGAGAAGAGAAGAGAAGAGAAGAGAAGAGAAGAGAAGAGAAGAGAAGAGAAGAGAAGAGAAGAGAAGAGAAGAGAAGAGAAGAGAAGAAAAGGGGTCTCATTCTGTAGCCTCTGTTAGGCACAGTAGTTATGGAGCTCAAAATAAATATAATGGAGCATCAACAGCAGGTCAATATGAAGAGCAGCTTGTATCAGCATGAGCATTTCTGATGTTGCTCATAAGTTTGTAGACTGATGTTGTTACACTGTGCTCTCCACAGTGGTGCACATCCCAGCCTCTCCTCATCCCAGCCCTGCTGGCCCCATTTCCTCTTGGCCATCACCAGCTTCCCCCTTGCCCGAGAAGATGTCTGAGTGGCAGTTAGACCCTGGTGTGGTTGGTCCTCAGCAGCCAATTGTGAGTTGTCCACAGTGTGGAAGACTCAAGCCTTGAGGCTGAGGGATCTTTGCCAGAAATGCACGGAAGACTGTCAGATCCCCTGGGACACTGGCTCCAGCCTGCCCAGCACCCCCATGGACATTTCTAAACACCGGCATGGATGAAGAAAACCTAAGATGAGAAGCTGTCTCCAGAGCATGAGGAGCTCATGGCAGTTGCAAAAGGAGGGCATCTAAGCCCTGCCTACACCACACAGAGCAGACCAACTCTAGCACCACTGGTCCAGCATCAACCTCAAGTCGAGCTCTGCCCCTCCAGTCCCAGGCCCCACGTTTCCTGGGCCAGCTCTCCACCTGCTCAGCTTCCTCGCTTCCCTCTACTGCTGTTTTTGTTTTCTTTCCACAGCTCATTTTCTCGGTCATCCATGTCTCTGTGCATCATATATCACGCCCATGTGTCCAGAGGAAAGAAAGATCCCCTCCAACCCAGCAGCCCTGTAACGGATGGACCTTCCCAATTCGCAGCTAGCTGACAGCTTGTGAGACAACAGCTTGAATTACTGAAAGAACTTTTCCCACTGAGTTAATCTGCAATGGATGTAGGTGACCTTCTAAAGGCATCTATTAATCAAAAAACCAGTGCCCATTCACTGTGCTAGGCTGAGCCCTTTGGGGGAGGGGGGTACTAATTTCCCTCTGAGATAAATCATAATTTGACAATAATCATCTGCCCTAATCACTTCGATTCTTCCCTTTAATTATTTGTACACACAGCTCTTCCTTCCCAAGAAAAACAAAGGACAACATTAAACGTGGTGTTTGCACTGTCTTCGGGGAAATGCTGAAGGCTCCAGCCACAGTCTTAAATCACTCCATGCAGAGAAGAGCACCCGAGGGACCGGAGCTGCCAGGACCCTCCGCCCAGGGTGCAGGGATCAGCCTTTCCTGGAGAGGAGCCACCGCTGCCAGCCATGGGGGCACAGTGGTACCTGAGCCCAAGGAGCAGTCCTGCAACCAGAGCATCAAGGAGGCAGACACTGGAGAGGACACAGCGGAGAGCGAAAGGGCTCCGAAGCTGTTCCAGCAGCCCGCAGTGTCACCCCAATGCTGTCCACAGCTCTACCCACTGGAAGAGCCTGACCCCCACACAACACCCATCCCCTGAATTCTTCCCGCTTGGAGGGCTGTGATAACAGCGAGACTGCAGAGAGCACGGGGTTAATCTCACATCAGTGCCCCTTGGACACTGGAGGAAGGGCTGGGAGCGGGAAGCCAGCAGACCACGGGAGGGAGGAAGGACTGAGGAAGAAAGAGAAGGAGGGGCGGTTGGGGTGGCCATGCACTGTATTGATGCATTGCATTGGTCTGGGGCTGGTGAAGATCCCTGCCTGTGGTAAGACCCCTCACTCAGCGTGACTGCGCTGTGAGGGGTGGGTTGGGCAGGCCCTGCCCTGGGAAGCTCTTGGGTGGTGCTGAAGAGAGGAGGATGTCTGGCTGCACCCCAAGGACCCAGCATGGGCAAGGGCTCCACTTCTCCTTTCATGCTTGGCCATCAAGCTGTGGGGGTGTGGAGTTGGGTCCTATTACTGCCTCTAGCAGCTGGTCCCTTTGCTCAGCCACCTTGGAGCCATGGTGTTCCCCAAGGCATGTAGGCTGCTCTGATGCTCCAGAGACAATGATGCTGTGCCCCTGGGCACTCATAAAACCTGAGAGGTTTTTGACAGGGGTCAGATGAGCTTTTTGTCAAAATCTGCATCAGAGGGATAAGAGTATTAATGGCAGTAGTGGGAGAATTTGCCCATCACTGTGGCTGAAGTGAGGGCAGGTATCTGGCTTTCCCCATGACAGCAAGGGTACAATGGTCCTGTGGGTGGGAGGAAGCTGAAAGCTGCGCAGCAGAACTCTTTTTCAGCAGGTTCGTGGGATGAGGCAAACAGTGCATGCAGTCCCTGGGAAAATGGGACTCCTCCTTTCTCTCCCTGGGAAGAAATCCTCTAAAACTGGAAACAGCCAGGAAATGCTACGCAGCACCTCATGGGAAGTGAGATTTCTCACTGCACCCATCTCCTCTCCCACTGGTTGCGCCCACAGTATTTCCTGCAGTTTGGGCAGCCAGGCACAGGCTGGGTGCACCAGCCCCTCACCACCAGTCCCCCATGGGAGACACAGCCTGGAGATGCACATCCCAGTGTGGGCAGCCAGGACGGGCTTCCAGGTACAGCAGCATTACTGCAGAGACACAGCAGCCACATTTCATTCCCTGCTTAATAGGGCTTGCGTGCAGGACTTCTTAAAATTCAAACATCTGTCCTCCCAGAAACCAAGCAAATTTGGAGACAGCCCCCACAGGCTTCTCCAGTGCTACTGGGATGACTTCTAGTTATTCCCATAGCCCAGGTCAGAACGATGTCTTGCAAGCTAAACCATGGACCTACAGCACCATATGCTGGCCTAGTTTAGCATCTACACAGCAGCACAGCTTGCCTCTCTATGTCCCTGGTCCCTACAAAGCCGTGCAGAGCAGAGCTGGCTGTCTGGTCTGGGCCTGGGGAAGCTCCAAACAGTTGGTGATGCTCCCCACTCCCTGCAGTGGGACAGTTGATGCCTCGTGGGGCCACCTCCGAGAAGGAAGCATGGCAGCACTGGACCAGCATCACTCATGTGAGCTGTCCCCAAGAGAGCAGCTCCCTGGGACGCCCGTCCAGATGGTGCAAGCGAGGTGCCCGTCTGAGCAGAGGGAGGCTGGAGCTCAGCCTGCGCGGAGGATCCGGGCAGTCCTGTCCTCCCTGACCTGCTCCTGCCCCCTCCTCCCCTGACCTGCGCTTTGTGCTGCACCAAAACCCACCCTGTGGGAAAGCTCCTCTCCAGTTTTGATGTCCCTGGGGGCAGTGGAGCCCTCCCACTGGGGGTCCAGCTGAGGCCAGCTTTGGATCCTGCCCGCCAGCAGTGTTCAGACCTGCCAGACTCCATGCAGCTCAGCTCACGATCCTCCCGCAGATGGGAGGGACGAAGTGACCCTGAGCAGCTCTGAAAGTAACCACATTAACATCGAGCTGGGGAGGAGCAGGCTGTTTCCTGAAAGTCTAATCCATGGACTCCCTGCCATGAGAGACCAGTAGTGCTGAGAGCCAAGGTTACAGAAAAGAGGACTTAATACAACTGACGAGAACTAACTGCATCGCTGAGAAAAACAGGCATAATGCTACTGTGTGCTTGGTACCTTTGTCTCCTGTTTCTCATCATTGTCTAGCATTGACCAGGGAAATACCGCAAGCTCGATTGTAGTGCTTATCTCCAGGGAAGTGAGGCATCACTGAACACAGGCTTCTTGTAAGAGGTGCTTTGCACTGCCGTGTTTTTTCCTGAGCCATAGGGGACAGCTCAAGGCTACGTGTTCCTCTGGAACAACTCCAGTAGCAGACCCTGAGTGTTTGGGATGCTATGTGTTACTCTTGGCCTGTGTATGAGTGAGTTCTGCACTGGGCACAAGGGACAGATGGTTTTTACTGTAAGGTCTGGCATCTCTAGGGTGCATGCCCCTGTACAGCAGCATGGCCCAAACAAGAAACTGCTGAGAGAAATCTATCTTTGTGCTAAGCCAGACATCAGCCTAGGTCCATCCTGTCCCCAAAACCTGTAGGGGCAGAGCTGGAGGTAGCAACGACCCATCCAGACTTTGCATATGTATCATCAGTTCACCACATGCTCCAACTGCCCTTGCTTTGCAAAGAAACACATACTCCTGTTCTGGATGAGCCTCTCCTCTGTGTGGGATGTGCTCATGAGCGAGAACATATTTAATGCCCAGCAAGCAGAGAAATGACCTTGCAGTCTCACAGTCCTGCTGTGTTCCCGTACCTTTAGATACAGCTGCCCACAAAGATGTGGGGCAGCAGTGGAGTGCCTGGGGAGGAACGGAGAGATTATTTGCCCCCAAAGTCTAAGGAGGGAAGAAACCAAACAAAATGCAAGAGGTCAGCAAATACAATGCAGCAATTAGTGCAGGCGGGTGGGGAGGAGAGAACGAGACAATGCGATTTATGGAGTTCAGGAGAGGGAATTCTCTAGGGGCACTGATCACGCACTATAAATACCTTCAAGGTAATGACATAAATGAAGGGAGTAAATTATTCACCATCTCTGATGATGGGAGGGCAGGAGGCAGTGACCTGGATCTGAGGAAGGAAGTCTGGGTGGGAGGAAGGCCGGGTGGCAGGAACAGCCTGGCGTGGGATGCTTTCCCTGGGGCAGCCCTGCTTTCTGCACAGTGCATCCTTGGCCAGGCCCACGGCAACACCAGTGGTGAGGCCAGCTCGTGGCCTGTGTGGGAGCTCCCAGTCTAGGTTCCTCCTGACATGGAGAGAGTACGTGAAGTTTCCTGCATGTGATGCCTCTGGCCCACACATTGCGCCTGTTGTTCTCCCAGGGCTGCGGCTGAGCAGGCAAACAACTCTGCTGCCTGCAAGAGCAAACCATGGCCACCTGGCCCCACTCAGCGTTGGAATGGATGGAGACCAGTTTGGCATTTGTGACAGCCACCAAGCTGGGCAAGCCAGCAGGATGGAGTTGGAAGAAGCTATGGCTTTGACTTGGAAAGAAGAACCAGGGGTTGGAAATGCAGCC
Source organism: Patagioenas fasciata (assembly GCF_037038585.1). Taxonomy (NCBI): domain Eukaryota; kingdom Metazoa; phylum Chordata; class Aves; order Columbiformes; family Columbidae; genus Patagioenas; species Patagioenas fasciata. The sequence continues at coordinate 17,001,707 of NC_092533.1, read as the reverse complement.
TCCATCAAGACCACAGCATTACAGACTGGTTGAGGCTGGCAGGGACCTCTGTAGCTCATCTGGTCCAGCCCCTCTGCTCATCCAGAGACACCTAGATCCAGTTGCTCAGGTCCACATCCAGATGGCTTTTGAATATCTCCAAGTATGGTGACTCCACAACTTCCCTGGGTAACCTGTGCAGCGCTCAGTCACCCCCACAGTGACAAAGTGATGTTCAGAGGGAACCTCCCATGTTTCAGTTTGTGCCCATGGCCACTGGTCCTGTCACTGGGCACCACTGAAAAGAGCCTGGCTCTGTCACCTCTGCCCCCTCCCTTCAGGTATTTAAATACATTTATAAGATCCCCCTTGAACCTAAAAGAAGGAGGTTTCCTGGGGACAAACAAGAAAACTCCTGCATGCTGCTGGGGTTATTTATCTGTCTGTAGACATGCATGTTTTTGCTAAAGAGTAATGACCACATTGAAATGATGCCTCTGCTGGTGCTCTTGGCCTGTGCTGGAGCCCAGTCCTACTCCTGCTCCCTGTTGCCTCCCAGCAATCACAGTGGGGAGCTGTGAGCAGATTTCCCAATGCCTGCTCTTTTTTTCTCTCTGCTGCTGGATCACGGCCTCACACCACAAGGAAAATGGAGGTGAAGTGGGAATAGTTCTGCTGTCCCCTTTTTCATGGTGACCCGTGGAGGCAGGGGTGCCTCCTGCACAGCCCGAAAGCCTGGCTCCCCCGGCACCGTCCTGTGCCTCACCCGTGGCTGCCAGGAGAGAAAGGCGGCAGAGGAACACTGTCCGCCTCACACAGACGCAACCTTCTGGTTCTCCTCGCCCTGCAAGAGCCAAGCCTTCCTGCGTGCAGGCAAACACTCACACCCTGGCTTGCACAGGCTGAATTTAATCAGCCAGGGCAGACAAAAAGGAAATAAATGCCCCAGTGGCTTCTGGAAATCTGTCTAGATCAAGCTTTCATGTCTGTGAGCAGCATCCAACCCCTAGGAACATGTGGGCAACTCAGACTTCTCTTCCTGGCCCGACATTAAACTACAGCATGCCCCTGATAAGAGAAGACATTGACCTGATGCCAAGTGGAAAGAAAAATGTTACAGCAGGCACCATCTAGGTACCTCTGATCCAACAGACCAGTTGGGGTGATCAGGTGTGGAGGGGACCCATTGTATTTGCTAGGACATCCACTTTGATATTTGGGGTCTTTTCTATCTCTCTGCATATGTATGTGTCATTATCTGCAACTCCCTTGGGGAGACTGTCCAAGTGTCTTATTATGGCCAGTAGGCCTGGAAGGTAGCTACAGGTGTCCCAGAACTGTGTATGGGGTCAGGGTATGTTAGGGGTGTTTCTTTTTCCCAGGTTTCCCATAGCAGAAACTCAGGCATGGATTCCAGAAATTCTTCTTAAACAAATAATTTATTCACAAGGTACAGGATAGCACAGCTAGAGCCGGCACCTCCTCAAGAGAGACCTTCAGCAAAATAAACTTAGACAATTACACCCCCAAAATAGGAAGGTGGTGGCGTGAGCTGGAATGGCTTTTGGAGCTGAGAGTCTAGAGGAAGCTTTCTGGCAATGCAACCCACAGAAGCCACAGGGTCTTCTGTTCCCTCTTTGCACGGACAGGTGGCCATGGGCAGGGTGGTCAGCCTGACTGTTGGGGAGAATAAGGGAAGAGAAATCCTCATGGGAAAACCATTACAACTTTGGCTGCCCAGATCCAGCTGCCTGGTCCATGTCTCCCACAGAGAAGGATTGTTAAATTCAGTTTCTGGACACTGCAGTGTCACAGAGCTGAATAACAACAGCAGGAAAACAATGATCCCTTAGACCCCGGTTGGTTTGTCCTGTAATGGCAGAGATGCAGTATCTGTCCCAGGCACTGATGCTGTACACAGAGAACAAGGACATGGGTCTGGTCCAGTGTGGGGAACGCAGCTTTACAAGCCAGAGCAAGAGGAAAGGCAAAGGAAACTGCCTCCTAAATGTGAATTAACTGGAGTCTGGCTCCAGATTCTCAAGACAAAGCTATAAATCTGCCTAGCCCTGCTGTGAAAGCATGAGACACCCTGGGACAGCCACACGGCGTCACAGTGTCCTTGATCTCTGTTTTTTCTTCCATCCCTTCCTTTCATCCCCGCCACCCCCGGAGGCACGTTCAGTCTCCTAGTGACTACGGCTTCTCAGCCGGCTCAAAGGCTGCTCTCTCCATCCTGCTGTGTTTTATAGCAGGCTGGGTCATGTTGCAGTTGCTAATAGCAGTAGCAAAGCTCCGAGCGCAGGGAGGGCAGTCCCAGCTGAGGGACAATTTTTCCAGCAGGACACGCTGCACCTCTTTTGGTGGTGTTGGCGTCCAGCCCCCGCTCTCGTCTGTCCTGTTTCGGGAGGCACCGGGAGGACCGGCCTGTGCAGGGAGTGCAAACTGGTGGGTGTTTCACCCCAGGACTCATGTTTGGTCATGCGGCTGACAGCGCCCTGGCACATCCCATCACATGGTGGGGAGTGGGTCTGAGGCCATGCGTGACCCACGGATGCAATGGCCATGAAGCACTGCCCCCAGGCTGGATGTGGGTCACAGGACCCATCACAACAGCTCCTGACCCTTTAATACTTGTTGGGCTTGAATTTTCCTGGTAAGCGAGAAGAGGAATTCTCCAGCCGCCCTGGGAAGGGGGAGCCACGTCGACGCCTCTTCCTAACATAGGGCTGACACTGAGACATCCCCAGGGAGACACGACTTAGTCCAGCTCCCCAGCTGGTTTAAAAGTGATTCTGTTTTGAACCCACAGTCTGCCTCCCCTCCCACAACAGCAGGCAAGGAGACAGTCTCAAAGGCCACCCAAACCACATGCAGGCAAACCATTGCCTGCTTGTCCCCGTTTGACCATGTCCTGGACATCGTCTGGAAGAGAAGGAACAAAGCAAAGAGGGCATAAAGCCATCGCCTTGCTCTCCCCTGATTCTGCTCCATGCAGGGTAGGCAGAATAAGGACGTAAGCCACAAAAAGTCTGTGCCACATTTGTCTCTTTTGTGTATCTGGTCTTGCTGCACAAGGAGCAGAGAAAAGAGAAATGTGTTCAGGCTGTAACTAATGCCAGAGCCTAAGAAATGGATCAATTCACCCCCAAACGATTTGCAATGCAAAGGGAAAAGCTCTCCTCCTGGTTTACTCCTCCCCACGCACAGACACGCACAGTCCCTCTTTCCCACATCCCTGCCTTGGGAAAAAAGCAACCGCCCATGGCCCCAGTGCAGGTAGAATGCTCCACGCCGCTGCCCCCACCTGCTCCTCGCAGCTGATCATCTCCTCACCGAATTAAATCCCTCACGCGGCACCCGGGTGCCTGTGCACCCCTCGGCACCAGCGATTCAGGAGTGGCGATGGCTGGATGCCGGCGGGGGGGTCACCCCAGCACGGTGGTGATACTGCCCGTACACAGCCCAGCTCTCCGTGCCTCCAAAGATTTCCCTCCCAAGTGTGCTTGACTAATTAGTAAACGGAGCCTAAACCTTTTGGTCTACATCGATCTTATCTTTAAACCCTGCAGACAACAATTCCTCAATCGATACCTCATTTAATTGCTGCCACCAGGCTGACAGCTGGGGTTCTGGTTGTGCAAGCCTGGCTGTCACATGGCGGGCTGCCAGTGCCACCTTCTAATCCCAAACTGATTTATCCTCATGCAGCTCCTCTCTCCCGCTGACCCCAGCGTCGCCATCCCTGTTCCTGCCCCTCCCTCCCTGCGCAGGCGATAGAAAATGCCCTGGCTGCCTGCACGCCCCTGTGAACACATCACACCTTGTGCTCATCTGTCCCCGGAGCACAGCTGTGATCAAACTGTCGTGTAGATGAATGCCCAAGCATGAACGTGCAGCCTCCCTGCACGCTGCTGAGACCCAGCACAGCCTGGTCCCAGCCCAACCAGCAGAACAACAAAGGGGGGACGTCTGGGTGTCACCTGTGGTGTATCCCAGCCAACCCACGTTGAGGGACAGACAGGCAGCACTTGCCCTGCGCATCCCAATACCAGAACTGACCTCCATGCATCCTTGTGGTACTGCCCTTCCAGCTGGGACCCAGCATGGGCTGGGCATGAACCGTTTGCTGGGCTGCTGCTCCTGGAGAGCCCCAGAAACTGGGTTTTTAGGGATTCTCTTGGTTCTTTGACGAGCAGCAGATAGAGAGGCAAGCCGTGACTCCTGTTTTGGCACAAGCTGCCTTATGCAATACTGCATTGACTTCCCAGTTAAGCACTTTGCTTGGGGCTGGGGTAGGTATTTCAAGTTGATCAGGCTTTTGTGATGGACTGCTAGCCATGGTTGTTCTGTGTTTCTGTGTTCTCTGTTTTCACTCTTGTTTTAATCATGTTTTTTGCTGTAATTTAGTGACAATCCTAGGTGCAACACGCATTGCCTCCAGTGGTAGATATGTGAAATAACTGCTGTAACCCTGATGTTTGATCAGTTATGTGTTTGTCATCTGCAGTTCTCGATGGCCTCTCTTTGTGGTGATGCTGATTGCCTCTGTCCTTTTATCCTCAGGAAACATTAATGTGTAATTTTGGAAAGAAATAGAGCTTGCGTATGAACACATTACCAGCAATACCACCAGAATGAGACCCAGGCCCAGCTCTAGACTGAGATTGTGCCCCACAATACCAACCATGATTCTGGTGTCTGACCAGCAAGGAGGGGGGTGACTTTGCTTTCAGTGTTGCCTGTGTGACCAGTGCATACGCAGCTCAGCCCAGCCACCGTGACCCAGCGCAGACCTGGTCTTGGTTACACCAGCTTTCAAGCGGAATTACCTCTGAAGGTCACTTGCTCTATCTCCAGCTTCATGTGGAGCCATCAACTTGTCCCAGCCCTGCTGAACACATCTCAGAAGACTTCTCAGCCCAGATGAGGTGGGACGGGTTTGCTGGAAGTGCTACCTTCTGTGACAACTGAGGGATCAGTGCCTGGAGCTGATCGCTGACTTCCCTGAACTCCAGGACAGGAGAGGTTGTAACAGAACAAAGCTTTCAGATTTGCCTTACAAAGCCTGACTTATCCACTAAGTACCACCAGTGACCTGTCCTTGCAGCTTTGAATTGCTCCACTCAGAGTCAGCCTCCTGCAAGCCAGAGGAGGTTCAGAGATACAAAATAAATCACCAGCTCCACTATTTGCCTTAGTTAGTATCCCCATTTTTTGCTAAGTTACAGGGACAACCCCCTTGCTATGCTAGTTGCTGTACCAAGGGTAAGGGTCTGGGGGAACACACGTCTTCCCAGTGTCCAACAGATATGTGGATATTTTCTCAGAGGTGACCCTCTTGGTGCCATTTCAAGTCTTCACAGATAGCACCGAGGAACTAGTGCACTAGGGGAAGGCAGAGGAATATGCTAACAGTTTATTAGGGATAAACTCAACTATGGTGTAAATGGATGCACTGTCTTTGGCTCCACTGGGCTAACTCAGAAGACCCTTGGCTGCTGCAAGGGGCTGCTTTCTTCTCCAGCTGATGACCGGTGGGATGCATCACGTCCCACACATCTACTATTGCAGTTTGCTTTTCTCCTGGAACAGCTACACCAAGGCAGAATGTGACCCTGGACTAAAAGCTAGAATCTGCTCTTGGTGCAAACTACCGAGAAGTCAGGCTGAAGTTAAAGGTACCTAAATCCCAGCTCTCTGGGCCAGAAACCATTTCCAGAGCCCTTGTGCCTGGACAGAATCTAGCCTGTGTATCCAAGGTGTCTTACCCCTGAGCATCTGTGTGTAAGCCAGACTGTCCCTGTCAGGAAGCACTATCTTAGGAGAAAGTTTGCCCCGTTCTCAGTCTCCCAGACCACGGTTCTGCAATGAGACAGGGAGGGCAGTGAATGCTCAGTTGGTCCATGAATGGAGTCCGTGAAATCTTGCTATCATGTTAGTGGGAGTGGGGGGCTCATATGTTATTAGCAAACCACAAATCGTTACCACTGGCCTCTGGTACCGTTCAACAGCCTGTTTTATTCAGGACCACTGTCTGCTGCAGCTTGCTTGTGCCAGGTCCTCTGTGAGCCAGGCTGGAGCAAAGGGGATGCAGGCAGGCAGTGGGAGAGGGGACTCATGGCAGAGGAAACCCCCATGGGCAGGATGGAGGGTGGATACCTGTGCAAGCAGCAGCAGGGGAGTGCCAGCCCCACACAGTTGTCCTTCACCTTGGTGCGAGAGGGTGCCTGACACATGCTGCTGGGAGATCAGCAGTTGGCCCTGAGCGTGCCCCAGATGGTTCGATGCCAGGGTGTTTGCACACAGCTCTGCCATTTAATGGGGAGAGAACGCATAGCTGATCCCAGCTGAAGCCATACACCAAAATGCTGACAGACTGTTTGTTGAGACACAAACATTGGCAAATGGCCCTGCTTGCCATATACTTAGAGTCAAGGCAGAGAGGGAGGGAACTCAAGAACAGGGCTGTCTCTGGCAGCAACTGAGAGTCCTCAAAGCACAGATCAGCGCATGTTTCTGGGAACAGGAAAGTCACTTTCTTGGGAGATTTGAAGCACCCTTTTCCAAATGGGTGGAACCAGGATGCCCAGCTTTTTAAAATGAGGTTGGGAGAGATGTGGGCTGCTGGGTGTGTTCCCCGTGCAGCACAGTTTGGAGGATGGAGCATCCCACCTTTCCAGACAGGACATTACCTCTTTGGTCCCTCAGGCTTGGCATGTTTAGTAGTACTTCTCCAGAGAAAGCCAGACCATCAGCGTTTTGGATGTGCCGGAGAACTCCTCTCCGAGCAGGCAGTGCAGCGTGCAGGGCTGCGGTGATGCCAGCTGCGCTCAGCGCCTGGGGTCTCACACACCAGAAAGGAGGGGAAGGGAGTTGTGGAGAACATGACACGGAAAGCACGACTAAGAGCTGGGCAGCACGGGGCAGGGAGCAGGGGACCGGTCTTGTGCCCAGCATGGGACAGCTCTGCTCACCTCGGGGTCAGGATGGGACCTTCCCACAGCCGTGCCATGAATTCACAGGGAAGGGAAGGGAAGGGAAGGGAAGGGAAGGGAAGGGAAGGGAAGGGAAGGGAAGGGAAGGGAAGGGAAGGGAAGGGAAGGGAAGGGAAGGGAAGGGAAGGGAAGGGAAGGGAAGGGAAGGGAAGGGAAGGGAAGGGAAGGGAAGGGAAGGGAAGGGAAGGGAAGGGAAGGGAAGGGAAGGGAAGAATTGCCTCCAAATGGCGCTTCCTGGCCTCTAGCACATCCCCCGGCATGCCTGGGTTTGCAGCCTGGGGAAACCAGTTCACATCACCCAAGCGTTCAGCCCCAAACAGTTGGCTCCCAGGCGGTCTAGGTGGCAAGAGCTTGAAGGCACTGAACTACAGAGCTGCTGTTTGCAGCCACCAAACTAGGCAAAACAAGCATTACTCCTGCAGCCTTCATTTTGTCATCAAGTGCTTTTTGTCTCTCATAAGATCCCCCTAGTGGGAAGAAACTTTGGAACCTAATTGTTAACCTGGCTGGGCCTCAGTTCAAGATGATTGAGTTCTGCAAAAAAAGGAGTCCTGTGGTTCCAGGAGATCTGCTCTGCAAAATGCTGAATACTTCCCAGGGCAAGAGGGTGGGTGAGACGGGCACCCAGAGAAAGGAAAACATGGCCCATATGGGTGGGAGGCACAGAGGAAGAGGGGTAATGAGGAGTGGAAGGAGCTATCACCTGGGAAGAATTACAAGCAGAGTAAGGCCTTTTCATCTACCTGGACACCACTGTGGGGCAGTGTGATGTTAAGGTACTCCATAGTTTTAAATTACCACTAATGACCAGGTCCTCCTTCTCCAGCCCCCATGAAAGCACTAGAAACTTCTAGACCAATAGACCAGTATGGTCAAGCACACCCCCCTTGGTTGACAGGCAGGGGCCTTGGCCAATGAAACACCTTGGTTGAGAGAAGTTTCTGGATCAGTATCATGAATGACCACAGTTCAGATTCAATTAGGGTATAAATGAAGCCGTTGGAGAATGCGTTTTGAGTTGGTCTCTTTGGAGCACTGGGTCTGCAGTTGAAGACTCTTCTCCTTAGACTGGCCATCTAAGGAACATTCCCTGGGGACTGAGGTACCTTATTGGCAAATGACCTTCTGGCTGCCCTCGAGAGCCCTCACTTTTTATGAGTGGGAAGACACGTTTTGAATCATCATTCTGGAGTTTTCAGACGTCTTGGGTTTGAATCAGCTGTGTAGCAACTGAACTCCTAACTAGTATGTGAATCTGTGTTTTATAATGTTGTTGGAGTGCTGCATAATTTTGGATAAGCCTAATTTCTAATTGTTTTTTTCCTTTTTTTGCTAAACAGTTCTGGTTAGAATTAAGTCTGTTTGGAGCTTATTGCCTGCCTAAATTGATTTTTGGGGTGCCTGTGTGACATATCATATCAAAAATATCAACATTTGGGGTCATGGTTCGATGAACTAGGGAAGGACTCTTGTGGTTTGATCCTCTGCTTTAAGGATCAACTGACATGTACCTGCATTGGAGCAAGGGCAGTAAAGGTGCCAGGGGATGTCCCTTTCACCAAGCTTCTGCAAAGTGGATGGGGTCCCTGCAGAGCACGGGGCTCAGCTCAGCGAGTTCTCACTGCTCCATGCCACATGAGGCAGTGACATGAGCAGCAACCAAGCCAGGCTGTGACACCCACAAACACCCCAGCCTGCAGCGCCATCAAGGGCTCCTTAGGGGCTGCAAACGCCTGGGAGAGCCCAATAACTCCATGCTCGGAGCAACCAACCCCTATGGTGCTATCACTGCAGCTCAGGACTCTAAAATCAGTGTGTGCAACTGCGCAGGAGGCTCAGTGAGGTGATGTCAGAGGATGCATGGTAGGGCTGTCCATCTATCCTATTCTGTGCTTCTTTCTGTTCTCTCCTGGGGACTCCTTAGTGCTTCCAACTTCAAAAGATATGATTTTTTTAAAAACCTTACATCACATGATAGAAATGTTGGTCACCAGAAGAGCAAAGGAAGTTTTTATCTTGTGTGAGTTACTGTGGAAATTATGAGAAGGACTTGGACATGGGTAGAAAGATGCCTATCATGGTACTGAGGGGCAGCTACTCACCAGGTGAGATGTCAGAGCATGTCAGCGATGCCCCGTTTCCCCAGTCCAGTCTCTGGGACAGTTGTTCAGCTAACTTGCACTGGAGAAAGTTCTGGAAGCTGGGTCCTGCACCACCTCCAGCCGTCATTCTTGCTGTCCCCTGCACCGGGTTTCATACCCCACACGAATTCCTTGCCCACATCAAAGGAGGGAGAGACAAAAGGCGCCGAGTGACTATTTCTCAACGCGATACAAATGCCTCAGGCGGTGACCCAAGCAGCAGCTCGGCCACCACAGTGCCCGGCTCCCAGTGCACTCATCCTGTCCTCAGTGTCCCCCCGTGCTCCTGTCTGCCTGGTTGCCCACTCAGCCTTCACCCTGAGGGTTGCACACACACCAGCTGCTCGCCCCCGACCAGACGTGGCCCTGGGAGGGGGAAGGGGCTGCCAGCGGAAACCTCTCGCTTCACTGTGATCTCCCTGACCTGGAACCCTCCGGAGACTTCTCTCCAGATTAACCTCATCCTGCCGATGACGAGCTTTCCTCCTGGTCTTAACGCCTTTCTCCCCACTTCAGAAGTTTCCCAGTGAGGTGTGTGGGGGGTGATGATCACGGGTGCCTTTCTGCAGCTTTTTGTGTGATCTCTGCCATCTGCCTTCCCTCATCCAGAGGTTCCCCGGCGGCTGCAACCCCTCCTGCCGATGTGCTGGGCTCAGGCGGCTGGCACCACAGCCTCCCAGGGGATCCCGTCTCTTAGCAACACTCCAGCCCAGAAGGTAGATGCTGAGCACACGTCTGGTTCATTCGTCCAGGGGGTTGCGTGCACAGGGCAGAGGGCAGCTGCTGCCTGGAGGGGACGGGGCTGCAAACCCTGCAGAAACCACCTCCTCTCTCCCCTGCCCCTGGAAAGCGGGTGAGGAGCACAGGAGGTTGGCACCACAGTGGGGTACCCAGGCCCCAGGCTCCTGCTGATTGCAGAGCTCTCAGGAGCCCCTGTCAGCACCAGGGACGTGAAAAAATCCCACCGCCCTTCCTGCTACCCCTCCTCCACCACTCCCACGGCCCTGGAAAGGTGCTCGGGCCGCCCCCGCCCCAGGAGAACCGCGGTGCGCATGAGCACGGGTTCAGACCGGCGGCGGGACCAGCGCTGCAGCTGCGCCCCAGGGTGGAGGGGGGACCCATTGGGCACATCCCTAGCGTGGGACCCAGTAACGGGGCGGGCCTGGTGCTGCCAGTGTGAGTGTGGAGGGGGTAGCCGCCCCCGCCAAATCTCCGCATGCTCCTGCCCCACGCCCCCCGCCGGAGCCGTGCGCAGCGCGGGCTGTGACCGCCAGGGGGCAGCAGAGAGCGCGGCTCCGACCGGCGCCTCCGCGGCCTTTGGCGCCCCCTGGCGGCCGCACTTCGCCCTCCGCCCGGGAGCGGGGCCGGTTCCGGTCCCGGGGTTCCCGGGGGATGCGCCGAGCGGAGCGGAGCGGCTGCCCCATGGCCGCACGCGTGTCCCGGGGGCCGGAGCCCGGGGCGGCGAGGACGCAGGAGCGGAGAGTGGCAGGGCGCGGCGGTGCCAGGTGAGTGTGCGCACCCCCTTACTGGGGGAAGCATCCCTGGGGGTGCGAGCGGGCAGAGCCCCTCGGGGTGAGCGGGGCGCTCGAAGGGGAGGTTCGGACCGAGGGCTGGGTGCCCTGGGGGCTGTGCTGTTGCCCGTGGCGGAGGAGTGGGGCTGCTCCCTGTGCTGTTTTATCCCCAGTGCTGGAGGAGATGGTCTTCTGAGGTTCCTTCCAATCCCTAACATTCTGTGTGTGTGTGTGAATGGGTGCCCCCGAAACTGCGGTGTCGCCCGTGCCGGAGAGAAGGGGGTGCTCCTAGGTCTGTCTTGTCCCCTGTGATGATGTTCCTCGGGGCTGTGCCGTCCCCTGTATCAGCAGTAGGGTGCAGGATGGGCTTGTCAGGGCATTGCATGCACAACTCTCTGCCAGCCGAGCAGCGCCCCGAGCTGGTGCGACCACCTGCAGGAACACCATCCTCTTGCAAGTGATGCTGTGTAAAGTAACGCATCTTGAGTTAGAAGGAGGAGGCCCTGAGAGCCTCTGGTAACGGGTACTGGGGGATTAAGGTTGTGCTCAAGTGGTGTCATGCTTTTTGAAAGGGCTGCAATGCTTCTCAGGCTGTTCAGGGAAGGGCTTGGTGTACAGGTTTTAAAGGATTTGAAGCCTAGCAGAGGGTTTGCTGCGAGGATTTTTCTGCTCTCAGGTTCCTAGCCAGCTGCTTCCTTGTCCAGTGCCTCTCTGGCTTTATTCTGTGCAAGGGAGCAGGCTCAGCTGGGTGGCAGAAACATCCTTTCAGCCACCATCCAGCGATATTTAAGATACCAGCCAGAGAAGCAGCGTCCCTGCTGGGCTCTAAGCAGTGCTCCTTTGCTCGGACATGGGTGAAAGGTACTGAGCTTGCTGTGATTCCCCAACAGAGAAAGAAGGCTGAGAAGCAAGAATTAAAAAGTTGTGACCTGGGCAACCCCATTGAAACTCGCAGGTCACCATGGTCTGATGGTCAGAAAATGCACTGTGAAGGCTTCAGGCCTTTCTTGGTAGGCAAACCTACTGACTTCTTGGCGAAGTTGCAGGCATGGGATGCTGTCTTTGTGGGATGGGAATCTCTTGCTATGAGGAGCAGTCTTCTAGTGTTATTAAACGTCAAGTTCATTGTCAGTGCTTGTAGGAGGAAATGAGACTTGATTAGAGCTGAATACATCTGCTTTAACTTCTTTGTTAGAATACTTTGGGGGAGATGGTGGACTGTTTCAAAATATCAGGATATTTGATAATTTACATTGCTTTTCTGAAATACCTATTTTAAAAAAATAAATAAAATAAAGGAAAATATTTTTCACACTTTCAGTTCTTGTTTGTGAACTTCAGACAATTCTTTAGTTTGAAATGCCTTTGCATAGGGCGAAAGGTGCTCTGTAATAAACCAAACTGTGTCTGTCCCAAATGCCTTGTCCTCTCTTGAAGACAAGTGCTAGCAAGTAGTCCCTGTGTTAGTAGCAAGTAGCCCTAGAAAAGACTAGTGAAAACCTTCTCTGCATCTTGGCTTCCTCCTAGATGGGTGTGCAAACTCCCCGGGGCCAAAAGCACCTGATTGCACAGCTGAATTCAATGCAAGGCAGTTAAAAGGCTGTTGTCACTGATAGTTTTGAGGATAAAAGCAAGTTGATGTGGTGATATTTGAAAAATGGCCTTGATGGCTTTTCTCAGGGTGGGCTCAGCTCTCAAGTTAGACCAGAAACACTCAGTTTAGTGTCTGCTGAGGGAGCCTCTGTGGTTCACACCTGAGTTCATGGCTGCCGCAGAGTGCTTTTTGCAAGTCTGCATTTAAGAAAACAAACCACACTCTGCAGGGAGACCTTTCTCTGGAGGGGTTTGAAGCTTTCTGCGAAGAGACCTGGGACCTGGATAGTTTCCTACTGCCTCCTTTGAGAGCGGCAACAACAGGGAACAGGGTTTTGAATGGTGTCCGGAGACCTGGTGCTCTGGGTTTCCGTTCCAGCACAAGGTTCTAAGCCAAGAAAACTTCCTGTCCTGCCAAATTCGAGTAGGAAACAGCCATGGAGCAGCCAGTCAGCGGCGTGGCGTTAACTCCTCTCTGCAAGCAGCGTGGGGCTCCTTTGATGAGCATCTATCTGCAGCATTTGCATTCTTGTTTCCTTTTGAAAGACCTGGTTAGCTGCAGCCTGCTGGCTGGCTGGTGGGCTGCAGATCTTTTGAAGGTGCTAATACAAGCTCGTTAATGACCCTTAATCACTTTATCATGTTTTCTCTGAACAGTGCTCTTCTAGTGGGCTGAAAACTTGGCTGGGGGAAATGCACTGGGGCACAAGGAGTCAAGTCAGGTAGGTGGACCTGAGCCAGCTGAGGTGATGGTCTCGGCAGCAGAGAGCCTCGGGGTCATTTACAAGCGTTAAACTTGTTCTGGCACTTCAGCAGTCAGGGACATTGGGAATCTATTTGTGTTTTCTCTCTTGGTGATTGTTTTCACGCAAAACCCTGTGTTTGGCTGATCAGGCAGAAGGGATCAGCAGTTAGGTTTTCAGGCACAGGTTCCTGGGGGCAGGATGTTACTTCTTGTAGGCAGCAACAAGTCTAGCAGTCCTTTCAGAGAGATGGAGAGCTGCTCTGCTTCGACTGGGGACTGCTCAGCCCAGCCGCTTCCCTGAACGTACTGCATGTCTGCTCTTTAGCTATCTCCTGTCAGGTTAGACATGTGCGTGGACAAGATACCTCCTCTGTATTTGCTCCTCCTGCTGTGGTGACCAGATGTCCTACTCTTTAGTAGTATTGTCCTACTTTCAAGTAGGTTAATCTATTTTTGCCTGGCCCAGGGTATTGGGCTGTCCTTTGTTGTGACTTTGCCTTTCTGTGTGTCCTATGCTTGGCTTTCCCACGGAAGAGGCAGAAGATCTGTAGGTGGTGAAGCTCAGCAATACAAGCAGTTTTCCTGTGCTCTGTTTCCTGGGAGCAGCACTTGGGACCTCGCATAGCGATCAGCCCTGCAGATGAGGTGTGTGCTCAGGGGCCAGGTGCACGGTTTGGAATCTGCCTCCTTAAAGGTGATTAGATGCCAAAGGAGGGAAGGGCCAGGCTTCCAACTTGCTTTAAGGGTCTGGATGTCCTTGTGCTGGCTGGCGGTCGTGCAGATGTAGTTGTTCTTGTTTGCGTGTCTTCAAGCACCAGCACTCCCAGGGTCTGGAAGAGATCTCTGAGCAGGGAAGGAAGGGACTTTTAGGGCCATGAATGAGCTGGGGACAGGACTGGAGCCTTGTCCTGTAACTGAAAACAAAACGGAGATTGAAGCCTAGGTACTGCAGGGAGCCAACTTCCAACTCTTAAGCCTTCCTCTGAAAATACCTTGTCTTTTTCTTGCCCACCCTGCTAACACTGATCTCTGACACTGTCTGGCTCTTCCTAACCACTAGTTCATTCACCTTTTGACTTGAATTTGAAAACAATAGCTTCTTGTCCAAGCTAGCTGTGACACGCTGAGGTCTGCATGCCTGAAGGGTGCACCTCTGAGGTGGACTCCAGGTGTCCTGGCATGGCTGCAAGGCTACGGTCATGGAAAAGGCAAGGGAGCTGGACTCTCCAGTGGGTGGGCTGTAGCGTAGCAGGGCTGGGGGGCAGCATGCAGGCTGGAAGCTGAAGGCTGATGAGCTTTGGACCACTGCTGCAGTTTATTTATGGCCTGCTTAGCAATTTCAGGCAGGCAGCGTAGGTTAAGGCGTCTCCTGTCCTGGATTGACAGTACAGATCCGATTAGCTATGAAAGCCTCTAATTATTTGTCCTGAATTGCTCTGGTGGTAACCAAGGCTCTGCTATCTCCTCCTTTTGTGTGTGTCCCAGCTGGAAATGCCCCAGTGTCCCTGCAACTAGAGGAGCAAGTGTGATGTGTGAGCAGAGGCGGCACAACCTAATCAAAAGAGACAGCCCCATGAGTTAATGAGGGGATGGACCCGCTTCGTTAACTCTGGGGAGTTCTCTAAGCCCCATCCTGAGAGACAAAGGACTGAGATTACTCGTGGCTAAGATAGGGCTCACGTGATGAATTACTGCAGTGGGAGAGCTGGGTGGAGGGGCTGCAGACCATGGGTATGGGGGGTGGCTGTCAGAAAGGATGTGAAAGCTGGAGGTCCCTTGTATCTGTGCAAGGCAGGCACATCACTCACTGAGTTCAATGTCTATGCCCAGACCAAGCTGCTCATTCTTGTGTTTCAGTGCTCCTTTTGAAGCTGTATCTGAGGGTCCTCAGGAGTCAGAGACAGCAAACACTTCAGTCGCTCTGCCTGTTCTTTGCCATCTGTGCTGCTGCCATCTCTCCAGAAGGACACCTGGTCTTTGTCAATGGTGGGTTCTCCTCTGGCCCCAGTGCTTCAGCATCCAGCCCTTCTTACTGCTTATCTTTGGCTGGTTTATTGATGGTCCAGCGCAGAGGGACTGGTTGGCTTTGCATCTGGCATACTGCCACATATGAAACCAATGGAGGTGACCATCCCAGGGAAATGACCCTGACTCTCAGGGGTCTCTACAGCTTGGCCAACCCAACAGAACTGTTGCAAGCTGGCAGCTGAGAGGGAAGTCACGGACACGAGGTGGCATTACACACGCGAAGCCTGAGGACTTCTTTTTTTTCCAGGCATGCATGCTAAGTTATAGCTGTAGATTCACAGCCACAAAACTATTTTAAGGTGAAAAAAGCTTTGCAGAGCACTTACCGCATCCTCCAGCTCAATCTGGGTGCTCATTGTGCAAAAAAGGAGTCTCAGCTCTCTGTGATAGAAAATGTGTCATTTATGTTCTTAGTAACCTTAACTCCGATCTAAAATGACAGCAGATAGTTCTCAGATGAGACAGGCCATCCAGCCTTGTTTTAAGGCAAAATTTTACACAAGTAATATTAGAGGCCAGCTGAGTGCTTCCACTGTTGTTTTCAGGTCACAAAGTCCCCCCAAAATGGAATTTACATCATAGTTTCGAGATGCTGCCCAAAAGCACGCCACAGCTTCGCTCGCCACGCACAGCTTTTCTCTTTGTGTGTGCGTACAAGACCAGCCCTGCAGCAGAGCCTGCTGGTGGCACGGCTCTGCCCTGAGCCCAAGGCGAAGGGACACGGGGAGAATGGGAAGGACGCCCACCTTGTGAGCCATTTGCAGGCATCCCTGGTGGGACGCAGGTTGCTGGAGAGCTGAGTGCATTTCTCTGACCTCCAGCCGAGGGACATTCAAACGGGGCCTGTCTGCCAAGGCCAGTGCAAGTCTAGGAAGCACCAGACACATCCTTCAAGCCTCTTGGTGTCCTTCCCCTGCAGGCCAGAGGCACATCTGACAAGTTCAAACCAGAGAGCTTCCTCCATACAAATGAGGATGGGGGTAGGGCTGGGTTGTTAACGTACAAAAACTGTTTCTTTCCTGTCCACTTGGAAAGTGGAGCTATTGAATTTTAAGCAGGAAAGACAAAACTCTGTTGAAGAGACGTCTTCTGTGCTTGCTTGGTGAAATCACTGATCACAGTGGTTGGGGGGTCCAGGAAGATGCCAGGCTTGGCCTTATTAATGACTCTGTTGTTGTCTGCTCTAGTTTGCTGGTCTTTGCTCTGGGAGGCAGTTTCCCAAAGCAGCAGCTATTTTCCCCAGAGAAGCCTCCTTGCGAGCTGTCCCCGTGGTGGGGGCTGTTCCTCTGCGTGGCTGGGCTGACCTGCAGAGCTCTGAGGACCTCCTTTATGGCCACAAAAGCCTGAACTTGCAGGTGAAGGGGGCACAGGCAAGAGGGGACCAGGAGATTTTCCCCTCTGGCTTTTCAGGGTGCTCAGCCTTGCTGCTTGGTACCCCTGCAGAGGGGCGCCCATTTCTCCCACCAAGGCCTCTGGTCTCTCCAGCAGCACCAGTTTGGCTGTGCTGGGGACACAGTAGCAGCCTGACCTGTGTTTTTCATCCAGCACTTTGACCATCCAGCAAAGCAGCCATGCAGTTGCTCTGCTCACCTCCTGTTTCCCATCCCAAGCTCAGGGCATCGGACACTCTTGTCTGTGTTTTTCTCCTTGAACCACTTAGTTTTAAAATAGAGCAATTATCTTCCTTCAGAAAGGAGCTTATTCGCTCCAATCTAGGGCAGTTTGGCAGTGCAGCAGCCTGCGCAGCTCTCTTTGGGAGTACGGTTGTGTTCCCAATATGGGTGCCCAGCACGGCTGTGCTCAGCAGCAAGGGGGCTCACATCCGTGGCTTAGGATGGTGGTTGAGTCAGTAGCTGAGGGTCTGAGGAAGAGCATCGCTGGCTCTGAGCAGTGCAAGTCCTTGGTCTCTGTCTCTTCTTCGCAACCACATACATGTCAAAGGGGCACAGGCTTGGCTCCTTGGCAGTGAAGCCAAGACATGGGTGATCCCAAGGCTGTGTGCTGCCAGGGTTCACAGCCCTCCCACTGGGGCCAAGCCCTGAGGGATCCCCAGAGGGGGAAGCTTACCTTGTCTTTGGGTCTCTGTGGTAAGAAAATACAGATATTCAGACTTTCACCTACATGAATATCAACAAATGATAGATCTATGGGGCTGGAAGGAGCTTTGAGAGGTGTCCATGCTCGTGCCTAACGATTGGACAAGTTCTTACACAGGTCGTTGCTGACAGAGGCTTCTCCCATCTGCTCCTAAAATCCCTGCCCATGACCTCCATCTCTTTTACAAGATGAGGAGTTGACTGTGATTTGGGGTACATAATTGCTTCCCAGATTGAATGCTCAAAATCTAAGAGGTCCTTTGCAGAAGCTTGTTGTAGTGATGGCTTCACTGCTGGAGTGGATTCTGCCGGCATCAGCTGCCACATCGGCAGAGGTGTGAAGGGCTTACATCCCTGCATTACATAGATAGCCTAATCTCCTCTGCCTTGGGATCCTTCTGCTGTTTCACAAGTCTACACCCAGCTGTTGCTTAATTAAAATATAAGCAGACAGGAATTCACAAGGAAAATGAAGCTGATTTATTTTTTCTGTGTCCTTGATGCTCTCCTGACATCTCCTTTGGGGACAATAGCTTTGACCCTACATTTGAGTTTTTGTCTTGCAAAGCCAGTCATCTTAATTGGGAACAAAACCATGGAATGGCTAATGTCCTACACCAAGTAGACTGGAGAAGATGTTAGAGAGGAATGATGCCTTCTTTCCCCTTTGCACTGCCAGATGGCCTGTGAGGTCCAGGTGATGTGGCAGTAGTTCATGTTCAGTTTCATCTTTTGAGTGACTTCATATGGTTTTGAGTATCCGGGCTAAACCAGCCTTGACACTAACCATAGCCATGTTGTGCTGTGAAATATGGTCTGGATAGTCAGGAGAACCAGAGAAAAATCTGTGTAATGCATCTGAGGTCACATGGAAAGGCAACATTAGCTACTGAGGATTTCTAGTGTAAGTAGAGAAAAAAAGCAAGCCAACTGGAAGCTGGAGGCTAGGAGTATAAGGCCTGCCTTTATAACAGAGTATTTGACCACAGACATAAGACCAGACTACTTGTCTCTCAGCTGAGCTTTGTGTCCTTTCAGTGAAGCTGGAGCTACAACTTGTGTCCTAGAAGTTGGGGACCTACAGAGGAATCCCAGATGAGCTCTGAGGTGCTACTGAGCATGTCGATTTGGGCTCGACAAACCTTGAGATGCCGAAGCATGGGAGGAGTCTACAGGGGTCTCCTCGTTCCCTGAGCCAGCAGAGCTTGTCCGCCCGCTGGCTTTGGATGAGGCGTGGAAGAAAAAAATTAAAAGGCAAAATTTTGAAGGTTGGGAGAGTTGAATCTCCACCATTAAAGGATTGTAAAACACCTCAGTCATCAAGCCCACCCCAAGTGGCTATTTTAAGCAAAGCTTGGGAGCTCTTCTGGGTAGGGATCCAAGGCTACATGATACAGAAGGCCCAAGCTTCCATGGGTACCCGTTGGGTGGATCAGCTGGGGCAGGGTTTAAGGTGTGGCGTAGCTGAGCAAGAGTTTCCCTTGGGGAACAGACAAACCAGGGCAGTATTTGGTTGCTTTGGATTTCCTCCACAGGAGTGCTGAGCTCTCACCCCCAGACCACAGAGCCCTCAGAGGCTCCCTGGGTTCAACCCACCAGCTTTACACGCTGAATTACTCCATCGCTATGGAGCAAAAGCGATGGTACAGATCCAGCCAGGGCTTTGCGAATGCCTAGAGGCAGATTAGCCTCAGTGTTTTACTGAGCATCTGCAATCTATAGCATCTTTGACGAAGGCAGAGGGGTGTTCGTGGATAAAGCTCCGCTGCACTATTTCTGCACTGCGTAAACTCATTGATGCTGTGTGCTTTTCATACTGGAAATTGAGATTTGCAGCGGTGAAGCGAGTTAGTGAAGGAAGTGAGAGCTGTGGGGAGGGAGAGCAGAAGCACCCAGGAAAGCTGTAAAGCTGCCATTTTAATTTGCTGTATTGTACCCTGAGAACATCATCGTTGCTGGAGCTGCCACCCCAGCTACTCATCTAGTAGGAGATTTGCAAGCAGAAGAGCTTTAAACAGACGGTGAGGATTGAACCTGACATCCCATCAGATTCTCCTTCTCTTGGTCCCTCATCTACCAATAGGCACATCTTCCATTTTGCATATAACATGACCTATTGTATAAATATTTAGTCACCCTGTTGGGAACATTAATTATAAATGGAGACGAAGCTTTTGAAAGCTGCCTGTAGGTCTGGGCACCCAATTTCCATTAATTTTAATGAGAACCAGACATTCAAATCCCTTTTGGTGGCTTTGAGCATCTCAGGCAGGAAGCTTCATCCGACACACCCCTCCTGCTCCCCACTCTGCAATTTAAGAGTGAGATTTGCAAATACCTTACAAATCCTGCAGATTCCCGAGTCGCCCTCGTGCCACGCCGTCGTTCTCTGCTGAGGATGGTGAGCTGGTAGCTTCGGAAGTATTTATAATAAGTTCATTTAATCCACCCCGTTCTTTTTCCCTGCACCCCCTCCACTCCTCCCACCAGGACATTGAAGCAGCGATGCCCGAACGAACCCCCAGCCTGCGCGGTTTTTGACAGAGAAGCTTTGATGCTTGAAAATGACAGCTGCGCTGAGCAGGTCTGAAATGAATGATTGAATTATCTGACTGATTAAAAATGTGCTGTGGCTTGGAAGATCTGATGTCAAGTATTCACTTAGGCGACAGACAAGGAAGAGAGTGTGTAGGGTGTGTGTTTGTGTGTGTGCTGAAAAAAAAACCAGCTGGTGAAATGTGACAAACACCCAGAGCTGCTTGGAGCGGCAGCTTCTTAAGCTCAGCATCCTTTCAAAACCTTCAAATCTTCTGCGTGATACTCAGCAAAAGCTAACACTCAGCGTGGTTGTGGAGGTAATGATTATTTAGACAGACGTCAGCAGTGGTTTAGGAAATGGAAATTGATTTACGAGGTAGTGCAGGCTGGGGAACTGCTTAACCATGTCTCAGTCCCATACTGACCTGTGGCTGAGGAACGATAAGCTCTACCATTGAAAACACAGTTCCCATCTGTATTACAGACACATGCTCGTGGTGCGGGGTGGCCCCAGGGGTGCTGCGTTCAGGGGAACATGCCCTGTGATTGAGATTTTTGAAAAACCTGAGCCCTGGTGAGATTATCTATGAATGGCTGCAAGGATGGAGCCAAGTAGCTTGATTATGGCCGTGCCCTTCATGCTGTCACTGATGGCAACAGCAGATGCATTAAGGCCTGAGGGACAGTAACTGACTTTCCAGACCTATCTCAGCTTCCTTCCCGATCCCATATAGTGAATTGTCCCTTCCTGATGCCTCACAGAAATTCAGCTCTGCTAGGACCTAAATGAAATATCTAGAAGTGAAATGAATTAAAAAAATAAAATTGAACAAGTGTTTTGTTGCAAACGAAATACACTGTGTCACCTTAACTGGTTCAGAGCTTGCAGTGGGAGTTTCACACGGGGGAAAAAATCAAGCCATAAATGTTACAGTTGTAGTTCTTCATTTTGAATGGTCTAGTTCTGATAGTTTACTGAGATGGATTTTTTCATAAATTGTTTAGCTCTTCTTCATCTTCCTGCTTGCAGAAGATCATTATCTTCCTCGAATTCCTTGCTCAAAAGAGAGAAAACATTGGGGTATAACTAATTGCTGTACCAGAAACACTTTCTGTTTAGTCTCTCAGTTCAGCCACTGAACAATTTCTCCTTTGCCCACATAGTTAATGGTAATTCATTGGCATCTATATCATCTCCCCACCGGCATCCCAAAGCGTCCCTCTTATTGAATCCACATGAGCAGTTCAGGAGCGTTCGGAGCGGAGGTGAGGCTGGGATGCTCTTTGCAGAGGTTCATGGAGCTGCGAGCCTTGTCCTTGCTTGTTGTCCCACGGCAACCCAACACCTTCCCAGATGTGGGAGTCCCGTGTCCTCTGGGCTTCTGTTCCCCATGTGTCCCAGACAGACCCTAATTCTTGAGCTTAAAAGAAATCTTAGATCATTTAAATGTCCCTTTCTACCAGCCGCAATTTTCTATTTATAGACAATATGATGCAAGTCAGGTTTATCATAGCAAAATTATTCTTTTAATCCCCCTTCCCCTACCCCCAGCCTTTGAAAATCAGAGCTGGAGAACCTACTGTGGCCCTTAGGTTGGATCCAGACTGACAATCTTGACGAGCCTCGAAGGTGAGGGTAGGTGACTGGGCCAACATCCATGGTCAGAGAGGTTCAAGTTGATCTGCCCCAGCACGGATGTGTCCCTGCAGAATACCGGATTGAACTGGGGGGCTGGACAAATAGCTTCCCTAAACAGCTTCATAACAAATGAGAGGAAATCCATGTGCACAGAACAGCTTTCCAGCCTCAGGGAGAGATGCTGAAGGACTCGTGCTGCTGCCAATAACACAGCCCCAGAGTTTCCAAAAATGACGAGTGATAATTTTCTGTTACCGAAAGTATTGCGGTGAATTTGGTGTCATTCTGTATCAGACCTCAGTCCAACAGATAAAATTGATGGCTGAGCTCAGAATTAATAGTTGCTTAAATGACCCAATTGCATTCGTTATGAGCAGAACGTAATCCTAAACTGATAATACATATGCAAGTCACTTTAAAGTGGTCGATTTTCCGAAGTTGAGAACAATTGCAAGGAAGAAATTATTGGAAGAAAACCTGAGACAAAAATAATGTATGTAATAAATGAGGGTTGTTTAAGAAAACTCTGATAGATGCTGTCTTCACAGCACGCACACAATTTGGAGTCATCAGAGATATTCTTAGCTAAGAATCTGTCATTGTTAAGGGAGAGAAAGGCAGAAATAATAATGGTAATAAAAAACCCAAATAGAAAAAGAAGGGATTCAGTAACAAAAGCTATGAATTAACGGTTATGTAATGCAGAGACCTGGAAGGCTAATTTGAAAGAACAGTCAATGGAAATTATGTTTACTAGCATTAAGGACTATAAAAGAGTGTGCATGGATGTGTATTTATATGCATGTATGTCAGGAAGAAAAGAAATGCTGCGTGTTGTTTTTAGCTGAAGGTGATAAAAGGGTCTCCTCTGATACTGCAGACACAAGCAGTGCCCAGCCATGAAGATTCGTAGCTCTGAAGAAAAGCAGTGCCATGGGTTCATCTCTTACAGAGGTGACGGGAAACTTCTTGCTCCGGTAGTAAACAGGCAGCACGTGATATGTCAACTGGTTAACTGACATTTTTGTACATATCTAGGACCAGAACAACTACACTGAATAGTTTCATAAAACGTGGCTGAGAAATCATTTTAGGTTTTTAATGTTTCAAATCTATTGGTACCTGGGGTACTGGGGTGTATTTGCACCTCAAGTTAGTCAGGTGAAATAGGATGACTTTTGTTTAGGTGAGATCATGAGTGGCAGAGAAGGGAAGGCTCATTGTACTGGAATATAATAAAACATGGAAGGGAAGTGGACCCCTTGTAGCCAGAAGAACAGCAGAGCCCTGCTGGACCTCCCAGAGTTTGCTCAGGGTACAGTTTTCATACTCTAGATCTTAGTGAAATTAGGACAGGTCAGATGCTGAGAATGATTTGGTCTGCTTGGTCACTGCGGTGCTTGCAGTAGCCAGGCTTTGTCATCTAAAAAGAGCCAATGGTTGCAGAGTGACACCAGACGCAGTGTTTAGATGCAAGTCTTGGGGCTGGAGTAATTTCCCCCATGAGGTAATTAACCACTGGACGGTTTGTCTCAGGGTGAAGTGCTTGATGTAGTTCAGAACTTGGTGATGTTCCCCTGTATGCCTGTAACTCAGACAACAGCCCACTTTGATGCAGAAATGCTGGGTGAGGACTTTCTGATCACATCACATCTCATCTTCAAGGACACTTTGTTCCCCTCCTCATCCTCTTTCAGAAATGGCTGCAAGTTTGAGACGTGGCCTCTGGATCTGGCAGTACCTGATGTAAACAGTATCACCTATAGGCTGTGAAGCCTTCTCCTGGGGTGAAGGTGCTTTTTCCTGCACATAAGTAGCAGCTGCTTTATTGGAAGACATTTCTTTGGGGTTTTCCAAATCTCTCAGGCCAAAGAGTTTTCAGTTGGCTGTTAAAGCAGGGGGTTTTGGCAATTCCCCCTTCATAACATCTCCCTCCCACCTTCTGACCCATCACGGCACCGTAGTCCATCAGTGGCTCTGTGACCACCCACCAAGCGTGAGCCACCCTGGACCAAGCCACGGTGGAGCAGGAACCAATGCAACCAGAGAAGAGCCAGTTGTGGGTCTCATGTTCAGTCTCCAAGGCTTCACCCTCAATCCAGCAAAGCATTGCGCTCTGTGGGGTCTCTGCAGGTGTGTGCGCTCACATGCACTGATGTATGTGCACTCACACACACTGATGTATGTGCACATACACCCACGCACACACACATACAAAGGTGTACACTTTCTTTGGACTCTCTTCCAAGAACCTCTCCTGTCTCCTTTCCATCTTCCCAGACTTACAAACCCATTAGCAGCCATTCTGCCTTGGAGCTCTAAAGGAGCTCTTTGCATGAAGCCTATTTCTCATTATTCTTTTTAAAGCATCATTTCTGTCTGTCATTCATCCACCCAGGGTGAGACTAAAGATTCTCAGCTCTGCCTGTCCCTGGAATAGCCATGAGGAGCTGCCTCCCCGCCAGCTCTGCTGCCCCTGATGTGAAGCACCGTTTCCACATCTCAGCAATTGGCTCAAACAGCTCCAGGGTAGACTTTTCAGGACAGTCATTATCCAGAGCAAAGAGCTGATTTTAAGTGTCGAGAGAAATGCAGACAAAGATGCCCAAAGATTGACCCTTTTCAGAGCGCTGTTATTCCCCTCCATATGCTCCTACCCACAATGCCTGCAAAGAGCATGCAGCAAGGTGCTTGTAGAGCTTTCTCCGAGTTCTGGCTTCCATCAAAGTGAGTTCTATTGAAATTTAGTGAGTTCCAGCTGGGAAATCCAATTAATTTCCTGAAAAAAAACCTGTGGGAGGACACGGGAGAAAAACCGTTCCTGGGCACATGCAAACACTTGCGATGTTTTCATAGGAAAAAGTAAGGAAAAGGCTGAGAAGCACTCAGGAGTGCCCTTGTGTGCCACACTAAGTACCATGAGCAGCTCATGTTTGGAAAACTACTTGTAAGAAGGATGCAGCATTTCAAACTTTGGCATTATGTTGCAACTAAGACACTTTTTCAATGGCCAGGTGAAGTCAATAGACCCTGTGGGGTTGTTAGGTAAGTGGTCCTGGTTTCTCCACTCAGAGAGAAGGGAAGGCAGCCTTGGAGCAGCCTCATGTTTATCACTGGATTCTCTGGGCGTACATGACTATGAATAATCTAAGGAGGGAGTGGAGCATCTCCCATGTGAGGAAAGGCTGAGGGAGCTGGGGCTCTGGAGCTGGAGAAGAGGAGGCTGAGGGGTGACCTCATTAATGTTTACAGATATATAAAGGGGGAGTGTCAGGAGGATGGAGCCAGGCTCTTCTCGGTGACAACCAATGATAGGACAAGGGGTAATGGGTACAAACTGGAACACAGGAGGTTCCACTTAAATATGAGAAGAAACTTGTTCCTGGTGAGGGTGTCAGAGCCTGGCCCAGGCTGCCCAGGGAGGTTGTGGAGTCTCCTTCTCTGCAGACATTCAAACCCGCCTGGACACCTTCCTGTGGAACCTCAGCTGGGTGTTCCTGCTCCATGGGGACTTGGCACCGGATGAGCTTTCCAGGTCCCTTCCCGTCCCTGATACTCTGTGATTCTGTGACCACAAGCTTCCATATTTTTCCAGATGTCTGCCCATCCCATTGGCCTAGCTGGAGTGTTTCCATGGTCTGAGGAGTGTAGATGGTTAACTTCTGTGTCTGTTGTGTGGTTTGCAGTGTTTAGTTCTGCTGCCTGCAGTTCCCTGCTTCCTGGAAGGTTCCTAGAGATGTGCTTTCATTTGTTTGGGGTTTGAGGGGTTGGTATTGGCATAGAAAGAAGGTGGCCTCTCCCTAGGTTGCTCCCTCTTCCCCATGGAACTCATATCACAGGTGGCAAATGGCATCTGCATGTTCACATGCATACAGGCAGTTAAACAGCATGTCCAAAATTGTTATAGTTTAGGAGTTTTCTTAATTCCCAAAAAACGTTCTGACATACGTAAGGCATCCAACACAGATCTGCAGGCAATCCAAGAAAAACATTAGTACTCTGTTGCTGTTAGGAGTGTCTCGTAAGTGATAAGGACAAGCACACCACCCTGCTCAGGGGACGAGAGGAGGTTTCTCCCTCAAGCCAGCTGTTGATCCGCTCGTTCCCAGAAGCAGAATGATTGATAACCCAGTTATTTGGAGCCCTGCTAGTGGATGTATTCTTAGAAACTAGAACCTCATTTTCTCATGCTGCAAAATGTTACTTCCTAGGACTGGCTGCGCAGAAATTGGATTTTATTACTTGCCTTGAGACCTGAACAGTACAATAGAATGATGAATATTGATTGTGTGCCTTTTTTTTTTTTGGTTAAAGTACCCTAACCTGATAATTGGTTGATTATAAATACATGATCAGAGAGAGGAGCAAGACAGACTTTTGTGATGGCTTAAGGTGAATCGTGTCTCTTGGATGAAGTAACCCTGAGGGAGGTTAGCGGTCCTACACCTGGGTTTGTCCGGCTGCTTACTGCCCTTGTCTGTGGCCACAAGATCATTTCTTTATGTCTCTCCAACACAGTAACCTTCATTCACACTTGCATTTGTTGGATAACTCCTGAGTATAGCTGCAGGGTGGCTCATTACATGGTTCATTACCGATACTATCCCTGGCAAATAACCCCGTGTGCTGTGCTGTGGGATATCCCTTCTGGAAGAATATACAGCTGTGTTCTGCTGAGCTGCTCCAGGACATTATTTCATCTAATGGCTGTGCTTCGGTGTTTGGATGTATCGCTATACATTGTAATGAGATTTCTAATTCAGGGTGCTGAGGATTTGTCCACTCATTCAGCAGCGTGCATGGTCTGGAACAAGCTTTCCAACAGGCACAGAGGTCTAGGGAGAAGTTTTCTTCAAAGAATTAGGAAGCCATTGACTGTCTTGGAACAAGCCTCTGGGGCAGACACCAAGCCCTTCCTCCCTGGCCAAAAGGTCCAGTCCTGGTCTGCTTTCTGCATGCAGGTGTGGGAGCCCTCGGTCCCCTGCGAGCTGTCAGAGGGGAGGACAGTGCACACACATGGTGCTGTGGGCACCTTGAGCACAGGGCTGAGAGAGATGGGTGAGCATCCTGGGTCCCATGGGTCACCAAGATGTGAGCAATCCCACTGCAAACGTGTGTGCCAAGTGGAGGATCCCAGTCACTGGCCACTGCCCCAGCTGGCTTAGGCTGAGGGACGAAAGACTTGTGTTCCAGCTGGGCAACTTGAACCAGAGAGCACTCACCACCCCTCACCTGCAGACCCGTGGAAACCCCTGCTGGATTACAGCCACCAAATGTCCAAGAGGCAGTGTTTTCCCTACAGCACTGGGTCTGCAAGTAAAGTCAGGAGCCCCTAAAGCAGGAAAAGTGTGGGACACAACATGCCTCTCCACTCTATACTGCATCCTCAGCCATCTCGGTGAGCCAGATGCCTGTGTTAGCTTCTAGACAAAAGCACTGCCTGCACATGCACGGGCTGTCAGGAGGGAGAGGCGTGAGTCTTGACAAAGAAGTGATGTGATGGCGAGTGGGCGCATGGTCTGGCCTGCCATGCTGGTGGTGGCTTTGGAGCAAACTTGTCACTGCTGCTGAAGGCCAGCAGGGCTCTTCGGCCATGGGGTGGGATGGGATGGCATGCGATGGGATGGGATGGGATGGGATGTGATGTGGCGGGATGTCATGGGATGGGATGTCATGGCATGCAATGGGATGGGATGTGACAGGATTCCATGTGATGGGATGGAGTGGGGTGGGATGGGATGGAATGTCATGGCATGCAATGGGATGGGTTGTGATGGGATTCCATGGGATGAGATGGGATGGGATGTCATGGCATGCAATGGGATGGGATTGGATGGCATGTCATGGCATTCAGTGGGATGGGATGGGATGTGACGGGATGTCATGGGATGGGATTGGATGGGATGGAGTGGGGTGGGATGGGATGGGATGTGACAGGATTCCATGGGATGGGATTGGATGGGGTGGAGTGGGGTGGGATGGGGCTGTGGCAGGTGGGAGTATGCAGAGGCACAGAGAAAGCCAGTCTGCAGTGCTGGGGTCTGCATTGGGGTGGGTCATTCAGGCATTTCCAGTGCTGTTTATGGAAGTGCATCAGTTGTTACAGACAGTGTATTCAGCAGGATTTAAACCCAAAACTTCAAGCCAGCCTCAGCTTGAAGGGCAGCAATTCGATGCCAGGAAGCAGACCTGTCCCCCAGCGTTTTGCAGGTGTATGTGAGGGGACAAGCCCCGACACCCCTGGGCATATTGTTGGCAGCTCCTGTGCAGCCCGAGCAGCGAGCAGAGCCTCCCAGCCAAGCGTCAGGTCTGCTCGCAGGGGCTTTGCAGCCAGGGCTTTTCTTCCATCCTTTCTCCGGGTCCATTCAGCATCACTCCCTGCCTCCTCCCCTCTCCCCGTCCCCTCCCACCCTGGCTGCTGGATCCCCAGCAGTGTCTTGACACCTTGGGGGAAGGCTGGGAGGTGTAACCATCGCCAGCAAGAGAGGGAGAGCAGGAGGGAAGGGAGAAGGAAGCCAATAACAGGGAGACCTAGGAAGGTGGTGGAGGGGGAGGGACGTGGCCACTCCTCCAACGGTGGGACTGCAGATTATTTTGCATGGATTGTTGAAGAGAAAAGGGAGCTGCATTTGTGAAAGGACCAAAAAATAAACAGCTCGTTGCATGGGTAAGTGCAGATGTGAGCTCCCCTGCTCTCATTGTCCGACACGCGGTACATTGATCCCCCATCCTATTTTGCTTAATTATATCGGGTGTGATTTCTATTAGGATTATTTGATGCATCAGCTGTATGCTTCAGTTGCTGGAGATTAGATCTCTCCGGTAGGTGTGTGTGTGTGTGTGTGTGTGTGCATGCGCGTGCATGTGGAATGATGCCCATTCTCTGAATACACATTGACACATTTTTACAGCTCTCAGTGTGGTGTCTCGTTGGAGATGTTATAGTACAGCATGCTGTACTCACACAGACACGCAAATGGTGTTTGCTGTTACCGATTTTAAAATCCGCTCATCCACGCAATTATTGAAATACAAGACTGTTTGGCAGCTGAAAATTAAAGGGGGGCTCTTAAATCACAGACCTCATTGGTAGGGGGCTACTTTTCTTTACCCTGAGCCTGATATGTTCAGTATTATGTTTCATAACAAAGCTACATTTAAAGATCAATTCGGCAGTGGTTATTGCATCCAAATTACATGGTTGTCATGGAGATGGTACAGAGAAGCTGAAGTGATATGACTGCATCTGGACTGGAGTGGGGCTTCGCTGCCGAGTGAGATCCTGCCTTACCTCCTGTGTCTTTTTGTCTGCTCTAGGTTACAATTTCTTTTAATCTTGAACGAAGCAGTACCTTATTAAAGGATTTAGAGGTCCAGCTGCTGTGAAGAGTGTGTGTTGCCCCCGTACAGCACTGTGCTATTATTATAATTATTATATTAGCATCTATATCTCCCTGAATTTCTTCTACAAGTCTGGGGAGGAGGAAGGCGTGAGAAGGACAGATAGTTTTCAGAGCACAGCCAGGGCTGGGAGTACTTTCCAAAAACATACCTGCCGTGCCCACACCTCCCTGCTGCCTCCCGTATATCAGGGGACAAAAGGGAAAGGATTCGCTGATTTTAGCCATGTTTATCTTCCATTTTCCTGCCTCAACTTTGAGCATACAAGGAGCCAGTCACCTGCTCATCACTGTATCAGGGGAATGGCTTTTTTTGGTGGTTGTTTTTGTGTTTGTTTCCTTTGCAACTGGTAATATGAATGTGTTGGCAGTTGGGAAAGAAAATCCATAATTTATGAGAATGAAATTTTCCTGCCTAAGGCTAGCTAGAATACAAAGAGTATATCTGTGGGAAGGGCATGTTATATGTTACAGATGTGTATTTCTCTAGTGGCTGGGAGTAAATCACACTATTGTGCTCATCTTCATTATTTTGGGTGTTAGGCTGGCTTTAGTCAATATTTAATCTGAGCTCATTGTGTGCTCACACAATAAATGTGCAATTTGGAGCCTAACTTTACATCTATAAAACGCTTTGGGAATGCATGTGGCATTGTCTCCATAAATGCAATTTCACCCTTTTCTGTAAGACCAAGCCTATTGTGGGGATGTAAATATAGTAAAAGGCACTGGTGGAAGCAAGCCCATCAGAATGGCAGTGTTTCTCTAATTGTATCACTAAACATAAGAGAGAATTAATTTCTAGGATAAACAGAGCTTTGTAGCTGTTGGATCAGGGTAATATTTGCATGGAGTTCCAGGCCTGCATTACAGTAGCTAGTATTACAGCTTAAATTCCCCCCATGCCAGTAGATTATGTTTTTAGCCAGGACTGTAGCACATTATCATTATTTTTGTATTAAAAATATACCAAA
The DNA here is from genome assembly GCF_037038585.1 of Patagioenas fasciata. Lineage (NCBI taxonomy): Eukaryota > Metazoa > Chordata > Aves > Columbiformes > Columbidae > Patagioenas > Patagioenas fasciata. Next base: position 16,972,065 of record NC_092533.1, on the reverse strand, counting down.
TCCCCATGTCCTTGTCAAATTGTCCATTGCAACCACTCCAAAGTGTGTGATTCAGCTAGGATTTTCTTTAACATGATTTTTCCTGTACAAGTCCAAGCAAACAATGCATAAAGTCTGAAAGTGGGCGGCTGAGCCCAGAGGGGAAGTCAGAGAGGTGGCTGTTTCACAAAATGGATGGTCCTCATTCTGTCTCTTCTTTCCCCCTAAAAGTTAGATACAAGTGGCGTTGAAGTGGGTGGTTTTCCCTGGAGATCCCCTCGGATCCGTGAGGCTGGAAGTCAAGTATTATCCTTCTGGATTATCACTGTGTTTCCTCCTGTCTCAGCACATTATTGCTCTTCAGTCCACCCTGGGACATGCCTGTATTATTCTCTGGGGAAACTGAGGCTTCACATGGTCAAGTGAGTTTTCCAAGGTGACAGCAGCAGCGCTGGGCAGAGGACGCAGTAGCTCTTCCAGCAAACCTCTGCCTCTGACCACCAGGCCAGTTCCACATCCAGATAGTGCAACCCCGTTCATAGGTACAGTGGGAAGGTGGTGGTGACTGGGAGCAGTGCTGGTTCATGGATACTGGGTGGATGGAGTAAGGCTGCTCTTTGCTGAGACCACTCATTGGAGGAAGTCAAGAAGTTTTACAACAGCTTCTGTGGTGTCCAAGATGAGGACACGCTTTTCTGACCCCACCAAGAGGGTAACTGAAATGAGGGTAACACCCCCTCTGGTGTCCTCCTGTGACCCATCACCTGGCTCTTCGCGTGAAATTGAATGCTTAGCACTTGGCAGGAGGTATCTGCCTTATTTCTCTTTATGGTTGCATCCAGCTCTGAGTGCGAAGCCTTTACAGGTGTCTTGGCTTTCCAGTCTCCCCCTGGTGCTGCTCACAGCTCATCTCCCATGGTGTAATACCCTGTATTGCTCTTCTTGACTCCAGCGTATGTCTCCATCCCTTCTCTTCCCTCCATCCCATCATCCAAAACCTTTTTGTCCCCTTCTTTGTGTTTTCCCGCTGATGAAGGTCCTTCCATGCAGTGTTGCCACAAGCTTCAGCAAATGCCAGGATTTGCATGTGCTATGCTTGTCACGAGGCGCAGAGCACTGGGTATATCAATCTACCTTGTTAAAGGGACTGAAGTGTCTTTTTTGAAGTCTGGAGTGCCCTCTCCATCTGTGGAGTTGCCCCATGTGGTGTCAGTGGTTCTACCTGAAGCTGGTGCTGGTGTTTGTTGCCAGAAGGAAATGGGAAGGCCTGCTCAGCTCAAACATCTGCGTGCGGCCCTGCTGACTTGCACAGGCGATGGCTTTGCCAGAAGGATGCTCTTGCTCTCTGGGCTGGGTGGGAGCTGTTGCTACTGCCACCAAAGTCCTGGCTGTGGACAGAGTGATTCCTGCTGAGGAAAAAGCCTGCTTGGAGGTCACAGGCGTGCAGTCGCTGGAGTGGGTGATCCACTTCTGTAAACAGCCACATCTCTTGAGGTTCCTGGCTGCTCTGCTGGTTGACAATGTCTCCGCTGTGGAAACATCTCCTTGCCAGAGTTGCTGAGGGTGAAAACATCCTCCTCACCCTTTCAGCGGGGAAATGCCTTTCCTAGGGATGTGCTGGGACTGGGTGCATGTGAGGCTCAGTGCACCCAGGCTCTCAGTGGTTAGATGGGTCCAAAGGGGTAGTACCTTCCACATATGAGCCTCATGGTGTATTTCTGTGGTGGTTATGGTGCAGGAATTATACGTGGGAGGGATGGGGCTGGTTCTGGCTCCCTCCCTCATTTCCTGGGGAGGTGGCTTGGCAGGCTGTGTTCACCAGAGGAGAGGCACTTGTGCAACCTGGACAGTAACCACCTCACCGTTCATCCTCACTGCTGTCCCTTCGTCTTCCTGCAGGAGATCCAGGAGATAAGTAGCTGAGATTATCAGGGAGGTCCTTCCCTGCAGTTCGTAATCTGGCTGTCTTGACCCTGGGCAACACCTAGTTCTGCTCAAGTCCCAAGTAGGGACACTAAGTGATTCCTTCTTTGGAGCAAACACTGCTCCTGTCACTGAAGCAGCCCCAGTGCTCCCTCACTAGCACCAGGCAGGGCAACAGGTCATAAGAAAGCCTGAGCAGAGACAGTGCAGCTTAGCCTTAGTCCTTGTTCTCTCCAGGCTTTTTCTGGGCTTTGGACTTCAGCCTGGTACTGGATGCACAGTTTGTCACCTGCCTCTTCACTACCACTGCTTGTGTGTCCTCCACTCCTACACCTTCCTCCTTCTCATTGCACCACATTCTTCCTTCATGGTTTTTCAGCTCTGTAGTACGTGAGCCAGTCTTGGGGGGCTGGCTGATGGCTGTGGAGGTGGCAGGACTGGCAGGTGGCTCACGCTATCTGCTACAGGGTTGTTTGAAAGAACAGCTGACCCCCACATCCTGGGCAGGAGTTGGGTTCACACTGGTACCTGGAAAAGGAGACCACACCTGAAGACTTCCTCCCAGTGCCACTCTGAGGGGTCCCATGCAAACTGGTAAGGGTGACACCTTTGTGGTAACATGAGCTCGGGAAGGCCTTGCATCCTCTCCTCCTATGTCCTTGTCTTCTCTGTGGCATCCTGAATGGCTCCCAATAATGGTAGTGGTGGGATACCCCGTCGTTGCCAGCTGCTGTGAGACAGACACCTCCTCAGGGCTCAGGGAAGGGGCAAGGTTTCCTGTCTAGCAGGATGGGTATGGGATTCATCCCAACATTTTTTGCCTTCCTCTACAGCATATGGCATGGATTGGTTCCTAGGATCATTTCCCGGGCTCCCCACTATGGCAAAGCCCTAGTCCGCTGGTTTTGTGACTCCTGCTCTGAGACACCTTAGCATTGTGAGGCTCCCAGTGTCTCCTGGAGCTCTAAGCATCCTGTGAGTGTGGCAGGGAGCACATTGGGGACAGGACCGCCCTGTGATCTTATGCATTGTTTTCTGGACTGAGGGGTTCACAGCTGGGTTTGGTGGCTTTTGCAGTCACTTCCCATCCTGTATCTCCCATGTGATGCAACTGAGATCCTCATATCTCTGTGGCCTTTCTGTGGCTCTGTGATGGAGAACCAAACATCTCCCTCAAAGGACAAATCCTGCAGGTCTGCATTAGGAGGCCTTTTTGGGGGCTGGAGCATGTGCCTCTGAGCTTTCCTGATCAACATCTGTATTTGCTCCAAAGTCAAAGCATGAAGCTCAGTTCTTGAACTTTTTTATTTTAGGGATTTTTGTTTAAATCCAGCTCTTCAGTGGTTTCAGCGCAAATGCATCACAAATCTAGGTAACACAGAGCTGCCATATCATTGCAATTTTTGGCCAATGAACAATATTTCCAAAAAATTTCGCATGGTTTTGGGAAAGAACATCACGCAGGTGGAGAGAGTTTGGCCACTTCCTAGGAACAAAAGCAACCAGGCCGCAGACACAGCCTGGCCACGCAGGACAGGCACAGAGGGGACAGAGGTGGTTTCTGCGGAGAAGGGAATACACAATGCAGGGGGATTGTGCTAAATTAAAAATATATATTTGTCTTTGCTGGTACAACAGAAGCGAGGCAAGAGGAAAGTGAGAAAGCTTTATTGAATTAGATTATGAGGCCCCAAAGGCTTCAGACTCATTAAAAAAATTAAATTATTTTTGTAATTGAGGGTGGGGTTTCTGCCAAGTGCTGCTTTCATGAGGGTTTAGGTTTTATCTCATATAAGTTAGTAACACCAGGCAGCTATTCGCGCCACCCTTTGCCGGAGTCCTGAGCCTGCCGAAGCAGGAGCTGGTTGCCTGCAGCTGGGAGTGTTAACCTGCCTTTCGAAGAAAAGGCATCCTTTGTCCTTTCAAACCTTTTGATCCAGGTCTCTTGGTCTTCTCTCACTGTTAAAGCTCTCTCTCTTTCTTCCCCAGATCCCAGGAGGTAGCTTTCTCCCATTCATAGGTGGGGAAACTGAGGCAGGGTTGTTTTTCCTCCCAGAAGTAAAGCAGGGAGCAGAAGCTGGGGAATGACAACCAATGATAGGACAAGGGGTAATGGGTTCAAACTGGAACACAGGAGTTTCCACTTAAATTTGAGAAGAAACTTGTTCCTGGTGAGGGTGTCAGAGCCTGGCCCAGGCTGCCCAGGGAGGTTGTGGAGTCTCCTTCTCTGCAGACATTCAAACCCGCCTGGACACCTTCCTGTGGAACCTCAGCTGGGTGTTCCTGCTCCATGGGGGGATTGCACTGGATGAGCTTTCCAGGGCCCTTCAACCCCTGACACTCCGGGATTCTGTGAATATTTTGATGGGTACTTCCTAGGGGCCTGTGGGATGGGTGTGTGTGGCACTGCTGTTCCATGGCCTTGTTGTTGGCCTGGCTGTGGCCTTTGGTGGCCAGACACATGGAGGGACAGCCTGGGCTGGCTCTGTGTGCCCTGAGCCTGGCCCAGCTCTGCTGGCTGTCTTCACCCTGGGCAGCCACTGCCAGGCAGCGAACTGGTCACAGACATGGCAGTAGAAACAGGGTGTCCCTGGCCCACATCTGGCCTGATGCCCTGAGTTGGACTGGGGTGTGAGGGCTACTGGAATCTTGAGCTGGGCTGGGGTATACTAAGCTGGGCTGGGCTGGGCTGAGCTGAGCTGAGCTGAGCTGGGCTGGGCTGGGCTGCACTGAGCTGAGCTGGGCTGAGCTCAGGCGAGCTGGGCTCAGGTGGGGTAGGTTTAAGGTCCCAAGCCTGAAGGCTGGACCCCGCTGGCCTGCGATGTCCTTTGCCCTCCAGCCCCACCTGCTCAGTGCAGCCCTGAGCCTGGGCTGAGGTGCGTGCTGGTGGAGCTGGGGGCAGTGGGGCTCATGTTGCCTGCAGAAGAGCTGTTCCTACTGTGAGACTCTCTCCTCAGTCCCCGTGTCACGGTGACCTGTCACTCTGCTCCTTCCCACCCTGAGAAATGAAGCCTCCTCTGTCCCCGAACTGCTGCCCCTGATCATCTCATTAAACCTGCAGGCTTGTCACCTCCCAGTGCCCCACCGCTGAGGAGCCCAGCAGAAGCTGGTTCACGTGGCCGCTCTCATCTGGGGCATCTTGACCCCAGCAGGGGAGGAGAGGAGAGCTCACAAGTGTCTTTCAAAACAAACAAACATCCTGCCTGCCTGTCAGTCAGTTTTAGCCTCTATCTAATTAGAAATGAAATTATTTGGAAAGAATTAATACAGGTAATGAGTGGTTTTAACACGCAGCTCATCCTATGTTACAGGCAGTATCTCTGATGCGCTCAGAAGCCCCTGTCTGCAGGGTGCTGAAAGACTCTGCTAACCATTTATTAACCCTTTATAAACTATTTACAAATGTGGTTTATAATAAAGCGTGACCTTTTCATTGGCACCTCTCCTCCCCTCTCTTGGGGTGGCCCTTGCTTTTGGCTGCTCCTCATTGGAGCTGCCTCCTTTCACCACTTCGAGCTCTGGTATTCTCCAGGCTTCCTCTGCAGGTTTTTCACATTTGCATGCAAAAGAGGGAGAATTAGGTGTTCAGATTTCCCATTTGTGCCCGATATGAGAACTGATAATTTCAGGAGGAGGTGACTCTGCATTGCCTGGTGGGGGTGTTGGACCAGAGCTTGCTGGGGACCCAGATGAAGTGCAGAAGATTCGGATGTGCAGCATCACAGCAAAATCACAGCACGACAGCAACACCTAAAATGCAGATGAGTTACTATTACTGCCCTCAGTCCAAGAGAGAAGGAAAGTGGACACACAATTATAGCAGCTCCTGGTAGATGCAGGGAATGATCCTGTAGCAGAAATCCGTGCTTTAATGACCTAGATGTTTCTTGTAAGCACAAGCAGAAGGGTAGGGAATCCACTGGTCTCCAGATGACAGCAAACTGTAAGGAGGGCACCTTGGTGACACTGTCCGTTTAGTTTTACACGCTATAAAAATCAGACATTGCCTGACTCAGACATACAACGTGCAGCTTGCACAGTTGTCTCAGGCTGCATGCTCCCATTGCAAGCCTAAGTGCCACTCCGCTCGTGCCACCGTGTCATGGGGTCATCTGATGGATCGGGCTGAATGGCATTCATCGCCTGAACTTTTCTTCCATGTTTACAACACACTTATTTCTGGCAGGTCTCTCTGTGCATCAGTGAAGACTCAGTCCCGGGTGTAATTCATCAGTTCCTCAAATTGTTTTCTGATGGTTAAATGTAATGATGTCTAAGGAGCAGGAGAAAAACCCTGAGAACTCTGTGCTTCATAAAAAGACCTCTAAGAGGCAAAATGACTTACTGCAGTCTGGTATAGAAACTCTTCTGTAGTCTTGTCACGAGTTTTAGCACAGGGTGTCTTGCACGTTGGGAGATGAGGGGAGCCTCCGGATCCAAGAGCTGGGATTGTTAAAACAGTGCACTGCCCTGATGCAATTATGTCAACCTAATGGTGCTTTTTGCTCTTATAATTCCCTTGTGGAAAAGAAATGACCTTGTCTCTATAGAGCACCTTTACATTAGTGTAGGAGCATGCCTGTTAGTGCTATAGTCCATCAGGAAAATCACATTCCTGTTGGCATGGTTATCCAGCACATCCATTAGGGGCAGATCAAGCCTCTGCACAGGAGTTATTTTCTGGGAAACATGCTCATTTTTCAAAGCAACTCAGCTTCAACACTTCATGATGCTCAAGGCATCCATACTTTGGGAAGCCAGTTTTAGAATTTTAAAATCCTTTAGGTTGGAAAAGACTTTTAAGATCATGAAGTCCAACCGTTTCAGGCATATCGGGCAGTGGTGTTCCTGGGGGCTGTCGCTCATGTCAGCAGCATTTCCAAAATGGAGAGACCCACTCAGAAAATCTTACCAATTCTTTCTGAAGCACCTGTTCTCTTTAAATGACAACACAGCAATGCGAACTGGATCTGCTCCCCCTACTCTGCTCTGGGGAGACCACACCTGGAATATTGTGTCCAGTTGTGGCCCCTCAGCTCCAGAAGGACAGGGAACTGCTGGAGAGAGTCCAGCGCAGCCACCAAGATGCTGAAGGGAGTGGAGCATCTCCCGGGTGAGGAAAGGCTGAGGGAGCTGGGGCTCTGGAGCTGGAGAAGAGGAGGCTGAGGGGTGACCTCATTAATGCTTACAGATATCTAAAGGGGGAGTGTCAGGAGGATGGAGCCAGGCTCTTCTCAGTGACAACCAGTGATAGGACAAGGGGCAATGGGTGCAAACTGGAACACAGGAGGTTCCACTTAAATATGAGAAGAAACTTGTTCCCGGTGAGGGTGCCAGAGCCTGGCCCAGGCTGCCCAGGTGGGTTGTGGAGTCTCCTTCTCTGCAGACATTCAAACCCGCCTGGACACCTTCCTGTGGAACCTCAGCTGGGTGTTCCTGCTCCATGGGGGGATTGCACTGGATGAGCTTTACAGGTCCCTTCCAACCCCTGACATTCTGGGATTCTGGGATTCTGTGATTCTGTGTGCTTTGAACTGGCTATGGGAAGGAAAAAGAAGGCTTGCAGGTTACAGGAAAGTTTGTTTCTGACTCATTATCTGTGCTGCAAAAGCAGGATCATGTCTGCAGAGAGACGTTTGGAGAAAAGGAGGGTTTGGCAGCCTAAATGTGGTCAGTGGTGCTGGGCAGGAGGCTTGCTTTCTAAAAGTAGGTGTCTGCAATATAAACATCCGCAGCTGGAATTGCTGTCCCAGGCTGTGGAGGGCTGGCCAGCGAACACCAGAGTGCAGTTTTCTCATTGAAACACAGACTTTAATACAGATCAGGTGCCACCTTTCTGCTGGCTCTGGAGGGTCCTGGGGGCTGAGCTCAGCTGGAGATGTCTGCATTCGAGTGAGATGGATCCCAAAGTGCTTTACCATGTGTTCAAGCAAGTTCTGGTACAGTCAAGTTCTGACTCGCATCTCCTGTTGCCATATTAAAGATAATAACAAGCACATCCTAAAAGAATAATGAAATCCTGTGGGTTTATTTTTTGTTTGGTTGTTTGTTTTGGGGGGTTGTTTTGGTTGGTTGGTTGGTTTGGTTTTTTTGTCATTTTGTTTTTGTGGGGGTTTTGTTTATTTGAGGACTTTTGTTTGATTTGGTTGGTTGTTGTAGTTTTGTTTGTTTGTTTTAGTTTGTTGGGTTTTGTGTGTGTGTGTGTGTGATGGACCAACCCAAAATGTAGTTGGGCCCCAGATCTCTCTTGAGTGAGGGATCCTGGGAGAAAGGAGGGGGGTGTTCATTCCGCTTGCAGAACCTGTACCTTTGCCAGCTGACAGAATGAGCATGACTGCAACATGGAAGAATGATGTGTCAGTGCATCACACCTCCTTGGTGCTCTACAACCAATGGACATTTTAAGAAGTTCAGTGATAATCTGTTTTACTTTGGAAAAGGAGTATTTACTTAAACCACACTTCCTTTGTAAGAATGTTTCCTGCAGTTTTGAAAGGGAATTTTTGATCTGAACTGAAAACAGCGGCCTGCATATCTAGTAAGCTTATCTGTAGAGTATTCACTAGGAAAAAGACTGGTGTTCACTCCTGATCTGAGATGAAATGATTTTCCTATAGCCTATAGAAGGTGTCCAGGCGGGTTTGAATGTCTGCAGAGAAGGAGACTCCACAACCTCCCTGGGCAGCCTGGGCCAGGCTCTGACACCCTCACCAGGAAGAAGTTGCTTCTCATCTCTAAGTGGAACCTCCTGTGTTCCAGTTTGAACCCATTACCCCTTGTCCTATCATTGGTTGTCACCGAGAAGAGCCTGGCTCCATCCTCCTGACACTCCCCCTTCCCATATTGATCCCCAGGAATGAGTCCCCCCTCAGTCTCCTCTTCTCCAGCTCCAGAGCCCCAGCTCCCTCAGCCTTTCCTCACACGGCAGATGCTCCACTCCCTTCAGCATCTTGGTGGCTGCGCTGGACTCTCTCCAGCAGTTCCCTGTCCTTCTGGAACTGAGGGGCCACAACTGGGCACAATATTCCAGGTCTTCCCAGGGCAGAGCAGAGGGGCAGGAGAACCTCTCTGACCCACTGACCACCCCCTTCTAACCCACCCCAGGTACCATTGGCTTCCTGGTCACAAGTGCCCAGTGCTGGCTCATGGTCACCCTGCTGTCCCCAGGACCCCCAGGTCCCTTTCCCCTACACTGCTCTCTAATAGGTCATTCCCCAACTTACACTGGAACCTGGGGTAGTTCCTACCCAGATTCAAGACTCTACACTTGCCCTTGTTATATTGCATTAAATTTTTCCCTGCCCAACTCTCCAGCCTGTCCAGGTCTCTGGATGGCAGCACAGCTTCCAGTGTCAGCCACTCCTCCCAGCTTGGCGTCACCAGCAAACTTGCTGACAGTCACCCTATTCCCTCGTCCAAATCATTGATGAATATATTGAATAATACAGGCCCCAGTACTGATCCCTGAGGCACTGCACTGGATCCAGGCCTCAACTGGACTCTGCCCCATTGACCACGACTGTCCGGCTTCTCTCCTTCAGCCAGTTCGCAGTCCACCTCACTACCCGGTCATCCAGACCATGTGTTCCTGGGGAACATACAAGCTCACTGTCTCTATGCTTAGGCCTAATTTTTTGTGGAAGCTTAAGCAACTCCTCCCGCCTCACCAAGTGGTGACAGTCCAGGCTTTCAACCCTACAAACCTGACACTGTGACTCTTCCCTGTGAAAGGAAGAGCCAGGTTTGCAAGTTGTCAGTACAAGGAAAGGAATAAATGAAAAACACCAAGTATATTGTTTTATTTCCCCCCTTTGAGTAACTGCAAAAGAGCGCAAAGAGTGCTGTTAAGGATTTTAAAACTCAGCTTTATTGTTTTCTATAAGTGAAAAACTGCCATTGATTCCCCAAGATGAAGTTTTGCTAGAGTCATTTGGATCTGAATGTGTACTAATTGCTCTGGGGACTCTAATAAAAATTCAAAATAAGAAGCTGTACAATTTGGCTTTAGGAAAAAGTATATTACATGCACAGTGACTTCTGATTACCCAAAGGCTCTTTTTTTAGCATGTAGCTGGTTTATTTTAGTCTGTGGGATATATTTTATCCATGGCCTCTTTTCTACAAGTGAAGGATATAGGACCTGCAGTTTTAACTGTCAGTGATGGACAGAAACCACTGGGACAGTGTATTGCCCATGAGCAATGTCCCCATCTCCAGGCAGTGACAGAGTAATAGAAATAACAGAGAAAAATCCAGAGAAAGGTAGTCAAAATATTCAAGGGACTGAAGAAGCTGTCTTACAAGAATAGGCTAAGAATGCAGGAACTACGATCTGGAGAGGAGAGGCTGAGAGGTGGTATGATTCAAACTCACATAAGAACAAGCCTCCAGCCCATAGGAGAAATAAATGAGGGTTTTCCACAATGAGAATGGTAAAAGGTCTTTATTTTCAGTGGTGTTGAAAGGGCAGAGGTCACAGTAGAGACATAAGAGGGAGGAGAAATAGTTCAAAAAGGAAGAGCCGTGGCTATGATCTCTCCTTGTCTCCAAGGGTTTGCCTCCTCAAAGAAACCTTGCTGTGCCCATGCACGCACTCTCTGCCCAGGGTGACGTGTTGCACTTGCATTTTGTAAATTCATTGGTGAATTGGATCATGAAAGCTCATCTGTTCCTTTTCACCAGCCACATTATGGAAGGGATCAACAAATATAAATCAAATAGCCATGCAGTGCATTTCACTGTTGCTCAATGGGGATGAGAACGCAGAGCACGTGGTCTGTCACAGCAGAGGATGATACCGTAGGTGCTTTAGCCCAAGGGCCCTCTCCAGCAAGAGTGACCAAGGGAATTTTTAAGCTCTTATAAAACCCAAGCCAAATGCCCAGAAAACAGGTTGGCTTATTAGTGTTTTCCTCTCTAAGAAAAGCAGAAGGCAATTGTAGCAGGCTGGCTATGAGGAGGATGAGGACGAGATCCAGCTGTAGCTATGTATGTTGGTGATGGCACAGTTTGCAAAAAGGAAAAGGGCCAAGCAGGAAACATCTGCCTGTCACATCTCTCTGAATTCTTCCCACCACAAAGGCTGCTGCCTAAAACTGCTTTTCACTCTCGCAAAGAGAGGATGGAAGGTGTTTTTCAAAAACCAACATTTTGAGAAAGTTGTGGCCACTTTGCAGTCACCTGGGATGGCGTCTTGGGGCACAGAGGGTGCTGCAGAGGTCTGCACTTTGCCATGGTAAGCAAACAAGCTGTGAGAGGGGTGTCTCCTGCCCCAAGGATGAAAATAACTTAGAAAGAGCAGGATTAAGGGTTCCTGACCTAGTGGTCTGAGTGTGTGGGACTAGGGATTGCTAAGAGGATGGAGATCCTGAGATGCTGCTGGTTGGGTATCTCTTATGCTGTATTCACATTTTCCTGAGTGAATCCCATCCTGTGGGGTTTTCTCAGGCTGGAGAAGCTGTCCCACAGCCTCTGCCTGCAGCACCACGAGGCAGAGCTGGGCCTGGGCTGGAATAACCCCAGGCAGTGGTGTAGGCTGAGGACTGACTGCGGTATGTGATGAAGATCAAGTGCATATGGGTCAGCAATGTGCCCTTGTGGCCAAGAAGGCCAATGGCACATGGGGTCTCTGAGGAAGAGTGTGAGCAGCAGGTCGAGGGAGGTTGTTCCTCCCCTCTGCTCTGCCCTGATGAGGCCACATCTGCAGTTCTGTGTCCAGTTCTGGGCTGCCAGTTAAGGACAAGGAATTACTGGATGGAGTCCAGCGGCAAGCTAGGAAAATGCTGAGGGATCTGGAGCATCTTTCTTACATGGTGAGACTGAGAGAGCTGGGGCTGTTCAGCTGGAGAAGAGAAGCTGAGAGGGATCTTATCAATGCTGATAAGTATCTCCAGGGTGGGTGTCAAGAGGATGGACCAGACTCTGTTCAGTGGTGCCCAATGATAGGATGAGGTGCAACAGACACAGACTGAAGCACAGGAGATCCCATCAGAATATGAGGAAAAACTTTTTTACTGTGAGTGTTCCAGAGCCTGGCCCAGGCTGCCCAGAGCGGGTGTGGAGTCTCCTTCTCTGAGCCATTCAAACCCGCCTGGACCGACCCGTGTGATCTGCTCTGGTGACCCTGCGTGAGCAGGGGGATTGGACTGGATGATCTCCAGAGCTCCCTTCCAACCCCAGCCATTCTGTGTTGCTGTGATTCTGTGATATGGGGCTGTGTTAGCAAGGGTGCAGCCAGCAGCTTGCGGCAAGGAAGCCTTCCCCTCTGTCCAGGGCTTGCGAGACAACAGCTGGACACCGTGTCTGGTGTTGGACCTCCAAGTACCAGAAAGAAATACATGAACTGAAGCTGTTCATGGGCAAACATGTGCTTCCAGGTGTCAGCATGGCTTCACAAGGCCAAGGGGCTGGTGGCACTTGAGTGCCAACATGGACATCTTCTGTCTTTCCCTTCATGACAGCTGCCTCCTCTATGCACCAGGAGAAAATGTGGACCAAGCTGCTGCTGTGCCCTCCCCACCTGCTTTAAGCACAGTCACAAGAACTGCCTCATCCGTGCTACCACCAGGACCTAGGCAAGGGCTACAACAACCCTTCTTGGCACTGCCACCACACTGGCAGAGCACAGTGATGTTCTGGGCAAGCTCACCTTCTATAATTTCACTGAAAGACCCAGAAGGATCAGTTCTGCTCTGCCCTGCATTTTGCAAACTTACGGGCTGCACACAAGCAGATGTGAGGCCCCAGCACCCTCCTTCTCCTGGGGTCTGCACCCCATCATATCCCAGCACAGGGCAGCCTGCCTTGCAACTCTTCCCCCTTCCTGACATCTCTCCCTGTCTTTACAATCTTGACTCTGAGGTTGTCAGATGAGTGCAGGATCTGCTCACTTTCTCCTTCACCTCCAGCACTGCAGGAGCCACATCAGAATGTGTCCTTCTCCTCCATGTCATCCCCGTGCCTCCCGCTCACCCCTGAACACCCTTGCAGTGCCTCAGACAGAGCCTTCCTGAAGGAGCTGCTGCCCCATCTCCGTCAAACCCAAGGGGCTGGGATGCAGGGCAGTGAGGCAAAGCAGGGCTGCAGCACAAAGCAGCCCAGCTTGGCGTGAGCTCGAGGAAAAGCTCATGCTTGACGAAGCAGCAGGATTCTTCTGCAAGCCTTCCTGTGTCACAGCAGCCAAGTGGTTACACAAAACAGAAGTGGGAGCCTTTCCAGTTCCTAACTCAGGGAAGAAAATTAAAAATAAATAATTTCCCACCAGCCATTCAGCTTCAACAAAAGCTGGGAGACTTCCAGAGCCAGTCCCTGAAAGAGCTGCTGTGTGGTTTCCAACCCCTTGCACAATCAGGGCAAACTTCGCTGCATCTCTGCCCAACCTCCTTGGGACTGGTGCTTTCCTGCAGTGGATGCCAGCTGGGCTTCACTTGGCCCCACTGCAAAACCAGCCATCATGCCAAAGTAAATGACAGGGCATTTCTGCTCTCCTTCCCCCCCTAACCAGCCCTGACCCATCTTTTTGTGGTCCGGGGGCTGTGTAGGGCCAGAGTGGGGCTGGAGCAGGGAACTGGTGGCTGTCCTGCATTGCTATCCTGTGGCACTGGGCACGGGGTGATGGTCGGCTGGTGTTGTCAGGATTCTGATAAATGAAGCTAACGGCAGTTGGCTTGCTTGGGTCTGGTGTGCAGGAAACAGGAGCATCAGAGGGCCACAGGGGATGGGATCCTCGGTCACTTCTCCCTTTCTCCCGTCTTACGGTGGAAGCACCAAGCACCAGAAGTGGGGAGGAGGTGGAAAGGCTATGGTTAGCACTGCATCAGGGATGCCTTTGCTTCCCTTAACCTTTCCTACCGCAGTAATTTCCTCCTTCCAGAGTGAATCCATGTCCTTCTGCCTATGTGGAAATTGCACAGCTGGTCCAAATCATGGAACTGCAACTTGACAACTGTCTACATCTTAGCAGGGCCACAGTAGCCATCGGTGTGAACAGTCCTGTCCGGGACATATGCCAGGTCATTCTCTCTTCTTCCCAGACCCTTTTATTTTTTTTCCTGTCTACTAACCCATGTTACATTTGCTGGAGGCTGGGAGCAGTGCATGTGGATGGCTCCATACCCTACCCACAGGACCTGGGGAAGCAGCAGTCACTTGAGAGGATGCCTGAGCCTGCAGAAAGGACAGGACTTATGGTCATGTGAAAATCCACTGCTGAGAACCCAGATATCAGCTTCTGGCACTCTACCTGTGCCAGAGAGCGCTTTGCAAAGCAGAAACAAAAATAAACAAGCAGGGACATGGGGAATATTAGCCTGCAGTCCAACTCAGCCTGCTGTCTGCCAGGCTGTACTGCTTTGGGGAAACAGAAAGGAGCCCCAGAGGGGGACCTCTGTATACTATCCCCCCCCACCCCTCCTCCTAATGCTGCAATGTGTCCTGTCCCAATGGCCTGGTTTAAGCTGTGGCTGCTTTTGGCCAGCTGCTGAGATGGACTTTGGTGCTTTCTCAGAGCTGACAGAAGGGCATTAAACATCCATCAGTGGACTCAGTCCAGCATTGGCAACCTTCCGGCTATTTGCTGGAGGCAGATGTGGGCAGTTGCAACCAGCTGTTCCACCCTTAGTTGTCTTCCTTGGAGTCCAAGTTGTGGCACCACAACCTGTGTCTTCTTCCCTTTGCCCATCCCTAACCTGGATGTGCTTCAAGTGACTGTCACCACAAGCATGAATCGGTGACTTATTGGATAATTTATCACAGGCAATCAGCTTACCTGCAGACTTTGGGTGCACGTGACAGCCTCTATACATGTGTGTGCAATGGATGATAGATCCACCCAGGAGACATACAAATCTCAGAGGGGTCAAGAGGCTGTAAGAGGCCTGGATCTCTCCTCCTCGCTCTGCTCAGACCGGTACACTGGAAGCTGGGAGCTGATGGTCTCACTGGCTCAGTGATTCATACTGCCAGGGTGCCCAGCTCCCAGTGCCTCTTCTCCATCGAGAACCCAGACCAAGGAACAGCATGCCTAAAGATTTAACTGTTGACTTCTCAACCCTTCCTCCAGACCATGAATGTCCCAGTTAGACTTCACAGAGGGTAAAACAGAGTAGGCGTCATGCAGTAGTTTATATGAAGCAAATGCTAATATTTTTTTATATTAATAATGTAAGTTGGTTAAAGTTAGGAGAGATGGATGGGACATCACACTTTCTAAGGTTTGCCAACATTTCTTACCTAGGCCTGTCTGCTAACTGCTTTAGCTTCCTGTTTTCTGATTGCATGTGGCTGTGTCAAGCTGTAGCTATTGGACTGGAATTTAGCTTGGGTGGTGTCTGGTTCCTACTTGAGTTTCTGTATGAATGACAGAGAGATGGGGAATTTCAGCCCAAATCCCTTGGCTGGTTTTAAAAAATGTGAACTCAAAAAAGCAACATTATTCATCTTATGTTAAGAAAAAGGCCAGCAAAGCTGTGCTGGAAAGGTTCCTCCAAAGATCTGAGTATTGGCTCTGTGTTGCGTATCTGTATTATGCCTTGACTATGGGAAAGTCGAAATTTGGCCCGTGTTAGGATTTCAGCATTACTCAAGATTGCAGTATGGTCATGCCCAGAAGAATCTGGGTGGTTCTGCAGGTAAAGTCCTTGAAGATGCTGCATTGGCTTGGTGCTGCTGCCAGTGCATGGGAAGACCAAGTGCTTGGGACTGATTTTCTGTCCTGGATTTGATAGGACAGAGATTTACAGGTCTTTCCTCTTCATTTGGGATGGGAGAAGAACAGGCAAGAGGAGACTTGGGCCACATGTGTGAACCTGAGGACTGTCCCAGGGTCTTGTTTTGACTTTCCCTGAGAGGGATTAGGTCCTGTGGGTGGGATACTGATGTGCTGATGTCCCAGGAGTTCTGGCCTGGCCTTTCTCTTGTCAGGAAGAAGGACGAAGGCCCTCAGGTCTAAGTCCAAGAGAAGTTGTAAACAGATGCCTCCAGAGGGACTTGACACAGATATCTGCTGCCAAGCTCCTCCATGGGCTCTTTCTAGCCATTGGAAAGCAGGTGGCACATCTAGGGCCCGATCCATCCAGCCTGAGGTAGACCTCTAATGGTGCACAGGTGATTCTGCCTTGTCTCTCTGTCTCCATCAACTCTATAGCAAGCCTGACCTCCTAGCTCAGGCAGTTGTCTGTAGATGACACGCCCTCTGTGATGACCAGACATACTTCTCCAGCCTGGGGTCACCTCACGGAGAGGCATATATACCCCCTTGCCATTCTGCATTGTACAATATGCTCTGCAAAGAAATTATCACTACATCTTTGATAGTTCAGATTTGCTTACAGTTAGCTCAAAGACCTCTAACTTGGCTCTTGCTTTGTTGATGGGACTGGGGAGGGTCCATCAGTAACACAGATGTCTTCCTCTGTGGATCTGGTAGACGAAATTTGACATTCAGTGGGTTTATTGTCAAGTTTCTCCTGAATCCTGCAACCACGCAGACCCTTCGCTCTGCTTTAGTTGGTCAGAGGGCCTTTAATAAGGAAAAAATCCAGAAGCCCTTTCCGAGGATTACTCCTGCACTTGGCTGTTGCACTGCCATGTCTCGAAACCAGGAGGACCATAGTCTGCAGAGGAAGGACCACTTGCAGTGCTCTGCAAAGAATGGGCCATGGGGTGGGTTTGGGGAACAACCTGATATGGAGCAGCAGCAGGGTGGCAGGAGATCAGTGAGCTTCTCCTCTCCAGCCTGGGTCTCACGTTCTCTGGTCCCTTGTTACAGGCAGGGGTGGTGCACGTGTCGGAAGTGCCTGGCTGCGCCTAGTGCAATAGGTGCGGGGACGCTGCTCGCTCCATGACAGCAGGGGATGCACACTGCACGTGGAAAAAAGGTAAAACTGTCAGCGTTGCCTTGAGGAGGGACCTGCTCGATCTCACAACTGTGGCATGGGCAACCTTTGAGGAGCGCTTCTCCCCAGACCCATCCCGTGTGGGGCTGGGAACTCCCCAGCCCACTACATGTCCCAGCTGTGGGAAGCAGGACACAAAGAGTGGGCCAGATCCTGGGTCCAGGATTGTCTGGGATGTGGGACTGGAGCAAAGTCAGCCGTGGATTTGGGTTCTCCTTGAGAACTGTCCTGCTCAGCCAGCTCCTCAGCTTGTACCTCTGTGGGTCTGCCCAGACCCAGGCCATACATGGGTGTTTGTCATCGAATTCCAGCTCTCTCTTGCTCCTTGCCCAAATGCAGAGGGATCAGCAGCAGGGAAGAGGCTGCCAACATCTCCACAGGGAGAGGTGTTGTAAGAGCAGAGGCAGCTGCAACCCAGCACTTCTTGTTACCAAAGACTAGTAGAGCCCTGCACTGACCAAGCAATTAGTGATTTTACTGCTAATGAGAGCTGCAGTTCAGCAAGTCAGAGCCCCCAGAGCCCATTGCTGACATCTAGACACACTCATGGCTTCTCAGAGGTGATGTATAATCCCTGGATTACAGAGAGGGAAGCTGAGGCAGGGAGTTTAAACGATCAGCTTGATATATGAGTTAGGAACAAAATTAGGGGGAGAATGCATCTGCCTGCTGGAATGATTAACCGTGCTTGCTGTACTGGTGAAGATAGATGTTGTTTTAAAACAAAACCAGCTGTTATCATGGCCCAGCCTGAGCAACATACAGAAACTCCTGCTTCCAGAAGAGATAATTTCTGGTGGGACTTGATTGCAGCTGCAGGGATTACAATGGAGAAAAGCTTGCATGGTACTGTGGGGCTACAGCCCATGACTAAGGATGCTGCTTGCAAGACCTGCAAACTTTGCATCAGTGGGCGTGTTCATCAGAAAGCTGCCTTTCTATCTAAAAACTGCTTCATATTTGGTGCAATATAGTGTCCTTCCTTTGCTACAGAGAGAGCATCACAGGATATATTCAATAAGGATGCTTTTGCCAGAGTCCTGGCTGGCAACTTATGACACCCTTCAGCAGTACTTGTGTGTCAGGAGAAGAGAAGTGTTACCCTGGCAGGCAAGAAGATCTGCAGAAATCCAAAGTCAGCAGGGAGAGTCACACAGGTTGGAACATCACAGCTACTCAGAAGTGTTAAAAAAAAAAGAACAAAAAACCACACCTGTCTCCTATTTCTCATATTTCTAGCATGCAGGGAATACTTGGGAAAAGCACCCCAGTAGCCAGCCTGGGAAAAGCAGCCGTGCGATGTTCCTGTCCCCAGGCCTGGGCAGCTGGCTGGCACAGCTGGGGCACCAACAGCCTGTGCGGTGCAAGTCCCCTGCGCTTGAGGCCGGGGCTGTCTGAGTGTTATGGGAGACACAGGAGAAGGTGGGTGCCCAGGGTCCGGGTTGCTCAGGATGACAATGGCACATTTTCCTCTCTGGATCTCACTGTGCTGGGTAAGGAGCACTAGTATTTGCAAAAGGAGCAATCCCGGGCATGGTCCTTCCTTGCTTTTACACTAAGGGGTTGAGAGTGGTGGGGGAAATTTTCCTGTTCTCTGCTTCAAACTGCCACCCTTCTGAGCCGCTATCAACAAGCCCCTGCCTTTATGACAGCCCTTGCAGGCGCTAGTGACGTGGTTTCTCTTCCGTTGTAGGTAGTGCTGAGCGTGAGCTGAGGGAGGCCATAAGCACTGGGAGAACAAGCAGAATATGAGCGAGAACAGCCACTTTCCATGGTCTGCTGCAGATGGCTGTGAGCTGCATTCCTCGGGCTCGCAGCCGGCCATGCTGGCCTGCGGCGGCGGGGAAGAGCAGCTCAGCCTCCCAGAGCCTGCCAGCGGGAGAGCCAGCCCCTGGGACGATGCTCAGCCCTCGCGAGGAGCCGAGGGGGAGCGCGGGGGCCAAGGGGACGAACATCTGGAAGCGTCGGCGGAGCTGGGCGAGGCGCAGGGCGCGCAGGGACTGGGGACGGACGCTGCCAGCGAGAGCGGCGGTGAGGACGGGCCGGCTCTGGCGAACAGCGCGGACACGGAGCTGGCTGCGGGGCAGACGTCGCTGCAGCGGCGGGACAGCAGCGCGCCCAGCCAAAGCCGTGTGGATTTGGAGGAGAGGGGATCCCCAAGCCAGGAGATACCCAGCGAGGGCCTCAGCAGGGAGCGGTGGCACAGTGTCCTGGGCTCCTCAGAAGCTCTAAGTGCTGACGAACCAGAGGAACAGTTTGGGTGAGTATGAAACCGTTATAACATTGGCTCAGTGCTGGTTTACCTGTGTTTTTCTCAAGCCTCCTTGGTTGAAGTTACTCTGCTCTGTGTGTAACTCATCAGTTTAAAAAGCTGCAGCTGCTCTCATGGCTGACTGTGGCTTTTCGCGCTTTTTCTCCCTGGGCTTCTCGCACTGATTTTCCGTGTTACAAATGAAGAAAAGCTGTGACTAGAGCCAGTGCCTGCCTGCAGAGGCACGAAAGTGAAGGAAAAGCTTTAGGGCTCTCAAGAGTGCTGTGTGCTGGTTGTGCTCACTTTGGGGGTGTCCCACTTGTAATTTGGAGATTCAGCTGCAGCACTTTAGGCAGGGTTACCCGAGATAATTAGGACAAGCACAAAAGCCAGGGGATGATGAGGAGCAGGGCTTGTCCAGTAGCCTGGTGTGCTGTGGAAGTCCCTGGCAGTGTGGCTTGCTCTGGCAGTCCCTGGGCTAGTGGGTTGCAGCTTTGCATCCAAAGGACCACTCCATTAGTAAGAGAAGGCAAGGCACTGAGCTTTGCTCCCTGCTGCACCTGTGGCAGGTGTCACCAGCACCTGGGTGGCACAGTGAGAAACAAGAGACATGAGTGTCATCCTGTTTCCAAGTGCCTGAGACAGTGTGTGCAATGCCTCCTCTGTACTGGCAGCCTGTTTCCATGGGAGAACTCTCCAGGCTGGGGGACACTGACACCAGTGCAGTGTCCACAGCTGATTTTATGCCTCTGCAGGTGCCTGGACTCCCTGAGGCTCTGCAGATTGGGGGCTGAAAGGAAATGACTGGTCACTGGGATGAGGTGAGGTGCTTCCCGTGCCATTCCTGTGGGAGGAGTACAGATGCTTCACTTGGCCACCAGAAATCGTCAAGGGGTCTGTATTGGAGCCAGCTGGGGTTTATGGCTGCTGTAAATCTTATGGCCCTGCCTACGTACCTACCCTGGCACGGGAGAGATGCTGAGAGCAGGAGGGGGCTGGAGACGAGCAGCAGGAGTTGATGCATAGGACTATGGCCTTCTTAAGAGGAGAAGGTGTGAAAGGGATGGAGTGGCCAAGAGGGGCCTGTGAATCACCTCCTAGTCTAGTGCAGGCTTCAGGCTGAGCCGTTTGTTTGGGGCACTGTCTGGAGCATAGACAGGGTGTCAGCAGATCTGGGAAGCCACGCAGTGTGTGGGCTCACAACAGGCATCCCTAGTTCTTTGTGTCTCCAGTGTTGAACATGCTCTCCTTTAAAAAGCTGGTGGTTTGACGTACCCAAGGTCCCCAGCAAGAAGGAGCATCACTGTTTCACCAAGAACAATTGAAGGTGTTAAAGACCATTCAATGCACGTTGTTGATGTCTGCTGCTGTCCAGAGAGCTAGAGGAGTCCACCCCCAGGCAGGTCCCTCGAGCCCTCTAACGGTCAGGTCTTGGATGTCTGGAAGTCTGTAAGGCTGCAACAGAATTGTATTTGGTTGGTATGTGGCAGAGACTGAGTTCAAGATGAAGCTAAGGGTGGCCAGTGAATGCTGCTACAATCACTGGAAGTGCAGTTATTTTAAGATACTAGGGCATGAACTGGGAGAAGTGGCAGGCTGAGGATTTGGCAATGATGCAACTTGACTGGGCTCTGCATGCACAGCCCATGATCTTACAACAGAAACATATTCACTTGGATAGCAAATAAGTCTTTCAAGAAGCTGAATGCACCAGGGACAAGTCACACACTATATTAAAAGGCAAAAGGGCAGCTGGAAAACTTCAGGCACACAGCTGAAAGATGGGAAACACTTTTTACCTGGGGATCAGGTTAGCTCGCTGTGTTTGAGCTCCTTAGTACTTTGACCACATGTATTTAGATTAAATGTGGCTGGGCCAAATACAGCATGGAGCTGGTCTTTCTTGGCCATAGATGACTGTCTGGCTGTCCTAGATCAGTGTGGGTCAGGAGTAACAAAGCTGACAGATGGAGCGAGGCACTGGGAAGTCACTGTCATCCTGCATTGTCTCTGGGTTTCCCCAGGTCTTTTTTTACTCTCCTTCAGTATGTTACTGTTTCTGTTATGACCCTGGAGTTTCTCTGTCTCTAACCTAATGTTTTACTGATAAGCAGTCAACTATTAATTCCTGGAAAATAAATCACTAATCATCATCTGCTTGTCATCATCCACATGTTGGTGCTCGTATGATGCATCTTGTCCTTGGATCTTGAAGTATTTTACAAGATGGGGTTGAGTATTGCTCATCCCACTGAATCAATGGAGAATTAAAGGAGAAAAAGTCATCCAAGGTCATCGGTTCCTTTGTGGATCTGGAGAAAGAAACCATGATTGTCCTGCTGATGGGAGATTAGTGCATCTATGCAGGAAATGGTTGTTAAAGGAAGACAAGGAAATAGCCAGAACTGTGCTGTAGTTTGCATTAACTGAATCCCTTTTACCCGCTTTCTAGTTTATCCCATGGCATCCATTGGCATTCCGATGTACCATTTGTCCAGGCCCCATTTTCCTGTCATTGTGGCTGTGTTGCCTGGAGGTCTTTCTTTCCCACAAGTCCTCCACATTGGCCCTGCTGATCTCAGGAAGTTTGCAGCTCTGCAGTCAAACTGAGAGCTCCACCACTGAATGATTTGCTCTGTTTCCAGCCCTGTGAAATCATGCAGAAAGGTCAAACTTGTTAACAGAGGGATCCCCACCTTTCACTTGTAGATGTACTTAGTATCTCTAGCTTTGGAACAGCTGCCTTTGCCCACACCTTTCCTCCTATGGCAACATACAGCTGTTGAGCAATTCAACGAAATAAAGTTCCAGAAAACCTTTTGAAGAAAGCCTACAGTGCACAGGCAAGAAAGTCTCGATTTCCATCATGTCCTTCTCTGACAGGCCTCCCCACTCCACCAACACAGCAAACTAGGTTTTATTTTATTACAACTAATTAACCAGTGAGAAGTGAAATGTAAACAACTCAGCGCATAAAAATCCAGTACGGTTCAGCTGCAATAATAACCAAGTGCATTGCTCTGCATGCCTTGCCGTAAGCAATAAAACAGCATTTCAGAGATGACTGGGGAAAGCAGCACAGGCAATTAGATGCAGTGTTGCTTCAATGGACTTACAAAACCTTGTGATTACAATGCAAATAAATATACGGCTCCTTATTTAAGTAAAGCAATTACCTTCCCTGCTGTGTAATAAGCATGCAGCACTTCTCTTTGGAAAGGCTGTGTCAGGTTCGTTCGCGTGAGCGAGATCTTTCACTATCTCCCACCTTAGCCTGGCTTTGCTTGAATTAAATGCAGATAGTGCTTCTGGGCTGGTGTAAGCTACGGAAAGTCTCTTTGTCCTCCATCCTTTCTGGGGCCACACAAGGAGAAACGTGATGTGCCTGACTTGTCGATGGCCACTGACCCATCCAGGACCATGGCTCCTGCCCTGGTCTCTGAGGTCTGTCCCACACAGTCTTTGCTGAAGCATTTGTAGGAACACAGCCTTTCTTCACTGCCTGCTGTATGAGGCTGGGCTCAAGTGATAAATAAAGCGCTGGAAAATACAAGCTCTGTGGTGTGAACAGTTAATGGAAATGACTCTGTTTGGTGTGATAAGAGTGGGGGACCTGTCTGGCTTGGAACAGTGTGAGATCTGCTAAGTAATATCTAGGAGGTGCAAGGTTTGATTGCTCTTGGTGGTCTTCATACCCTTAAAGCAGCCAGGTGAATACCTACAGGCTCAGCTGCAGTGCACAACAGCCCTGGAAAAACATGCTGTGCACCAAACCTCCTGGTGACGGGCCAGAGCATGCCCTCCTGCATGGGTGCTCCTGCACAAAGACATGGTGGTGATGGGAGTGAAGTGATGCAGTGTGATGGCTCTCTTGGAGAACCTGAGGAAACCACAAAGGCCCTGGGTTTTTTCTTGGTCTGAGGAGGACACAGACCATCTGTAAGGAAGGGGACGTGGAAGTTTACTGGGGGTAAGAGCTGTTGCAAGAAGTTTGACAATGGAACAAGCTGCCAGGGCAGGTCTCTAATTCCCATTGCTGGTTGCAATTGAGGCTGTAAAGCCCTTCCTGTCACAAGGGGATGAAGTTTTTCAAATTATTCCTGCATTGTGGAAGAAGGGAGTGTTTTCTGTACACGAAGTAATTGCCAGGCACTGCAGTTCACACTGCAGGGATGGATGGGTTTATAAAGACAAGCATTCCTGAGGACGAGGGGCCTTTGGGCTGCCGCAGGTAGTCTGAGGAGCTGCTGCTGTCTCATTTCTGCTTGTGTCTGTTCTGCTGCAGGCCAGCTCTGATGGACTGGGTGAGAGTTTTCTTAAGCCCTGAGCTCCTGGAGTCAAGGGATTATGTGGGTCTACAGATTCATGTAGCTGCAGATGTAGGTTTGAAAACATCTCCAATGGCTCAGACATCAGAGGGGACTTTTAAAGGGTGCGAATACTTGTTGTCAGGGTCTGTCAGGTCTCATGGATGTAGCATAAGCCACGCATGGTGTCTCCCTCCTCGCACAGCCCTTCAGGTGGGTTTGTCCTCCTTCCTGCTGTGCTGGTCTCCCCTGCTCCTGCCACAGCTCACCAGCCTGCTGGCCTGGCATCCAGCACCATGAAGAAGGGAAGACACCGTGGCACAGCCACATCATGGGACCCTGGCCTGCTTGGGTTCCTCAGACTCTGGAGACATGGAGAAATAAGAAACCTGAGAGTACTGATTTGTCTTCTCTTCTTCAAGGGCTTTCACCCTGGCACGTTAGAAGCAGAAAAATCTACCTTTGTTCAAATCCTCCCCCAAATGCACTTTTCTTGCAGAGATGAGGGACTGGTAGCTGACTTGTGCCCGCTCCTCGCTGCCACAGTGGGGCTATGTGCACCTCTGTCATTGCATCCTTCCCTTTCTGTTAGCTGTCCATTTTATCACCTCTCACCCTATGACTATCTTTGGTTGTTGTGGATTCATGGGGTGAGGAGATCACTGTTCTGCCTATCCTCTTGCCTCCTAGCTCCAAGTGGAACACTTCAAGCAATTACCTTGACAATACTTTCTACATTTCCCCTTTTGGTCCAGGTTTGCTTCTGGAGATGTCAAGCTGAGCTCCAGTGAGGATGACAAGGAACATTTTCAATTCAAAGACATCAGGGATGGGTTCAGCTCAACCTTTGAGAAGATCGTTGAGTCTGACCTTATGAAGGGTACATACTACAGCAGCTTGGACTCTTTGGACGTCCTCTCTCTCACAGATGAGACAGACAGCTGTGTCAGTTTTGAGGCCCCACTCACCCCGTTGATCCAGCAAAGGGTAAAGGAAAGCTCAGAACTCTTGGAGCAAAAACTGGTAGCCCAGCAGAGAGAAGCCCTTCACCACATGGCTGCTGACAAGCAAGAGCAGACAGCAGCAAAGCCAGCGGAGGGGGATTTTGGGAGCCCTCTCAGACACTCAATTACCAGCAGCAGGTCAGAGAACGTGCTGAGTCGGTTGTCCTTGAAGAGTATCCCAAATGGGTTCCACGTGGAAGGATCAGAGGAGGATACCACCAAGATCATCAACTCCATCAGGTAAGGCCGGCTGGGAATTCACCGGGCAAGGGCTCCTTCTCTTATGGGGTCCCAGTCCAGGGACAAGGCTCAGAGGACATGACAGAGATGGAGCTGCTTTTTTTTTTCCCTTGGTGCTTCCTCTCGTGTGCTGTCATGGCAGAGAGGCCAAACGCCAGCAGAAATATCTTTTCTATGCATAGGTTAGGAATGCAGTTGGGGACCAAGGTCTCATGGCATTAAATCAGCCAGTCCCTGCAGGCCTGTGGCTGAGCCCTCCCTGTTCTCAAACCCAGGACCACGAATCACTTCTGGGCCTTCTGGCTAAGATCAAGTGTAGATTCTGTGAAACCGCAGATGAGCTCCTATAGGAGCCCTGTGAACCCAAGAGAACCCCAGGCTCAGTACTTTGTGTTCATGTTTGCTTTGGAGGGCACCACCATTCACCTGGCTGCTCACAAATCCTGTTCATTCTTATAGCAGGCAAAGCTGGGTCTCCTCTGGGCAGACCATCACCTTGACATCTGCAAAATCCCTTGGCAGGTTAGAGGCAGTCAGGCACACTCCCAAAAGCGCTCTGAAGTGCAGGGAAACTGCAAGGTTTTGCTTAGGAATGGAAACACCTGTAGAGTCTCCCCTAAAGGTTCTTCTGCAGGCAGTAAGGAGGTCGGCAGAACTTCATCCTCTGGACCAACTTGGATCCAAATCATGATCCCTTGGAGGCAGCAGCTCATCTGCATGGCACTTCCTTGGATGAGGAAGCCAGGTGATGAGCAGCCAGGTCACAAGAGAGCTGGAGTGAGGCTGTTGTCCAGGTAGCTATCTGGCCTTCAATGAGTCACACTGCCCAAAGATGTGTGAATAGGCACCATGATGCCATAACTGGCCTCGGGCAGGAAAATAAAGGGACACAGGCTCACCTACATGGTGCCAGTGGGGCTTCTCAGTGTGTTTTCTGCAGGAACAGCTGGCTACGACACCAGTCCGCAGCTGGGAGAGGAGCAGCCCACCAGCGACAGCGGGTCTGGTGCCAGTGCCCTCTGCACAATTTGTGCAAATTCAGTTTCTCGTCCTTGGCAAATAATCTGCACTGAAAAGCATACCCTCTATCTCCAAAATTTACTGAATGTCCACTGTTCTGGAAGATCTTAGTAACCTTTCCATAACGGTGGAGAGAGAGGAAGCTTGAAAAGGTGTTGGAGCTGCTTGCTTAGAAAGGATATGTCCTAATTTCTCGGGGAAAAGCCACAGAATCACAGAATCACAGAATCACAGAATTGGCTAGGTTGGAAAAGACCTCAGAGATCATCAAGTCCAACCCTTGGTCCAACTTCAGCCCATTTACTAGATCATGGCACTAAGAGCCATGTCCAATCTCAGTTTAAAAACCTCCAGGGACGGTGAGTCCACCACCTCCCTAGGCAGGCCATTCCAATGCCTGATCACTCTTTCCGTAAAGAACTTCTTCCTAATATCCAGCCTAAACTTCCCCTGGCAGAGTTTAAGCCCATGTCCCCTTGTCCTATTGCTAACTGCCTGGGAGAAGAGACCAGTTCCCACCTGACTATAACTTCCCTTCAGGTAGTTATAGAGAGCAATGAGGTCACCTCTAAGCCTCCTCCTCTCCAGGCTGAACAACCCCAGCTCCCTCAGCCTCTCACCATAGGTCATGTGCTCAAGTCCCTTCACCAGTCTTGTTGCTCTTCTCTGGACCCGCTCCAGCACCTCAATATCCCTCCTGAACTGAGGGGCCCAGAACTTCAATATTTTTCTACAAATTTGAAATTAAACTGTACTATTTCATTTGACCTGAAGTGAAAGAGGATTTGTCCCATGTCCAATTCACAACCGTCTTGTTGTTTTTTCATATTTTTTTGGTTAGGACAAGAAGTCGTCAAAATGTGGTATTTTGTGTGGGTTTCGTCAGGTCACATTGCTGCTCCTTGAATTGTTTCTTGTTTCTGTGTAGCGACGCCAGCTTGAAAGACGCGCTGTCAGACTCTGACTCTGACATGGGCAGCACGGAGCAGCTCGACCAGGGCAGTACAGACACCTTGGCCAACGGCTGCAGGGCGGATAGCGAGGCCGCCAAGAGACTGGCCAAGCGCCTCTACAACCTGGAAGGGTTCAAGCGCTGTGATGTGGCACGCCAGCTCGGGAAAAAGTAAGTAGGGCTTTGAGTTACAGCCAACCCTGCAAGGGGGTTGCCTGAGATGGCAGTGGTAAGCGTGGCCAGCAGAAACACAGCTGCGGTGGGGAGGGTCTGCGGGAGCACTGGTGATGGTGCTGGGAAGACAGGACAAAGACAGGAAGGGACAAACCTGCTGTTACAAGGGCTTCCTGAATGGATTCAGGACTGTTTGACATCCATCCAGTTGAAACTGGTCCAAGTCTGTTGCCCTTGCAGTCTGAATCCTACAAGTTGCTTGCGTGTATTGGGCATTAACTTCCACAAGCTGCCGCCTGCCAGAACCAAGGGCTTCCTGTGTTTGGCAAGAGCCCAGCAAGACCACCCCCCAAAAACAGCAATCCACAGGCCAAAGAGTTTGGTATCCCAACCTATATCTGCACTGGGCTCCCTGCCACTCCCCAGGCTTTTCATGTTTGCACCCCAAAATCTTCTTGCTGCAGTGCCTGCACTGTCCTCCTGACCCAGTAGGTATAGATGACATGAAGGGTTTGGTGGAGAGCCGGGTACACACCAGAGGTCTAAGCACCTCAGTTGGCAGATTTTCCTAAGACAGAAGGGGAAAAAGTATTTATTCAAAAGTGGGAGAGTTACAGAGGTTTCTAAGAAAGAGAGAGAGAGTAACAGTAACGAGTGTAGCAGGAACAGATTATTTTAGGATGCCAGTGGGTGTGAGGACACCAATCCCCATCATCCTCCCGGACCAGATATAACCTATGTTGCTGGGAATTTTTGTGTGTGTGTGTGTGTGTGTCCTTGAAACCTCTCTCTCCTGTCCGCATCAGTGGGATAAACCAGTGCCTCAGTAAATACAAAGCTTTCAGTACCAAGGATCATCTATGACTCCCAGTTTAGTCCTGGGATAGAAGCCCAGGAATGATCTTCTAGAGAGGCTCTTTGTATCACCTGGCAGCATCCCTGTTCTTCTCTTTTGATGTGGTTCTTGCAGCAGGTGCATTGTTGGTTGCTGCTGCCTCCAGTCTACCATCCTTCTCCTTTCTTGCGAATTTGCCACACCAGTTCACCGAGGGGGGTTAAGTTTCAAGCATTGGGTCTCTGGGGGTGCATCTGAGTGTGTCCCTTTGCTAGTTCCTGCAATCCTCACGCCTCGGGAAGCTGTTTGGGAATTGACACACAGCCTTTGAAAGAAAACTTCTGTTTTATCAGCTGGTTTTTGATGTCTGAATCATTTCCCAGCACAAGACCTGGATAGAGCTGCGGGCTCTTGGACCAAGCAGGTGGATTTGCAGAGCAGGACAGGAAGAAGGATGAGGATGGGTGTGTTTTAAGTTGGTCTTGCTCACTTAAGACAATGTAAGACCAATCTACAGTGGTGAGAGCAGGGTAAGTTTAAGGTGGGTTGGCTAGAGGGTTGTTCAAAAAAGTGAAATCTCATTTAAAAGCTTTTTAGCTCATTTTAACCTTTTTTTTTCCTTTGTGCACATTAGCAATTTTCTCAAAAATGTTAAGAAAAAAGCCAAAAGAAAAAACAATACACCGCTAGCAAACAAGTAGAAAAGGCTTCAGGAGCAAGGAAATGGAGATTGGCTATCTCCAAATAGTTTATTTCCAGCTGACACAATGCTGTGAAGTTAACCTCAAATCCAGAAATTACCTTCTCTCCGAAGAGCATGCGTTTTGGCAATTGAACTCTCCATGGAAGCTTCTTCTTCCTGGCTTTGTCTGTGGCATTGTCTCAGCTCCGTCACTACCCACAGTCACCCGTCTCTTGCTGGATGGAGACTGAACTGTCTCAGCTCTCAGACCAGGAAGAAGTTAGCGCCAGGAGTTCCCTCGCAGGGTTTCCCAAGAGAGCAGCATGCTCGCAAAACCACGCAGGCAGCAACAGAGCAGAGTTTCAGCATCTCAGTGTCACCCCTGGGGTGGCTTGCTGGACATGTTCCCATGGGAAACACCTCGCTGTTCTTGTGGGGATGTCTCTGTCATGTCTGAACTGCATGGTGGAAGTGTCACCCATTCCTGCAGGAGGGACTGGAAAACATATAGAGAGAAAGCCAATAAAACCAGAACAAACACTTAAACCCACCTCAGTGTAGGCCATGGTTTGACCTGGCCAGTGTTGAAGCTCTGTATCCCAGGCATACCCTGGCTCTGGAGCTCAGGAAGAAAGAATGTCATCAATGTCACTGAGCCCCTGGCTAGACATAGGAGTTTGTTGCTTCTTGGGGGTTGGCTGCCTTCAGGTGTCCTGTGACACCACCAGTTCCCTCGGCACAGCCGGCAGTCCCTGCCCAGAGCTCTCCCAAGCAGAGAGGGTCCAGGTGAGGCACATGGGGAGGTGTGATGGGTCCCCATGCTGGGGACTGTTAGCACAGACTGCTTGTCCTAGGGGTCACAAATCCCATATGGACTCCTGGCCTCAGCAAGACCCCGTGAGCTGAAGGACAGGCAGAAAGGCCTGCCTGGCTGCCCTGACAGGAGACTGAAGGGGAGCTCCCACCCGCCTTCATCCTGCCCGACTATAGATATAGTTAGAAATGTAAATTAGGGTGTAGCTCCCACTGTAGGCCATGGAGACATCTCAAGACCAATTTAGCTCACTCAACTCTGTGCTTGGCTATAGACATGCCAAGTCTTTTGGCTTTGGGGAGCCTCGGGCAAGGCTGATCCTTTAAGCCCAGCTTGCAGTTAAGTGTGGGAGTCAGGCACTGTTCTCCCCTGTTGTCTCCTGACTGCTGCGGTACTGCGGTGCGTGACATTCGTTGCTGTGTGCCCAGTGACCAGCATGCCCAAGCAGGTTCCCAGGAGACCTGGTAAATAGGTGCTCAAACAGCAAGAATCAGACCTTTTCTTCTGAGACAGTACAACTGTGTGTGTGAGGTGGGACCTGACCTGTGGAAGGGAGAATGCTGACTAGTTCCCAGCACTGGCACAGTCGGTGCATGAGGTCTCCTGCAGACTTGGAGCCAAGAGGATCCCAGGGGAGGCCTGGGACTTCTTGGTTCTGCTTGTTCTTTGGCATAGGGGTGAAGATGTAGTGACATCTCCTTTCACAAACATGTGCTCGCCTTCTGCATCTTATATGATCTTGTCATGAAGCTCCAGGATAATCAAGAAGTCTCCCTGGAAAGCTGGCAGGAACCTGCACACCAATCACTGCTGCACTGCTTCAGACAGACTAACACAGGGAGACATGGGCCCATGAGAACGTGTTCTTTCCCAGAGATAACAATCCCAAGTGATGAGATTGCTTTTTGAAAGTGAGGCCTTGTGGCTTCACACATCTTTAGAACAGCCTCCTGTGCAAACTCCAGCACCAGTCCTTATGTCCTGCCTCTCAAAACTCAGCCTGAATATCTTCCCTTGGTGCTGTCATGCTGCTCTACCTGATCTAATTGTCATGCTTCCGAACGGCATCCACGCCAAAGGCTTCACAGCATCCGCCTCACAGCAGAAGATGAAACAATGCTGTAGGAAAAGCAATGAGTTCTGCCTGTGATGTCCTGGGGTGAAACTGGATGTGCAATGCTTAGCAGTATGCTTTGCGTTTTGTGGGGAGGGGGAAAAGAAATTGTCTATGGCAAAGGCTGAGCATATTGACATCATCTCCCACTGCTTGCCAACGTTCATTGATTACTCTGGCACTTCTGCTCCCTGAGCTGTGCAGACAGAGGAACTTAACAGCACCCATTCTGGCTTTAAAGGCAACACATCTGCAAGCATCCTTCAAAAACATGGCAGGTGAATGGTTTCTGGAGAAGCATTCAGGGGTGAGGAGGAACGGAAGCTTGGCTGAGCTCTCCAGATCCAGTTCCCAGTGGCATCCACCTGACATGCGAGCAAGTGGTGAGAGGGTGGGATGGGAGCCCACATGGAGTGGAGAGCAGGAATATTGCAGTAGGAGGAGGGGACCTGGTCAGCAATGAGGGAGGACTAGGTAAGAGAGAAGGTGCCCGATGAGCGTAGGACATCCTTTTGGTCTCCTCCTCCTGGCTGGTTTGGTGGAGGAGGCTCTGCCTGGCCAGCAGCACCGCAGAGGGGCGCACTGCAGACCCACGTCTCTCGTCCTCAGGTGTCTAGGGCTGGCAGCTGCAGTGCTAGGCTGTGGGCATGTTAGGGACCTTTGCAGGTCCTTCCAACAGCATTTCAAGCTAGGAGAAAGTCCCCCTGGGTCTGGGATGGTGTCTGCAGTGTCTTGCTGGGAGTTTGGGCTGGCCAGGAGGCAGCAGTCTGCTGTTGCTCTTGTAGACAGTGTCTTCTTGCCTGCTGAAAGGGCTGACTACTCCCTCTTTAATTACAGTAACGAATTTAGCAAGTTGGTAGCAGAGGAGTATCTCAGCTTCTTTGACTTCACTGGCCTGACTCTTGACAAAGCACTCAGGTGAGCTGGTCTCCGGCACTCGCGTACGGCCTGGGCTGGACAGAGCGGAGCAGCGCGGTGGGTTTCTCCTCCGGGCTTCCCGGCGCCATGGAGGCTGTCCATGTGATAGGAGCAGGGACTGGGGGGAGCTCCAGGTTGTCATTTAATCTTTGCTTTGGTGTCACGTTTGGCACAAGGTACTGCCACCAAAAGTGGGCTTCGACAGGAGGGCCCACAACCTGCTTCCCCATGGTGGAGAGCAGCTTTCCCAGGAATCCCATCCTGTACAAAATCAGAGCAAGTAGGAGCAACTTCTTCCCTTGGGACGGACAACCCATCCTGGTGCCATCAAGCCAGAGGTGGGTCAGATGTCAGCTGGCAGCATGTTTCCCTACACAGCTCAGAGCTGGCTCCATAGACACCCTTTGCATTGCACCTGCAGGGACCCAGGGGTGCGCAGGCTGGGGGGACAAAGGCCTTCCTAGCTGCTCTGAGGACCCCCTCTCCATCTCCCTCCTGAGCATGGATGCTGCCCACCAGATTGATCTGTGACATCTTTAAGTATCGCTTTCTCTTTGCAGGACGTTCTTGAAAGCATTTCCACTGATGGGAGAGACGCAGGAGCGGGAGCGGGTGCTGATCCATTTCTCTCGGCGATACTGCCAGTGCAACCCAGAAGAGAGCACATCCGAAGGTATTGCTTTCTATCCCTGGCTGTAGTGTCTGTTGCACACTCACAGTGCATGCGTGTTGCAGAGCCTGAGTGTGAAACCAGCCATCCACAGCTGGGCCTGAATAGCACCCACTGAGGAGGCAAGGCTGCAGCTTCTCCTTTTCTCTGCGATCCTGCCCTGCAGATTATCCCTGCCTGGGGAGGGACTGGGGACACAACGTGCTGTAAAGTGTCCCCCAAGAGAGCCAGGTCGGGATCTGAGGGTCTGAGTTGGGCTCCCAGGGAGCCTTGTCCTCCTAAGTGCATATGAGCGGTGCTGGAGACAAGTTCCTCAGCCATAGCCTGGATCAGCAGCCATGCTGCGCCCAGCACCAGGGAGCTGGTGACTGATTCTCAGGAGCTGCAAATTACCACAGTCATGGCTTGCAAAGTGGGCAGTGGGCAAGAGTGGCTGGTGCTAGCTCAGCCCAAGACCTTCTCCATTCAGTGGAAGAAGACGTTTACATGCAGATTGAGGAATGCTGTTGGCTTGCCATGCACAGGAGTCGTGTTCCTTGCATCGACAACTGCGGCAGGGAAAAGCACTGCTGGGTAAAATCCTGGGCTCGCTGGAGTTGCAGATTTTGTTAGCTACTTTTAGCCCCTCCTCTTTTTTTTTTTTTTTTAAGCAGATATAGTTTCTCCTGCCTTTTTTAAATGGGGAAGGTCAATCCTGGTACACATGTGCGTACTCACACATCCAGACATAAGCATGTCCATGTTCTCACTTACAAGCTGGGCATCGCCAGGTGGGCAGGGAGGGAAATGTCCCGCTCTGCTCTGCGCTGGGGCGGCCTCACCTGGAGCATTCACTGTGTGCAGGGCTGGGGACACAGGGTAAAAAGGAGATAAAGCTACTGGAGAGTGTCCAGAAGAGGGCTGCAAAGTTGATGAAAGATTTGAAGGGGAAGCCATATGAGGAGCGGCTCAATCACTTTGTTTGTTCAGCCTGGAGAAGAGGAGACTGAGGGCATGGTAGAGTGAAGGCAGTTTTGTCTGGAGATGATCCAGCAGCTGAGAAGCTTAAACAGCCCTCTAAGACATTTCAGGGCATTGCTGCATGCTGATTCAATAACTCCTTCACTGATGGAGGCATGGCTGTTGCAACACTGACGGTCGCTTCATTCAGCCTGTATGATGAGATGCTGCAAAAGAGGGTGGCAGATCTGACTTACTGACCATGGAGTGATGTGGCTGGTTTTTCTCCCCAGAGTAGTTTTGGGCACGTTGTAAGTGATTTCCTGCACTGATGAAACCCAGGCATGGAAGAACTAAATGGTTGTTTGTAACACCATGCAAACTGAGAAAAAAACCATTATAACTGAGCCAAGAAACGGCAAGGTTTGGGACACCGGCTCCACCTTGGGGCCATGTGGGACATGATTTACCTGACAAAAGTGATTCAGTAAAGCCAAGTGAAGATGTCAGCCCAGAACCTCTCACAGAGTCCAAAATACACACCGGGGAGCCAGGTTGTTCTAAGCCCAGAGCTGCTTCTCATGAAAGTGAAGTTAAACATCTTTCTTAGCAAGTGATTCTCTCTTGAAGGGAGATGTCCATCACATCCTGGGCTTGTGTGTTTGGTTGCCTTTAGCTGGCAGTGTTTAGAGCCTGACCTTGAGCATGGGATGCTCAGGGCTTGTCACTATTCCGCACAAACGGTGCCTTTGTTTGGTGGCTGACTGGGACAGGTCACAGCTGGCTCTCCATGGCTGCCCATCTACCTCTACAAGAAGAGACCAGTGCCACTTCCCCAGCCAGGCCTGTGGTCAGTCACAGCCTGACCCTGTGGAACCAATTCACAGAGCAGCGTGCGCAAGGGAGATAAGCCAGGAACATCAAGTTGTGTCTGGCTTAGTCTGTGGAGCAGCCCATCTGTGTGAGGTCCTTGCAAGGACCAGTTCATGTGTCAGGATGCATTTGCAGCTGTTGTTGTGAGGTGGTAGATGGAGAATGGTCTTTTGACCTTGAACAGGCTACCTAGTACAGGAGAGGGGTGCTGGACTCTCTCAAATGGAAGGAAAACTTCATGTGAGTCAGAGAGCGAAAAACGCTGCACTCATTTATGGTAATAATGTTTGTTGAACAACTCAAAAGCTTATAGGCTGCCCAGGAATGATGGCTAAAGACCTCGGGATGAACACCTGAGGTGACCATGATCAACTGGGTGGAAACTAGCTCTGTTTGTCAGGGGGTCTGCCCCGTTCTACAATGGCATTGGCATTAGCACAAAATGAATATGAAGGAAGACTCAGTGGAGAGTCTGGTCTTTAGAAAGGCATTCACAAAACTGCTTTAAAGCCTGTTCCATGGTGATTGTTTCAAGAACAGGTAAAGGTTGAGGGAAAAGCAGGTATCTCTTTTTTTTTTAAACTGTCTTATGCAGTTGGAGGAAATAAGTCCCCAGACATAGCAACTGGCCTTGGTTTTGCTATGGATGGGCTGCCAAGACAGCAAACACAGAAACTGCATGAGAAGAGGAGTAATCATGGCCATCTGTTGTGTGTTTCAGATGGGATTCATACACTCACCTGTGCCCTGATGCTGCTAAACACAGACCTTCATGGCCATGTAAGTAGTGCTTGGAAATGCATCCTTCCTTTTCTCCTTCCCAGTATAGAGGGGAACACATCCTTATGCAGGATATGTTGCTGGAAAATTGAGATAGGTCGGCAGAAAAATACTCTGACCAGCTCCAAGGGGAATTGTGGGTGCCAGGCCCAGGCCTGGGGACAGTCCTCTTAGTGCCACCCCACACTCAAGCCAAAGGCGTATCTGCTGCTGACATCAGCTATCTTATACAGGCACAGGCAATGCAGCTTCCTTCCCAGGACCTGTTGCATGTGTCAGCTCTGTCCCAGAGCTCTCATGGGTACGTCTTCACCATCAGTCTCTGTGAGGCTGCCAAAGAGCAGCACCAATTGTGCTGCTGTTCCTTGCAGTGCAGACACCTGAGGCTTCTCTCATCCCAGAAACTGCTCCGAGGGAGTCAGTGGTTTCATACAGGTGTAGATTTTGTCTTTCCTTCAGAAAACATGAAGTAAGTAGGTCCCTGCTATTTCTTTTCCCCAAGACATAACAGACAGCCACTGGAGAGTTTCGTATCAGAGAGACCTCTGAATAAAGAGCAGGGTGAGTAGAGCTCAATGCCCAAAGGTGTGGTTGGAAAACAGCAGAGGCTGTAAAAACATCTCTCACCACCTTTTAGAGGCTCCTTCAGGTGGCATAGGCTGGATTTGTTCCTGAAAGGTCAACCAGAGTGTTCCCTGTGCATAGAGAGGAGAGCAGAGTGGGAGGAACGATAACTGCAGAGGGGAGATGGGACCAGACATAGCGGACAGCACTAGGACGTTGTGTACCCTGGAGATCCCTGCCATAACATACATCTGGGAGCACACATGGGCTCTGCACCCTACGCAGTGCTGGGGAAGGCTGTAAGCACCGCTGACCCAGATCCCCTTCCTGCTCTCCAGCCTTATGGTGCAGTCACAGAGCAGGGCTGTGAGCCTCATGGGGCTGTGCCAGCTTACCAGGGCTAGAGAAGCTCCTCAAGTCACTGAAGTACTTTCTTTCATAGCCCCTCTGAGAGCTCAGACCTGGAGCCACAACCTCCTCAGAGCTTGTGTGAAGATAAAGGGGGCATGGCAGGGAGAGAACTTGTTATAGCAGCCTGTGCATGTGAAACCTACACCAGTTTTAGCCCATTTTTCTGCCCCACAATCTCATGATTTTCAAGCTGTATTGACAGAGTCCTCTTCTGCCTCCAACTGGTAGCAATTTGTTGCACATCTGCAGAGACTTGCCTTGATTTTCTCTTCATTAGCCTGTTAATGAGGGAACAGTAGGCCATATTCTAGCTTTTTTTTTTCATTTGCATACTGGTTTATAATCACCTTTGCAAGGAGTCTTTCTCTGTGAGCATGGAAAGAGGACACTACATGAGTGCTCTTCACCTATAATAGTAGAGATGCAAAGGCCACCAGCTTCACTGGTCCCATCCTGACAGTCCACGTGGGAGTGGGGCATCTCCCGTGTGAGGAAAGGCTGAGGGAGCTGGGGCTCTGGAGCTGGAGGAGACTGAGGGGGGACTCATTCATGGGGATCAATATGGAAAGGGGGAGTGTCAGGAGGATAGAGCCAGGCTCTTCTCGGTGACAACCACTGACAGGACAAGGGGCAATGGGTGCAAACTGGAACACAGGAGGTTCCACTTAAATATGAGAAGAAACTTCTTCCTGGTGAGGGTGCCGGAGCCAGGCCCAGGCTGCCCAGGGAGGTTGTGGAGTCTCCTTCTCTGCAGACATTCAAACCCGCCTGGACACCTTCCTGTGGAACCTCAGCTGGGTGTTCCTGCTCCATGGGGGGATTGCACTGGATGAGCTTTACAGGGCCCTTCAACCCCTGACATTCTGGGATTCTGTGACCCTCCCCATCCTCACAGCACCGACGCTGCCTTTGTGACAGTGGCGAGGTTTGAACACACCGGTCCGTGAAGGGAACCGGTCTCTGCAGGAGCATCCTTTCCAGATGTGCTCTGCAGCCTGCATCAAGCTGGTCTCACACAGCATTCATCCTTCAGCCGAAATGGTTGGAGCCAAGAAAACATTTTCGTCAAAGCATTTCCTGCAACAGCAAAAGCAACATTGTGGCAGAAGGCAAAAAAAATGCAGCTTTGCTCCAAAATAAGCTTATTTTGTCTAGTTTTTTTAAATTAAAAACAAACAAAATATGTCTCTGGGAAGATAAAACTTATTGAAAAGGGAAAAAAAAAACCCTAAACCTCACCATTTTTTATTTTCATTGACAAGCTGGCTGAGAGACCTGGTAAAAAGAAATTATCTCATGCTATCTAGACAAAGTCGCTTTCTTTTGACCAGGTATAGAAATGCCTGATCTTTTCTTTGAAAAATCTTCACTTTATTTTTCCTCATGTATAACATTAATTTCTTCTTCTTCTCCTCCTTTTGTTTTCTTCCTTCTGCTCCTGGAACCTCTCTTTCTGCTCTTTAACCCTTTATCAGGTGGTAAGTGCAGTCATTCTAGTGTTTTGCTTTCAAGCACTGGCATTTAGCTTGTTTTTTCTGTGTAAAGAAAAAGATGTTTGTTTGTCTGAATTCCTAAGTGGTTGTGCAGTGTCCTTCACTACTTAGCAACCTATTCACAGCTGCTATGCGTCACATGAAATTCTCCTTGTGTAAGGAAACCTCCATAACTGCAGTGTACCTGGGATTGTGTGGCTTGATCGCTCACCCCTTTTTTGTTAAAATGCTGTCATGGTATTGCGTATCACTTTTTATTTTATTGCCTTTTTTAATATTGTGTGTGTGTTTCAGTGTTTTACTGTGCGTTGCCATGGAGCAGGAAATTCCTTTGGTTAGGAGAGGATGTTTGAGGTGTCTGTGTAAAGGGGCAGTTCCCTACAGCGGTGTCTCCATGATGAGCTAGTTCACCATTCCAGCAGCAACACTTACATATGCTGAGTTCAGGGTTGAAAGTAAAGAGACTGGCTTTAAAATATGAGATTTGCACCTGGCCACACTGGCTTTCTGCCTTAGTACTGTTGATTTTCTACCACAAGTGTACTCTGACCCTGCTTCCAGAAAACTTAATGTCTTCAAAATGAGACACTGTTTTCATAGAATCACATGGAGCTGATGTTTAAAAGTCAGCAGTCACCAACAAACAATATGAGCCTTTTAATACCATCCAGGTTGTGGCAACTCTCTACCATGGTCTGCTGGTGCTGTTTGAGCTTCAAGAGATCTTATGACAAAGTAAATACTCCTCTGTTCCATCTCTGTCCTTCGGAGACAAAGCTTTGGGATGTCTCCTGTTCAGTGGTCAATGTTATCCCTCCTGGTTCAGAACTGCTGGCCCTGGAAGGACAGGGACAAATCAGCATCTCTGTACTGCCAGTTCTCATGTTTGCATTTTGGTACTTGAGCAGAGCCCCACTTCTGGAGTCACATTGTAATGTGACAAGCTTTAGCTTTTCTTCAAAAAGCAGACCAGCAGCTCTCATGGCCACTGAACCAAGCCTGAAAACGGGATCCCTGGAAGCTCCTGACTCCACGTGTCCATCGCTGTTAATCTTACAAACTCTGTGATAAAACTCTAAGCCAAGCTCATGGCTTGGTGTTAGTAGTGCTGCGGTGTTAGCTGCACTTGGAGAGCTGAAGAGCTCTGAGATATGAGCAGTCACCGGCGGCACCTGCAGAGTGACTCTAGGCTACAGCCTGGAGTTCTCTGGAGGTGGGTGGCACCACCCAGGACACTTCAGGACATGGTCTGCCATCGTCTTGAGTGAGTCAGCTCAGCAGCAGATGGCTGGGACCCAGAGGAGGCAAGAACCCAACTGTAAACAGGGGAGTTACTCTCGGCTCAATCAATGGGATGGCAGGATCAGCCCTGTCTACCCACCATCAGATCAATCTTATCCTTCCTAATTTATTCTTATGCACTCTAACCACCGCTGTGCACCTTGTCTCTGCATCTCTTCATTCTCTTATACTGCCTGCACCCATACACTTCCATCCACCCATTTCTGTGCAGTCTCTACCCATTTATCTAACTATCCATCCCTTCTCCTCTATTTAATCCACCGTTTGCTCACTGGTTCTCCATCCTAGCACACTGTGGTGCTGGTTGATTGTCTCACAGTGATTTCTAATGCTTTGCTGCATGGCCTGGAGCAAGCAAAGATGGGATGAAGTTCTTGTCTGCCACAGGGACATATCAGGACTAGTAGCTACATGTGGCTGTGAAGCAGCCTTGCTGGCTTGTTCTGTTGCTGGTAAGTGACTGATGCACCACAGAAAAGCAGAATGGCCAGCAATGAAGCTGCATCTCCCTACCCAGAGGTCCCAGTTCATCAGGGGCCGTAGAACATCTGAACACTGAGCTTTGCAGTGTGCAGATACATTCTCCTGAATATTGTGTCCACATGTGATGATCTTTCTGAAGCAGCAAGAACGCCCACTGCATGAAGCAGCACCCACTGAGCCCTTGTAGTTACACTTTCAAGAGTTGGTCCTGGGATTCCCCGTACTTGCTGAATACTGTTCCGGTGTGGGAAAGCTCAGGTAGTCCCTGGTGCTGATGCCATTGATAATGAGGCACTTGTGATCACAGAACTGTTTCCATGCAAGTGTTGATCAAGTGAAGCTGAAGCCCATGTTTTGGAGTTTCTGCTTTTTGCTTTCTCTATTCAGTGGGTGTTGATTCGGAGGCAGTTGCAGTGCTTTGGGGTTGAGTGGCTGGCTCCAGCCCATGTCTCAAAGCAGGAAGCTCAAGTGTTAAGATATTGTTGACTTGAGGATGTATTGCGCCTGAGCCGCCCCAGCATCCTGTGCTCAGTCCTACTGACAGACAGCCTGAATCCTGCCTCTGACTCTACAGCTTTGGCAACATGTCCAACAAGCTGATTCACAGTATTAGCATTCTTGCTGGAGCTTTCCCATCACCTCTTCTGGTTGTCAGAGAAAGGGTATGTTTCCATCCTTCTCAATTCCTCAGCAATTAGCTGCTTTCCACAGTGTGGCTGCTGTCTCAGTTTGGGCTCAAGAGAAAGAGACAGGTCACAGAATAAAACAGAAGCCATCCCCTGCGATTAATGTATGTCCTGGACGCAATATGCAAGAAATCCAAAGAAGCACCTGTGAGGCCAGTAACATGTGCCACTTTATCTCACTGTATCCGCTCACTTCCTAAAATATATTGGTCTCTGCATTCATTGCTGGATCACAGCAACAAGATCTCTGCAGGCAGAGAGACCTGTGCTGTGCACTCCATTTTCCTGCAGGGGTAGAAGTGGTCACCTCCTCTTTGTGCAAAATAATTTGGTGCCTCAAGGTCTCAGGCAACGTACCTCCCTCACCTCCAAACTCCCTCCCTCATAGAGGCTCATCACTGTATTTTCTGAGTGCTCTCTCACGCTTCTCCCGTTCTCCATCCACACACCGTTGTGCTGCTGCAGTTTTATTTTTTGCTGTAATTCATGGGCCAGTGAGTACACAAATCTCCCTTTGCTGAATAAACTGGCATGTCTGCAGGTTTTCCCATAGCTCTCCTGCAGCTCCTCACCCACTGGCAGAGCCTCCAGCTGTGGGGTCCAGTTGTGGGCATCAGCCGTGGGGCTGCCCTGTAAGAAAACAAAGATGGCTGAGTCTTGTGCTGTGTCCCCAGGCTCTGCACATCTCTAACAGTGCTTTATTCCTCTTTCCCCTGATCTCACAACAGTGCCAGCTCATCTGGAGCTGGCACCAACAGGAGGCATAATTAAGAGTATCGGACGAAGCGGCTCAAAGGCAGCGCCGGTTCCCTGTGTAGCCTGCACAAACAGATGGCATGTGTGGGGTGGGCCATGGTGGGCTAATCCCAGGGCCTCGCTCTTTTCTCATGTTTTCACTTGAGAAGATGCTAGGTCATCTGTTGTGCATGTTTATGGGCAGAGGCTCCTGGTGTCAGCGTCTTTCAAGAGGTTATTTTCTTGCATGGAGGATGTATCGTGCCCTGCACCTCCTACCTCACCTCTAGCAGCTTCATCCCCCCCAAGTGACCCAGTGAGGCCCTTCTTCTTCCTCAATGAATCTCTAAGCAGAGTCCTGGCTCTGCTGTTCTTGGCCATCTTCCCAGGTCCTCCTGGATGGCCACCCTGTCAGTACACTGGTGCAAAGCCCACCCAGTGTCAGAATGCCGTTGGGATCCTTAGGACCGCTGGTGTTAGCTCATGCTTTCTTCTCACTGATTCCATCGTCCACTCCATGTGATATCACCGTGGGGGTCTGCGCTTTGGGGCTTCACTCCATGGTCTGAAGGCTGCAATATGACATGGCGCTAGATATGCTTATCTTTCCTTCGTGATATCAGACTCCTTTTTCTGAACACTACATTTCCCACCGACTCCTCCACACCTCAGCTCCCATCCTTTGGAGAGGTAGAATTGCAGGGCGAGGCTTGGAGAAAAGCTGCCTGCCTCCAGCCCCTTGACTCTCGCAGGCTGAGAAAGTGACTCACCTGGCTGCGGTTGAGAGGGAAAGATTTTGGGAAGACGGATGCCAGAGATTGATATCAAGGATGCCAGATGGCCTGAAGTGTTATATCAGCGCCAAATAGTCTTGGCATTAGTTGGTGATGACTTGGTGAAGTTCTCCCGGTGTACGTGTATTGCCTTCACAGGCCACAGCATTCACGTTCACGCAGTACCGGTAGCCAGATCATCTCTCTTTGTAATGGCAACTAAAAATACTGGTTTCCATGAAGGACAAGTCATTGCTCAATGCTGGCTGTGTTCGGGTGCTGACATATCATGCTCATACAATTTTACATGGAACAAGCTTGGAGGTTCATCTATTTTTTGTGCTTTTCTTGACTTTTGAAGCACAGACCCTGTACCAAGACCAACCTAGAGACCAGAGGAAAGTTTGGAGCAAGGGCTGGAGAGGTTATTTTCAGTTGGTTTATCTCCACCGCTAAAAAAGAGGTCATTCGAAATGTTTGGGTACTGGCATGAGCAAATAAAGCAAAAAACACAGTACAGAATCAGAGCACAAGACCTCCTTCCAGCTTTGAGCTCTTGGGGCAAACCCAGGGTTCACCACTACATATAAAATTGTTCTTTAAAAGACACTCTGATTCAAGTCAATACTCTCCACAAATTTAATGAGCTGCTTCTTTTCCTTACAGAATATTGGCAAGAAGATGTCCTGTCAACAGTTCATAGCAAACCTGGATGGGCTGAATGATGGGAAGGACTTTGCAAAGGATTTGCTGAAGGTAACGTGATATAAATAGACAGTGGGATGCCATCATTATTATTATAGTGCCACCTCGTCCTGTTGGGACACCCTGAGCCCTTGAATCAGCATTTTCCAGTGCACAGTTGTTTCATTAGGAGAATTGTAACCCACATGGATAGCTTCTACTAACCTGCAGGGAGCCACCAGCAGTGGCTCTGTTGCCTGTTGGTGTTTTAACCAGATTTGTGTTGTATCTGCCCTCAGAGCGCACCAGGGCTCCCTTTCCCTCAGGTAGCTCTGTGATGCACCACACAATGCACAAAGCAAGGTATCCCCCCACCCCCAATATGACCACCTGGCACTGATACTTTTTTCTGCCTTCACTTCTATGTAACTAGACGTAACGCTCCAGTACAGCTAGTTCATTACCATGGGAGATTGGTTAAACACCCCAAAGAGAGTATTTTCTCCTTCCATGCGGTTTAACACCATCACCACTGTCTGCATCTGCTGCAGGTCCAGCAACCCAATCTGGGTTTTGCTGTGTGGAAGGAGTGTCAGCACCACATCAGGGGCATCACACTGAGCTTTAGACAACACCCCCCTGCCTCCCAGCAGACCTCACCCTACTCTGCTACTCGGTACATTCAGAGCCACGTCCAGATTCTGCTTTCCTAGCCCATCCCTGCTTCTTTCCCAGTCCCCCAGGGAAGCCACTGGAATTTTGCACAGGAGGAACTGGGAAAGCTGATCCCTAAGGTCATTCATCCCTCCTCTACGTATAAGGGCCGCACTCAAGCCTCTGCTGTCCCTTTGCCCTAGTTGAGACATTGGAGGTGCCCTGGCATACCCCAGAGTCTTTTGTCATCTTTGTGTAGGCCAGGATGACCCAGGACTAGACCAGCACCCAGGATTAGTTTCCTGTGCAGGTTGCCAAGCAAGGCTGGCTGCCAGACCTGTCTGCTGCTGACGTGTCCAGTCCAGTACCTGGTATGGCACAAAGACAGGAAAGGGTCTATCAGGACAGCAGTTGTCCTGCTCACTGGTCAGTGCTCCTCCAGGAGAGTTCAGCAGGGAAGGTCTCTCTCCAAGAACACAGAAAGGGTGTGGAGGAGATTATCTCTACAACCCAGACATGTGTTCCACAAGAAATACATCTAATACCGTGTTCTTGTTTCAGACACTATATAACTCCATCAAGAATGAGAAGCTGGAATGGGCCATGTAAGTATATGTTAAGCATTTGAGAGATAGTGTGTCTTTGAAAGTAGCTGACAGGTCCCAAGTCATGTTTTTAGCGCCCCACAAGCTCCCAGAACATTTCCTGCCAGGTTCTTAAGCACTGAATTCCCTCCTGTAGGCAAGGCGGGTTTATTTATGGCTTAGACACAAAAGCACACAGGGAGGTTGGTGGCAGTCTGTGGACACAGGCTCCACAAGCATATTCTAATGGGAGTACCCTCTTTTTTTGCTATTACACCTATAAAATACTGTTCCCTCTTCAGGTGCTTCAGTGGTCTTTGCAGAAGGAGCTCAAGCTCTGGGGTTATTTTAGTCACTGAGTCTTTCCATCTCTTCCACATAGTTCCTCCTGGAAAAAGTATCAGAGAATTACTCAAGCTGGAGCAAATCTTGTGAGATCTCCACTCCAGCTTCCTCCTCAAAGTATGGTCAACATTGAATTCAGACCAGGATGCTCAGGGTTTTGTTCAGTTTGGTCTTGAAAACCTCCAAGGATAGAAAACCCACAGCCTTTCTGGATCCATGAACCAATGATTAATTATTCTGAGAGTGACATTTTTTTCTTATGCTCTGTTGTTCTGACTTACGCCCACTGCCTCTTGTCCTCTTGATATGCACCATAGTGAAGACCCTGGCTTTGTCTTCTCGATAACCTCCTCACACATGTTGGAAGGCTGCCATGAGGTCCTCAAATGCCATCTCTTCTCTAGGTTGGACAAGTCCAGTTCCCTTAGTCATTTCTTACATTGCAAGTGCTCCAGCCCCCAGGCATCTTGGTGGGAACTCTCTCCACCTTGTTGATGCCCTTTCCTGTATTGGGGCCCAATACTGTTTCCCCTATTTAGATATGATATGCACAGTAGAGGAGGATGGTCACTTCTCTTGGCCTCCTTGCTGTGCCGCTGTTACACAGCCCAGAATGGTCTTGGCCTCTGTTTCTGCCAGGACACACTGGCTGGCTCCTGTTCAACCTGCTGTTCACCAGGAGCCCCAGGGCCTTTGCTTCAGAGCTGCTCCCCAATCAGTCAGCCCCAGCCAACCCTTCTGCAGGCCCACTCCACACCAGTGCGGTACTGGGGTGCTGCTTTTAGTGAGGCTCCGGTCCCTCTGAGCGGTGGCTCAGTACCTGTCATTTTTTATGTCATCCACAAACTCCATGAGAGGTACTCCATCTCCTCCTCCAGATCACCATTTTTCATCTTGAAACAAGCTGGGAAGAGCAGGCCTCCATGACAGGTTCATTCAATACCTTCCTCAGCCTTCTTCCCCTGCTCTGTTACGCACCCCCTGCCCACAGTACAGGCCAGGACCATCATCTAGGGGTGCACTGTTCTCCCCAGCCCCGATACCTCCCCCCTGTTCACAGTGGATAATCCCTTCCCTTCCCTTCCCTTCCCTTCCCTTCCCTTCCCTTCCCTTCCCTTCCCTTCCCTTCCCTTCCCTTCCCTTCCCTTCCCTTCCCTTCCCTTCCCTTCCCTTCCCTTCCCTTCCCTTCCCTTCCCTTCCCTTCCCTTCCCTTCCCTTCCCTTCCCTTCCCTTCCCTTCCCTTCCCTTTCTCCTTCCCTTCCCCTTCCCTCTCTTTCCCTTTCCCTTTCCCTTTCCCTTTCCCTTTCCTCTGTCCTCCTTTGCCTCAGATCTTTCTTTTCTCCAGAGGATCGTCAGACTTAGCAGGACCTTCTGGGCCATTAGCTCCATCACCTGCTGTTCTCCTCATATTGTCCTGGCTAGAAAAGTATCCGAAGATGATTCAGTCCTCCCTCCGCAGTGCCAGCTGTGCCCTG
This sequence comes from Patagioenas fasciata, assembly GCF_037038585.1. Classification (NCBI taxonomy): domain Eukaryota; kingdom Metazoa; phylum Chordata; class Aves; order Columbiformes; family Columbidae; genus Patagioenas; species Patagioenas fasciata. Next base: position 16,927,507 of record NC_092533.1, on the reverse strand, counting down.
ATAGCAGTAGTGCTTGCTGTGGACCAGTGTCTCCTTCGGGAGGGACACAGCCAGACAGTGACCCTGGAGGGGCAGTGGTTTCTTTGTAAGTCATGTAGCGTAGATTTCACTTTTAAAATAATCTTGTGTGGCATTTGTGTGAGAGGAAAGCAGCAATGCCAGCTCTGCAGAGGAGACCTAGTTGGTGGGTGGACGTAGTCACAAGAGGGAGCTCTGTAGTTTATGTAAGAGGAGTTCAGCAGAAGTGCATCTGCTGCTGGATGCGGGCAGTGGTTACACAACGCTGCCGGCACGTGCTCCCCAGCTCGGACACATCTGAGGGGTGCTGGCCCCGGGGTCCCGCTGCAGCGGTGCAGTCCCAGTCGGCAGCATCCAGCCCCCTCCTGCCCTCCTCCACCCACCCCGCTTCTCTTCTTGCAACTCCTCATTCATCCCGTGCTGGCCCGGGACCTGCCCTGCTGCAGGGTGTCCTGCTTGGTTGCAGGTAGACATACTGCAACAGCAGAGACCTCTCAGCTCCTCTGCCATGGGACAGATGCTCCCTGACAAGGGGTACCTGGTTTTCTTTCAGAGACGTGGCACTGAGTCGTAAGCTTGCACAGGCAACACTCTCTTCTGCCTGCTCACTTCTGCCTCCTGTCCTTGTCCATCCCGAGGAGTGAAATGCCGTTGCTCACAAAGCCCGATAGGCCAGGCAGGTACATGGCCAGCACCCCAGCAGCAAGCAGGACCTCAGAGGGGTCCCTCTGGTGCAGCTCGGAGAAGTGAGCCCCACTAACTCCCCACCCAGGCGTCGTGCCTGGGCCCCCGGACTCCTGTGGCTGCTGAGGGCTGAGCAATCATCCTTCTGTTCCAAGAGGTGTCTGATGCTTTGGTCATCTACTGGCTGCAGGTGGGGAAGTGTGGTATTTTACTGCTTGCACCCCAGCTAGTGGATTCATCCTTGGGTCCCTTCTCAGCTGAGGTTTGGTCCCAATCTAATCTGCAACCTAAGGTGACCACTCATACCATTTAGACATTGGCATGTATCATACAGGGCAGAAACTCCCTGTTTGCTCTCCCTCCTTATTGTCCCAGGGACATTGGGGAAACATCAGTTCCCATACGAGTTCTAGTTTCTATGGACCAGAGTAGGTTTTACTCCAAACAGAAAGAGGTAGGCTTGGTGAAGTTGGTGGGCATTTCCCTAAGCTGCTCAGACCTTGCTTTCCGTAGTCCGGGACCAGGAGATCTGTGAGGAGAGGCCAGTTTTTAAGGAAATGACAAACATTTCTTGCTCTCTGCTGGCCCACCCTGAGGACACAAATGGGGAGTTAATATATAACCTATTCCATGATTTGTGGTTTTTTGATCAAGTGGCCCATCTCCCTAATGTCTGTAGAACTTTTGTTCTTCCGTGGTGCAGAGGACATTCCTTCAGTATCTAGGAGGCCCCAGGGCCTCTCAGAGGTTGAGAAACTTTGGTGATACCTGGCAAAGTCTTCCTTAAACTCTGATTTTACAGCACAGAATTAGAGACTGTTCCCATGAAATGCTCATACTCCTCAGCAATGGTGTGTCTGCAGATTCCTGGGGTTCAGACGAGCACCCATTCTCTTACCTTCTTGAGTAACCTCACAGTGGGATCGCTGGGATAGTTACCTGCCACCCACTCTCGTCCCAGCTATGTCCAGATCACCACCATTGGCATGCTCTGCGTATATAGTCCCAGTATCTTTTCTTTCCATGGTTAGTCTTGTAATAAATAACTCCCTTTAAAACCAAAGCAGATAGAGTACACTGTGACCAAACCCACATGTCCTCCACTCAATCTCTTCTCTGACTTTGTTTCCAAGTGATGAGGACGAGTTGAGGAAATCCCTCTCGGAGCTGGTAGATGACAAATTCGGAGCCAGTGCGAAGAAAGTGACAAGGATTGTTGACAGCAGCAACCCCTTCCTGGACATCCCCCAAGCACTGAACGCAGTCACCTACAAGCACGGTGTCCTCACGCGCAAAACCCATGCAGACATGGATGGGAAGAGAAGTACGTGTTAATGGGACAGGAGGAGATGTGCCTCAGGGAGTACCAGAGCCTTACCCTACCCTTCTGCTTCTTCTGCTGAAGGCATTTCCTCACCACATCCTAGGGAACACAGAGTCTTGCATAGAAATTACCAGCAAAGGCCTTCCAGCATTTTCTTAATAGCCCATAACTGGAGGATCAGCTATCTTGTGATGCAGTAGATGGCTCCCCTCACCTCCAGCTTCCAGCAAGCTCTCTGTCCCCAGGTCCATCAAGACAGCTGATGGTAATGCTCCTTATTCAGTGAAACAGAAGCTGCCTTATCCACTGTATGTCTGCCTAACTCATTTGAAGCAGAGGAGCTCAGGCAATGTCTCTGCTCCTCAAGTATTTAGTCCAGAGAACATGAACTTGGGTTTGAAAGAGCAGAGACTTCCTGCACATGTCCGTTGGTACTCCTGCACCAGCTCATCTCTGGTTTTGACCTGCTTGTGTCCATGCTGGGAGGCTGCATCCCCCAGCCCATGTCTCTCAAACAAATGTCCCTGCAGACAAGCTACTGATAAGCAGTATGAGGTGTGGGCATCAGTGCATGCCTGTGATGGGCCAGGGCAAGGGCTGGTCTTGCAAGAAATGTGAAAGTCAAGCAGCACTGGCAGAAGCGGACATGTATAATTAAATGTTCTTCCTTTTTTTAGCTCCCAGAGGAAGAAGAGGTTGGAAGAAATTTTATGCTGTGCTTAAAGGGACCGTCCTTTATTTACAGAAGGTAACCATGATGGACTATCCCTTTCATACTGTCTCCAAAGCAGTCATGCTGTCCTAAGCAGGAGACCCGTAGATGCAAGTAGAGATGAATCCATGTCCTAGTGCATGCATGACCATCTCCAGAGCTCCTCCAGAGACCAGTATACAGAACTGGAGTATGCCCTCATCTTCGGTGTTAAGGGCACTATTCACAGCCTCAAAAAGGGGTCATACAGGAAGAAACATGAAAGAGGGAACACTGAGGCAAGATTTCTGTAGAAGTGTCCCAGCAAGTAGGAGCTATTGGGGAGAACGAATGAACAGATGGTAATGAATAGGTGAAATAGGATGTTGGTGAAAAATGCAATAGAAAGTTGAAGGTGCAGAGCATCAGACAAGTCTTACCCTGTTTATTGTTTTATGTGCTGGCATAGATCTGATTACGAGCAGCAGCTTCGCTGAGTCTGTATGGACCATGCTTAAAGCATTTCATCTTCTTTAGGACCTTGCTGAGCTGGGTCCTTCCGTGGGTTGCCAAGCAACACTTTCTGCCTCCCTTAATCTGTGTTCTGCAGAGTTTTCTCCAGCTCCCCAGTTCTGTCAGTCTCTAGTCAACACAAGTATAAATCCCAAGTCCCCATGAGAGGCAGAGTCACCATGGAAGAGCTTCCCTGCATGCTGTAGCATTCAGCTCTCGGCCTTTCAGGACACTTGTATGTTGGGAGGATTTTCATGGATAGTCTTTTCTGTGGGAAAATCCAAGAAGCCTGGATAGGGACTCGCTTGGATGTCAGTATGAGCCAGCCAGGGGTGCCAAATGTTCATCGATGCAGCAGCATAACCCACTGAACTAGGTCTGAACCACCTTAGTAGCAGATGCCTGCAGTAACCCCTTGAACTCACCTTGCTGGAACAGCACTCCCTGTGGGTAGATGTTCCTGTGTATTGCAGTATTATCTCCAAAGCAATGAGAATAAACAAACATTGGATTATATAAGAAAGGCGGAAAGATCCTCAGGGCAGCGTGGAATTATGACTCAGAGCTTGTAGCACACCCCAATGATTCTCATATTTTGCCAGATCTTATGGCACATGTCTCAAAGCCAATAGAAATCTGGCAGCAGCCAGTGGTAATTTGCAGAATGGGTTGCCCTTAGCCAAGTGGTATTTTTACAGCCTTGCCACTGTGTCTTGCGGCTGAAGGAAGCTGCAGCACACAGGAGAGCCCAGATCATCTCCAGCCCTCTAGGTGTGGTGTTCTTCAAGTCAGTGGCACTTGGCTTACATCTCAGTCTCTTGTCTCGTTACAAGTCTCCACATGGAGTCCACTGAAGAGGTCCTCAGGTTGACCATGAGTGACGCATGAGGATTTAACCTGTACAGAGCTGCCATGGGTATTTAATTTTATGATAGTTTTTCTATGGAAAAAAAAAAACAAAAGGCATTTTCATCAAAATCACAGGCACCATTTGGATCTAAATGAATTTTTCACCTAGGACTTCTAGAGTATGTCCCTCGGGATGAGTCTGATGAGGGGGTATATATTTGGAACGAAATACACTTTCAGAACAGAATTTTCTTCCCATGCTGGACTAAAATCCAGTTTACTGAAGATTTTCTTGGCTGCTTGGACAGCACTGGGAGGAGTCATAAAGCTGACACTGAGTGTCACTGCTCCTGATGGGTTTGGGTTTTCTTTGTTGTACCAGGGCTGGCAGCAGTAACCATCCAGACTGTTGTGTTAACGTAGTTCGTTATGTTAGTGCTAGGTGTTTAGGATTTTAAAAGAGAGTGAGGATGAGATTGACATGGCAGTTAGAAGAACAATGTTCTTACCTAGATGACTTTCAGGAGCACACGATGAAGAGACTGAGGGCATTCTTTACAGACAGAGACTGAAGAAGAAAAACACCTAAGATTTGGATAGCTTATGAAAGTGTCTGATAAACAGCAGCTATGACTGATGTGTAGTTAGCAGGGGGGACTGGAACTGTCAAGGGTGCCCCAAAGAAGCAGCACTTAGAACAACAAAATGAACCTGAGGAAACATTTGGGCAAAGGATTTGAGCAAAGAGGAGTTTCTTAGTCATGAGCTGCTGCCAGACTGTATAAAGTCCTCTTTAGAGGATTCCTTGGGCTGGGATTGGCTGTAGACAGTGTCTGTCAGGCTTGCCAGAGACAGCACAGGAGGATGAGACCACAAAGTCCTTGCTCTACCACTTCTGAACTTTCCCAGCGCTGCAACAGTGTGGATAAACCTGTCCTGTTGATTCTTAGTGCAATTTATTGCCTATGGGGTGGCTTACAGAACAAGAGAATTGTACAATACAGGAAGGAAATGGTGTGCCAGCATCCCAAGCTCTCAGCAGAAGATGCCTGCAGATAAACATAAGGTAGAACCTGGCTTGAGTACAAATCCCTGGGAGAAGATTTTCTGATGTGAAGATAGAGGAGAAAGTACCTGCTTCCAGACCCACCTGACACCGTGGAGCACAGGTTCAGCCTGTTCTGTTTTTTTTCTTAGACCAAAGGATCTAGGCTTTAATAGGAAATTTCCGTAAGTTTAATAGGAAAGTCCGCTCAATTCGGTTTTGGGGAGCAAGCTGAATAGAAATAGTAGTGAGAGAGAGAGGGAAGGAGACAGGGAAGGAGGGCCTGGGGAGACAGATGTATAGAAAGGAGGAATGGCCAGATACAGATGGAGATGGACATAAGATAAGCAGAGGAGTGGGTGGGTAGGTGAACAGGTAGAAGTCAGTCTGTTAGAAACAATTCAGGCAGCAGCCATAAACCTGCTGATGTAGACATGTCACATGTCATTGAGTTGCCAGTGTTAATGGCTGGATTAGTGTGTTCTAGCTTAGTCTGCTGAAGCATTTGCTCGATCCCCTAAAGGGATGCAGCACAGTCTTGAGGAAGAAATGCAGGCTTGGGTGTAGGGCACAGCTCTCCTGCACTCTAATCCGGACTGGGCACTGACTCACTCCATGACCTTTGCCACCTTACTTCACCTCTGTGAAGTGGCGATAATAACCCTGAATCACCACACATAGAGGGGTGTTGAGAGGAACGATGGAGAGCTATAAACCACGAGGTGCTTTTACATGGGAGTACTGGAAAGCGTGCAGGTCCTCCCGCAGGGTCTGCCCTCGCAGTCCCCAGCCATGAAGTAGTTCCCAGGCCATGGATGCTGTCCCATGCAGGCCGGCCCTTGCTTGGAGGGCCAAGGTCATGACCACACTGAAAAGGGGAAGGTGGTTCGTTTTCCTCATTAAATGGTTTATTTAGGCTAGTGGATGTGAGCTGAAGAAAAGGAAAAAGGAAAACCCACTCGCAAGTTGGAGAATTAGGAATCTCTGTAGCTCCATGTCCATATTCACATCACTGTGCAAGGCTGGTGCTGAGGGAGGAGGGCAGCAGGACCAATACACTGGGCTCTCCCACTCCATTCAGGTGCCCTACCTGAGGCATAAGAGATGGATACCTTTTCTTGACAAAACAAGCTCATATTAATTGTGGATCTCCCAGCATGCTTGCTGGGGTGGGAAGTGGGGGAGCGGGGGCTCGGAAGAGTGACCAAAGACACCATGGAGCACTGCCATGGCAGATGCTAAGCCCAAGCAAGGGGGTGGTTGTGTATGCTTAAGCAGAGCCTTTGTGCAGACAGGAGGGGCACGTGAACAGGGAGTCTGTCTACACCATTAGCATTAAAAGCTGAAAGCAAATGAAATTAATTTAGAGGGATTCAGAAACAAAGCATCCACACCTGGGCTCAGTTCCTGCAGAAAATATCATCGAAGCAGACCCTGAAAATTGTGACTCCAACATCCCAGAGAAACAAGAGAATAATAAACATGTCACCATTCAAGGGCTGGAGGTCTAAGGTTAACTGAAATAGTGTGGCACAGCATACTTTGCCTGTTTCCCAGTGACAAGTACCTGCATGAACGGTGCAGTACACATAAGATGAAAATTCAACAGCCCTATGACACCAAATTAACCCTTCTGCCAGGAAATGTGTAGCAGGATAACACCATGGGAAGGGTGAGAGTAAGGTTAGCGGTACTGTAGCGTGGAGAAAACTTTACCCAGAGTTCCTCAAAATATGACACTGCTTATGTTTTATCATAAAACAGTTTGGAGATTTAAATCAGAATCCCCTCACTGAAAAAGTCTGTGTTACTGTTATGTTTTTGGACACAGGGAGAAAACTAGAAGGGCCAAAGCTCAGCTAGAGCTGAGCCTGGCTACTGCTGTAACAGAGAACAAAGAATACTCCCATGGATACATCAGCAACAAGGGGAGGGCTAAGGATGTGTGGGGAACCAGTGACAGAGGATGAGGGAAAGGCTGAGGTGTTAAATACCTTCTTCGCCTCAGTCTTTAATAGTGAGACCAGTTGTGCTTCAGGTACCCACCCCCCTGAGCTGGAAGACGGGTACAGGGAGCAGAATGAAGCTCCAATAATCCAAGGGGAAATGGTTGGCAACCCGCTACATCACTTAAACACACACAGGTCTATGGGGTCAGATGGGCTCCACCTAAGGGTGCTGAGGGAGCTGGCAGAGGTGATCACAAAGCCACTTTCAATTATTTATCAGCAATCCTGGCTCACCAGGTCCCAGTTGACTGGAAGCTGGCGAATATGACACCCATCTACAAGAAGGGCCAGAAGGACGATCCGGGGAATTCCAGGCCTGTCAGTCTGACCGCAGTGCCAGGGAAGGTCACGGAACAGATCATCATGAGTGGCATCACACAGTACACACAGGACAATCAGGCAATCAGGCCCAGACAACATGGGTTCATGAAAGGCAGGTCCTGCCTGACCAACCTGAGCTCCTTCTACGACAAGGTGACCTGCTTAGTGGATGAGGGAAAGGCTGTGGATGTTGTGTTCTTAGACTTCAGTAAGGCCTTTGACACCGTATCCCACAGCATCTCCTGGAGAAGCTGCAGCTCATGGCCTGGATGGCCGTACTCTTCACTGGGTAATGAGCTGGCTGGAGGGCCAGGCCCAGAGAGTTGTGGTGAATGGAGCCAAATCCAGTTGGTGGCCAGTCATGAGTGGTGGTCCCCAGGGTTCAGTACTGGGGCCAGTTCTGTTTTATCTTTTTGTTGATGATCTGGACAAGGGGATTGAATGCACCTTCAGTGAGTTTGCAGATGACACCAAGTTAGGTGGGAGTGTTGATCTGCTGGAGGACTGGAAGGTGCTACAGAGGGATCTGAACCTGCTTGATCAATGGGCTGAGGCCAATTGTCTGAGGTTCAACAAGGCCAAGTACCGGGTCCTACACTTGGGTCACAACAACTCCATGAACACCACAGGGTCAAGGAAGAGAGGCTGGAAAAGGACCTGAGGGTGTTGATCAACAGTAGGTGAACGTGAGCCAGTGTGTGCTCAAGTGGTCAAAAAGGCCAACAGCATCCTGGCGTTCATCAAGAATAGTGTGGCCAGCAGGACTAGAGAAGTGATCGTTCCACTGTACTTGACACTGATGAGGTCCCACCTTGAATATTGTGTTCAGTTTCGTGGCCCTCGCTACAGGAAAGCACTTAAGGTGCTGGAGCGAGTTCAGAGGAGGGAACAGAGCTGGTGAGGGGCTGGAGCACAAGTGTGATGGGAGCGGCTGAGGGACCTGGGGGGTTCAGCTGGAGAACAGGAGCTGAGGGGAGACCTTCTGATCTCTGAACTGCCTGAAAGGAGGTGGGAGCATGAAGGGTGTTGGTCTCTTCTTCCAAGTAGCAAGTGATAGGATGAGAGGAAACGGCCTCAAATTGTGCCGGAGAAGGTTCAGATTGGGTATTAGGAAACATTTCTTCCCAGAAAGGATTGTCAGGCACTGGAACAGGCTGCCCAGGGCAGTGATGGAGTCACCATCCCTGGAGGAGTTTAAAAGACATATAGATGAGTTTCTTAGGGACACGGTTGAATGCTAGATTTAGGTTATGGTTGGACTTAAGGGTCTCTTCCAACCAAAATGATTCTGTGATTCTATGATTCTTCCTCAGCAACAGTTCAGGCAAACACTTAAAAACATATCAAAGCTCAGAAAGGGATTCAGGTAAAATGTAGAGAAGATGCTGGAGCCTTTGGAGCAGAACTGACATGGTTTGCTGAAAGGCAATGAGATTATGCTGTGCAGTGTAGCCTACACTACGGTATAAGTGATGTGATGGCCCCAGCTCTGTGTGCAAGGCATCATACAGCCTTGGAGCTGTTTGAAGAGACCTCCCAGAGACCTCCCAGCATCAGCAGCTGTACATTTCGTCGTGACTACCACAACACAAGCAGTAAGATAAGCTTCCTGGCACAGCGGGTCCATGCAGAATTGAGCCTCCAGCACCTGCACTCCTGCAAACACAGCGTGTTTCCACCAGCCAGGAAGCAGAAGGTAGAGAGAACCTGCTTGATGCAACCTTACATTGATTTACTGGGCCCACTGTTAGAAGATTTAGCTTTTTCTTACATGTGCATCGATGTCTGTGAGCCTGATATCACAGTGAGATTTATTCAAACCCAAAGAGTTCAGCCTTGGAAAAATATCCAGAACTGGAAGTCTCTCTACAACAAATGAGGCCTGAGCAGCAATGTCCTCTTCAAACAACTATTACTCTTCAAGTGGAGTAACATATTAGGTCCTCATCAGGCAAAGTATTGTTTTTTCTTTGTTAAAAGTCTAATAACCCATTCCACTGGCAGCTGAAATCACCACTATACTGCTGCACAGTGCAGCACATCTGAATGTCCCCATGAAGGCAGGGTGACTGCAGCATCCACCCTTCCACTGATGGAAAGCCAGGGCTTTTCTTTGGGGTTCACCCTTAAGAAGGCAGTTACATGAGCCAGGACCCCATGCCAGACATTTCTGGACTGTTGACCCCATGGTATTTCCTTGCACAAGGCCAAGTATCACATACCGGTGAACACAGTATGGCAACCACGCTCCCAGACAGGATGATTGCTCCAAAAAAGGAGGGAAGGAAAGGCCTCAGAAACTTATTTCTCATCAGGATGGGGGGGGTCTGGGTGATCCGCATCCATGGTCTGTGAAGTGCTGGTCCCCGATGCTCTAAAGAGCAACAGAAAGGAGACCTTTCTGATGCTACACCAGCCTTACTGAGCAGGGTTAGCAACCAGGAGACTGTAGCATGGCTTCTCCCTGAATGGCTGGATTTGTACCACCAGCACACAGGAAAAAAACCCACATCTTTTTGCAAATCTGCAGAACAGACCAAGCTCTACCTTGAAACCTGAGAAAGGTCTGGGACACATAGACGACCACCATCACAGAGAGCTGCCCCTGTGCGCTGATAGCCAAGGACAGTCAAGGAAAGCAAAACATAAGAGCAAATTAGACCTGTAGGTTTGCACTGTAATCCGCAGGGCAAGGCAGGCCCTTCCAGGGACACCCTGTCCTGACATGGTCTCTAACATGTTTAGCAGTGGTAGGGTGGTTGTTTGTTTTAGCCAGGGCCAGGTTCTCTTACATCCACCTATCCATGCATCCATCCATCCATCTGTCTGTTCTTCCATCGCATCAGCCGGCTGGACCAGCTGTTGAGCTGGCAAGGGTGCAGAGTGGGAGGGAGGGTATAACTTTTAAGTGGCCAGGTGCTCAGTCACTGGGAAAGCAAAGAGTAAACACAGGGTTGATTGAAGTCCTTTTTTTCCTAAAACGTGCTGTGCCAGATCATCCTTTCGGAATCCCATGTTCAGTATTTTCTGTCTCTTCATAAAACATATATGTATAGCTTTACTACATTCCCTACTTACGTTAAATTGTCCTTCAGTGGAGAAAGTAAAACAGGAATACATGGAATGCTCCTGCGATTTGCAAGTGCCGGTGTAATGGATTACATGACAGACCATGCCAAAGGGGCACACGAATTAAAGAGAGACCGAGCATGGTTCAGGTGGGCCATGCTCAGTCTGAAAACACCTGCTCAGAGCTGCCCTGGCTGCAGGAATGCTGCTGGCCCAGGGCTGCCCAAGACGGTCCAAAACCTGAGCCCAGATCCTCCACCACTCAGAGCTCCCATGCCAGGGCAGGTGCTCACTGATACTTGTCGACCACCGGGAATTGCATCCAGGCTTGAGCTTCGCAATGTGGGTGAAGCTCTGTAGAAACCTGACCCTGTTTCGTGCCTTCCCCCAGAGCCTCAGGCGTGTGCTGTGTCATAGTTAACTATTGATAATTATGTTTAAAACTTTCATCTCCTTCTTCACATCTTCCCAATGAATTTAATGATGGAAGAAGTTGCCAGATGTTAATTATTGTCATTATCAGCTCCTAGCATTTACTGTACAAACCGGTGCTTTTCCTCGTCTCAGCACTCTGCGATTATAGCATAGAGAGAAAGGCAGGTTCATTAAAGTAGCCCGCAAATGTTAGTGCTGTCATTATCCAATTAACATTCCTCTTCACAGGATGAATATAAACCTGACAAAGACCTCTCTGAAGTGGATCTGAAAAATGCCATCCGTGTACACCACGCCTTAGCCACAAAAGCCTCTGACTACAGCAAGAAGTCCAACGTGCTCAAGCTGAAGACGGCTGACTGGAGAGTCTTCCTCTTCCAGGCCCCGTAAGTACCAGCTCGTCCCGCAGCCTGGACAGGCAGCCTGACCTCCAACCACCACCAGACTCCCGCTGACCTGGCCAGACCAACACACGCATTTGGAGACAAACCCGGGGGGATGAAAGTGCCCAGCAGGAGGGCTCAGGTTGAGGTCTGTAGGGCTGTGTGAAGGACTTGGTCACAGTTTCCATAATACTTGTCACTCTTGGCAGCTGTGTATCAGTCCTGGAGATCCTTTCTCATCTGTCACCAAGATGGGCTGAGCAGGGTGGGCTGGGATGTAAAGGGCTGAGTAAAGGCCTCTCCTTATTATATTTTGTTGTCCGTCTGTGGAAGGGAGAACATCTATGTGGTGCATTGAACTAATGAGCTTTTTATGGGGAAACTGTCTAAAGCTCATTAAAGAAGTCTCCCCAGCTAGGACAAATGTTCTTTCTTCCTTAGCCTGTTGCAGAGGAAAGCTGCTCTGCTAATAAGTGTCAAGTGTGATTGAGTCATCTTCACTGATGTTTTTCTTGTCTCCTGCTCAGATAGGTGGCATTGTCTGTAAGCTGGGCTGGGGTACTAATGTCAAGCTAAAGCCTGAACTCTGAGTTTGTTCAGTGAAAACCCACTTGAAGGCTAGGGGGGAACAGTGCCTGAACAGATCTGATCGGGACAGCGTCCCATGAATGGCACGAATGAGGGGTCCACCCGGCTCCATGGGACCTCTGTTGTGTGGCTCTCGCTCTCCTTGGCCCTTTCCACAGTGCTACATCTCCCCAGCTCCAAGGAATGCAAACAGAGTTGACGAGGAAGGCAGGACTGCCAGGGCTTCAAGAGGCAGACAAATCCCTGAAAAAACAAAAAAGATAAATCGTTAGGGAACTGTAGAGGAGCCAATTAACCAGTGTTTTCCTCTATTCACAACCCAGCGTGGCACAGAAATGGCTTCAAAGCAAGGCCACTGATGTCCCTCCTGAGAGCAGGTGGCTCTGTGGCTGTTCTTAGTTGGCTGGTCGTGGGTTGGGAGCATTTATAGACGTCCTCTCTCTTCTCTCCTTCTCCATAACAGAAGTAAGGAAGAAATGCTTTCCTGGATCCTGAGAATCAACCTTGTTGCTGCCATTTTCTCTGCCCCAGCCTTCCCAGCTGCAATCTGCTCCATGAAGAAGTTCTGCCGCCCGCTCCTGCCTTCATCCATGACCAAGCTGTGCCAGGTAATGTGTGAAAGAAGGAGCAATGGAGGGGTGCCCAGCGCTCAGCCAGCCCCTCAGCAGGCTGAGCCCATCTGTATCTCCCCCACCTCCTGCCTGACAGACACATCCAGGTGCTCAGGGCAGGAACAGGGGAGTGAAGTAGGCAAATTGGACAGACCGTGGCAAATCCTGGTGTCTGGCCAATGCTTGCTTTGCAATGGCTGTAAAGCAGCCCTATGCTCACACACCTGCCTGTATGTCTGTTGGTTCTGGCTTGTTTATTGTTTCTTGCCCATCACATCCCACTACCTTTCTGTTGCTGGGGTTGAAACAGTTGGCGCTACTGAGCCCAACAGCTGGCACCAGCCCTGGCTTATTTTACAGCGTGGCACTCAGAGGTGGCGCTTTGTTGTTTCTCAGGCCAAAACGCCACAGACAAAGGGGGAGTCTGAGTCCCACTCGGTGGGAAAGGCTTTCTGGAAGTGAGGGGGCATGGTGCACCAGTCCGTGGCTGCCTAACCAAGAACAACCTGCAGCTGCCATCCAAAGAGCAGCTTTTGTTTGCACTGTCCAGGGAAAACCCAGCATGCCTTAGCACCTACAAAAAGTAGGGACACGCTGCCACTGGCCCTCAGCAAAGGGGTCAACAGCCTAGGATGTCAGGGGAGGGGTACAGCCCCTATCTGCTGAACCAGATGTGGCCTTTCTCAGAGCCCAGTACTTTTATCTCAGAAAAGAACAGGATGAGCAGCTCTTAGAACATGGCTGGTTCTGCCTGGCGGTTAAAGGATGCAGAGCATTTTGTGTTTCTGATGCTGAAGATGTCCAGGTGGCAGAGAAATCCACTCCTGGCACTTGTGGTATATCCGTTACTGATCTTACTCAAATACCTGTGTTTCAGATGCTCCTTATCAGATGAATTTGTGAATATGGTGCACACCTTTGGGTCCAGCACAGTAGCTAAGCTTATGTCCTTGCAGAGGCAGATCCCACATCAACAGGAAGGCAGTGCACTTGGGTGTTGCGCTCCTACATGTTAATACCTGACATGTTTCTCTCGGCAGGAGGAACAGCTGAAGTCTCATGAAAATAAAATGAAGCAGATTGCAGATGAATTAGCAGAGCATAAATTACATCCTGTAGAGAAGAGCCTCAAGTCAAAAGAGGCTGAGGAATACAGACTTAAAGAACATTACCTAATATTTGAGGTAAAGGCACTTTCATATTTTCTGTGATAAATGATACTTTGGCTGATTGAAGAGAACTAAGAACTGTGGAGTGGATGCTGTGAGCCTGGGAGGGTATGAAAGGAGGGAGAAGGATGGGGGTTCACAAGCTGGATGAGAGTCTTGGGGCAGCAGCAAACCTCACTGTTTTGCACTGAAGCTAAAAAAAAAGAGAAATCAGATATTTCCTCCGCTCTATGTTTTCTAGCCAGAGGAGGGGAAAACTGAGGAGAGAAATAAAATCCTCCTTCACTGTGCCAAAACTGAACATTTCCTCGTGTCCCAAGTAAGACAGTGGTTCTGTTCTCAATGTGCATCAGTCTTTTCCAGCAACATTAATACAAAACTAAGGGAATCACTGGGAGAATTAATCTCATTTTGCTGCAATCATTTCTGTAAATAAAGCCCAAAACGGCATTACAGCTGATTAGAGACTTTTTGAAGATGCATGTAGATAAGTTTAAATTCTCTGCCAAATTGAAGAAGCATTTAATTATGGCAGAAATGGGCTATTTTGTTCCACTGAGAGCTGGGCAGAAAGCGTGATTTCTGCCACAGAGGTGTCAGTGGGAAGGGACTGCTGGAGGCCTCTGGTGCTCCTTCCAGAAGGAGCTTGGATTAATTACCAGTATTAGCCCAGGCTGTCACTTTGTGGCCGAGTCTCAGAAATTCCCAAGGATGGAAATGTCCCACCTCCTGCATACCAGGGCTGCAGGACCCTTTTGTGTAACACCCAGCCTGATTCTCCAAAGCCAGTTTCTGGCTGCTAGTTCCCTGTTTTTGTAGCTGAAACAGTTGCTTGCTGCTGCCTCATGTTTTCCAGACATCTTGCTTTGGTGCCTGCAGAGACGTCTCCATCTGAGCATTTTTCTCTAGGCTGCCTTTTCAGTCTGCGAAGAGATGCTGGCACTTTCAGAGCATAATTCATCTCATCTCTCTTATGAGATGTGCTCTAGAAATGCTTGTTTCTCTGTGCTGACAAAGAAGTGAATATAGGCTGCCTCGGAGACGTTAGGGGAAAGAACTAGGATATTACACAAGTCTGTAAAAAGAGGTTCCATGCAGCCTTGGAATAAAGGTGTCAGGCAGAAAGGAGATGCAGTGGGGTCATAACTTAGCAGCAACAATTGAATCACTGGATGGAAACAAGGGCAAGCAGAAGTATTTGAATCAATCAAGGGGAACTCCTGAATCAGGAAGGAGCAGATCGGTCGGTCTGGTTTTGTCTCCAATATCCACCTTATACAATCAGAGTGGTAGTCAAGGCCAGTAAAAACAACGGGAGCGTCTTGCACAACCCTTGCCTTTCTCGTCAAGCCTTCCAACGATGGGTTGATCAGTCTTTGCAGGCTTTGCATAGAGCGGGCATTGCGCTGTAGTTAAATAGCACTTGTTGGGTGTGATTAGCGAGATCCTGATGATACAGGATGGGTTTTCCTGCAGTAGCAGATGACATTGCCTCTGCTTTCCATGCATGCCATGGCCCGTCCCTGTTCCCAGGCTCTCTGCTCTGTTCCCTCTTTCCCTGCAGAAAAGCCGCTACGAGACATACATCAACCTGCTGTGCATGAAGATAAAAGTCGGGACAGATGACCTGGAGAGAATTGAAACCAGTTTCTTCAAGGTGGAAGCTGATGACATTACTTTGCGGAAGACACATTCGAGCCCTTCCTTGAGCCAAGGGCACGTGTCTATCAGCTGTAAGACGGAAAAGGACATTTTAGAGCAGAACACTTAACAAGGAACATGCGCATAGGGGGATAAACTGTTGATGTTTTGCGCTCCTGGACTAGATCAATGAGCACAATTTTACCTAGGAAATTACATGAACAAAACCGTAGATGTGTATGACACGGTGACTGCTCTAGTGAAAGAAATCAAAGAAGCTTTAGTTGACACTCTCTGGAAATGCTCTGGCATTTCAGCATCATAGACACGCCATTTCTTCTTCATTCCCAACAACACCAGTGGCTTTTCTTTCCCTCCTACCGCAGCCTGCAAAATAAGGGAATGTGCTGGTTCTCCAGGTTGCTCTTTTCTCCAGCAGCCCTTTGTCTCCTCCTTCTTCTCTCCCTGGAGTCCCCACCAGCTCATGTCCGCAGTTCCCAGAAGCGCAGGAAACTCAGCTGAGACAGCGGTCTGTGGCAGCACCAGCACTCCCAGAGAAGGACACAGAGCCGCAGGGAGCACGTCCATCCCCCGAGAGGAGCACTGGTCAGCATGTCGTGATAGGATGGGTGTCACGAGCTCGTCACCAAGAAGACAAGAGGCGTCTTCAGCGCAGCATGTGGGGACATCATCTGCCCAAGGCAGAAAAGGCTTGAAGTGCCCTCTGTCACCTTATCCTTTATATATATATATATACATATGAATATATATAAATAAATATATATATATATAAGGAAACTTTACTGTGGGTTTTTAACCTCCGTGCGCAAGTGAAGGCAAGCTGTCTGGGGAAGGCACCAGGGACCGTGGAGGGTCTGACCAGCACGTCAGGATGATTCATAAAATGCAGTAGCCTACGTTTCATTGTTTTGTTTTGTTTTGCTTTGTTTTTTTCTCTCTCTCTCATTTTTTTTTTACTCCAATGGAAATCCCGCCAGGCTTTGCTGTGAAACAACTCTCTCCTGTTCCTGCTTGTTTAGACAAACTGGCCAAGTGGCTGTGCGTTTAGCATCCCTGGCATCCCCAGTTTGGGTTCAAGGCACAATTGGAGCTGTGCTTCAGATCCGGCTGAACCTTTGTGTGCAGGAGTGATTCTACCCGCCCATCAACGTTGTACTTCATTCTGCGACGCATATGCTTTTAAGCGGGGAATTGTGTTTCTGTTCCTTTCTGCTGTCTGTGGTTCAATGATTTACTGTTGTGCTAAAGTGATTCCTCTACATTTCAACGCCACAACTGTCCTCCAACACTTTATTTATTTATCTCGCTGTTTGGTTTGGTTCTTTATCTCAGATTGTTTTTCTTTTCCCCAGGTGCATTCACAGTAATCAAGTTCCAGTTTTGAAGGATCTTGTAGCTGCTAATTACAATCATTTGTGGTTTATATTTTGCAGCGTTTTTTTAAACAAACAAAATAAGATTTATTGGGACCTTCAAAGTTCGAGAGCTTATGGACTACTGTTTTCCATGATGGTTCATGATACTGAAAACCTCTGTCCAACTTTGTCACCTCTTCTTTTATCTCTGTTTCTTTGTACAGTTTGATAGTTTATTTGAAACGATGCACTAAGACTCATGTAGAAAAGAATAACAATAAAGCTGAATCTGTTGGTAAAGAGAATTGGTCTGAAATACAGTTCCACTGTGTGCTGGATTGGTCCCAGACTTCACAGCACTAGATGGCCAGGCCGACACGGATCTCCACCAGCTCCTGCCGCGTGAAAACCAGGTTCTTATGGACAGACAGCCCCAGAAAATCGCATTGCCTTTCCACAAGTGGGGTAACAGCCCGCTCATCCTCCTGGGTGCGGAAAGTGCTGGCCTGGCCAAGCTCTGGATGGATGGCCCGCTCATGGAGAACACATTCAGGCAACTCTTCCCTTCACCTGGTGCATCCCAGGTCTGTCTGTCCACTTGCAGCCTAGAGGTTTACGGGAGGAGAACGATCCAACATATGCATTGGTGGTTGGAGATGTTCTGGGAACTGTTCCCAGAGGAGCCCCAGGCTACATTGAGTGTCATGGCTGTTTCTCCAAGGCATCGTGTGCTTTGCTGTGTCAGGTACCGTACAGATACCCCTTGCCCTGAAGACCTCCAAGATGCTACTACTGCCATGAAGTGTCTGGTGCCCAGACTCACACAGTGTAAGTCTGGAGGAAAGCCAGACCTGACTCTTGCTCTCCAAAATCCCAGGTAATATCTTGTACCTCAGCCTGTCCTTTCTGACCAATCCCTTCAAGCAGGCAGTGACACCTCCAGTGTGTTTGAGGAAGCCACCAAGAGCAGCTCAGACCCCCAAGTTGAAGGTGCCAGTCTGCCATCCTCTGCTGGGAGTCAGGCTCCTCTGGGCAGCAGCAAAGTGCAGCATGACTGCTCTGGGCCTCAGACAGCATCTCCTGACGGTTCCGGTTCAGCCTGACCTTCCTGTCAGGTCCCTTCTCCTGCATGCAGCCTGACACAAAAATCATTTTAGAGGGAATCTTTTGGGGGGAAAGCTTTGCAATCCCAAAGCCAGGATCCAGTGCTCCTCTCCTGCTTGCATCACCCCATCTGTGTCAGCTGAGCAATTCACTCCCGTCTGGGAAGGGCGCCAAAGGCATTGTACATCCAGAACAGACCTGGCAGAAGACTTCCGTGGCTCCCCCACCAGAGAAAGTTGCTGTAAAATATTTACAGCCAAACCCTAGGAATACACATGGCTGCAAATGAAGGGTCTAAAAATAAACCAGCCAGGGAAAAAGGAGACAGATACAGGTTTCCTTCAGAGGCAACTGGAGAGAAAATTGAAGTAGTGTAACTGCCTCCAAATATAGAACGCAATTATGCAAATCAAGGGGCATGGTGAACAAGAAATCACCACAAGGAAGCATGAGGCTGCCATGGCTCAGAGCTAGCGGTGTCTCACAGAGCAGAAAGACATTCTCCTGTGCAGGCCAGCGATGGGCAAACCCGCAGGGCCTTTCCAAGGGACCTGGAGAGCAGACCACGACGGCGATGCTGGTGTGGATCAGCCACAGTGAGGTTCGGCCACACTGTAGCTCTTCAGGAGACCCAGGAACTGCAGCCTTCTTGTAATGCAGATGCTGCTGTGTCAGTCCCTGGTGGACTTCTCCATAAACAGAGCTCGCCAGCTCGCAGACACTGAGGAGAGCTGGGCAGGGAGATGGA
Source organism: Patagioenas fasciata (assembly GCF_037038585.1). Classification (NCBI taxonomy): domain Eukaryota; kingdom Metazoa; phylum Chordata; class Aves; order Columbiformes; family Columbidae; genus Patagioenas; species Patagioenas fasciata. The sequence continues at coordinate 16,908,929 of NC_092533.1, read as the reverse complement.
GCTGCGTTGGGAACCCAGAGACACCCAAACCCTGGGTGAACTCCCACACGTGCCCCATGCAGGGGACCAGATGCTCTCTGTTCATTCCTGTCCATCTCACCACACACTATAACCTGCTGGAGGAGGTAAGTTGGGGGACCAGAGGCAATGAGGAGTCACAACCTGTCCCAAGAGCAAACAGGAGAGTGGAGAGTTACCTGACTGCTGCTTTCACGCAGCAAGGCTTGGGGCTGCGCAGAAGTGGGACATGATGTGTCCAAAGGTTACGTGGCAAGTGTCATGCAAATCAGGACTTGGCCTTTATCCCCAGTCCTAGACATCTAAGACCCCCTTTGCACATTACTGTTGACTCACATGGGCCTCATGGGAGAAGGGCAAGAACCTTCAGCCTTTAACTTTTTGGGAAATCAGTGTTGAGGCCCCTTTAATTCAGGGTGAAGCACTGAACCCTCTGGTCTGGCAGAATGTTAGGGGTGGCCTGCGAACCAGACGGGTCAGCTCCAAGGCAATGGGCATCCTGGGGGTGTTGGAGCAGAAGCGGCCCAGGCTGTGGGTGTGAAGCAGTTCAGCCTGTCTTTCAGCATGGGCATCATTGTGAGAACTCGTGAATTCTCCCATAGCTCTGTGCATTTCTACAGGGTTGACTCACACAAGTCTTCACCTGCAAGGATGAGTTTGCAGGAGATCCCTCTCTTGCTGAGTTCAGCTGGGTTGGCACGTGTTCATCATCTCACGTGTTCATCATCTCACTGAGCAGGAACAAGGCTCTGAGCTGGACTGAACCATGAGTGCAACCTCAGGAACTGTGCTTCCTGTGAATACACCATATTCTCCATGATTCTCCTACATGGGAACCAGCCAGAAATACAGAGGTTGCCATGGAAGAGCTGAAGTAGGGACCTGCTTTGTGGGTGGGCAGATGTTGCATGGAGGCACAGCACTTGCAGATTTGGACCCAACACATCTCCGCTCTACTCCGAAAGTCACTGAAGTACCAGCATGTGCCATGCACCTTGGCCTTTCTTGGCACAACGGAAAGCTTCCACAGGTGGGGTGAAGGGGGATCTTCTAGAGCGCAGGTGGAGAAGGAATGGCATTCCCCCACGAAACATGGGTAGCACCCACTCCTGAGCCCTGAGTGAAGGCCAAATGTCCACGCCAGGTAGAAAAACACCCACCTCTGGTTCTCTATGGGCATAAAGATCTTTAAGGGACCAGAGCACTGTTCATATGAAGAGAGAGCTGGGACAGCCTGGAGAAGAGAAGGCTCAGATGGGCTTTATCCATGTATATAAATACTTGAAGGGAGGAAATGAATGGAACCACACTCTTCTCAGTAGTGTCCAGTGACAGGAGAAGAGGCAATGGGCACAAATTGAAAAACAGGAAGTTCAGTCTGAACACAAGAAGACACTTTGCTGTGAGAGTGACCAAGCACTGGCAGAGTTTGCTCAAAGTGGTTGTGGCGTTACCATCCCTGGACATATTAAAAACCTGACTACTCACAGTCCTGGGCAACTGGCTCTGGGTGGGCTGGCTGAGCAGGTGGGTTGGACCAGATGACCTCCAGAAGTCTCTTCCAACCTCAACCAGTCTGTGATTCTGTGTATGGCAGCTGTCACAGCTCCCCCTTGCCCTCCAAACTGCCTGAGATTAATGCAGCCCACATATTGTTATTTCTTATTTTATTTATAATATAAAAAATGTTCAAGTGTTAAACAGTCGAGAGTTCTGACATTCAGACAATCCAGAGCAAACTTTCACAGTCATCTTATGACAAATTAGCAGAGTTTTCTATCTGACCCCATCACAGGTGAGGAATAGAGGGTTTTATTACTTTATTGCTAAAAGTTAAATGAAATACACTGTCAATTGTTGTATTATCTTCTCAGTCACAGCTTCACCATGCATCCAATCTACAGTATCTGAAATGCAAAGGACATGCAGAAGTAAAAATATAAAAAGAAAAAAGTCAGGCTACAATGTAAACAGGTTTGCTGCAGCAAACTGAGGAGAGAGGGGCACTTCCACGGGGGATGCTCTGCTGCCTGGACACGCAGGACTGTCTCTTTGAGCCACAGAGCTGATGGCCAGAGCTGCTCCAAGTTCGGACACACGACGTCCGCCACCGACGGCACGACGCGACGGTAACAACTGTCTTTACAGTACACATGGCGACGCAGAAGAATCCACTTGCTGGGCTGTCCCACGCAAGGCCCTTCCCAGCCAGCGCAGGGGCGACAAGCCCAAAAGTGCCAAACCCTGGGCTGGCACAACTGGCATCGCTGCGGCCGTGCTGCGCCGCAGGGCTGCTGGGCGGTGCAGCCGAGCGCGGCGGGCAGGACAGCACCACCCGCAGCCCTGCGGCACCACGGCCACACCGCGCAGTCCAGCGGACGGCACGGCCAGCACAGCGCCAGCGCGGTGATGCAGCCACGGGGCGCTGCGGCTGGATGGGGCCACCCTGCCGGGACCACCGCACGGTGCTGCCTGCCTGCCGGAGCTGGTTCAGCGAACCAGACCCAACCGTACACAACACGGTGCCACCGCGCTAAAGCGGGTGTCTGACCACGAACTGTGCCGCCCCAACTTCAGACCCACAGGTGGAATGGCCAAAGGTTGACAGCTATATTGTAAGGGCTGCTGCTACTGCGTGGTTTCATTTTCTCTTCCTACCTGTGTGTCAAAAGAAACGTTATTTCCGCGTTTCAGTACAGTGCTGTTGCGTTTCTTCTCCTGATTATAAGCGAAAATACAAGTATTTTACAGGGCAAGACAGACCCCTATTAGACATGATAATGGAAATGCTCCCACTCATGTCCTTGATGTGTGTATAAACGATACCTTAAAGAATAAGATCAGTAATAGCAGGGTACGGGGCAAAGTGGCAAGGCTGTTTTCTTCCAACGGAAGAGCGCCCTTGTGACAGGTTGTCGCCTAAACAAAAATCTATGATCTTAAAAATGCTACTGAAAGAAGAATCCTCAGCATGAATCCCAGCACTAGCATACAGCAAAAGGCACCACGATAGGTTTTTTTTTCTATTTTTAAGTAGTCAAAAATTGGCCCACTTTTTTTTAAACTTTATTGTTCATTTTCTTTTTTTTTTCTTTTTTTTTTTTTTTACTTTTTTATTTTCTTGGAAGCTGTAAATCAAGACATTACATATAAATAGAGATTCCCTATAAAAAAGTCATTGCCGTTAGCTATTATAAGACAACTTCGCTAAAATGAAAATAAACCATTTTATTTGTTATATTTTTTTTCCCTCTTTTATATAAAATAAAAATATTTATTTTCGGGTTTTTTTGTCTCCCTTTTTCCGCCTCCTCCATGCGGGTTCCGTCTGCGAGGCCGGGAGGCACCTAGAGAGGATCCGGGTCTGGTTTGGGCGTCGTGTGCGCTAGGCTGCTGCGCCCGCTCTCCCCGTGGGCGCTGTGTCTGCTGCAGGAATGGTGAGTCCGGCTGTCACCCGGCCGGTGCAGCACGGGCGACTCTGTGTGCGCCGCCTCATTGTTCTGAGTGCTTAGGAAGGGCGTGCTCTCAGCCACCAGCTCCTCGTCAGACTCGCTGTAAGAGGCGCTGCTCAAGGAGAAGGAGTCCCGGACGGCTCTGGCTCTGTGAGGGACGTGCCCATTCAGTTTGGATTTTTTCCACCGCCTGTTGCTGCTGGATGTTTTCTTTGGCTGCTCTAGCGCTGTGACGTATTCCTGCGTCGTCTCGTACTCGTCATCCTCCGTGATGCGGAAGGGGCTGGAGGGCAGGCTCCCCATGCTGTCGTTTAGGTAGGTCTTCCTTTGGTAGTAGCTGTCGTACCTCTGTGTGTCCTGGAAGGGGAGCTGGTACCGCCGCAGGAGCGGCTGCTGTTCCTCCACGCGGAAGCTGATGGGGGCTGCCGGCGGCAGGGAGACGGCGTGCGCCGAGTTGGGGGACGTAATCTCGAAGGTGGGCACCTGTGCAGCCATCGAGTAGTGGAAGTCGACAGGCGACAGGCGTGCTGGTGTGGTCAGGGCTGACACGTACCTGAAACAAGCAACACCACCATTTGGACACCGAACAAGCCCCAAAACCTCCAGCTGCCCCCGCGTTCCGCCCAACACCTGGCGTAGGGACCCATGAGGCCTCCAGTACGCCTGGTCCTGGAGCTCAGCACCTCCTGGGGAACCAGGCGGATGGACCTTGCACCACACTGCCGAGGCAGGATGAGCCGCTGGCTTCAGCAGGCACTTGGGCACCATGTACCCCAGGACTGGCGCTCCTGGGAGACTTGGTGTGCAGCTCCCACCCTGCCTCCTTGCAAACCTTGCAGCATCTCCCAGCAGGCTGTGTCAGGACGTCCCTGCCTCACACCTGCCCGTCAGCTGCTTTCTGTCCCTCTGGAGCTGCCAGGCTTGTCTCCGAGGAAGGTGCCCCAAATGCCCTCCCCCTGCTCAGGCCACAGACGGGGAAAACCTGGGCATTGCTTCCTCTGACTCCGCAAAAGTCTCGTCTCAGAAAGGCATCTACCTGCTTCCATCTACTCTAGTGACAACATCAGTGTGGCAACTCAGGTCTGGTCTAGTCCCTTTCCAAACAGTCCCTCCTTCAGCATCACCTCTTTCTAAGCAGCAAATTTTATTTCCTCTCGATAGCGCCAATTGGTATCTCGGCTCCTTTCAGGCTGCCCAAGCTCCCTAGTTTCTCCGGTGCCTTTTTACCCGTGTGTCTTACGAAGTGTGAGACATCCGTATGAGCACGGTCAGCCTGCCTGAACAGAGTGGGGACAGGAATGAGAGAGGAGATGTTGCCTTCCTCCTCTGCCCCAGGGACAAGTCCTAACACCTTGAAGGGTAACTGCCACAAAGTGGCTAACCAGGGTTGCCCATGGCCACCCACAGAGAGTGGAGCAAGGGTGAAGATACGCTGCTGCACCCTGAGGAACCAGACCCGGGAAGAGGATGACAGTTGGTGCTTCTTGCCACCTGATGGTGATGCTTGAGTTGCCACCCCATCAGGGTATACACATCATCCACTATCTCAGCCTTTTTGTTTTTCGCCAGTTATTGAGTACAGCCAAGTATTTTTCTGCTCCTCTCATCCCTGTGCTCCTAAACCACATCGCCAGCAGGTGAGCAGGGTGCAGTTCTTGCTGCTACCCCTACCAGCGTGGCCTCCTGGGGCAGTGGCCCTGGGGCAGGACCAGAGCTGAAGTTTCTCCAGTCTCACTACAGGAATACCGAGCAGACACAGACATTTTTGTCTCCGGCACAGAGGGCACAGTTTGCCTTTGCTGTGCCTGGGAAGCACCAAGGCATGGGGTCTGACCTCTCGCTGTGCGGTGAGTCCCGCAGAGAATCCACCGAGTCACGGTACTGCGTCATGTGCCTCCGCGAGTCCTCGATGCAGAAGGCGGCCCCGCGGCGAGCCCGTGCCTCCATGCACGCAGGGCTGTTGCATTTACTGGTTCCCACTGAGGACAGCATTATCCCAGACTGGGAATCTGAAGTCAGGCTTTCCGTCCGCTCCAAGCTCCAGGTGTGGCTTTCATGTCTGTGGACCAAACCCCACATGGACAGTGAGCAAAGAAACCCCACCAAGGTCCTCTCCAAAAAGCCGCATGCAGGCACAGCTCACACTCAGCTTTGCACTGGTGTCCCCTTCCTCCCTCTCGCTAGGATATATCCGGGCAGGGATGTCCAGCTTCCCAACCGTGCCTTTGATTTGCCTTTCTTTGCTTCTTCTTGGAGGTATGATTAGAGGGTAAAGAAAAGCAAACCAGGTATTTAGCACACCACCTCCTGATGGCCAGGGATAGGATGGGACAGCTTCTGGAGGGAGCCCAGGGCAATTCTACTTTGTTCTTGTGAAGCATTTTGGGTGTGGAGCAACACACTGGCCATGCCAAGACAAGACCACAAAGCATCTTCAAAAGAGCCATCTGCATTGTTAAGTGACAGCCCCTTCAGAGATGCTACCAGAAAGGAGACGGAAAAAAAACCCACTCAAAATCACTTTGTCATCAACAGAGAAAAGCATGCCAAAGGTAGACCTAGACGTCCAATTTCCACTGGTTTACAAAATATTTTGGCGGCAAAATGTGTCCAAGGAGCTATGATATGTCAGCTGGACCTTGCTCAGCACTTGGAGCTCCCCCTGCACAAGGTCTGGTGCGAAGAAGACATCCCGCAAGGAGCCTCCAGGGATGCATGGGGCTGGGCACACACTGGTGGCCCACCCGTGCCCTGGCCACTGGGCTGACCCCTCTCCATAGCAGAAATACGTGATCCACTAGAGCAACAGCCCCGAACTGAGCTGCGCCAGACAGGGCTGTGCAGGCCGAGGATTTTGGGTGGGTGTTTGCAGAAGAGAGCAGGCCTCATTAAGACTTCGCAAGAACTTGTTAATTATTGATGGCTCCAGGCACATACTGGGCTGCAACCACCACACTCATTTATAACTTCAAACGGTGTCCTCATTAGAGGCACCGATCAAGTAAAATGGAGCCTGATTATGCCAGTAGTTTGCCTCTGGCATGACTTCAAGAAACACCTGCTTGCTGCACTTGACTAGGGAAGATTAGGTGGCAGGTAGCCAGGGCCAGAGGCTATGCAAGGCAGGTTCCTCCCCACAGCTGCCATGTGCTAATGCTGCCCTCCAGACACACTTTTGCAACTTTAGGAGGTGCCCAGAGGTGGCCCTGGAGTCCCAGGACTTTGAAGTGAGCATGGAAGGCCAGCAAGGTGCATCTCTGCAGGCACAGGAGCCTCTGTGTGCCTGGTTCAAGCTTGCACACATTTAGCCAGGGTTGGGCTGCAAGCGTACGAGTTCAAAAAGACCTGGAGAACACTCCATCTAGCTCAGCAGGGGCAGGATTTCCCTGGACAAAGGCAGTCATTTCCAGCCCAGCAGGTCATTCTCTGCTTGTTGAAGGTCTAGACAGAGGAGTCCAGGGAGGAATTCACTTGAACACCTACGTTCAATATCTGAAGTTGAGCTGATGCATTGCACACTGAGAGCACGGGCTCATCCCTGATGAATGTCTGACCCCTGAAGAAACCTGCCAGGAGCCATCTTTAAGCTTTAGCTGAAAGGATTCACTGCTTCCTGAACAAATGGAGACACAGACATCAGGCTAATGAAGTAAATAAGCCAGGACATCTTTCACTTTATAACATCCATGCAATGTGATCTATACATCATTGACAGGCTGTAGATACAGCCCCGCTACACCTCACAGTCACTTTTCAAAGGCAAGTGCTTGCCTAGGGAAACACGGTCACTTACCGAAAGAAACACAAAAGCTGTGTAAGATGAAGAACCTGAACATCCAAACTGAGAACAGCACAGGACTTTGTCTAGAACATTTGAAGGACTGCTCTGGCCATCATAAAAATAGGGAAACTCCATCTGCAATTAAGATGCTTTCAAAAATGCTGGGAACTTCAGGTTCTGAGTCATGATGCTCTTCCCCCCTCGATGGTTATTTTGAAATGTAAAAAAAAATCATGCCTCAGGCTGTGTATCAAGAATTATCGGTACTTTCTGGATAGCACCAAATTTCCTGAGAGCTTCAGAAAGACTTCCAGTGAAAGCGGTGCCACCGCCTCAGAGGCTGAGCAAAGCTTGTGTCTGTGCGAAGCTTGAAACCACAACCTAATTTCATCTGAGTTTACAGCTATGTCAGTGCTGCACATTCCTGCTGGCACCTCACTGCAAGTCAAGACATTCCCACACCTCTCCACACCTCCAGTGTCCACAGGGCCTGTATGCCAGTGCAGTGCCAAACATCAAGTGAAAACGGGAAGAGGTGAAAGGAAAACCTTTCACTGGCTCTGAATCTCACAGCATCCTAAGGCAAACAGCAGGAGAAAGTTCAGGGGAAGACGGGATACATCACCTCTGGCTGGACGTTGGAGTGGCTGTGGAGCAGTGATGAGATGGGGAGCAGGAGTGACTTCCCGAAAAGGTTGTCTCTGTTTCCCTTCGGATCACATGTTCAGTGGCAGAAACATTCTTAGAAATATACTGTAAAACACAAAGAGTCACACAGATCAGCCACCAGCTTGCCAGCACTGCCACAGCCAAATTCAGCTGGCTTGATTACTACTGGTGAAATCACGTAAGGACTGAGTGTACCAGGCAGCTCGACACCCCATGGAAGGAGACAAGGAGGCTGGAGGCTCTTCTCTGCCTCTGCACTTGGAACATTGGAAAAGGGCTATGGCACGGAGGCTGTAGAAGGGCTGTGAAGAGACAAAGGGTTCCCCAGAGGACAGTGGTACCATGTGTAGCTGCTGCCTAGAAAAACAGCTCTACTCACAGGGGTTTATACACCCAACAGAGTGCCAGCAAAGAAGACAACCACTTGAGATCTGCTAGAGACACAGGACCTATGGAAACCCCAGCTGTAATCCAAATACTTATGCCATCTAGTGAGAAGCCCTGCTTTCCACAGGGACACTAAGCTCTCTGGGAAAGTCAGGACCTTGGGGCCAGAGGGCTGTGGTTCTCAACAATTCACTTTCCCTCTTCCTTTGTGGCTGGGTTTCAACCTAGCTAAATTTTAACATCCAAAGGGTGACCCAGCAGAGCTTGTAACTGGTTCATTGTACTCACTTCCATCAGCACTATTTCCTGTTCGAGTCTGTCTCCCTCCACTCTTCTTAGAATCATAGAATGATTTGGGTTGGAAGGGACCTTGAAGACCATCCAGTTCCAGCCCTCCTGCCATGGGCAGGGACACTTTCCACTAGACCAGGCTACTCACAGCCCCATCCAGCCTGGCCTTGAACAGCTCCAGGGATGGGGCATCCACAGCTTCTTTGGGCAGCCTGTCCCAGCGCCTCACTGGGAAGAATTTCTGCTTTATATCTAATCTAAATCTACCCTCTTTCAGTTTAAAGCCATTAACCCTTGTCCTATCGCAACAGGCATTACTAAAAAGGTCTCTCTCTAGCTTTCTTTTAGACCTCTTTTAGGTCCTGGAAAGCTACCATAAGTTATCCCCAGACCCTTCTCTTCTCCAGGGTGAACCTCAACTTTCTCAGGCTCTCCCCATAGAAGAGGTGCTCCAGCCGTCTGGTTGTTTTTGTGGCCCTCCTTGGGACTTGTTCCAATGGGTCCATGTCCTTCTTATGTTAGAGGCCCCAGAGCTGGATGCAGTACTCCAGGTGGGGTCTCGAGAGAGCAAAGCAGAGGGGGAGAATCCCCTTCCTCGACCTGCTGGTCACACTTCTCTTGATGCAGCCCAGGATACAGTTGGCTTTCTGGGCTGCAGGTGTACATTGCTGGGTCATGTTGAGATTCTCATCAACCAACAGCCCCAGGTCCTCCTCCTCAGGAATGATCTCGATCCCTTCATTCCCCAGCCTGCACTTGTGCTTGGGATTGCCCTGACCCATGTGCAGGGCCTTGCACTTGGCCTTGTTGAACTTCATGAGGCTCACATGGGCCCACCTCTCAAGCCTCTCATCCCTTTCAATGCCTCAGTCCAGCAAGGCACTTCAGCACATTGATGGTCCTACTGAGTTCACGGAGTTTGATGGGAATCTCATGTGACTGAAGTCACAGATCCACCCTTCTGGATCTGGTCCTACATTCTTAGATGGTTCTCACTTACGTGACAGTGACATTCCACCAGGACATCTCACCTTGCCCAGGATGGAACTCTTGGTACAGTCAGGCGTGCTAACCCAGGGCTGACCGGATCACCATGACATGCTTCAGCGTGACATGGTCACCATGGCAGATCTAGCCCCTGCCACGCTGATCGCATTTGTCATGCTGCAAAGTGGGGCCTGATGGGATAGCTTAATAAACAGGAAACACCGGGAACATCTCTCTTAGAGGAAAACAGGATCACACTTGATTCATCAAAACAAGCCTGTCTCAGGTGCCCTAATCTCATCCTGTGCTTCCAAGTAAAATCACGTTTCCCTTCAGATGTCTGTTTTAGAAAGGTTTCTATGCATACTCTCATCTCTTTACTCGGGTTTGTTAGTGTTTTGTTTCTCCCCACATGCACACAGGTACGTATGCACACGCATCCATGCCAAACCCCTGGCGGAAAACAGGCGCTCAGTAACATGCAGGGAGATGGAAAAAAAAGGTCTTACATCAGCCATTTGAATTTCCTCAGGATCCAAACGTGGATGGCTTGGCCCATTCGCAAGGCTCCTGTTCTGATGGGCAGGGCACATGTTCTGCCGCAGATGATTATGCATTTGTTTTCTCTGTTTCCTTTAAAAGAGAAGGGAAAAACATTATTAGGAAGACTTATCTCATGGTGCTTTCTGCCCTCAGAGACACTTGGGGGAAGCAGATGAGGGAGAAGACAAGTCTTGGACACACTTGGTGTTTCAACGGTGTTTGTGGAAAGCTGCAAAGAGGAAGAAACAAGGCATTCTACATTTGTGACCTTCTGCTGTTTTTTGCAAAAAAGGAGAATATTTCTCATTACGGGAAATTTGGAGAGCTGGGTCCAGGGTCCCCTTTTGCAAGACAAGGCCCAGCACAATGCAATGGAGCAAGGGGCATCATGGGGCTGGGAGCAGAGGAGAAAAGCGAGGAGAACTGAAGGAGAAAGCAGGTCCTGGCTTGGCTTTGGTGGCAAGGCACTTGACCTATCCTGCATCGAGCACAAAGCAGCAAAGCCCACCTGTGCTCCTGGCAGGGCATCTACTCCACAAGACCCCTCTTGTCTCAGGGGCACCCTGAACTCAGGCAAGGTGCAGGCTAACTAGGGAAAAAGGTGCTGTCCGGGCCGGGAAGGATGGTCATAAAGAGGTCCCCAAGCCTCCTGTTCCATGAAGATTGCTTTGGAAAACCGAAATGTAAATAGCTGAGACCACAGCTCCTACACAACAGCCCAGTGTGCTTCTGCTGCCAGAAGATGAGCAACCGGCTTGGGGGTCAGCTCTTCCTGATCACACAGCATCACCAGGCTGGGCAAAATGATGCTGATTCGGGTGATAAGCAAATGGCCCCAGGAAAACATCCTGCTCAGGCACAGCCCAGTAGATGCCTCCACTGGCCTCCTTCATGAGACCTTCCTGGGAATACCATATCACAGCATGTCCTTAAAATAGCATTTGGGTGAAGCACATGAAAGCGTTAAGCATGAATGCTGCCGCTCGGTAACCTCTGGCCAGCTATTGTCTGTTGGCCACCCATACTCACTTGGTTTTACAGTAAGCTACCACACAGACGATGCCCACCACAAGCAAGGCAACACAGATTCCCGTGATGGTTAAAACTCTCTTCTGGTAGAGCTCCTCTGCTTCTGCAAATGGAGAGAAAGAAACCAGTTACAAACGGGGTCCAGCACCAGGGCTGTGTCTGGCTGCAGAGGAACCAGCACTACATGAGGGTAAGATGGACAACAGGGCTCAGTCAGACCTCCTACCAACCCACTGCCCGCCTCTGCTAGCTGCCCCGAACCTCAGGCCAGCTGGCCAACCTTACCACTCAAGAGACCTTCACTCCTTCTGTCCCTCTGCACCTTCACCCTCTCTCACTCAGTAGCTCATCCCTTCTGCACTCAAACATGTTTCTTCCTTTCTCTTTCTCTGCAGCGGAACTTGGTGACTAAGCTCAAAAAATCCCCACTACTCTCCTCTCCCCACTTCTCAGTAACTTCGTAGCTTAATAAAGAAGTCCCCAAGCATCCCCCACTCACCACGTACACGCATGCCCTGTGATGCCCTCATCACAGGCTCTCTGCTCTGATGGACTCAGAATGCCTTTCCTTGCAGCGGCTGCATGCCCTGGAGCTCAGCGGAGTGCTAGAAACCACTGAGCAACAGGCCCCAAAGCATGTAGGTGCTGAAAGGGACATCCTAGAACAGTCAAAAAGCAGAATGAGGATGGAAAAGTGATAGTGTGTAAGACAAAGAGAAGGGAGCAGAGTAATTAAAATACAGTAACCAATTATAGGTATGGATTTTTAGTGGAACCCTAGGAAGCAATTAATTCAATTGCACCGGGTAACTCAGAAGCACACACAAAATTCAAGCAGCGTGCTGCTGCTTCTCTCAAATATCATCACTTGTCACGGCCCACCTTTCAAACCAGAAGAGTCAGTCACTTGCATCAAAACCCAGACCATGCTGGCAATGAGGTAATTCATCCAAATTAATCAAAGCTCCAAGGAAATGCTAGGATGCCACCTGCAGTGTAACTGAACTACATGTAGGCAGCAATCGCACAGCAAGGACACCTCTTCCTCTGCGGCTACACCAGAGCAGATGCTCTTCTTGGTGATATCCAGCAATCTCAGAGCAGCAGAGACGATTTGGTTCTCCAGCTGAATGACTGAGAGGAGGATTCAGTGCGCAGCTGCCATGAGCGTTTTAGTTCGGCATCTATGAATGATGTCCTTGTGCCCTCACACTGTGTCTTTGTTAAAGTCACTGGTGTTTGTGCTGCCTTTAATATTCATTGACTTATTTTTTTCATACATGTTAGCCAATAAAACTCATGCCATGGTTGCTGTGCTCAGCATGGACCACCATGCCACACTAAACACCTTGGACTGGCTATATGATACTCCATGTGCTACCAAACAATGAAATACAAAACCAGAAAGGAAACAGGTCTGGTCCCAAAAACCTCTGGTCCCAGAAAATTTAGCAAAAAAAACCCAACAAAACCCAAGGTGGAAGCATTTAAACATTCAATATTTAGACTGATTTCAGCTTGCCAGTTTAGGAAGGAAAATGTATTTTTGGAAGAAAAAAAAAGTGCTAGGAAAAATGTTTATCTCTTGCTAACTCTTAAAATGGGAACAAAGAAAGATTTAGTAAAGCAGGGGCTGAGAATGACAGCCCAGACATGAAGATGCAAAAGATGATCTGCAGGGCTCGCTTTACACTTAATGCTGCAAAGGTACTCTTTAAAGAACTACATTTCCATCTGTTTTGATAGTGCACTGGCCCTTGGCTGGACAAGGCACTCAGGTGCAATGTCCCACTGCTCCCCAGAGAGGCGGCAGCTCAGGCTCCCCCAGACTCCAGCTCCACAGCGCTGTGGGCCAGGAGATGCACGTCATGGGTCTCCTTGGGCTGAAAGCTACTGCAGCACCTGCTCAGAGCCATAATGTCCTGGGAGCTACTCACAGAGTGGGGGCTGGGCACTGGCTGACCTCATACTCCTTGTGTTTTACTACGAGGAACCATGTGGAGCTGGCGTGGGGAAAGAACTCACTCTGGGGTGAAATACCTCCTTCAACAATGCGTTTCCCTTGCACAGATGCCCTATTCCAGGCATCAGCAACCATGGCAGACAAGCTTTCTTGCTTTTGCACACCTTTGGGACGTGGATTCCAGCTGTGCAGGTCTTTCTTTCAGACAGGAAACCCAGCTAGGATCATGTCCTGGTTACGGATGGCACCAGGTGAGAATTTTGCTACTACCCAGCAAAAGCTACTTTTATATTACCAAAAAATTAAAAAAAGCTGGGTATGAAGTCAGTTTTCACCATGGACCCATCCTCCATCAAGCCAATTTTTCCAAGATTCTTCACCAACTATGTTTTTTGCTACAAAGACTTTTTTCTTTTGCAAGCATAAATCATTCCCTTTGAATCACGGAGGAGAGAGAAATAGCAAACTATGGCTTCTTTTGTTCCTGTCACCTACATGATGACAGTTTTCAGCCAAGGCTCACACCACAGCCTCTGCTCTGGCGATTGTGTCAGCGTGGGACCCCAACTCTGGCACATCTGACTCCTGAACTTTCACCTGAATTGCATGGGGAATGTTTGAGTTCATGACAAATGCAGATGTATCCTCGCTGCCCTGAGCTGACAGCTCTGCTGCGTGAAGCAGTGAAGTGTGAGTCTGTGCATCAGTGCTGCTAAACTAAACATTAAATGACCTGCTGACAGTCATGTAGCCTGGCTCCTAACATCTCATTAAAGTTGATGCCCAGTCACACAGTGTCTTCATGTTGCACAAAACCATCTCAACAGTGACAGAAAGAAAACAGGAGAACGCACACTATAATTTTGGATGTGAGAAGGTAAGATCCTGGAGCAAGACTTGTCCATCTGTGCCCGTATGCCCTACAAACACCATGTCTTCAGCAGCAGCACTGTCACTCTACAGCAGCAAACACTACGAACAAACCGTGCGGTGCCACATAATGCCGACAGAATCACAGTCCAGCCATGGGTGTCACAGCAACGCGTGAAATGACAGAGAAGAGACGACGGCAGACCGGGAATGGGATGTGTGCGGTTCTGTGATGAGACGTTGACAATGGACGAGGAGAACGACAAGAGGTCAACAAAAAAGGGATGTCAAAAATCCTCAATTTTCAAGTTTGTGTAAGTGTATTAGTATTAGCAGCACCACTTTCTCTGAAACACCTGACCACAAAACTCACACATTTTCTGCAGCAGGGAAGAATCGCTGGGGGTTACACACCAATCCACTGGGTCAGCACGCAAAACCTGGAGGAGACAAGTTTCTCCAGCTTCATCTAGTGCATGTCCCTCCACCACACGCAGCCCAGAGGACAATGTGGGATCCAGAAGTGAAAGTTTGGTGTCCCCATACCTCTAGCAAATGGAACTGAAACACCTTCATGTGAAGATCTGCTCTGGCTGACATTGCCGGGTCAGTTTTCTTAAATGGTAAAGATAAATTTCTCTGCTCTCATCTGGCCAAGTCCTCCCTGTGCCTGGCCTGGACACTCAAGGGAAACCTAGCATCAAGGGTTTCTTTTCCCAGGTGCTTCCTCAAGAGATACTTGATACATTTCTAAAAACAGACTGAGAAGAAAAATAATATGACTATGAGCAATAGGGCCAGAACAGAAAATTGCCCAAAGTGGCTGTTTCGAGAGCATTTAGCACACTGCAGTGTTTTTCCAAACTCCAACTTGCCACTGTGATGCTCAGCTTTGCCCCCTCCACTCTCATGGGAGACGACCGACTTCCCTGGGCTCACTTCTTTCTAGACTAACTCCAGAACAATTTCCTCCTGGTCAAGAACAGGAATACGCAGATAACCTTTGGGAGGATGGCAAAGCTCGTCCTGACCCTTCATAGGATCTGGTGGAGGTTGGTGGGCCTATGATGGCAATTTCTACAGAAGTCCCAATCTTCCTGAAACTTGCCTTCCCGTTCCTGGAATGCCTGCCCATTCCCAACCTTTTGGATGGACACAAACTCCAGCTTTTCCGTTAAATACACAAAAGCATGTTGAATGAGGAGACACGGCAATTGTAACATCCCAGTCACGCCACACACACCAGGCTGCTGCTTGGAACAAAGAAAAAAGTGCTGCTAAAAATACACATCATAGGTTTACATTTAGATTTAGCATTTTTTGTTGGTTGGTTTCGGGTTTTTTTTTTTTAGCGTTTTTGTTTGGTTGTTTTGTTTTGGTTTTGTTTTTAATCCAAACATCTGTCTTGGTGCCAGGGAAGAGAACAGAACAGCTGATTTTTTAATCATCCCATTAAAGCCATAAATATAATGTGGGCAGCTCTTAATGGCTTCTGATTAATAAATGAATGGTTGTTCCATACCCTTTAATTCAAATCCAAGATGCTCTGCCAATGCAGAAAGAAGGAAGAGAAAGAGAAAAAGAAAAACAGGTCTGTCAGAGATCTCTAAAACACAAACACACGCACTGTGCATTACAGCAGGTCAGCTTTTCTGTAGGCTCAGCAGCAGTTACACAGAACACAGTGTACGCTCCAGAGCATCCCAAATTCCCAACAGAGCTTTTACTTTACGTAAAGAAAGACCCAAACAAATTGCAGTGGGAGTTAATTATGAATTCTTTTAGTTAATTATGAATTCTTTTGAGATGAGCCATGTTTGTTAGTACCTGATGTGGAATTCACAGTTTAGGCAGTTAAAAAAAAATAAAAGGAAAGAAAATAAATAATAATAATAATAATTAAAAAAAAAGGTACTGTTCTGAAACAACTCCTGACAGGTTCAAACACATAGTGACTATGTGAACTGGGCAAAACCCTTCATTCACTTTCTACAGGCAAAACGTGCCCTGCCTGGTTCGCACGCCCCTCTGCCTGGGACGGAGCGCTGGGCGGACAGACGTGCGGACAGACGTGCGGGCAGACGTGCGGACAGACGTGCGGACATGCGCGTGGGCCCTGGGGCCGCCAGCACGATTCTGCTGCCCGCAACCTCACGTCTGGTCTGGGATGCACAACGTCCTGCAGCAGCATCGCCCGTAAATCACCCGACGGGCGTGAGCCGTGCGAGCGCGGCCCTTGCGCTGCAGATCCGCAGCTGAACCGGCAGTGCTGCCAGGGGTTACTTGCCTGGGCAAGGCAATGAATCCTTCGCAGAGCTACATGCGCAAATCGCACCCCAAGTTTCCCTCAAGTTTGTAATCTTCTGGATTTCACTTCTGATGTGGTTCTGCATTGTTTTTAAAAACAGCAAGCATGCTGAAAAAAAGCACGAATTGGAGCATCTGCTTTCAGAGCCATATTCATTACCAAGCTGGACTGCAGTTCATCTTGCAGAGAAAGCGCTAAGTAAAGTAGAGTTTACCTAATGAATCAGCAACACAGTTATCCAAAACAGGCATCATTAATTTTAGTAATTTTCCTGGTATAGTCCTCACTTAGAAACAATTTTTCTTACATAAACATTAAAGTTCTCCAAAGTTATCACTGTACACAAAAGTGAGCTCTACTGTTCCCAGTCACCATACACACAAGTTTATTTGCAGCTTAGAGATCTATTTGCTCTGTTTTCAATAGAAATTGCATTCTGCTGTACAGAAATATGGTTTTTTTCTTGCAACACTGCTAAAAATTTGGGCAGAGGGAAATTAGCACTAATCATTATGGAACACGTAAACACGTTTCAACTAAAGCAGGTTCTTCTCTTCCAAACAATGCTGATGTTTGTGTTTCGGGGGTTTTTTTGTGTTTTATTTTATTTGGGGGGGCGGGAATAGCTGTGTTGGAGTGGATTTGTTTGTTAATTTTGTATAACTTAAAGGCCAGGAAAAGTGGCTGCTCTCTGCTTCACATCTCACATTTGTGCGAAAGGAATGGCAAATTCTACCATGCATTTCACAGTCATTTTGTACGAGTTACAGTGACAGGGACACAATGTGGTGGGCAGCAGAAAACTGGACAGAATACATTCATCCTAAACTTCTTGGCTATCACATCTAGCCGTGACCTTTTCCTAAGGCATGCTCTCATTACACATGCTGTTTCACCTGACACTGGGACAAATGTGTGCAGAGATACATTAAATTTCACCCGTGTCTATGCTATTGATCCATCTGATAGCTGCGTGCTGTCTGCACTGCCACATTTCCTCCCTGTTCTCGGGTTTGCTGTAACACCTACAGCTACAAATGGATGCAATTTACAGCGTGTTTCAGTAAATTCAGAAATGTCTGTGCAAACGGATGTGGCGGACAAGACCTGAGGAGCTTCAGCCTTTCCACTGTCCCCTCATGCCAGAACTGCCGCTTCTTTGGTGTCCCCATCCCATGCTGGCTCACTGACTCTTAGCTACAGGTTCTATGAGCAGGAGAGAAACCACATTTGAGGCACTTAGTGGGATTTGCAAGGCTGTTCTCTAAGACTTCCAGTGGAAAACTCCCCCAGATGATAAGTCAACTTCCTTGAAAAAGCAAAGGAATTATTGGACCCACATTGGGAGCTACTGAAATTTCCATCATGGTCATTTTTTGCTTCTCTGTTATCTCCACCGGCGATAATAGCAAACCAGCTGTTTGATGGTATGCAGAGAAGCAGCCCTAGCATGCTAAGCCATTGAAAGCAAGGCGAGAAGTGTCAGCCAGTTGCAGCTACAGGCATTGCTGTCTCCCATAACTGAACACATCGAATATGGAGCCATTCTCCCTTCCCCTGCTCAGGAGTTCCTCCCAGCCTGGCAGGTATTGCCCTCTGTGCTGGGACAGTGAGAGAGGAGACACTTCAAGAGCAGGCAAGGATTTGGAGGGTTCACATCTCTAAAGAAGAGACTGTTCAAAAGTGCAAAATATATTACAAACCAGAGGCCAATGAGATGACCCCAGCTCCAGGAAAAACATTGCTTCAAAATGTAATCATTCTGCATTCAGCAGAAGGGCGTCATCTTCACAAACATGGCTTACCACACAGTGCCCACCTATTCTATATCAACAATATACCGCTTGGTAACAAATATGTTTGAGAAACAAAATTTTTCCTAGAGACAGCAATCTGTTTTAGTCTGGAACAAAAGATACCTCTGCATACCATGCTCAAAAGAAGTCTCCTTTGCTTTTTTTTTAAGAGGTTGATCAAGAAGAGTAATACATCTTTAAAAGCTTCGGGAGGAGATGATGCTCAGCATGATGTGTAGCACCCACACGGTGTCCTACAACCGTCCAGTCAACCTGCGTTTTACTCACCTTCCCAGTTAGATTGGGGATGCCTGGAAACCTTTTGGCAACAGTACCCTCTACAGCCATGAACCATATAGAGGGAAGCATGAGGTCCAGGTCAGTTCTGCAGCTCCTTCAGATGGTGATTCACTCCACACCGACAGAGGTGGCTGCAATGCTGCACTGCATCTCAGGCTCGTGGCAGAGGGAGCCTTTGCGATAGTTAAAATTAAATGGATGAATCCCCTCTGCAGAGACAAACTGATACACTCCAGGAGTGCTGACAGAGTGCAGCAGTTCTCTCCAGCTCCCACGGGACAAACTCTATTGGAAGCAATACATCCAGAGGATACCACGCAAATAAACTGCAGTGAGACAGCACTGAGTGGGCAGCTCTAGGCCGAGGAAATGGGCCTGTTATTTTTCTCACATCATCAGCCTTCTGTCTGAACTCCACACACGCTCCCTGGTCATGGCATTGAGCACCCCAAACTGCTGTGAGACTCCCCAGACCATTCGAAGTGGGGACATGTTTTTTGGAAAAAATCTGATTCCAAATGTGCCTGCAGAACCTTTCTGAAAATGCTGGACTTTAAAATAGAACACCTTCTTCCCAATGCGGCCATCAGTGTTAAGGAAACAGTATCTACTGGTCTCCTGAATGCATTACTTGCAGTATTTATGTTATTTCCTGTGCCTAAAAGCTAAGCTAGGCTCTTCTGTCTTGATCCCAAAGGAGACCGGACCAGTAGTTTGGAAATGTTCAAGTACCTAACTGCTATGTATGACAGAAGGCTGTCCAACAGAGAAAGGCAGCAAGAATGGGAGAACTGAGGAAGGGAAAAAGGGAAAAAAAATGGAAGAGATGACAAAAAATGTCTAATTTCCATATTCCTCGTCTCAGCTGCATGTGACTCGGGCTGGATCCCATCATGTAGATTGGTACCACTCAACTGTTCAAAGCTGGGCGTGCTGAGGAGTTAAGTGATGCACAGATCTTACACTCAGGTCCCCCAAAGGTTGACATTCATCTGAAGTGGACTGAAAGAAAAAGTTCAGTTTGATTTGGGTGCTACCAGCAGAGCGGGTACTCTGTGGACCCACTGTCACAAATATCGTGGTGGATCCTTTTCTCATCATAACACAGAAGACAAACTCCTATGCTTACTTTATCCGCAGCGAGTCTGTGACTACGTTTTTCTCTATAATGTATTTTGCCTGCTTTAAAAGATTAACATACAAAAGCATCTAATCTAAAATATCTTTATAGGAGTAACACCTGAGGACAAGATGGCTCACACTGAATTGTAGATTTATAGGATGATTAAGAAGGATAAGAGCACTAGCAAACAGCTGTGAAAACTGGGCCTCTGCTCATGTGGATTTCAGGTTGCCTAAGAACCTCATTAAGATGTTCAGTTATCGCATGGTCTCCCAGAGGCTGAATCACAGAGCACGCTCCAAGGCATGAAACAGAGTGGACACCTGAGGACCATCAAGACAGTCTATTGATAATAAATCGTACTAACAAGAGTGATACTTGCAGCGCCCTGGTCCAGGCTTCCCCCAGGGGGTACAAGGAGCAATGCAAGACAGTCCCACGATGCTGGGTGCAAAGCACACTGCTTGTGTTAAGGGCTGGGCAACGCACGGGATCTCCAAGCACAGAAAGTCTGTAAACTTCCCATAAACTGCACAGCCATTTAGCTTGTCCAGTACTGTATCAATACAAAAAAACTGGTGGGCCTAGAGGGTCCAGATATGTAACAACAGAGTATTAGCAAGCTGCGGTGGATCAGCGTGCAATTAACTTCAGGAGATCCCAAAGGGCAACCTGTACTGCAGCGAAGGGGAGAGGAATAACCCTGTTATGATAAACCACAAATGTCCTGTAATTACCCAGCCACAACACAGTGCAGTCATCACCCTGTAATTAAGTGGCCAGCAGTTATCATGTTATTGGAAGGAAGCTGCAGAATGCTTGTGGAATTTAAAATGCTGCTAAATATTGCTTTAGGATTCAGATGAGTAAGGAGGTGGAGGGTGAAACAGGAAAAAAAGAGAAGCATTCTTCTAATTATCGTTTTCATTTTGCAATCAACAGGTAGAAAACTACTGCTGAATAGACAAAATGAAGTGAACAGAGAAGCTGAAACTAAGGTCTGGACCTTTCCAGTAGTGCTTGAAGCGATAGATTTGTCCATGTGCTCATAGGGACACTTCAGCGTGAGGAGCAAGCATCCAAACCCCACCTGTCAGAAGGGTCACTTTTACATGTCCGGGTGAGCACCAACAGTCCTTCAGCTGCAGCCTGGTGATTACGGAGCGAATGGGACCATCCCTCAGGAAAATAAGCAGCCTCTGGCTTGATAAACCTGCACTGCTCTGGTTCCACACAAGGTTAGTGCTGGAGCCAGTTTGTGTGCCACTGGGGGAGCATATGATACTATTTCCAGCTCAGACAGCCTGATACAGGCACTGCAGGTAGAATCAGTTTCTGCTTTTCTGGCTGGAAGGGCTCCATGAAAGCGATTTCCTTGGAAAGAATGACTAATGGGAAGACCCGGACATTTGATCTACAGAAAATGTGATCTGATCTACAGAAAAGGATGATAGGGCAGGAATCTCTGCTGAGATCACTACACAGATCACACCCAGTGACGGTGTGACAGGTGCTCAGGAACAGATGATGGGTCTCATCTCAGAAGTACCTGTTCTTGTTATGTGTTATTGGAAGGGATCTATAATGCCTACATAAGGGAAATGTCCTGCCACACAGCTAATCAGTCAAGAGCTAGACCCATCACACTAAGCTTTTGATGGCTACAGTTAAAGAGCCCTGGGAGATACATCAAGGATATGTTTTTGTATCAGCACCCGCTGACAGCACAATTGTCATCTGCAAAGCTCTGGTTTCCATGCACAAGCTCTTCTCTCCCAGGTTTCCAGATGGCTATGCTGAGTACCATGCACCAAGAGTAGCTGTCTTTCTTCCCTTTGAAAAAGGATTTGATGCCTGAATAACAGAGTCTTAGGGGAGCCCAAAGTTGAAGAGAAAGTCTCCCAGTGAACAGCAGAAAACATTGCCCTGTGCTTCCGAAGCAGAACAGTAGGAAGACTGCAACTATGAATTACTATGAGCTTTGTAAAGAAACCATGAATGAGATACGGGGTGAAAACGGAGAATGTGCTAGATTACATTATATATGAATGTCAGCTCTGTTCTAGTATGTTCACAAGCAGGCAAGACTCCAGCTTTAATTAGGTCACCGAGTAGAAAATGAAAACGTTCCACTGACCAAGGTGATGAACGGTATGACAGTTGTCCTCCAGATCAGCGACAAATATTTTGAGAGACGAATAAATAGTGAAGATGAAATTTCAAATTCCACACACAAGAGACAAGCACAAACATAAAACTTCATCCCAAATTTCTAAATTGTGGAAAGAGTCCAACTGCACAGACTTAGGCAAGGTATAAATGTTCCCGCTTACGATGTTTCAGTTTCAGTATCTCGGCCTCATCAGGAGCAAAATAGCTGCCAACATGTTTTACAAAATCTGTACAACCATCCAGCCCAAAAACTGGCCATTTATTAGTAAAATTTCAGCAGGCTTTTACAAAGACCTGAAGAGCTTCTTGTAGAAGAGAGAAAACAGAGTTGGGTGTTGATCTGATGTAGTACAGGCAGCTGTAAGATTCAGGTGACAGTACAGTTTAAAAAATAAAATAATAATAATTAAAATAAGAGTTTTTAAAAAGGAAGGATGATTTTGGAGGTGCTTTTGTCTTCTGGAAAGAGCCGCAGGACATAGTTGTACCTATCAAACTGGACCCAGGAGACAGCTGTCAATTGGGTAAGTCTCCAGTACCTACTAGAAGCTCTCATATTAGAAAGATTCCCTCTTTTGTGATATTGCTGAACTTTTCACCCACATGTGTAAGCAGAGATGAAGAGCCGTCTGCAAAGGCAAATCGGTCCCTGGGTACTAATGCTATGGACTCATTCAGGCTGTGATGTTTGTTCTGCTCTCACTAGTGCGTGGACAGCCAGAGACACCTGCCATGTGTGACTCTGCAGGTACCTGTACCAGGGCTCTGGGAGACGTCTGACAGCTAGTCCTGTGACCCTCATCGCCCTTGGCACCTCTGGAGGGTGACACGTCTCATCCCGATGGCAGCACTGGAGTTGGATGAGGCAAATGCTCAGGCTTGGGTGCCGAACCCTCTGCAGCCTGGGGTATGAATTTGGACTCAAACATCTAACAAGAGATGTCTCAAAGCTCACTAGAAAAATAACGATGGTCTGGCTCCACTGTCTCTGCAAAGAGAGGGGCAGAGAGAACAGGGGTCAGAAGACGAGTTCGTGATGTGGACTCAAGCTGCCAGTATAGCTGGCTGGTCCTTGCCTGCACATCGCATTCCCAGCAGACAGGTCCACTGAGCATTCCTGCTTCAGGTCACTGTTGGAATTAGGATCTCCCAGCCCTCTTCTTTCATTGGATTTACATCACAACTGCAAGATCTCACTCCCCAAACTAGCAGATTATACGACTTTACCATCATACATACAACGCAGTACATATACTAATTCTATCTGCAAATATAATTGTATGGAGATCTTGATGTGAAAAACATTTTAGTAAGATGATTTAATGACTCATCACTCATGGAAATAATTATCTGTATTCTCATCTACCAGGGCTTTCCTCTGTTTTTTACAGTAATTGCAGACAATCACTGTTCTTTCTGTTCACTGCCATTAATTCTCCTTCAGTATAAATTAAAACTGTTTTAAATGTTTCTTTAACATCCCTCAGTTATATTGTACAGCCTTTATAAGACTTTCCTCTTAAAAGTTACGTAAAGCCTAGACAACATGACCTTCTAACCTCGATCCATCAGCCAGTTCCTTAAGCGTGGGTAGAGGAGCGTGCACAGAGACCAACTGAGATCAGTGAACGTCAGACTGGATCTGACCAGGCTTCAGTCAGCATCAGGTCACCTTTTTCTTCTCAGATACGTCCATCTGCTGACTGATGGGAGCACACTGTCTGCACACCCCTAACCACTGCTGTGCAAAACGAACACGCCGCCTTAGATCTCCTTGCAGTATGAGTCTTGCTAGGAAACAGACCATCAGGGTGGCTTAGACTAAGGCAGGCTTACCATAAAGGCTGGCGTAGAGCTGACACAGGTACCACAGCTCTGCTCACAAGTGGTACCTTTCCAGGCTAGAGCAATGGTGTCTGCACGGTGCATCCATTTTCTCAGGTAAGCAGCTGTTTTGGCATGCTTTGCTTTTTTCCTCCAGTATCTCGCATACATTTCCCATTCCATTTGTGTTCAATGCAAGCAACACAAAATGTAAACTTCTTGTAAGCAGATAGGAATCAACCACTGAGATACTTGCTTGACTTCCACTGCTGCAAATTCCTAGCAAAAGCAAACGCTATTCATCCAAACAAGGGCTGAGCCGGGACAGAGCAGGAGGTCTCCAAGCTTGCCCAATACTGCAATTCTTAACGAGTTCCTCTGTACCAGTCTGTTAGGAAATACCAGCAGTGTGAGCATGACACAGAAAACATTTTAACATTCT
The DNA here is from genome assembly GCF_037038585.1 of Patagioenas fasciata. Taxonomy (NCBI): domain Eukaryota; kingdom Metazoa; phylum Chordata; class Aves; order Columbiformes; family Columbidae; genus Patagioenas; species Patagioenas fasciata. The sequence goes on along the minus strand of NC_092533.1, from coordinate 16,884,974 downwards.
CTCTTTGTTTTCCAGCAGTAGGGCCTACGTCTGACAGTGGGCACTTGGTCACACGACTGTAACAGCAACATGAAGAAACATCACATGCGAGAAAAACCTGCCTAAATACATCTTTGGCTACCTGTCAAATAGACAAAGAGAGCCTGAACTCCTAGAGAAGACGAGTTTTACCTGATAGAAACCTGACTAAGGGTTTAAACCGGTGAGATGGGAAGCTGCTCCCAGAAGGAAGATGGGCAGCATCTGGCGTGACGCTCGGGTGCTGCACCATCTCTGGCCCACATTCAGTGAAGCATCTGCCACATCATTTCAGAACAGCATCTTAAACTCAGCAAGAGAGAAATCGACCCTGGGATATATCTACTAACAGTCATATCGTCATATTTAATATTTATGTTAAAGAACCAGGAGGGTCTGATCTAGGCCCGAAAACCTAAAATACTCCAAACGCATTTAAACCAACACCAGTGTAGGTGTCCTTATTTACTATTTAAGTAGCTGTCAAGTGCTAGCAATGTTCTCAAAACATGAATCAGGACAGAGCTATTTTATTTCCAGTGGAAATGCCAGAATCTCATTTAATCTGTTTCAGCTTTTGACCTGCCAGAACCCATATGGGATGAATCACTATGTGAATTATAGAGCAACAGCAACTTCTACTGTGCCCCAATTGTTGATTAAAGTAGAGAGTAAGCAGTCCAGACTCAAGTGACATGCTTTTCCTATTCAGAAGAACAGCAAGCTCAGTGCATACCCCTCTGCAGCACTGCTGCTACATGTATTACCCAACTGTGACCTGAAAGTGAAAACAGCTATAAACACACATGAATCATCTTCTTAGATGTTTTTTATCCAAGTACAGACAGGTAACCTGGATTGTTAAGCTGTTTTTACTTTACTATCCTGTGGTTAAAGCAGAACCAAGGTAAGGAAATGTACATGTGTTGGTTTGAAAGTTGGCGTCGTTCCTCTAACACACGAATAAAACTGAAACAAATCTCACTCCCATAAAAAGCTGGATTCTGCAGGTTAGGGAAAAAAAAAAAACAACCAACCCACACGCTGTTTACTCTTGCCATTAATGTTCTGAAAAGGCATTTTCCTGACATAAAACTCGTTTTCACCCTTGCTTTGGTTTTGCAGCACAGCAGCAATAATGTTTAAGCCTGTTGGACACCACCTCATGAACGTGCTATGAATCGGCTTCATCGGATGAGCATCCCACTGCCGTCTGCAGCAGGGGTCCCTCACATCGCGGGCTTCAAAGCAGAAAGGAAACCTTTCAGCATCAGGTTAAAGATCTAAACAGAACATTTTCTTTTGTCATTTTAAAAAGAGCTTACTTGGATGTTTCAGTCTGTAAGAATAAATCAACTGAGGTTTCAAATTTGGAAGCCAATTTGGAACAAAAGGCAATGTAAAAACATCAAGCTGTCCCAAGGGCCTCACAAAGCCCATTTGCATCTTGTCTGTATACTCTGTAGATGGGAGTCTAATGCAAGCACTGCCAGCTATTAGCATGAGCTAATGAGACTCCTGCTACTGCCAGTTCGGGATGAGGACTGCAGGATTTCTTATGGAGCGGTGGGAGAGGGGGCACTGGCAATCAAGGAGGCATCACTGAGAGGCATTTCTCCTTTAGTTCTCACTAACTGAAGCCTCTTTTGTGGCTCTTTTTAAAAAGCTTCTTTTTAAAACCACCATTTGTGGCGTCCGACCGTCCAGCATGGAGCTGGGTGGGATCCCACACGCGTCACCGTGGCTGATGACCTGCACTGTAACTGTGCCTCCTTTCAAGTCAGTCCTCACCCAGCCCAGGATCCCACTGATGCTGGGACACAGTCTGAATATGGACCTGGAAAAATAATCCGCCTTGAACAAAACGGGTTAATGACATTTATAAGCCAGGCATCTCTGCAAACCTAGAGTCCATAGGAACTGGGAAGTAGAAAGTGGCAGGTACTGAGTGGAGGGGCTCTGGGGTATTCACATCCAATGAATACGAGGTTAAGGGATTGGTCACTCTAGTTAGATACAATCTCATATGCAAAGCTGTCTGACCCCCTAGGAGAGACAGGAACATCTCTGTGTCCGGGAGGGATATAGCCTGATTTAGCCCATATCCTGCGTGGCATTGAGGGCTGGGAAGCCCTGGGATAGTGACAGCCACCAGCATGACCTCTAGGCCTCCAGGTGTGCACACGTGCCCTGTCCCACCCTCCATTCATGCTCCAGGATGTGACTCCGAGCCAGCCTCCAACCACCTCACCTGAACAGTAACTGATGCTTGGTTTAGCTTCTGGAAACAGAAACACCACCTCACCTCAGGGGAAATTCCATTACAGCCCTCGCTGTGATTTCCTCAGTTGGTACCGAGAGATTCACACACCCCCTCACACGAGTAATGTGAAAATGTACATATCTTGCACTGCACAATAGTCCATCCTGAGACAGCAATGCTAGCAGATAGAGTTCATCACACAAACTGTTCTCACACAGCACACCACATAACCTTGTGCCTTATTTGCATTTTGCATGAAAAGAGCAAGCAACGTTAAGTTCAATCAGAAATGAAAGCAGAACCCATTCTAACAAATGGGGAGATAACAAGAGCTGCAACTCTCCTCTTGGACACGGTCACAGCTCCTCTTGTGGCCAAGGAGAGCTGGGAGCGCACAAGACAGAAGAGGGCTCTTGGAGAACAGAAGAACCTGCTTTAAGGACATGACACAGAGCTACGATAACCAGGGAGAGAGAGAAGTAGAAAGAGACATACTGGAGAAGCTGACCATTGCGAAATGCTGACACCGGTCTCCTGTGAATTCGATCGGACACCTACCGGAAGAAAGAAAACCAGAAGGAGAGAAACAAGATAGCAAAATGACACCCAAACAGACTGAATTGAGGCCCCTTCTGATCCCTTCCCTGGCTCCTACGCCTCTGCTTTCAGCCTGCGCCCTTACCTGCGTCCCTAAGCCCTAGCCCAAAGCTGACATCAAAAGCCATCCCTGACTAGACCACTCTACATCCACCGCTGTGCCCGTGAGGTTTTAAGTAGTGTGGTGCATTTTTTGTCTTCAAACATACTTTGCTTAGGATCTGGCATGTACAATCGCAAAGGCAGTTTCTCCAAACATCTCTGTCCGAAGAATCCGTTTGGACATCTGGAGGGGAAAAGGGGAGAAATCACAGAACATGTCTGGCACCATTCTTGAGGCTAAGGTCAGAAATAAAAAGTGCATTGTGATGAATGGAAAAAATAAAGGCTTTACACGTGTATTTACTCTCCACTTTGCTTTAACCAGGCACCTGCAACATTCCAGCTCTACTTTTGGCCTGGATCTCCAAGCAGCCAGCCAAACCCCTCCTTTCCTCCTCTGCCTGCCTCCTTCCTTCTCACCTGCTAGAAGCACCAGCTGGCAGGAAAATCAATACGGGCTGGCTGCTACTTCCAGAGACTCTTCTTGGAGCTGCTATCTAGACAAGACTGGCAGAAGGCACCACAGAGTGGCGAGCAGCTGCTCAGGCGACAGTGCGTGCTGTGTACGGCAAGAGCTTTCCCGTGTCTTACCCCGGAAATACTCCCAGGATGTTCCAGGGAAAAGGGTGACATTGCATTTAGAGAGAAAGCATGCGCAGAGTCTCTGTGTTAACAGAGAGAAAGGGACAGAGAAGAAAGCTGAACCAAACAGGTCTTGCTGCCCAGCTGTGAGGCTCTCTCAGGCTATTCTGACCAACATCATGTGGCGGGCTGGGATGTGCCAGCCCATGGCGCACCAGTTATACATCAGTGCGGTGCTGCAGTGGCAAGGATGGTGCCCTGGGGATGAAGGCTCGAAAGCTCCCCAGAGCAGCTCTCAGTCTGATCCAGGCTTGGAGAGTGGGGGCACGTGGGCAGGGGTGCAGCAGGAGCTGCTGAACCACGCACGGGTGCAGCAGCAGCCGCACGCTCCGTGTTGTGAACAGCTGCGGGTGAACCTGGGAAGCGATGGGAGCTCAGATGTGGGGGGGCAAACACTTTTCCCCCAGGCACTTATCTCTCTCCCTCATTTCACATCTTTTCTTCTGACCTTCTTGGATTGTCCCTCAAAGTTATCCCTAGATTTCTTGAAGTCCCAGCTCTGTCTGCCCTAAAACGCCCTCCCTACCCCTCAATCGACCTCTCCCGCCTCTGAGCTGAAGAGGGTTTTATCATTATAGCTGGCATCTTAACAGCTGTTTTCCATCTTCCTGGGGTAAACAGGGCTGCAGGCTCTATACCTTGTACAAGATCGTACTGTCCCTCAGTGCTCAGCAGGTCCCAGCTGGTCAACAAGGAAGGGACTGAAGGACGCCCCAGCCAAAGGGACGTGGACCAGAGGCCTGAGCCTGAGGTCAATGGCTTAGTCCACTGCACAGGACAGCAAACAATCGGAGCAGCCTTGGGACATCTCAGATCACTGGTCTCAACCTGCACACATGGTGGGGTGGGTCAGGTCCTCATCCAGGTCACTGTTGGCCCCAAACGGGCAGTGCCTCACAAAGGTACATTAACACCTGCTCCCAGTCTGCAGACACAGTGAAGGGGATGAGGAAGGGATGGCTTTGACGTTTAATACGACCAAAGCTTTGTAGTTCCAAAGCTTGTTGGCAGATTATGTCTGTACCGTTGCTCAAGGGCTATAGCAACGTTTGTTGTTATTGATAGATTTACATTTAGATGGCATGTTACAGATATGCAACTCCAGTGGCAATAAAAAAAGTCAACAAGAGAGATGGATATGTGCCTCTGTCTCCTTGCTTAAGGGAAGACAGCTTTTTTTCACCAAATATTTAGTTCCCTTGGGGAGAAGAGGTAGAAACTAGAGAAGTCTTCCCTATTCGTTATGACCAGAAAACCTTGATTTTTAACAGTTCTTCCTGATGACAGACTGGTCTCGGCCAGCAGGTGAGCATCATGACATGTGAGGGGGTCCTAGGGGCTCTCAGCAGCTGCAGCAGCTGTACAGAACAAGGGTACACCAGCCCATCTGTCAGCCCTGCAAGGACACAGGTTCTTCGAACTGGAGGGCTCCTCTCCAAACAGGAGAGGTGGGATTAAGATGAGATGTGGGGAAGGACTTGAGCAGTCACCAGGCCACCCTTCCGTGACACAACTTGCTGGTACACCAGAGGAAGCCTGAGCCTCAATGCTATAGATGCCTACAGGGGACATGCAGATACACCTCTGAATCCAGCACGATCCAAGGGGAAGATACAGCCAATAAAAGGCTGCGTGATCTCTCCATCCCATCTACTGTCCTTCTCCACCTCAACAGCCCCACAGCTCCAAATCTGTCCATCTTTCTCCTAAAGTTCCCAGTTCTCCAAGGCAGAGTACCCTGTGTCCAGGGAACATTTCACCTGCTGTCCCTCTCACAGAAGAAAGTTTTAGAAGGTCCTACATGGCTGATGTGGCTTTGGCACTTGATTTCTTGGTGGTGTTCACTGCAGTCTGGTAGGTCTGCACTGAGCAAAAAAGCTGGTGCACCCTCACTGCCCATGACCAAACCTGTTTTCTGTGCTACACAGCACTTGATTTTCAGGACCTGTGCTAACACCTCCATGCGGGAGCGCGCTGGGTTATTTGTGCCCCACAAACTGCTCAGGGACAACCTGAGGGCATGGCTTTGCATGAGGCTGCACTGAACTCCCTAGTCATACACATAGGTTTCTCAGTGTCCAAGTCACTTTTGAAACTGGAAAACTGACTCCCTGGTCGGGCGAATATCTTTGAAAAATTCACCGTCTTTTCTCCTTCGTGCCTGTTCACCTTGGAGCACAGGAGAGAGTCATGCCAGCAATGTCGTTTCAACAGCAGGGAGCCCAGACAGCTCCCAAGGAGAGCCCAGCCCAAGGGGTTACCACCACACATGAGGCCTGTCGAATTTCCCTGTGATGAAGCAGAGGAACGTGGTGCTAGGAAGTGGAGAAGACGCCCCATTGGCAATTAAGACCACAAGCCTGAGGCCGCTGGGTGAGGCAGACTCACAGTCCTGGGCAAGCACGACTTTGGAGAAACCTTCAAGAGATCGCATTGGGGTTCGAGCAAAGCATCCAAATAGAAGGTGTCTTCCCAATAATTTCTGAAGTTTATTCATCACCACTGATAGAGTCAGGAACTTATTCAAGGAATCTTCAAGGGTATCCAGTTTATCTTGCGACACGCTGCCCATTTGCCCGGGATCTGAAATTCCCTGTGTGTTGTAAACACACCGAAGGGCCTCAGGGGTGCTGCTGAACAAAGCGAGTGTCCTACCCACCTCAAGAAGGGGCGCTTTGACTGAAATGAGCTAAAACTGTCTCAGGTGCACATCCGCAAGAGGTCAGTCCAGGCTGGAACTGAAGTGTGACTGAAGCTGCGTGCTCTTAAGGAAGGACTGAAAAACACGTGAAAATTGGTGGAAGGAAATAAAAACTCAGACAAAGAAGCTGGAAAGAAGTGAAAAAGCAAAACAGAAAAGTGTCAAAGAAGCTTTGATGCCATGACAGCTACCATATAGCCCATCTTGAGATCTCTGCAGTCAGCCTAGCGTGGGTGGGGAGAAGAGTTTTCTAGACAGAAGGCAGTAGATAACTGGTCTTCTGTGTGCCTAGGACAGCTCAGGCTTTTCATCTTTAGTTACGAGTGAATCAGCACTGGGAAAAGTGACAGAAAAGAAGCCCTCATGAACATGAGAACCTTCTGTCGCCTCCCAAGCTAGCACACAAGCTGCCAAGACACATGTGCCACTCTGGCGTCCCTGGGTCCTGATTTCTCAGAAGCAAGGCTGCTGGCAGCAACACTGACCAGGAGACCTTTAAAGAATGCAATGCTTATGGTTCCTTTTTTTAACTATCTCATACCTCTAGGCTGGTGATGATTTATTATTTATTACAATGGCTCCAGGTGTGACTTCCGGGAGAGAAATTGTGAGCATGCATGGCACACGGGTCTCCCAGTCTAGACCCTTCTGTATGCAGAGTCTGCTGCCCGTGGCAAGGGTTTGTGGGCAGGTCCTCTTCAGTGGCCAAGCACACGGTCTGAGGGACATACCTGAGAGTTAAGGTTCACTAAGATCTAGAGCAGGGCTGTCAAACCCATTTTCATCGGGGGCCACATCAGCCTTGTGGCTGGATGTGATTTTAGGCCTGTATAAATGCAACTGCTCCTCCTCCTCCTACTGCTCTAGAGCCATGAAATGATCTTTGCTCATGGCATCCTTCTTCCTGCACATTAGACCCTAGTCCAGGGATTTTGGCTACCTATCCTGGCAATATGAAGTCCCTCTGCCTTTTGAAAGCTCTCACAGGGACAACACAGAAGATGAACTATTGTGGCAAATATCTTTAGACTTGTTCAGACATTTACTGGCGTCATGGGGGCCCAGCATCTCTCCTCAGAGGCCAAGGGAAGCAGACAAGGCTGTATCCATAGGAATGGTCTTGGGGAAGTACAAGGCCACACCAACCTTTTGCAGGCAGCACCTTGTCCCCTCTCTGGTCTGTGTGGAGAACCCTCAAGACTGCACTTGTTTAACTCCATCCCTCTGTGCCTAACCAGGCGCATGAAAATTAAAGACAAAAAGAATCCACTTGCCACACGTAAAATGTTGCTACTTGTACATGCCTTCCATAAAGCTGGACAGGGAATTTTCTATCCAGATCCTGTTGTTGCTGGAAAATGTCCAATTAATTCAGTTTTGATCAATTCCTTGAGACTGTTTTTTAGCCCATTTCAAAAACACCCACAAAGTTTTGCTTTTGGGTTCAGGATGAATTGCAGTCAAATATTTGCATGGTAAAAAGAAGAAATAAATAAGTAAGATGATCAGCCAAAGAGAGCATCTCAAAAAGTTTTCATTAATTATTTCTATGTTGTTTGCAGAGCACTTTCTATGAAAATTGAGAATCTTTGACCTTTTGCCCTGAATCAGGGCCAAGCAATAATTATTGTTAATTCATATTTGTTACTATTAATTAGTAGCATCGTTGTCATAATGTTCCTGCCCGAAGCACAACTTTTTCTGCCCGGTTGATCTAAATCTCGCAAGGGTTGGCACACTTCCTTTTCTCCCCTAGATCTTAATTAAAGATTTGGTAGCTCTCATCCATGTTATAAAGGAATGTGAACGAGCAGGTACTTCAAAATAATGGGATAAGAAGAAGCTGTAGCAGGAGGACACAATGCACTGATAAAAGCAAATGGAGAAATGTTTCAAGCATGTTGCTTATTTATGTGAAGGCCTGAAAAAGAAGACAGTTCTGTCATTGTCCCCTGACCAGTCCCAGATGATCAGGCTCTGGAGAGCTGCAAAAGGATGGACTCCACAAAACCACTGATGGGAAGAAACAAAAGCAACCAGAATAAATGCAGAGGCCTCATCCAGAGCAGCTAATCAAGGCATGTTTGCTGTAGAGTTCAAACCACAAGGACACGCACTTCTAGGCTCAGTGAAGACAACAGCACAGCCCCGATTGAGCTGGGGCATGTTGTGCCATGTTGTGTCCTCCAAGCCCCACTGTTGCGGGATCAGCTTCCACACTCTGATGCTTCTCAAGGGTCTGCTATAGTTATACATGCATTAAAAAGGAAGCATTGCACGGGGCCACTTCAACCTAAAAAGGCACCTAATCTCATCACCCAAGCAGCATGCAAACCCCAATGAATGAGTCCTGGCTGGTTCAGGAGATTTGGAACAGGATGTGGGATTTTTCACCCCTAGCTCAACACTGTGCGGTCTTCATTTCCAGGGACATTTCAACACCTCCCCACAGAACTGCTCATACATCCATGGAAAAGCAGCACACTCGTGGTTGTGCAATGTGCACTTTGCGCTGAACAAATCAGTGGAGTCACTTGAGAGGGATGGCACAGCTCCTGACACCGCAGGGGAGCCGAGGAACCTGTGCTGCCAGGAGGAGCAAGGCTGTACGAGACCAGATTGATGTTCATCCCTTTGAATGGTGCTCTGGAAAAGCACAGAGGAGCTGACAACATGGCTAACCCTTCGGAATGATCTTTCCCCTTCCTCGGGGAAATCTGCAGGAAACAATATACATGGAGGAGCTAAGCAAATGAGCTTCTAGGAAGTGAATATGCAATTTTTGTAAATCAGTGATTTTCACGCATCAACTAGTTTAAAAATGAGTTGATTTTTTTTCTTGTTTGCTTTTTTTTAACTCTCCTTGACTTTCACTTTTTGTCTGAGGTGCTCCAGGCTCTGACCTCACTCCCTCACGCAGTGCAATGCTGTCAGCCCAAACCCAGAGAGCCTGTCTATCCGTCAGCTTCTGTAAATCCTTCAGCCTGACTCTTGCAAGTACAAGCGGTCCAACACGATTGGAGTTGTTGCTCTGTAAAGCTCTTTAAGTCTTCCGATCCCATGCAATTTAGGAAGATCCTGGCCCAGAGTATCAGCCACTTCGATTACATCATCCCCAAAAAGTCACGAAGCACCGTTAAGTGGGCAGAGAAGGACTGTGCTGTGATGAGACTTGGCTTTCTTCCTTTGTTTGGCTGGGAAGACCCCACCTGTAGATAACGTGTGTCAAGAACTAACTGGGAAGAAGAGTAGTCTTGCTGTGACACACACACTAACACAACCTCGTGGGGCATGGCACGCAGCAATAAAAGATTAGAGCAGCCTGAAACTGCTCTAAGTTGTGCCAAGAAACCAATGGGCCCCAAAACCGAGGCAGATGCAAGATCAGAGGCCGCTGTGCATCCCAGGTGCTGCCATTATCTGGACACAACAAACCAGTCACCGCTCTTCTGTGTCCCAGTCCAGCCCAAGACCTGGCGACTTTCTCGTGTGCATCCCTTCTGCAGGTACTGGAATTCGCTCTACTTAAACTCGCCACTTCCCTACTGCTATGGTGAGAAACCAGTCCCACTCGTAAGGCCTCTCTAAGCAAAACAGTCTGAAGAAGGATCAAGAAACTGTTCCTGTCAACAAGACCTTGGGGCTTTTCAGCTTACTAGGACTGTTGAGTCAATCCTGCATGTGTGCGGCTCAGTCATTTCCTGGATTTATGCCGAAAATTTGCAGAATATCTGATGCAGATCACACTTCTCCCATCTAAACTCCAGGTGATCTGTTTGCAGTGTAAGCATAACAGCCCAGATCGTATCATGTTCAGGTTTCCTTTGACACTGACATGTGTAGAATTTACTTCAAATTAAGAAAAAAACTATACAAGCACACAATCCAAAAAAGACACGACTTCTGGAACTGCTCCAAGTCCATTCTGGGATTTTCTCCAGTGAAGAAAACGCATTGTCTAAGGTCTGGCTGAAGTGTATTGAAAAAGAGATGGAGGAGGTGGGTATACAAGCAGTTTGTTCCCCAGAACTCAAAAGACCAGGAGGAACACATTTCAGGGAAGCCCGTTAAGAAATAATACTAAAAGGCCAGCTGCCAATTTAGGTGATATCTTTAACAAATCAAGCATGAGCCACTTCAAGAGAATAAATCATTTGGGAACTCAGCTGTTCTTTTTGCTCTGGAATGTGAGGGGTAACACCTACAGGAAGCATCTCCTATGCTTGTGGATAGCTGAACAATGAAATCCACTCCAGGAACCTAATTAGAGGATGGTGGCAGGTAGTGAACAGCAGCACTCTAAAATTCTGTTTTCTGATATCTCGTATTGGTAAGGCTGGTAACATCTCATGGGTGCCAGAACATCTCCAAGGCCCTGATGACTCTAATCAGAACAGCAAAGCGGGAAGAGCACATGGACACGTGTTGCTCCTGGCTCAAGATGCTCACACAGCTTTTGTCTGACCTCTGGCTCCAAGGCATTTGAAGAGGTTGTGCGTAGAAGGACCTACCGATCTCCTCCATGTTCATGTCTCAGAGGGATGGTGTGATTGGCTCCCATGTTAGAGTTCAGAAACACAGGCCAAAGCCTGCACCTTCGCATCCTCTAGTTTCTCCTCCAAATCTGTATCACTGTATCTTACACAAAACACAGCGTCAGATCTCCTACCTTGGCGCAACAAGGGAGTTGTGAAACATTTCAGTATTTCGCTAGTTTGTAGTCAAGCAAATGTGAAGTCCATTTATCCATCATAAGCCTTCCTCAGGAATCATCCATGTTATTGGAAAGCCATTTTATGGGAAAGAACATGTCCATATGTTCAGTTCGAATGCTTCTGCATCCCCAAATAACTAACTAATGCCTTCTGGAGTTCAGAAACTCTAAAATTACACCACTTCAAAAGCCAGGATTTCTAATCTTCAGTCTATGACTTAATGATAAAAACACCCAAGGAGAATGAACATCCAGACTGCTCCTAAAGCAGTAAGATCAGAAATGACTATACTGTGTGGAAGGCATTAGGGTCCCCTGAGTTCCTGTTAACGCAGAACTGTCTTTTCTGACAGATGAACAGTGACAGTTCAGACCTTCAAAGCACCTCCTTTTGGTTAACACTTCACTGCTCTTACACACACACCCATTCAGTTCCCATCTGGGTTTAGCAACTGGTATCTTGGGACTCATCAAAAAAGTATTGAGAGAAGATAGGAGTTGCGCTATGCATAATCCAGCTCACAGCCCTTTCGGGAAGGGTGATGGTTCTGTTCAGATGCATCCTCCAAGGTCTGAGGAGCTGAGGTATCCAGTGAGCGTACCACCACACAGTGGCAGTGGGACGAGGCTGAGATCCACGGTTGTAAATATCTTTGGCTGTGCATCTCCATGGATATGTCTCTGGGCCAAGCAGTGAGCAAACAGTCAGCTCTGGGCTTCTCCAAGCTAGACACAGGGATGCTTGGATCCCCAGGTGAGCTCTGAAGTTGACAGCACCTGCTCAGTGAATGCACACCCAGGGTAGCACCTCATGCTGACTCCATGGAGCCCCAAGGCAGGTACAGGTGTGCTTTGAGTACCTACATCTCCACCACCAGCAATCAGACCGCACTTGTTATTCACAGTCCCCATTAGGCTTGGAGGGTGAGCTGTGAGATGCTATCGGGCTTACTAGCTGGGATAGATTTGAACCAGAGGTGAAAAGCTCTCACATCCCATTCCACATCTGCTAGACTATGCAGCTCAACTTTAACCCCTCCAAGAAATTTCATTTTAAAGTTAACTTAGTATGTCTCCCTGGGGTTTTTTTTTGCAGGTTTTAATATTTGAAGGGGAGCAATAGACAACCCACAGCCTGCCACGAAGTGGCACAGAGTGGTGAACAGCTGTGTGCTAAACTCGCTCCTGGGCTCATGACGTGCAGACAAGAGAGGTAAGAGGCAAGGAATCCTCTCCTGTCACGGAGCAAGGAGGTGGCTGTGCACTGGGGAAATCCCCCTGCCCAAAGAGCAGGATGTGTCAATGGGGGATGTGGAGCTTTGACTGAGCTCAGGGAGAGGAAAAGGGACCCAGCCTTCCCTGAAGCTGCAGAGGAGAAAGGGAGGAAAGGGAAAGAAACAGCCACGACAAATATATTCTTAGAGGAAGAGGAAAAAAGACAGTGGCACTCACACAAAAAGGAAAATACGAACCCTCCTCTCCCACCCCTTCCTCTCTAGTCTCCCTTTCTGAACCTGCACAGCTCAAACTGCAATTGCCAGGAGAATTTGAGAGCTACCCCTCCTCCTACAGTTGCACAGAGGTCTTCTCTTCCCCAGCCAAGTAATTTCCATAATGACACAAGAACTACACTCACTTACTTGCAAGACAGCTGATTAATCCCCTCGATGTAGTAGCATACCCCACCATTGACGCAATAGGACTTGGCTGTCTCATTGCATTTTCTTGCATGCCCGGACCAGGAGGAGAGAGTTGTGGTTACTGCAGGGAAAAAACAAAACAAAACAAAACATATATATTGTTATATCCTTTGTTGGGGAATTCTCTTTTCTTAGATATTTTTCAACTAGTTCGTTTGCCAAAGTAAAAGCCCCAGCATTACAAACCTCAGCCTGTGCCTTTAGACACAGCTTCACCTCTCCAGGTTCTGGGGCTGTGACTTGACCTTTCCTTTCCCAGGAAAAGTGGCCAAATGAGTGAGGAGTTGAGAACACACCTTCCTCTAAGCAGGCAGCGTGTCAGGACAAGATAATCTTTTTGGCAAGCTGTAGGGAAAAGTGCCCCTTTCTTACCTCTCCTTGCCATCCTGTTACACAAGCATGCAACTGCAGCAGGGGCAGGCAGGAGGGTCGGCACAACACGTGCCGCGAGGCTCAGAGTCACGGTGGCATGCTGCTGAGGCCTGGCTTGCATCGTGATACTGGACCAAGATCCAGAGATACTGCAGGGGACATTTCATTGCTTCACATCCCTGGGAGTAAATGAGCTTTCAGAGCCAGAAGCAAGTGCCCTCATTGTCCCCGGAACAGGTCCAGCACAAGCAAGAACAGCTCCATCTCTCCCTCCACTACTGCTGAGCATCTCTCTGTCGTGCCCCATTGGGGCTGCCTCAAGAGACCAAGCAGAAGTTCAGCAGTAGAAGTCAGACAGCCCAGGTCTGTGCTGAGAGAGAGGCAGCCAGCATGACTCAAGTTTCCTGGGATACAGATGCTTTTCCAAAGCCTTTCTGGAGAAAAGCTTTCCTGCCATGCAAGGTGCAAACAAAACTGACAGTATTCTGTAGAATTTCAGTGCAGTTCCTGTCTCTGAATGACTCAGACAAACTTACAGCCCAAAACAGAGAGTCTCCACAGGCAAAACAAAGGCTTCTAGGAAGGGAAAACCTTTTGTTAGAGCAACTGATACAGGTTACAAAAGCAGATCAGCTTTTGGGGTTGCAGATTGATCTTCACATAGCCAACAGAAGAGCTGGGCACTAAAAAGCACCTGCTTTTTCCAACTGAATACTTGATCTCCTTAAAGATGGTCCCCCTTCCTGGACTGCCCACTTTGCTTAAACTCTAACACGGTTACATCTCCAGCAGTGCGGCTGCTACCTATTTTCCAGTGCCTTTTATGTTGTAGTCCAGGTTTCTGAGGATATACCCTCATCCATTCTGTTTTCCGAAGCATGAACAAACCTCACAGAGAGGCTAATGATTTCAGACCAGCTGCTGAAGACTGAGCACCTCGTTGACACAGGAGTCAAGGAAGAAGGCTGGAGCCAAAGCCCGAGGCAGGAGCTCGTCAGAGCCACGGGAGAGGCAGCGAGACAAGCCAGAGCCTGCCCTGGAGGGAGCTGGGGCTGCTCCCCACGCCTCGGGCAGCCCCCGTGCCCGCCCCAGCTCCACAGCAGGCTCAGAGGCTGCTGTGGGTGCCTGTCCTGCTGCCTTCAGCTGCCAGAGACCAGGGCCCCGTTCTCAAGCTCCAGCTCTGGTCCAGCACCCACAGGGCACGTCCAGGCTGTCACAGGTAAAGGAGGGCTCCTGAAGCCTCTCACATTTGGGTGATCCTTGGCACACAAGCAAGTTTGTTCTGGATCTCTTGTGTTTAGGACTACCTCTTACTGCATGGGGTCCATACCTCCCTGTACGAGGAGTTTGCTCATCAGGCTGAGCACAGCAGGAGTAGCCCACCCTATTACCTGCACGCAGCTCAAGGCAGAGCCAAGATTACTGCTAATTTTGCTTGAACCAACTGCTAATTTTGCTTGAACCAACCCCATTGCCTCCTGTTCCCATAGGGAAGTCAGCACCTTCCACTGTCTGACAGAGCTGGGGTTGTGCACCAAGCAGAGCTATTTCTACACTTTGCCTTGATTAACCATTGCCTCTGGGGTTGTCTTTTCACAGATATCCAGGGCAGAGCAACTTGTCCCGAAGTGCTCTGCAAAACAGATATGGCGAATACTTCAGCAAAGACTGAAAATGCACATGGTCCTGGGACAGCAAATAGCTGCTCCTCTCCTAGGGCATGTAACACCAGTTAGCTGGGAGCCAAATGTGCAGAGCAGTGTACACATACTAGAGTATATGCTGGGTTTAAAAGCAAATGATGGCTTGACCGAGCCACCAAAGAAGTCTTCGCAAAAAGTCCTCAAATATGAAAACTCCGAAACTTCTGTAGGGAAATGCAGTGCTCCCTTCCAGTTAAGATTAATGGGAACTAGAAGCCAAGGCCATCGCAATGGCTTTGTAACAAGTCTGTATAATTTATACCTTTGTGAGAAAGTAGCACATTTCTTCTAAGGTCAGCGGAGAGCTGCAGGTTCAAGACAGAGGAGCTCTAAGGATGTGTCATAGCACCTGGCCTGTCTTTGCAAGGCCTCTCCTTCAGCTGTTGCTCGATCCAGCCACTTAAATCAAGCCTTAACACCAAATGCCAATTTAAAAATGAGCATGAAAATAACGCCTAGACTGGCAGAATGTGGCTGTGTCCCAAAACGCAGTCAGAGCCAAGCTGTGCAGGGGCTGCACTGTGCATTCCATGAGAGGCTGCAGGTTGCGCTGGTAGGAGCCGCCTGCTTTGCTCCATAGCCCTCTTGGGACACGCATGCTGAAACTCAATGAACCAAAGCACTGGTGCAAATTCAAAGGCATGTGGACGAAGAGCAAGTACAGCCTGCAGGAATCTGTCACCCCCGCAACCATCAAATGCACCAGTTACTAGCAAGCAAAAGAATCCATCTGGCAAAGTCTCACATCGTAAATCCTACAGGAAAGGATTCTGGAGTGAGCCTTCCCTCAGTAGGAGAGGAGCAGAGAGGAACAGAGATGGACAAATAAAAACAGCCCAGAGCCAACACCTCAGATGAAAAGCACCCTTTCCACCAGAAAAAGTGGATGGGAAGATGCAGCGCTGTGTGATGTTGTGATACCAGAGCAAATTACAGTGCTGACCAGCAAGAGATTGCATGGGGTTGTGATCTCATATAAACAATTCTGTTCCTTTCAAACAAATGAAAAAGAGACTGACATGAATGAGTCTTGGGACACACATGTCCTGCCCTTCTAGAAAGAGAGCTGTTAACAGAGCTATGCCTGTCAGAAAAACATGTGGTTGATCAGTTCTCCTAGAAGCATCTTATTAATGTCATTATCTTTTAATCTTGTTTTCTGCAAGTATCGTGCCTTTTCTCCCAAAGAAGCACAAACTGTTTTAAAACCGAATCACAGAATCATATCCCTATGGTCCATCTGTTAGCAGCAGAGATGTACGAAATGCCACAAAAAGAGGCAGTCAGCCCAGCTCCCTGTTGAGAAGGGAGTGTCATGAAATACAGGCCATTATAAGAGTAAAAGCTGAGCTGGACTGGTCAAACCAAAGCCCTGTCTTGTTTCTCACAGTGGGAAATAGTCGATGCTTAAGGAAGAAGATCAGTATGAACATGCCATTATAATCTTCCTCTGGCTGCCTAGGATGAGCAGCTCAGAGACAAACCTAGAGCACCTTTCTTATGAAGAGAGACTGAGAGAGCTGGGGCTGTTCAGCGGGAGAAGAGAAGCTGAGAGGGATCTGATCAATGTGATAAATATCTCCAGGGTGGGTGTCAGAGGATGGACCAGATTCTGTTCAGTGGTGCCCAACGCCAGGGTGAGGGGCAACGGGCACAGACCGAAACACAGGAGGCTCCATCTGAATATGAGGAGAAACTTCTTTATTTCGAGATGCCAGAGCCTGGCCCAGGCTCCCCAGAGAGGTTGTGGAGTCTCCTTCTCTGGAGATATTCAAGACCCACCGGGACACCTTCCTGTGCAAGCTACTCCAGACAGATTGCTTTAGCAGGTGGGTTGGACTGGATGATCTCCAGAGGTCCCTTCCAACCCCAACCATTCTATGATTCTGTAAAACTACAGCGTCTTTACATTCAATAGGTTTTAGTGGTTTTCTCCTCCACAAATGTGTCTAGTTGCTCTTCGAACAAATCTAATCTTGTAGCATCCACAATATTTGTGACAAGAGCTCTAGCGTTATGTACACAGTGTGCAGACACATCTCCATTTACTTTCTTTAAGCCTGACCCTTCCTGGCTCTTGTATTAGGAACAATAGTGATCATCCCCACTTATTTCCTCTGTGCTACCCATAGCTTTACAGGCACAGTCACTATCTCCTTCCCTAGTTGGAAAGCAATGATCTCCTTTGTACCTCCTTATACAGAGGTTGACCTGGCTGCAGTTCTTTGTGCCATCTCTGTTTCTGTTTTTCCCTTTGGAGACCACCCTGCACACATTATTTCTGTCACCCTGGTTTGTTCTCTGTTGCATTCATAGTAATTCCCAATGTCCATTTTGAGTTTTGAGGTACTGAATACAGACACTTATGTGTTACAACCCTGAAATCTCACTCCTGAATGGTAACACTGTGTCTGGAGCCTTCCAAGGTGCCTGATTGCTCTGAGACGCTGTTGCAGCCGGGAATTTGTGTTCACATGGGCAGTAGCTGCAACTTAGTTTGGGAGCAAGGATGGAGAGACCAATTCAGACCAATTCAGACAGAGGGAAGTTAAATGTCTCACTTAGAAGATGTTAATTGCGCCTATGTTGAAATGTGACCCCCCTTCCACTCAGTTACTTCATGTGTAGCTGTATTCTCCCACCAGCCTGGGCCACTGGAAACACCATTACAAATAGCTACCTGGTCCTGGGTCATCTGCAGTTTGATGGCAGATGTTGGTGAGTGAGTCTCATGTACAGCTTATTTGCAATCATGCACATTCATTCACCTCTGCTCCAAATGACACTCAGGTGTGCTAGATCACACCACTGCATGGTACCAGGCAGACTTTGCTCCCTATTGGCTGCTGTGGTAGCATAAGCCCTTCATTCAGCCTCCAACACAACTCTATCTATTCCAAATGGCTTGGAAAGTTGTAAAATTCACGAGATAAATAGATACCTGAATAAGTGAGGGAGCAGTATTGAGAGCGAGCTGCAACCTGGGTGGAAAGGGACTTGTGTGAAGCCAGTGGGAGCTGATGAGGGGGTTTGTGCAGCTGCATCAGTCATGTACCAACTGTCTCCCCAAGTATTTCAATGAATTAAGAGCAAGACAGAGGGAGCATGCACGGGGCATGCTACAGAAAGCAATGGTGAAATAAGACCAGTGGGAACAAGCCCCTAAGACAGGAGCCTCTGCAAACACAGAGGCAAGCAAGTCACAAAGCTCCTGCAAGGAGGCTGGAGGCCTGGAGCAGCAAGATCTCCAGCTGCTCTCGGTCCCTGGGCAGAGAATAAAGCAGAAGGGAATAGAGAGGTGAGGACAGGGAAAACAGACGTGATTGCAGATGATCTGAAGCCAGATTTTATTATTGCTGTCCCAGTCAGTGAGGACAGCGCAGCACAAACACATGAGAGATTCAGAGCACTGTAGTCATTCAGAGTGTGTATTTTTCACCACACACCTAGGTTATTCGGGACTAACATCAACGTCAGGGCAACAGAGAGGAGAGGCACAGGCACCGGCATTGCCATATGGACTTTCACATAATCCATCTATGTAGAAAGGCCATCAATGATTACGCAAGTTTTCCTACACATGATTTAACATTTGCAGACAGCTCACCAGCTTGTTCTCAGCAATCTGGTAAAATGCTCCCCCTGCAAAGAGTTAATTAATGCAGCTTGGACTATAAATTAATTTTTCATAAACTACAGCTACTGTCGAGGAGAGCAGGGAGACAGCGATAGTTTTGCTGCCTTTTTTTTTTTTTTGTAATATAAATAATGTTGCCTGGTGTGTTCATAGAGTACAAACACTTTACTCTCTCAATATTTAGACATTCAGTTAGACAGATGAACTCAGTTGGTTGGAGAGTGTATACAAATTGCCTGCTCTGTATATGCCTCATGTACTTACTGATAAAACACAGAATTGCTGAGGTTCCTCTCAACCGTCTTAATCCAACTGTTTGTCAGAAGAACATGAATGAGAAGGTGTCTGGCCAAGTTATTCCTTAGATGTAGCACCGTAATCCTGGCATGAGCCACACTAAACTCGTGATTTACACTGATTGATACACCGAGGGACTGTTGATCCTAACCATCCTCTCTGTGGCAGATTTCTGTACATCTGGAACGACGCGCTCATCTCTTAACAAACCTGACCGGCGGCTGGATGCTCCTGCCTCTATCTGCACATAAAATCAGAAGGGCCTGTGCGGACTGGGGCTCACCTGGCAACAAACTGGGGACTCTGGAGCTCACAAAAATTCTGCTCCTGTGTGTTTATTCATTTGGAAATGAACCAATATTTACCTCTGCATTTTATTGAAACAGATCTTGCTGGGATTATGTTCCTAGCTCCTGAGGGGATCATAAGGATCAATAGCCGCAGACTAGAAGTGCATCCCGAAATGCAAATGCCAGACTGCAGGACACTCACCTCAGAGCAGCAGATATTGCTGATCAGAACAACACCGGCAGCACTCCCCACATCTCCTACCCGCACTGTTCAAGTGTTTCACTGAGGAGTAAGTTTAAAGGCTTCTGAGCGCCAAGGGGCTGCCTCTTCCCACCGGACAGGCAGCTATTGCCGGGGCAAAGTCCTGCGTTACTACCGAGCTGCTAGTTGCTCCTCCGGCCTGAGCTCTCCAGCTTTATGAAGGAACCCTTCCTATGTTTTCTCTACCACAAGGGTCCCAGAGTGCCCATGATAGCACTGCAGCATTTTATTAATATTTTCCCAAGTTCCCATCAATTGTAATAGCAGCAACATGATACTTCAATGAGGGGATTTGTTCAACAACCTAAAAAGCCTTTTGCAGGGCCAGTGCCAGCATGAATGCTTTGCAGGAGGGACAGTTGAAGCCCAAGAAGCGAAGAAACATGCCAGGATAACATGATGAGTCAGACAGAGCTTACGACCTCAGTTCTTCCAGGGGACATCAGCTTCCACCCTACGCTTTATTCCATACTGCCCATCTTTACCTTTAGAGTCACACTGGCCTGTCTTTATCGTGCATCTAGAGCTTTAAATGTGATGGCTACTTAAAAAATACACAGTGTGGAAAGTAAGCACCAACCAGGACCTGAGCTCTCTCTGCAGACTGTTGGCAAGATTGCCAACACGTACACCTCAAGGTACCGTGCCTGCATGCGTGCCGGCTCCACTCAATTATCAACCACACCTCCAGCTGTGGGTTTTAAATTATCTGAGCAAAGGCCACACCAGGACTTATTTTTAGTCTAATATTGAAAACTGGTCTGTCTGGACGGCCCATGGCTGACTGACTTGTCTGTTCTGCCTGTGCTCTGGGCTGGCTGGACACCTTCAGCTCCAAACCAACAGCACCACGCTCATGTTCGCTGCATCCAGGAGAGCCCAGTGTCTTCAGACTGGAGTGACCAGAGACTGACCAGCCAATTAACGTGCAGGTCTGCCATAGTCATGCAGTAAAGGCCATGCCAGACTGGGCTTGAGGCAAGGTTTGGGGTAATTGGCTGAACATTAACTATATGGCACATCTTACTCTGGTATATATATGCTGAAGCTTTGATTCAACTACATGTGACTTACAAACCACATCAGACTAAAGACATCACTGAGCCATTGTAATTATGGCAGCCCACCAGGCCTGTCTCACCTGGCAGAGAGAAAGTATTTCCATCACCCATCCATGTTAATCATTGGGGAAGGTATTAAATGGGAGAGGGAGAGCCTGAATGAGTCTAAATCAATGAGTCTACAAACAGTTCAGTGATGTCACCAAGATGACAGCTATGAAATCTGTGAACCCAGCCTGGTGTGTGAGGAGTTAATTGAAGAAAGAAGAGCTGTTCCACCCTGCCCTCCCACAGGGACCTCTAAAGAGACTTCAAGAATGGCTGGTGATCCCCAGCAGTTGAAGGCCCCAAAAATCAGTCCAGGGAGCCCAGCTTTCATTCAGGTGCCTCACGTTATCCCCCAGTCATCACATTCCAAGCACAACTCAGCTCGGCCTCTTCTGCTCTTTCTCCCTCTTCCTTCTTCTCACTTGATCCCAAACCTCAATCTGCTGCATAGCACCTATAGGGTGAGGTCAGACAGCCCAGCCAGACTGGGGACATGACCAGAGTCCAGGTGAGCAGCTGCAATGATCCACATACTGGTTTGGAGAGCATCCTGCTGGCAGATCCTCTCAGGACCTGATGGTATCCAAACCACGCTTCATCCACCTAGCCTCTATTCTTTTTTCACCCTCAAGACTTCACCTGTCTGTTGAAGTCAAGGAAATGAACTAGAGGAGAACTCAACAGCAGAAAACAAGTAAATGGGACTACCTAACGTTTTCAAGGATTTCAAACATTATCTTACCTTTTAAAAATTGTAATATCTTTGTCCTGCATAAACCTTCCACCTCAGGATGCCCTACAGATTGCACTGAACCTTCTTCCATTTTTGCCTCTGCTGAAACTTTTCTGAACTTTGAGATTGATTCCTATTCTGTTTACCAACCAGCTCTCTAGCCACAGAATCCCAAACCCTGTTCAGCTGGTTTGAGCTGCACAGGATCACATTACCATTTTGAGTACTCTGGATGTTGTAACGAGCATAAAGGACCTTTTTCTCTGCATCAGGGCACATGATCAAGTTACCCATCCCTGCACGTTCCTGCCTGTGAGCTGAGCCACTGTCACCACTCAACTGCCTGTGACAAACAGAAGATAACATGTCTTACTTAACACTTTTGCACTATGGATGAGGATACTGCAACTATTTCATGCTTTCTGGGCTAAGGAGGAAGATTCCTTGAAATGAGTAGTAGGCATGTCTTCTCTTCAGAGCCCCAGTGCTTTCTGAAGAAAGCATCTCTAGGGCTGCTCTAGTCTGACAACGCTCGAACAAAAACATATACTCAAAGGAAAGTGGTACCATGTCAAAATATGCAGCGTCATGGAAAGACTTTCCCAGACACCAGATTTCCTTACTGAATCTGGTCCGTGGAGTCTAGCTTGACCGTGTGGACCAAAGCTGGTGTGAAGATTGACACTACACCCCTATGACCAGGCTAGCACTCATTACACTCCATAGTCCGGCTTGTTACACATGCTAAATGGCTCTAGCTCATGTGAAGGTGTCCACACAACTGAATGAGGCTGAGTGGTATCCCACACCATGCACATACCAAGCAGTGGGGGCATCAGGAACCCCAGCTCTCTGTTTCCCAGATCCCAGTACTCACACTGAATATAGGGTTGCATCCACATGGGCTGGACAAGGATGAAAAGGCAGATTTCAATCCAGACAGCTCTCAAAATGCAGCACCATCAGATCCCAAATCTCCCAAGCGTGCTATCTTTGGTCCCAGATCCAACTGGTATCAGGATTGTCACTACACCAGAAACATGGGTTTCTCCATACTGTCATGAGATCTGTTGAGGCCCAGACCAAACAGTGCCCCTGTCAAAGGGAACCAGAGGACCTGCTCCAGCCAGCATGTAGGCAAAGGGCACAATAGCTGGGCAAAAGATCCCATGCACGTAATTATAACAATGCCGGTGTTTACCAAGCTGCCTCCTTGCACTCTGCAGCCTTGTGTCAGGTGCCAGCTGCCATGGAAAGGTGCTGATACGGAAAGCAGTGGGACAAAAAAATATGCTTGTAGAGAAAAAAGTTACCCAAGAACAGAGCCAGAACACCTTGGAGACCTGGGCTGCATTCTGAGTGTTGAATGGGGTATAAACCTGCCCTGTGCCAAGCATGCAGCAGCACCCAGAGGTCTGTGGCCACTGGAGAAGAGGAGAAAGAAGTCAGAGGTGACTCGGGATGTGGCAGAATTTGCCAGTAGCTACACTCAGAGGTGGTAAGAAAGACTTTAACAGTGCTCCAAGGGGGAAATATGTGATATTCCACTCATTCTTCCAAGGCAGGGGTAGACCCCACCATCCAGGGAGGAATGGGGACCTTCAGGAAAAACACTAGTTAAAGATGTCTAGACCAGGAGCAACAAGGTCAGAGGGGCTGGAACACATGGGGCTGCATGGAGTGATGGGGGTTTATCCCCTTGCCCATAGGAACTGTCTGGGCCATGGGGAGAACACAGTGGGTTCTTTGAGGTGTAAGGTCCAACATCATTGTCCAGCCTGCCTGTTAAGATGTGCACCTCGCAGCATGGGCCAAACAGAGGTGACCAAGCACCGTGACCACACCGTGTCAAGCAGTCTTTCCTTTCCCAGGGAAGTCCAGGTACCACCAAGTTTGCACGGTGCATTCTCAACACGATGTTTAAAATCCAGTGAATCATTTACAACCTTTCAGTGAAACAATGAGAGCTGGGACAAGCTACAAGTGCCAGACAAGCTCTTGAATACAGATATTTGAAAGATATGCAAAAATTTTACAAGCATGAGGTACACGTCAGCTTTCCAGATTCACACACCTCACATCATCTCCATTACCTCCCCATATGTTATACACATGCGCAATTCTATGATAGATCATCAGTAACCATAAAAAGCAGGGGGGCTATCTGTTATTTAGATAGCAATTAAGAGAGTTCATTAAAAAGGAATGTAAAGGAAAAGGTCAATGACAACTTTAACTCTGGAGGTTTTACCATCTCTTCACACCATTAAAAAAACCCAGGTAGTCAGGGATTGTGTTCCCACAGAAGACGTTTTTCAAAAGGAGAAACTTCTGTGCAAGCCACATGGCAATTTGCCAGTCTCCTTTCTATTGCTGAAATTTGGCTTTTAGTGAAAATAGCACACATCTAATGCAATGCAAATATGCAGCATGGATCTATGCTGGTGAACACAAAGGAAAGATCCTGGGGAAGAATGGTATGGTCATTGTATTAATGCTGCTCCATCTCAGCATGATGTCCCCAGTGCAGTGGAAGGCTGAGCACAACACGAGAGCAAATTTTAAGTGCAGTTTTCTAATCAGAAAAGCTTTTAAAGGATAGCTGGTGAGTCCCTGCTGTGGCTGCAGTCAGATTCCTTTTAAAATCACCAGGAAAAGGAGGAAACATCCCCATAAAATCTGCAAAGTGGCATCGCCAACAGAGACGCGCAGACAGCTGTGCTGTCATTTCTGGGCACAGGCAGCTGGAATGGAAATATAGCACAGACCTCAAAAGAGCCACCTGGTCCTTGGCTTTCCAGGCGCCTGCTCATCTGGACGATGCGCGGTGGCAGTGTCCCCCAGGGGAGAGGGGCTCCCCCCCACAGAAATGATGCCCTTCACCAGAAAGACTGGAATCAATGGCCGGGCACCTGGCTTCGACACCTGCACGTGTACACATGCTAAGATTTTTATCTTTGCGTTCCCATTTTCTACTGCCTTTGTGACAACTGAATAGGAAGGGGCGCTAAAAAGCACTTCCACAAAATTAAATCACATTAAATAGTTTGGGAAATCTGTTCTTGCTTTCTGGAGACTCAAGGAAAAACGTGACAGCAGGGCACAGATGTATTTTCGGCAATTTTCTTACGACTTATGCATGTGTTTTTTCTTGTGTTTCCTATAGCCTCTTTTGGTTTTCTCACTTATCCTCAAAACCAAAGCAAAAACAAACAAACCAACCAACCACAACCAAAGCCAAACCACCACCAAAACTAAATCAAAGGCCATTACAAGCTTATCTTACACCTATCGATAAAACCATGTATTGAAAGAGCTGGGAACGTTTAGAATCCAGCTGCAATTGTAAGTAACATGTTCTTCAAGTTACCATTACAATAGTATCAACCTCTCCCTCTCTAAGACAGACACCGGCAATATGAGTCATATTTTTTGAAGTATCTAGGGAAAGATCAGTGGCTTTGGGAGAAATCAAAGAGAAGTTGCAATTAAAGAAGATTCCAGGAGGCAATAAAGCTTCTATGCAAAATGTCTCATAAAAACAAAACAAATAAAGGGGAAGAAGCTATATGGGGGGAGCAGGGGGAGAGGTACTTACACTGTTCTTCCATAACAACTATTTTAGTTTCTGAGGCTGGTAAGACTTGTGGTGCTTTCGTTGTTCCTGGGGAAATTAAGGTAAGAAAGTAGTGAACACAATATCTATTCTGAGCAGAGAAGAATGGGCTTAGCGACTGCGGGGAGGAGAACAGGAGCAGGTGCTGCTGGGTGGCGCAGGCTGGGGTGGCTACCAATGTGTTAGTACTGGTTAGAGTACGCTGGGACGGGTAACTGGGTAACAGAGGCAGACAAACCAGTGCCTCTGCAGGGGACGGCACGCTGGTCCCCTTGCTGTGAAGGGCATCGTGGTGTTAGGATCTCGGTCGTGGCAAAAAGGCAGAAATGGCTCAGGATTCAGCCGCAGGTGATGAGCGCAACTGCGGGAGGTTTTCTTAGCCCTGATGGCCACGAGAGGGCAAAGACGGAATCATAGATCAGTGTAGAAAAACGTGGAGTTTAAGAAAAGGTGAGATCCTCTGAAAAGCCTCCATCCCACAAGTATGTGCAGCTCAAAGTAATGCTCGTACAAGAGATGGAGGAACGGGAAACAGACAAAGGCCATGGCCCAGGGCAACATGGGAGTCGAGAACATTATTTCCTCCTCATAAACCAGGATATTGGGAAAGTCCAATGTCCACAGTCGCCAGCTCTACTCGAGCCCACTGGGAGCAACAGCTCTTTCTGGATCAAAGCCCCTCGCCACCCTCCAGATGCACAAAGGAGGAAGCACAGGAGCCTCCGCTCTGCGTGAAGTGCCCTGCCAGAGGCAGGCGTCAGAACACCGTGGAAAGGTCAAAGCAGGAAGGAGTTTTTGTAAAATTTGGGCTTTTTTCTGCAGTGTTCAGCAAAGATGGGGGAGGGTGGTCAGTTAAGGAGGCGTTTAGAAACTTTCTGAGGAAAAAAAGAGCCCGAAACAATCACATCTGTGCTGTGCCCTCATGCCCACGTAATATCAGTATTAGGCTACTCAACCAAGAGAACTGGGAAATGCGGTATTTTTCTAAGAAAGCATCTAATTTACGTCAAAATAATAAAAATCTGCAAATAGCACCAAAGCACAATATGTTTTGGTTAAGCCCAGAAGCATTTCCTCAGAAATTTACACCCTCCCACAACTTTTCAAGCGAAAGCATTTATTTCTGAGCTGCGTATTTTGTGGAAACACCAGAATTGCAGAGGAGAGATGAGGTGATGGGTTTGGCTGATGGGCATTTTCAAAGTGACATGGGGTCACTGCGCTGCAGCCACTGCCTTTCTAAAGAAAACTTCTCCTCAATGTGGTGTTTTCGGTGATTTGCTGCACATCTGCATGGTTGAAAAGGTGCTCTCTTGAAACTGGTCTAAACTGAAGAGTAGTAGTGGAATAGAGCAAAAAGTACATTGCAATGGCAACACTGCCTCATCAGGCTGAGAATTTTTTACCAGCAGAGACACAACCTCAGACCTTCACACCCATGATGGTGCCATGCGTGAGCTTCCTCCCTGCCAGGCAGGACTCAAGTGGGATCAGAAGCCTCTCTGTCTCTGGCCTCTGCACCCCTAGATGGGAATGGCTTGTTGGGCTGAGGACATCTTGCTCCTCCACAACACTCATCTCAAACCTCAACAGCTCAGGCCACCTCTTGCAATGCCACCTCTTTACAGGGGCACCCAGAGATGTCCCCAAACCTCGTGTCTCTGTGTCACAAGAGGTAATGTTAACTCATGACCTTTTCCCAGTCCTGGATTCGCACACCTGTATCACAGCAACACTACAGGACCACCAACAATATTGCTAAAGTGTCAGGTCAGAAAGTGTGCTTCCAGCAGACAGTTGCAGAGCATCCATCCCAGCCAGCCTGTCCAGGACAGGCGGATGCACCAGGTGCCCAGGGACAGGGCAGCAGTAAAGACATAGAATATAGGGCAGCAGAACACAGCAATAGCTGGAGTGAGCTTCTGGGAAAGAGGGGAAGGCTCCGAGGGGAGGCCAGCTCACATGTCTACTCTGATGGTTACAGACTGCTAAACTTCACTGAGCACTGTGTTGAGACTCAGCCACAACAGGATTAATACTAAGGAGCTCGGAGAAGAACGCAAGCAGGGACAAAGGAAAGCACACGTGTGGATTCAGAGACAAGCAGAAGCATTGAGGAGTATTCTACTGAAAGATATCCTGGAAGAAGGGAGCTTGCAGAAGTGAGGAAAGCTGTCAAGAACACAAGAAGGCCCAGCAGTAAGGACGGGGAGACTCCAGGACAGCAAGTGCTTGGGCACAGCAGAAGGCTGTTCAGCTCTGGGTAGGTCCAGGGGCAAGTGGAAGAAGATTGCAAAGGGGTGACAGAGCTGCAAAAGCCTACATCATCTTGTTTACCTTTGCAAGGGTCTACAATTAGCATTTGACTGCTCTCCTGCCAGGTGACCTGCAAATGGCAGCAGCAAGATGTGCATGCAGCTGAGAGCAGCAAGCCCAAGGCAGAGTTGCAAGGCAGCTTAGAAAATGGATTAATCAAGGCACTGCCACAGCAGGGCAGAGCAGGCAATCGAACGGACCTGCAGCACGTTGCAGCCTGCAGCTTCACTAGCAAAAGCCATAGCCCAGATCTTTGGGTTTCTTTGATTGCTTTTCAGGTCTCAACACATTCCTGGGACAACTGGAACAACTGGGACACCTCAGGTGTGTCCTCGTACCCCCTGTGACCTGAGAGCAATCACCTGTACTTGCCACACAGCATGCTCTCCTGCAGAGGAAGAGTTAAAGCCTGACAAACGCTGCCATTACCTGTGCATGCAGGAAGAGGCAGTTGGAAGTTGTAGTGCATTTTCCAGGTGCCATAAGTGTCCAGGATCAGAGCCTTACAGCGGACACTGTTCAATCACACCCTTCCTCTTGTGAAAGGGGATTGCTAGTGACTGGCAAGGGCGAGCGGAAGAGGCAGACAGGGCAGGTAGATGCTGCCCATGCATGTTGCACATGGGGAGGGGGGTTGCATCTGCAGCTCCCGGTCAAAACAGGCAGGAACAATTCACATTGTGATGGGACAACCATAGCGCGAGTCAGAAAAAAAGGGAGCAGCACTGCCTCGGTTAGCTTACTCTGGACACCTTTCCTACCACGGTCAGAAATAAATAGGGCAGAGCAGTAGGGCTAACTCCATAGACGTGAAGCATGAAGGCATGGAGGGCTGAGCACGGGTGGCCTTTCTCCAGACTTTGCAAGCACAGGGTTTTTACAGGCAGAGTAACGGGGCGGGGGGGTCGGTGCGCTATGTGATATTGCAGCTTCACAGAATAAAAGATTCAGGACCGCAAACACTGCTGCAGAGGTTAATAGAGAAAATAATGCCAGAAAGCAGCAGGAGAAAGCTACCTTCCTTCATATTTGAGTAATACTAATAAAAGCACAACAACAGAGAAACTAGATCACACCAAAGGGTGGCAGAGCACAGAGCCCAGGCTCCCACAGCGGCCCGTTGTGAATGGCAGGAGGAAGAGCTTAGGAAACAGCCATCCCTCCCTAATCGCACCCTCTCGGCTTCTGGCAACCACTGTAGGGACTTTCTGAGCTGGAGGGTGCATCCAAACCATCATGTTAAGCAACATAATTATTATGACCAAGACAATAATAAAACCGTCTAACCTCAGACTCCATCTGCTGAGCTCTAAGAGATGGAGCACACGTTCTAGGATGAAAACCAGAACCAACTTCACTCATCGCAAAGCTATGGTTTAATTACTTGTCTTCTGGTGAGTTTTGCTTCTCAGAAATTCTTTAAAAAAATAAAACATCAAACCCACCAGTTGCTTTCTTTCCTCCTTGCTTCTTTTAAAAAAATACATAGACTGTTAAGTTTATTTAAAATGTAAATTAACCACATTGCCAATGACAGATAACAAAGATAAACATTTATGCTAAGCTGCATTTTTCTTATCTCCCAGGATTGTTTTACTCTGTATCCTGAAAGCATGAAACAAAATACACGACAGATCACGTGCAGAACCTCCCGCTTTCTGCTTTGAATGGCAGACAGCTCAAGACATTTGCTGGCTTCTTCACTTACCACTTTTCACATTCAGGCTGCCTTTTGCGGTGTCTTTCCCTAAAACGTTCTCCGCTTCACAGCTGTACTCCCCAGCATCTTCCAGCTTCACCTTGTTGAACTGCAGTCTGGAAATCTTTCTGTTGAAAAGTACAGCAGACATTTCTTATTTGATTGCTAACCATCCTCAGGAATTGATAACCAGTCCTGGCCCTAGCATGCTGCCCAGTATGTCACCCCTTCTTGAGAGGATGGGCTGCCTGATCTCACAAGCTGAACAGGCACACAAGCCTGGTCAGGATTCGGGCGAGACCATTCCCAGGAATCACAACCACCACAATTTTCTGAATTAACATCTCTCTCTAAACCCACTGCTCTTAGTGTGTCGCCATGGTTTGGTGTGACACCTGCTCTCATTCACACAGAAAGTCTTGTGAGGGGTTGAGCATCCCAGCACGACGGCTTTCTACACTGGAGAAAAGTCACGATACTGATGGACAGCGGGATCTGCCCACTGAGGAGTCAAGACGCGTGTCCTGCACCTTCCTCAGCAAGGAGGCCGAGCAGTCCAGGGCTTTACCAGCTGCATTCAGCAGTGCCACCCACGGGGCCAGGGGGGATTCATCCCTGCATCCCTTTCCAGCCCGCAAACCAAACCCCTGTGGTTTGACCTAGGCAGCTAGCTTGTAGCTTTATCTGGGCCAACAAATAGGGCAAGCACTTTGTCTCCCTCAGGTACTCACACTCCAATATACACTGATGATTGCCCACGTCACCTAACAACCTGCGTTCCTTGTTCCGTGGGAGAGGGAGCAGCTCTGTGGTGCTATGAGGAAGACAAGCATCACCTTTCTCACTGGGGATGACCAATGACTCATTCTCTGGGATGTCTCTGACTAACAGACAAAACCTCTTGTTGCCCAGTTGAACAGAGGTCTATAGGAGCCCTCAATACACTGAATACCACTCATGAGACCACAGTGGGACTCCCACGTTAGGCCCTCTGTTTTCCTACATTTCCCTCTGGTTTAGTCATCTTATCAAAAAACACCCTGTGTACTCTTCTCATAATACCTCTCCGCTTTCTACCTCAAACCTTTATCTCAGGTCTGTGTTACACAGTCTCTTTATTTAGATACCTGGAAACACTGCCAGCTTTAGAAAGAGGTCCCAGTGGCCTATGTCACCTAAGACAAATAAAATTCCTTTAAAGTGGAAAATAATCATTAGCTTTGGACATATTTGCAATGCTACATGAGTCATCTGAGAAGGACTTTTCTTTGGGCTGTGCAAATCATCATCCATAGGAAGTCCACAGAAGCACACTGGCATATTTTTAACACACTGGCGTGTTGTTTCACTGGGAGCCACGGTGCAAGGACACAGTGCGAACATCTCACTAGTTATATTAGTAAATTAAAAGCACTTGGAGACAACTTGGTAGAGCTCCCATGATGCAGGCGCTGCCCTGTTTTACAGGGTGCTGTCAAGTGTTCAATTGCATGAGTTTAGGCCCCATGTGGAGCAGTTTTGAAATGAATGTTGACAGTACGCAAAGATCTTTTGAATGCCTCTAAACTTAGCTGTCCCCTAATCCACTGTGCAAAGCCAGGTATTTGGGCCAACATGTTCTTATATCTTACATTCTTACAGCTCTCTCAACCCCCATAGACAGAATGCACCGTTTGTTTTACAAACCACCCCTATGCCTGGCTTGCAGCCCTCGCTGCAGAGCGAAAAGGCAGGCGGTGTGTGTTGAAAGCAGCTTGTAGGAGTGCGGCTCTAAGTCAAAGTCCTGTAGGAAACACGACCCTTGCACAGCAGCAGTCTGTGGCTGTCTGCATGCAGAGCTGGAAGCATCAACAAACACCCTGCCTTCAGCTGCTGGAGGACAGATACTCTAATGATAATTGCCTGTATTGCAATCTCCTACACACAGCATGTTTCACTGTGTGTTGTAACCGGAAAAAAACACTACAGCGTTAGAATACCACCTGTGTACGTGATCTTTTACTGGTA
This sequence comes from Patagioenas fasciata, assembly GCF_037038585.1. Classification (NCBI taxonomy): domain Eukaryota; kingdom Metazoa; phylum Chordata; class Aves; order Columbiformes; family Columbidae; genus Patagioenas; species Patagioenas fasciata. Next base: position 16,854,196 of record NC_092533.1, on the reverse strand, counting down.
AAGGGTTTTAAGTCCAAAAGATACAAATTAGTAAGTTATTAGTGACACAGAAGGCTAATGAAAGGGGGCACACCTGACAGACTCGTCTCCAAGAACAGGTTGAGAGACATTTGGTCTTTTACCTGGAACTGGAGAGGAATGTGAGCAGAATAAAAAGCAATGTTGTCATTTATAGCATATCAGCATCAAGGAGAAACCAAAGAGGATTATTTTGTTTCGATGCACAGGACTTGTACTGTCAAAATAGCTTATTTTTATTTTCCATCACTGTTTGTTAAAATTCTCCTGGATTGCAAGATCCCATTGAAAAATCAAGAGCTTTTTCTTGCTTGTCATACCCCACAACAATGGTGTAGCTACTCTTGGTCTCCACACTGTGCTGTATAACGTCAGGTAACAGACTTGGGGGAGAGGGACAAAGGGTACAGACGAGGACCAGTTTTTAGGTGGAACACAAGTCAGTAAAGAGTATTTCCCTGTTCCAGGAAACACTGAAGGAAACAGAGAGATACCTTAGGGAGAGACACCATTAGTTATACGCCTTTTAATTTGGGAGAAATGCCTGTGGACTAGAAGAACTGAACCTGAAGGATGTAAAAAGACGAGACCTGGTTTGGTCTCTGTGTGGCAAAGACAAAGATGACCAGTCTCTCTGTTCCAATTTACCATCTTCAAATGCTACTGAAATATGTCAAAACTGCCTAGGAAATTGCTTTTTCAAGTTTTTATTCTTCCTCCTGCTGCCCCAGAGGGCAGGGACTTTGTTCACTGGAGGGCAGAAGCATGTTTTTACAAAAATACCAAGTAGTAGCATACGAGGAACGAAGTTGTGCACAGGAGTTGTGCATCCAGTCCCCTGCTGCCCTGCTGGGAGCGGTTCTTGGGGACACCAGCCCTGGGAAAGCCCAACCATGTGCATTCACAAGGGTGCCTGGCTGCCAGACCATGCCATTCTTCTGGAGGAAGGCACTGCCCCGGGGCTGTTTGTTCAGTGAAAGGGCCAGGGTCACTGACAGATCCCATCATTTCACTGCAGTGCAACTCTGTTGATATTTCTTTACTTCAGGGGAAAATCCGCCTCATTGTCTTTTCTGACCCTCAGCACATATGACTTAACCACGCACTAATTATCTCCTGTGGTGCCAATGGAGGAAGAAGCCATGGGGAATATGTTGTCTGCAAGCTCTGGGGGATAGGATACACAAGGAGACCTTCAGCCTGGCCAGAAGATCATCCCCCAAAATACCTTTCTGGCTAGGAGAAAAGAGTCCCCCAGAGGGCAGTTTGGAGTGATGAGTAAATCGCCCTCTGCGGTGCCAGTCTCCAGACTACAATGGGAAACGGGGAGATCAGCCCTTGGCCAGGACCTACACAAAGATCCTAGCAAATTCTGGCCTGGAAGGGTGACCTCATCTGCTCTAATTTAGACATCTCATCTGAATGTGAGCTTAGGCCCTGAGGCCTCCAGTGTAGTCAGAGGAAAAGAAACAGGCACTTCATCTCAGCCAAGGAGGAACTTTTCATGACAGGAGTCATGTTCCCATCAGCACTTCGGTCAAGCTTGAATCATTCTTCTCCTCTTCCCTACTGCCAAGTGGAAATAGGACTGTCTTCCCAGGTCATCTCCTCACAAAGCTGTTCACCTCAGAGCGCGTGTGCAGGAGAGCAGCTGCCATGAGCTGCCTCCAAGACACCCGAGTTCCACTGAGGACTTTGTGTTCCCTGTGAGAGTTCAGCCACTTCTGCATCGTTCAGGACAAAAATAGCTCTAGGATTACTACGGTTGTAGCGTTTTATTAGTCTTCTAAAAATAGGGTAGCTAGCAGATCAGTAATAAAGAAGTCAAGGAATTAGCCGATCAAGAGAATTTGAAGACTACAACATATGCGGCTCCTAAATTGTCAATGAAGAACACTGCACATAGTAAACACACCTTACATCCTAGGAAAAGGAAATTCCCAAACGTGTCCCATGCGAAGGACACACTGAATACACTGCTGTGGTTACCTATTAACTCCATTCCTCTCTGTTTGCACAGAGAGACGGTGCCAGGAACATTACCAGTATTGTAGAGAGCAGAAAGGCCAGCAATTGCTGTAACGTGTGCTGCTTACACTCCTGTCAAAGATTTAACGGCTGCCTATGTGCAGTCCTGGCACTCTGCACAGCGATGCATTTGCCCTAAGGGAGCAGCTAATGATTGGCAAGGAGATTCAGAGCATCCAGTTGTTCAGTTTACAGTCAAGAAGGTTGTCCAGCAGCCACCAAACATCGGGCAGCCCCACTGGCTGGAGCAGTGGGTCTCAGTGCCTTGGGGAACACATTCATTTTCCCTAGCACACAGTGGGATATAGGCAGGTAGAAGAGATCACTGCAATGCAAAGCAGAGTGGGGATGGCCATAGTAAAGCCCTCTGTCTGGCAAGGCAGAATGCGGTAGCCATAGAGTCACAGAATGTCCTGAGCTGGAAGAGACACAAAAGGATCATGGAGTCCAACTCCTGTCCCTGCACAGGACACCCCACAGGTCACACCGTGTGTCTGAGGACGTTGTCCAGTCTCTTCTTGAACACTGTCAGGCTGGGGCCGTGACACCTCCCTGGGAGCCTGTTCAGTGTCCAGCACCTCTGGGTGAAGAACCTTTTCCTCATGTCCCACTGACTCTCCCTGGCACATCTTCTGCCATTGCCTGGGTTCTGTCCCTGTCACAGAGAGAAGAGCTCAGCCCTGCCCCTCCTGCTCCCCTGCTGAGGAACCTGCAGCCCATGAGCTCTGCCCTCAGTCTGCTCTGCTCCAGCTGAACAAACCCAGGGACTCCAGCCACTCCTCATACGGCTTCCCCTCTAAAACCTTCATCAACCTCATGGCCTCTTCGGACACTCTCCAGTAGCTTTATATCCTTTTTATACTGTGAAACCCAAACAGGAGCATCCTCTCCCCTGCACAGCCAGATGGAAACCACCCCGATCTCTTCCCTGCCCTTCAGTTACAGAGCAGCACAACAGAGCTGGAAAAGCCATGGTGCCCTGCAGCGCCTGAAAAACACAAGTGGCCCTGTGCTGCCTGCTATGTACTCTAGGGCATGAGCTCGCTAGCTCAGGATTAGCTATAGAAACAGCAAATGGGAAAGGGGAAAAATACCCTCAAGCAAAGCAATTGAATAAGAGGAGCAAGGACAGGCAAGTTCAGACTTTTCAGCTCGGCCATCATCCCTCCTGCAGTGACGAAGTTCTCCTTCCTTCTCCCCTCACACCACCATCTCCCCACTCAGTGCTCGACCTGCTGGGGCTGTGGGAAAAGCAGGTGTGGGAGACAGCTAATGTCCTTGAGGGTGCTCAGGAGAGGAGCGACCATCCCCTGACTCCCTCTGCCTGTTTCTCCTACCCCTGTCCCCCAACATTAAAGTGCTGTTCTAACCTGAAAAGCAGATTTGCCCCTTCTCTGCTCAGCAGTGCTGTTGTCTCTCTTGGGACAGGCTGATTTTAAAAAGAAGACTCGACCAGTCCTCAGTCGGCAGAGCTGACATGGACACTGGCATGAGAGCGAGAGCTGGAGTGCCTTCTGGGTCACACAGCGTCAATAGAAGGGGAAAAGATCGATAAGTACGCTTCAAAGAGCAGGGTCACTTGTGCAACCCCCCCTCCATCCTCAAATTCAGCCTGGGGCTTCATCGCTGAATTGCCACAGATGTCCCTGCAATGGGAAGAGGTGTAGTGCAACAGGGCAGCGTCATGCAACCACACACCAGTCCCCAGAGCGGACTTTGTGGCCACTCTGTTGAGAGGCAACTCCCCGTGTGCTGCTGCTCTTTGTGTCAGGGAAGTCTGCGGCAGCTGCCAGGGCGTGAAATCAATGAATACGTAAAAGCTGAGGTTTGGGTTAAAGCTGTTGCACAGACTCATTGTCAGTACAGGGTCCCTTGTATTACTTGTCCTGGAATTCAAGGCAACTGGTCCATCCCACAAATGTTTCTTCCAACTCCAATGCCGGGATTTTAATTTCTTTGAGAAAATGCAGATACCGGAGCAGTACTCTGAGGCTTGCTCAGAGCAGGTCCTTTCCCTCCTTACTGTGATATCTCACAGGAGACATCTAGCAGCCTGCCAAGAGCCAGGGACCTCCCAGCACCAAATGTCCCAAAGAGTGCATGACCTCAATACAGAGCTGAGACACCCCTGGTAGTTGTGCAGCCAGGACAGCTTGCAGAGGTCTCACTATTTCAGCAACCAAACTACAAGCTTGTCCTGTTGAGAGAAGGGGAAAAGAGGGTCAGTGCTGCTGAGGAGAAGGCACAGAGGTCCTGGTTTGGAAGTGTATCACATGGAGGCTGATATGCTGGGCAAATCACAAGCAGAACCAGAACTTCATGGATTGCCAGAAGGCTTTAGAGGGTTTTTAAAGGAAAGCCAATTAGTTTTTAAAAATCAGGGGAGGAGGCGCCATACTAAAAGCAGCTATCTGGGGGAAAGCCTGTGCAGAGCACAGGAATGGAAATCAGCAGAGCCATGCTATGAACACTCAGATCAGGAAAAGGTATTTGTGGGAATAGAGATGGTAGGAAAGGGATGGCACCTTCAGATTGACAGAGAACTACCCCTGAAAAACCTCTGCAAAACGTATCACCACGGTGCAAGAGATTCAGTTACTGTTTGGGGGTTCCTTTCTGAGTTTGGAGCCTTTGGGATGGATGTCATTCTTTCCTTCCCAAGCCATTTTTCTGCAACTGGTATGTGTCACAGATCCTCAGTGCCTGCCAAGTATTAGGGGGACCTGGCAAATTCATGCCTATAGGTATATAATGTGCTGTCCCAGATGAACAGCCCTCACCCTGGCTCTCCTTGCTCAAGGCTGAGCACTTGAACAACTGGATGAATGAAATTTCAGCTCATGTCTCAATGAGTGCTTCAACTGAATCTCTAACATTTTGCAGCTGTGGTGGGCTAAGGTCTGTAGGGAGAGGTGTTGCTTGTGTGTTGCGGTGGTGGTGTTTGGTGGTGGGTTTTCTTGCTTGGTTGGTTTTTGGGGGTTGGTTGGTTGTTTTTTAAGCAGCCACCATCACCAGAAAAAAAAACCAAACTAAATTTCAGGCACGTAAAGCTCCTTTCACCTCTAAGTTTGCACACATCATCAGTTGAAGCAGCCCGGCATCTGGCTGTAACTTGTTAGCCACTATAACTCAGTCAAGCTTGATTAAATGCCCATTCCCTGAATCTCTTAGGAGCCCAAACTTGTAAAGTTTTTGGATTGTTCTAGCTCAAGACCCAACTGCTTCTTCTTTCAGTTCTCAAATTCCCTGGTTCAGTCCCAGGTGCATTGGCCAAGATGATGTCCATCATCTCCTTTAAAACAACAAGCAGACAAACAAAGGAGATGCTCTCCTTCACACCCCCCTCCAATAAAGTGCCTTCAGCAGCTAAAACCAAATCCCAAATATCAGAGACTTATAATGACATCGTGAGAGTTAGCAAGTCAGAAGCTCCCCTGGTGATTATAACAACACCGGTGCTTGAGAAGAGCCTTAGCTTCAAGGCATCTGGAATTGCTCTTGCAAGATCCATTGTCAAATGAGCCTTTTCCTTTGTTTAAAAATGTCAGCCTGAAGACCCCTGCCAGAGTGGTGGTATAGCCTGCTTGGGTTCACTCTGGCTCCCACAAGGCTTCAACAGTTCTCTTTGCCCCTCCTTGTCTCCAGGCTTAATTAGGAAATCATTTATCTTTATTGGCACTCTCTTTCCCCTGCTGCTTTGGCATTATTATTATTTTTTTGCCTTCATTCCAGGGCAGTGAGCTGTACAGGGAAGACCACAGCCCCATTCATTGTGGGTGGGGAATAATCTACAGCAGGGAGCTCTACAAGGAAGACCCCAGCAATGAATCTGCCCCAACCAGCATCGCCTGGGGGACTACTGTACAGAAACAGGAGAGGAGGGTATCCCTTGGCTCCACTTACAGGCTAACAATAGGGATTCCTGGTGATACTGAAAGTAGGACACTACTCCCAAGAGATGTCATATGGTTAGCCTGTCCCAAACTGAACTGCCAACCCTCTCTAATCTAATGATATGCCTACTTCATCACCCTAGCAATCTTCCTTGGTAAAAGAGCACACAAAGAGAAGAGGCTGTAAGGACAGCCACAGCTAGGAGACTACCAGGCTCCTGGACCCGCTTCGATTCCAGCTGAAGACCTACGTGTCTCAAAGCTGAGCCCTGAGCACAGCCTGGAGCTGGGTAGGTTCTCTGCACCTCCACAAACAGAAACTCCCTTGACTGTCTCCACAACCGGTATCTGACCATTTGTCAGGACAAAGAATCAAAACTCAGCCTTAACTTCTTGGTAGCCAGCGGCCTCAACCAGACCTCAGGTGCACTTAGCAGGATATGCTACCGCTTTGGCAGATCAGACGGAGAGCCGCTCGCTACGCTCTTCTCCCACTACTGCATGTAATTCTTGATGGGTAATTTCTCTAGGTTCACCATCAACTGTGCTTTATTTAAATAGAGCAGGAGATGAAATTCCAGCCAATAATTTCTTCCACCTTAAAGAGAAGTTTCCTCTTCGTGCAAGCCAGGCTTGCCTCAGCCTGTTACTAATTACAGATAGAACATGCAGTTCAGAAAGGAGGAATCAGAATAGTTCCCCTCCCTCCAGCAAATACCCATTGAAAAAAACATGACTTCTTTGCCTGATGGCACCAGAAGTTTTGCCGGTAAGTTTAAAAAACAAGAGGGAAGATGATTGATGGAAAGGCTGAAGAGCTGACATGCAGTTAACTGCTCCTCTCCTCCTTACAACATATACTTGCCTTATTTTCAAGGAGATTCCTAACTCTAGGAAGGCCAGTGGGACCAGATGAAAACTTGATCACAGAAAAAAGGACTTTGGTCACACTATCTAGCTAGAGATCTCACGGCCTTTTAAACATACAGGGGGGAAAGTCAGGCACAGATCAGTAGAGGAATGAGTCACAGAGGGCAACCATGTTCTTCTTGTCTCTCATGCTAATCCTTTGCGTGTTGTCTAAGGACCACAGAGCTGCACAGTCCAACGCAGAGCTGAGCCCAGCTCTGCCCAGGACTCACAGGTCCAAGGGAAACACTATGGACAACACCTCCACATCCTGGCAGGGCTCCTTTTGCCTGGCTCCAACAGGTCTATCAGGTCTTTGGATCAAACTTTTAAAGAAATGATCCTGTGCACGTGGCCAGTTACTGCATAGTCCATGATAATTTTTTACCTTCTCTATGAAAGTCCCTCCTCAGTGCTCTAATTTTAGCCCTCTGGAAACCCCATTATTCTTGAATTAATCATCACAGGGTGAGACTTCCTTTCTGAGCTTTACAGTATAGGATGTTTAATTCTTTCCTGAAATCCCCTCCTAACATGCTGGAAGTAATGATGTACAACCATATCCCCATGTCCAGTTTTGCGTCCCTCTACTAAAATCAGCCCCACTACCTACTTAATGGAGACATGCAAAGTTACAAGGGCTCCTTGATCCTCAGCCTGTAGGCACGGAGACATTTTTAACATTTATTGCACACAACCAAGACCAGAAGGAGTCAGGTCCAACGCCATGAGCACTGTGTCCTCACTGTGTTTTCAAGCACTGAGACCTAGAAAACCCAGTGGAGAGGAGAGCCTGGAAGCTGAGGATGTCAGACCAGGTGTGCACAGACGCATCCAGATCTGCCTGGAGAAGTGTTCCTGCACTCGAGTGTTCCTCACTGCTCAACAAGGGGAAAATGGTCAACAAAAGCTTGTCTTCTCAGAGCTGTCCCAACTTGACAGCTGCTTGAGTCTATTCTCCACAGCCAGACTCAGCCCCAAACAGACAAGCTCTCCACTTAATGGCAAGTTTTAATGGCAGCAGGGAGCAGAAGCAGGGATGGGAAGTGACTCTGGGGGCAGCTCAGTGGGGGATGCTTTGGGCTCACACCTTTGCCGCTGAGGGAGCCTCAGACACTGGAGGAGGCAGGTGCTCAGCTTTCTTTAAACTGTTTATCCTTGGACTTATTTTGCCAGCAGGAAGCACTTCTAGCACGCACACGTCCTCAGCCTGTCACTGACAGGCCGTGAGACAGTGTGTTGCCATGGAAACTGGTAAATGCAAAATGATGACTTGACAGCAGTGTCCTGAGGAAAGGGGATCAACCTTCTTCCATATGTTTCCGTTCTTGAGCCGGGGGTGCGTGCCTGCCCTGCATCACTGTGGGTGGGATGGCGTCCTGTCACAGCTTTGTGCTGGACACAGGGTGCCAGGAGGCACTATGGTCTCTGGAACCACAGCAGGGAAATGCTGCAAGAGGCACTTCTCACCATCATCAGGATCCCTTTTGCTGGGTGTTTCGTCTCAGGCCGATTGCTCTCTAGCTCTGAGGACATTAGCCCCCCGACATCCCTGCGAGACTCCGGTGGCAGCAAGCTCAGGGTCCCACAAGCTGCCTGCCCATAGGGATGCAGAGTCCACATGGGCTGGACCCGCAGGCTCCCACCCTGGCTGCGGTGCGGACCTTCCTTCAGGACATCCCAGCTCCAGTACCCCTCGGTAAACAACTGAGGCCATGAGGCTGACAAGGGCCACACAAATACTGAGGGTGACAGAGAAAAGAGACAGGCACAGCTCTGCCCTGCCCTGCTGCCTGCAAGCCCAGACTGCCCCTCCTGAGCAGTCCACATCCACTAGATACATCCAGTTCCCCTGGATCCGCTGGTGTTCCCATCCTAAGACTTCCACTGACCTCTCTCTGCCTCATCTCAAAACAGCCACGAATCCCACAGTTATTATGAAGGAGGCCAAGCATTTTGGGTGTGACTTTGAAATCAAAAGCAACAGGACTGAAATTAAATTAGAGCAATTAACAATAACCCATTCGAGCACTAACTGATTCTATAACTGATTTTTCTAGTGGCTTCTGATTTTGAAAAATAATACTCTATCAAGCCCATAATGATAAGAAGTGAGTTATTTTTCACACACTCAGACCTAACATATGTTAGCAAAGAATTAGTTTCAAGTTTTCCGAGGGGTTGGGCAGTTGTGAGCTGACTTTGTACTTAGCTAGGTCAGGTTATATGAATATAAGCATAGTCACAATTATGGAATAATTTTGAGCTACATCGTACGTAAATCTTTGGCTTTGAAAAATATCAACATGGATGCATTTGAATCTATTTCCAGTGAGATCCCCTTAGCTTAGTCACTGGGGCCTGTTTGTCCTGGTGTTTCTGCACTGCCCGAACGAGGCGGTCCCTGGGATGACATTGGGAGCAGCTGTCCGAGAACTCTGCAGTGTGGGGGGAGTGGGGAGCCACAATTGTGGGGAGCATGTGCCCTGGGTGCAGCAACACAAGGTCTTGCGTGAGACAACGGCTTGTAGGGTGACTATGGGTCCTAATCACAGTATCATGGTGTGCACCTGCATCCTTGCAACTGCCTTAGATGCTTTTGAGCTCACCTAAATTCAGGGGAGAACAGAGCGATTCCTCCCACAGTTATGGAGGTCCACTGATGGCTGGTGGGGTGAACACTTAGTAGCTTCTGCATTCAAACCCCTAATCACAAAGCAGGATCCACCCCAGGTAACCTGAGCTGCCTACAACCAATCTACAGCAAGCAGGGAAAGTGTCACCTGCCCAGGTCACTGGACGCCTGTCTCAGATACCCAGTGGCAGAGCTACCCAAGGACAACCCTGTCTACAAACCTAGCAACTATTCTGTGCGTGCCATGCTCCTCTCTGCTGCTCTGGAGGAAACTGGGAATCTTGCTCAACTCTCCCCAGCATGGTAAATGGGTTGTGCATGGTCCTGTGACTCCTAGGAAGCATCTCAGTGTTGCTCAGCAGTGACTCAGAGAGCACAGCACCACTTTTAGCCAGTCCCCTGGACCCAGACACTCAGCGTCAGTGAGCAGAGGCAGAGAGGTCCCATAGCATACTTACTTCCCATTCCCATACTTGATCCGGATGTCTTTGCTCTTCTTCAGCTCTTTGCCATCTTTAAACCATTTGTAGGATGGTTGAGGGTTGCCAGCAGTTGCTTCACATTTCAGTGAGATCTTTTCACCAACGTGAACGTTTGGGCTTTTCAGTTTCTTCAGTTTGGGAGGGACAGCTACAAAAAGAGAAAGCAGACAATGTGAGACCTGTCTGTTCCAGAGACTGCGCACCAGCGACGTGAGCCCACCGAGCCCCCTCCCCTAAGAAAAGCGCTTGCTGCCCCTGCTGCTGTGTGGCGGCTGGAGAGGGGCTGCAGCACAGCTTGGCGACCCGAGTTTTACCTGCACAAAGGCAGGCAAGGAGCACGGAGTCAGAAACATCCCCGTGGGGATCAGAGGGAGCCCCTGGGCCTGACGCACTCTTTTCTCTGCTCCATGTGGCCAGACCCGACCCCTCCATGGCTGCCCTCACTCATGCAGGCAGGACCCAGGTGTCTCCTGCCAGTGCAGGCTTTGCTCTGCTCCCCAGGCTTCCCACCAGGAGAGTCAGGGATGCAGGAGGTCAGGTTCTTTGGAGACTATTTTTCTCTGCATCCTTCCATTGCTGATGATGATTACCAACAACTCCACGACTTCTGCCACTGCTGACAGCCGTGCCGCCAATCCCACAGCCCCTTCAACCACAGCTGGAGCATTTCACTGCAGAAGGAGCAGAGGCAGGTGAGGGGAGAGGTCCCTCCCCCAGCAGCGTGTGCCGTGGATGCTGCTAAGATGAACAGTCATTTGGTGTGACAGTGTCAGCAGGAGAGCAATAGCTTCTGCAAGCGGCTGCAATGAAAACCCGCTCATAAAATGGATAAGAAAGGGAGAGACAGATGTGCCTCACGTTGCAGTTAGAAAAGTGAAAGAATAAAGCTATTTAAAATGGCCTTAGGACCTGCGATGTCAGGTTGGCCAGCAGCCTTTCCAGTTGGAAGCCTGGCTCTGCATGTGAGCTTTCCTGGGTGTTGGAGAAACGCGATTTTACCGTGCACCTGGAACACCAGCCAGAGAGAGAGACACTTCTTATCAATCTCTGCCGTGCTCTATATGATACCTGACAAGAAAGGATTAGCGGGCTTGTAATTTTTCTTTCAACTGACAGCTCTGCACTCTTCCAGCTCCCTTTTTCATTCCAGCATTAACCTTAAAAAAGAAAATAGCCAGTTGCTGGTTTTGCCTTAAGAATATTGGTAACACTGGTTTCCACCTGTCTAAGATGTGTTACAGGTTTTCTTCTGTCTAATAAGCACAAGCCATGTTTTAACTGCCTAGTGCATTCTGATCTTGCGATATGGAAAAGTAATCAAAGGAGGAGGAACAGGATGGGTTTCATTAGAGTAATCATTATTTTATTTGTTTATCTCCTCTCATTCTTCACTCTTTATGCCAAGCTAGGCTTCTGTAGGTTGGTTTTATTTAAAGACTGTTTTTGCTGAAAGTGATCTTATACAAAATAAAAAGCATAGCAATCGTCGGACATATGGTCCCACGGGTGGGTAACACAGTAGCTCTGGTCCCAAACACACTACAGCTGCACAGCTACACTAGAGCCAAGGCACAGAAGCAAACTTAATATCCAGGAGTGCAGAAGAAGCATGTTTAGCACACCAAGGGAAAAAAATAATACACCCCAGAGTATTCTTCCCAAACATAATTTCTGCACATCCAAGCCTGCCGCAGGCTCCCTAGAAACCCGTGCCACAGGTAACGGGATGGAGGGGGCTGCACGTGTGCTAATGGGTCAGGGCAGCTGCAGGTAATTGCTCCAGGCTGCACACTGGCGTCTTGCATCGCTTCCCCAGGTCATCGTGCTTCGGCACAGACAGACTTCTGAAAAAAAAATAATCTCAATTTTCCCCAAATTTCAGGAGTTCTGTGAAAATTCAGGTGTCCTTAGATTTTTGAAGCCAATAGCCCTGCTTAGAAATGGGTCACTCAGAAGAGCAGGAAGGCAATGAATGGAGAAGGGAGCTTGTCTCTTCCCAGAACACTGAGCACAGAGAGCCAGGAAGGTAAACAGGACCTTGCTTTTATAGGGGTCATTTTGGGGAACAGAGAAATAGACTCTGACAAATATTTATTCTGTCTGAATGTGTGTGTCAGTTGGCGTCTATTGTACACTGAGGTCACCCTGTGCCATGCCAACAGTATATATATATACCTTAAATACTGGGAAGGTCCTGACCTTGGCATTGGTGTATTTGCTGCATATTATTTCCAGGCTTGTGGTCTGCAGAATTATGAAGTAGGCAGCATGTCCTGAGAGAAAGATGTGTCAAGCCTGCCCCCCTCCCCAGAAAATGCTGGCAAGAGCACAGCAAACCCAGAAACCTGGAGATTGCTGAAGGAGAGGGCCAAGGACAAGCAAGAAAGCTTCCAAGATCTCTATTCCCCAGTTCCTCTCCACCGACATGAACCAAATCTCACCCAGACTTATGCAACTCTTGCACCTTGTGCTCCTGGCCACCAGTGATAAACTACATGACAGGTCCGTAGAGACATATGCCAAGCATGGCAGAGACAGAGCTGACACACAGGGCAGGGGCTCTGCCTGCATCGCACCTCCCAGCAGAATCCCGCACAGAAATGGGTGAGAAGAACATGTTTCCTCCCCACATCGCAGGTCTTCAGCTGTCTCACTGCAGGGGCTAAAGGGACTGTGCATTCAGCTCACAGGCCACACTTCACGGACTGTAATTGCCTGACTGAACCAGACAGGCCAGTGAAAGCGGAACCTAATCCAGAAACATTCTGGGCTGCGTCTGGGAAAAGCGCAAAGAAACAGAGCTGTGCTCCCTGGCGTCGCGCACATCTGTGCGCCTTGCTGCTGCACTACAGATGTGGCCTGTGCGGGGACAGCAGCGCGGGAAGAGCTGGCAGAGCCCGGGCACACGGCATCCAGGGCCACGCACAGGCTGCTCCGCTCACCGGGGATGCCCAGCCTTGCTCTGGGCTGGAAAGGCTCTCTTCCTAATTCCTGCACCTTCTAGAAAAACCCTCACTTAGAGCCATTAACTGCTGATGAGCCTGCTTAATGCCAGCCAAAGACCTTCCACTGGTTTTTATTTGTGTTGTTTAAACTGCAGCCCTTATTCCTAGCCTGAATTTCTCTGCCTTTGGCTTCCAGCCAACAGATCTCTCTGCTTTCCTCTGGTAAATTTGAATCCCATCTAGCAACCAGAAACCTCTTTCCTTTTTAGGTACTTGTAAACTATGAATGAATCACCTTTCAACCTTCTCCAGCAGTAAACTAAAGTAGCTTGAGAGACTAAAGCAGCAGACAGAGTGCTAATACTGGAGTATGTCAAAGACAATGTTTTACATTTTCGTTCATTTTCAGCTTTAACATCTACCCATTTCCTATCTCTGCCCTGTTCAAATCACAGCAGCTCAGAAAGTCACAAGCATGGTTCAAACAGAGGTGAAGATTTTTAAAATGCCTCCTGTTTTCAGTGTTCCGAACGTTTTGGGTCATTTTGGTCTCCTCCGTGTTTGGTATTCTAAACACATTGGAAAAATCAAGTCACTAGCTTCATGCACATGAAGATAACATACTACCCCTAGCAAACAGCCTCAGACACATACCAAGAGGGGTTCAGGTCCGATTTCACCATGTTTCCACCAGCCCCCAGTTTCCCAGTCTCCTGTGCATGGGTTACTGCTGCTCAGATGTGGCCACCACAGCTTTTGTCAGAGCCAAAACACCAAACCAGGGCCACCCAAATCACTCCATCCAAGCCAAAGCTGCTGCTCGAGCTCCTCATTATCTGAATCTCACGGCTCCGGTCTGCCAGCTTGTGGTCTCCCCCTCAGCTGGTTCAGCAACACACACCACTAGGCCACCCCTGACACTGGGTTTAGGAAAACGGGGAGGAGGTTTTGGCTGTGCTTGTCAGGCTGAGCCAACCATTTAGGATCCACATCTCTGGTCACCTTGCAATCCTGTCAACCCCTCTTCTATCCGAATTGGAGTCGAGTCTCTGGGGGGGTGAAAACTCACCATCCTCACAAAGCCTGAGTTGGACACGAGAGGCAGCTCCACCCCAGGCAATCTTTCTAACTGACTGCCACATCAGGGTATGGCTTGCTGCAGAAAGGAAGGTTTAATCCTGGTAGAGCTGAGACCAACAATAAATACAGATTTTCTACTGGTTTTTGCTCACTCCAAATCAGAAGAAACCCAAGCAACCATTAGATCCCAGCCTACACTAGCTGTGTAGGCCATAAGAATTAACCCTAAAAAGTGCCAGGGTCTGGTTCAACACATGCATGCAATTCCCTGATGTGTTTCAAGAGTCATGTTTCTACTAAGAGGCTTTTGAAGGAGAGGTTTGCCCTCTGTTAGCATTCCTGGAGTCTACTGCCAAGTTACCACCTTCTCTTGGCAAGGAGAGGGTTACAAAAGTCTAAAAAATCGAGCTCTAAATTATGCCATGAGTTGCTTGAACATCCACCCTAAAAGGACTTACACCGCTTTAATTAATTCACTTCCAATTACATCTGATATTACATTGAACTACTTAGATGATAACAACACCTCTTTTACTTCTGGTACCTGGAGTATGCCTGAAAACATCTTAGAGCCTCAACTCAAAACATCATTAATCATAAATGGGCAGAGTGCCCAAACAGAGTCCAACAATGGAGCAGTAACAAAACCACATCCCACCCACAAAGCATCATACATAAACAACACCTTGGCAGCACACAGCAGAGCAAGTTGTCCCGGGAAAGGTGCTCGGTAAACTCTTTAACAGCCCGCAACACCAGCCACAACCGCTATTTCAAGAGCTGTATCTTGCTCGCTGGGGGAGATCCCGTAGAGCGGACAATCTATAGAAACATCTGTGATCTGGAAATGGACATCGTGAGAAGACGTGACCTGTGCTCCCGGTCTCCTCCAGAGGATGCAGTGCCAACCGCTGGACAGTCCCCACACCGCCTGGCACACGGCAGGTGGCAAAATGTTTAGGTAGGTGGATCTGGAGAACCGGGAGGACGGGATGCTTCTGTGTCTCTCTGAGATGCTGAGGAGGAAGGTAACTTAGCTCTAATTCCCAAGGCCATGGAAAAGGGAAGCTAAAACATGCTTTCCCACAGGAATGGCAAGGGGAGTTATGACCTCCAAACTCACAGGTGATGTCTTGACGTGCCTACATCAGAGCAATGGCTTTCAGCACACTCCTCCCACCCAACTGTAATCCTCAGGTCCGGGACACTCTTCCTCTCTTCCTCTTCCACTCTGAGGGAAGCTGCACAGGTGATCCCTCGCAATGGGCCGCGTTTCTCAGACCGCCCAAGCCATTGGCCCCAGGACAGCCCTTCCGCACATGGGACAGGGCTTCCAGCCTCTGGGCTACTGTGCTGGGGTGGGGAAGCTGCAGGTCTGGCAGTGTCTCTAAGGGTCTGCAATTCCAGGGAAACCTGAACACCCAAAGGATGCTACAAGCACAGTCCTTGATGCTTCCAGCCTCCTCGCCACTGATGTACAAGATCTGAAGCCATGACACCCACCTAAGCCACATCTCAAAGCTTGCCATGCCCTAAGCTGCTCTGGAGCCACCCACCACTTTGCTGTTCAAAGTCGCACCCACGGGAGTACAGACCTTCCCTTTTATGTAGGGAACCACAGATGTGAAAGTTTCACTGTTCTCCAAGACAGAAAATCCCAGAATTCATCTTTCCATGGAAAATGTTTTGCGGCCTTGACTTGCTCCATATTCAAACATAACTTCTGTAAAGATGGTGATTCCTTACCAAACAGAATTTTTCCCATTTCTGTCATCTCTACTACAAGGTGAAGAGAGATGTTCCTGGCACAGGGCATCACCATGCGGGTCTGGAAACCAGACATGTCTTTGGTGGGTCAGCGTGCTCTGCGCTGGGCTAATACATCTTAATTCTCGGCTAATGCAGCACTGCTGCTTCCAGTATGCTTGCTGCCTCTACTGTTTTTATCGGAGGTGATGCTCCTTTGATCTGCGTTTGCTTTGACCTTTATTTGACAAGGAGACAAAACTGAATCTCAGCAGTAGCTCCTGCCCACTTTGACTCTTTGGCCATTTCAACACTGGCTGCAAATGCCAACTTGTCAAAGAGGGACCTGCTCTGAAGAAAGCTCCGTCCACCCAAAAGAAATGGAAGCATGGGGTCCACTTGGATAAAAAGTCTTGTTCAACACTTAACGTGCTCTGTTTGCCCTCATTTTTTCTGGGTTTTTTATAGAGAGGGTGAAAACGCAGCCACTGTTGGGTACCTGGGCAGGCTGTGGCATCTGCAGCTGGGACTCTAAATGGAGTTCAGCTCTTTGGTGGCAGGGTTGCAAGAACTCCTCTGAGCCTGTGACCCTCCAATGCCACTGAAGGTAAGAGGGCTGTATTTACATAAAGCTGTATCTGCAACAAGGGAGTGTGCAAAAGATCCTGCCTTTATTCAACGGATGGACACAATGTCCACAAACAGTCCAGAGCGTGTAGGAGAGAACCTCAATGTTGAACTGACGTATCATCCTGTTCCAACCTCTACCACAACCCACCAGTGGGTAACTACAGGCTTCAAATTGAGAATATAAAATATAATGTAGCACCTGTAAAATATAATACAGGATACATGCAACATGCTTTAGGCAACTTACATTTCCCGTTTATGCAAAAAAAGGATGATCAGACTTTTTCATAGCTGTTAATGTGACTCTTTGCACACTGCAGCAGTCCCTCAGATCTCTGCATCCTGCACAGGGGTATATGGCAGGTGAACTACAATGTCATTTTTAATTTCCAAGGGATGGCATTCTGCTGTAGGCATTATTGGGCCTTTTAATTAACACATAAACATGTTTCTCTTACTACATCTGTGATGGTGGGGACTGCATTGTGGGAGACAGCACTAGACAATGTGGCTCACTTTGCGTGTTTACACCTCACCTCCAGTATCTGTGGGTCTATCTGTGCAGTAAATGCAAAGATATAGGCTTCAGCAAGGGTTAGTAACCCAAAGCTCTCCAAGGACAGAGGAGACGCACTCTGTGCCTAGTATGTACTATGTGTTATGGGATGGCAGCAGGAGTCTGTGGCACCTCCTGTTCCTGGGACGAAGTCCCACTTTGACAGCTGGAGACGCCAGGTATGACAATGCAGGAGACATTCCGCCAGGTCCTAGAAGTTCTGCTGAGAACATCCACCCCCCTGACTCACAGACTGTGATGTGGGGAGGACACCGATGACTGGAAGCTTGAAGATGCTGGAAAGACTGAGCTCAGTAGACCTGAGGTTGGAATGAAGCTTGTAAACCTTGCTGGAGCCAGAACAACTGCATTACTCCTCACTATGTGTCCCATAGCACCCCCACCACACAAGTTCTTTTCCCCTAACCAGGTCCCTGTGGACCTCTGTCTCAGGGAGGAGAAATCACTACAATGCCAATCCACAGCACTATATGTATTTAAAACCGTGAGTTACAACAATCAGTATTCCCATGATCATTCTCACAGGCCAAAGAAAATTGACTGGACAGTCCCAGGCAGGTTTGCTGATTCAGGTTTGCTCTCTACAGGATCCCTCTGGCAGCTCACACTACAGCAAAAGGTGCCACAAAGCCATCAAGTTCACTCTTACAAATACTGGGTTCACTCTTATAAAAGAGTAACTGATAAACTCCTCTCCTCCTTCTTTCTCTTCCCCACACTCAATATTTAGTTGTTCTTTCAAGTGAAAGTTTTGAAATTGGTGTATGGTTTGGTCCAGAGCCCTCGGCTGAAATCTCAGCTCCATTGAAATCAATGAGCATTTGGCCACTGGGCAAGGGTGTCTTCCCAATACCCACCCTTTTCACCCAAATTGTTAGGACAGCTACAGTATAATTTTATCACAGATTGGGTAGAAACGCTGGAGGTCCCCATGCACCTGGCCACTGAAATGCTTATCAGAATAGCACAACAGCTACAAGTAATTCACATAAAACTATCCAATATTAAAATCCAGGGCTGAAGTGCTTGGATTTGCCAAACCTAGTACTCTATGAACACTAGCTGGTTTGCAAACAATGTAATTGGAGTAGAATTGCTATTGTGTTTGTTTGTTTTGAATATTTTTGGCCAGGAAGTTGTCCTGGAGGTATAGTTGAGCATAAGTGGTCTGGTGGAAAAATGTCATTCATTCTGTTCCTATTAAAACCAAAAACAATAGCCACACAAAGACAGCAGTGACAATTTCTGCTCTTCATGCCTCTAACAATGTGTTTTCAACCCTAAAGGCAACATCTTGTTTGTACCCAATTGATTCAGGGATCATATTTTATATAATCAAATATATCTTTGAACAAAGATATATTTTATGAACTGCTCCATTTCAGATGACCTTGGAAACAGTAATTCATAAAATATAGCTTTATCTCGATCTTCACAATCAGCTGCACAAATGGCCCACCCGTACTCTGTGGAGTGCCAGTCAGGACCCAACCAACAAACAGATTCCTTGCCCTGGTACCCTGGTGAAGACCTGGGGGGCATCCATCATCTCTCAGTCACCAAAGGAAAGTGTAACCCTCACCCCAGGAGACAAAACAATCTATGGCAGCAAAAAAACTTGTTTCATTACATGTCTATTATTAAGTCTGTACATTAAACCCTATATGGTCATGGCAAATCTCAAGACTATGCTTCAGGTTACAGGGAAGGATTTTTTGATGTAAAATGGCCATTTGTGGAATATCACCAGTTTTAGAAAGGCATGAAAAAAACCCTATTTGTTGTTTTACAGCTCTATGGACCACAGGAGTGTTTCATTAAAACATGGGGGAAAAAAGGCTTGGTTAAAGGTGACCTGAAATTCTTTTAGCAGAGACTGTCTGCACTGCCTGGGCTCTGCAATGACAAAAGGACAAAGACACCATCACAAACTGGTGGCAGCATCGCAGGTAAACTTGCAAAAACAAGAGCTGCTGCAATGCCACAGGTACAGAACAACCCCAAATACCAGCCACCAAGTCCTGCAGATAAATCAGCCACCACAAACAGATAAATGTGACCGATCCTCTGAGCGAGGTGCAGGGTTTATCAAGTAAACCTTTCTCTCTCTGCCAGCCCTGTGTCATGACCATCAAAGTTTGGTGTAAAACTGGAGGACCAGGGATGCAGTCTTAGCTTTAGAGAGCACAGCACTTCCGGACATCTCTTTCATAATATGAAAATATCTCTTAATATGTTGTCTTCAAACAGAATGAGGGTGTTAAATGACTGAGCTGTGCTGTCTGATGTCAGGAAGACCGTAAACACACAGCACCATCTGCAGCATCTCCCTTCAAACCCAGCCCACACCAGCAAAATCCCAGCACAGAATCCCTGTCTCAGCAGACTTACAGGTGAGAGCCACTTTTAACAGGTGCCTTTAAACAATGTTTAACATCGGCAAGAAGGGGAAAACCAGGAAAACTCGGGATGAGTTGCAAAGATGTCAATTCAGGTCAGGCAGAGGTCAAGTGAAGGTCAGATGCGGCAGTCAAGCTTGCAACGTTTTGTTGGCTATTTGGACCTCCCGGGAAGCCCTGGGCCAGGGGACGCTCCAGTGCTTCACACAGGACCAGGTGGAAACACCGAATGAGGCAAGCGTGCAAAAAACAAAGCCTTAATGTCTGGAGAAACAAATTCAATTAGCAGTCCCTAACACTGAGGTGGGGGATTTTCAACTTTTAACCTATAAAATCATATTCACTAGCATTCCATGACAAAAAGCAACCACTTGCAGTCTTAATTACAATATTTTTTTCCATGTCTCTGCTTACTTTGAAAGTTCACCATTGTCTCTGGTAGGGTTTAGACAAATCCACCAGAGGGTATTTCCAAAACAGAAAGCTGTGTTTTTATCGGGATCTCCCCACAAGAGACCCTGGGGCTTGCATTAAAGACTTGTTTGTTCTCTGTAATGCTATATTAGAAAGATTAAAAGTTTTTTTGCTGTTAGTTCAAGAAACACTTTAAAGCACTTGCACCAAAAGAACCTCAGACAGTGACCGCAGGTCTGTTTTTCATCCAAACACAGGAAAAGGAAAGAAAATAAAGATCATCCCTGAGACAGCTTTTTCAAAGCGGCCAGATAGACATGGCCAAACCCCAAGTGTGGACAGAATTACCACCCTATATTATCGTATTCTCCCAAGACCCAGGACACCCTGGAGCGACAGCCGGTGTTGAGCCAAGTTCTGCTCTTCCCAAGCGCTGACCCCAAACCCGTGGGACCCTCCGCACAAGAGAACGCGACCGGTGAAGAGGGGCCGGTGTGCTTTGTGCTGGCCGAGCCGAGCGAGCGGCCGAGCCCGTGGAGAAGGGGCCACCCTCCTCCTCCTTCTCCTCCTCCTCCTCCTCCGTGGGCTGCAGGGAAGCTGTAAATTCCATTTGGGACTCTGGGCACTGCCCAGTGGAGACACTAACACAGCGTGTCTCCTGCCTTGTCCAGAGTGCGGCTTCCCAGCATTGTTCTGAATAGCTCTGGACCCCCACCGAAGCACAGCGATGGGTGGCTGACACTGAAATGTCCCCCAACCAGGCTGATTTACGGCTGCCAGGAGTCTCAAGGATGTCAGCTCTTCCTGATTAATTTTTTTATCCTTATTTTCCCTCGTTTTTATATTTGAATATTGCTCATTGCGATATTCTTCAGAACTATTCTCTGGAAAGCCATACCGGCTCATTTTTGGCTTGTAAATTGCTCTTGAGCAGTTTTTGGCTTGTGCTTAAAAAAAAAAATTTAAAAAAATCAAGCAACTCTGCCTCATTTTGGTTGGATAAAGAGATTTTGTGGCCTCCATCAATTCTAGTCCCTGACAGCAGTGACAGAGCTCTTATTATCACAAACATACAGCTGCAATTTTAAAATTTGCTTCCTGTGACTCTTTGTTAAAGTTTAATCAACAGTTTCTGCTTCCACAAACATTTCCGGCAGAAAGTTCGATTTATAGATTATTCGTGGCCAACAAGTAAGAAGGAATGTAAAGCAAATTGGAGGTTGTGATGTGAGCAAACCCTTGCTGGTCGTCCAGCTGCTCCACCAAATGATTTAGGGAAGAGCAGCAAAGGAAGGTGTGACATGAGTCATTTTCTAGGAGACAAAGCAGAATGTAAGCGACCAAAAAAAACGACCAACGATGCGGCGCCAAAATGTGGGTGAAGAAAAGACAAGGGGCAACATATTGGTGGCCCAAGTAGAAAGACTATTTTGAGTTAAAAATGGATAGGGGTTTATTGGACCTGCTTTACATTCAGCTGCGGATCATAACTTGCCAACAGATCCTGCGCAACGCAAACGACTGAAGGTGAAAACCAGAGTTCTGAACAAAAGATGGTTGTTGAGCAAAAGGCTATTAATAGTGCTGGGTTTTATCCCAGAAATGTTGCGTAAAGTGGGACAATTCACATCCCTTCTCTGTGCTTCCATTTCCTCTCAAAGATCCCACTTAATATATTTGGGGCAATGACTGTCTCTTGTTGTGACTCTGTGCTGTGAATAGCACAAGGGGAACAATGCTGCAGTTGGGACCTCTGGATGCCACCACAAACGCCAATTTTAAGCAGCAGTGACAACAAGCGGAAGGAGTTTGAGATCCAAGGAAGACCTGAGAAAAGACAAGGCACAATGTGGGATTCATCTTGTATTATAAGCATGGACCGTTCTCATCTCCATACAAGAGTGACAAGGGAAAGCAAGGAGGCAGTTGAGCTAGACAAGAAAGAAGGCTGCTGTGCCCAGACACAAAACTCCTCCAGAGTTGCTCCTTCACCTCTGCACTCTCACTGCTTCTCCTCTTCATCATCTCCCCAGGCCATCCTTGAATAGCTCCATGCAGAGCTAGAAACCAAACAAAGGGATGTTCAGGGGGCTCAGACACAGTACGAAACACCTGATGGAAAGAGTGGGGTCGCTGCTGGGAAACATTTTATGTAGGACACAGTCTGTGCATGTGACTTTCTAATAAACGCGTAGAAGGTGCAGTGGTGCTGAGAAGCTGCCCTGGAAATGCTTGCATAGACCTTTACCATCTTCAGCGTCTACAGAACCAACCTGGAAAGGTCCAAAGACAGGGTTCAGGGGGAAAACAAATCACAGGATTACAAGAATAAGCTTGGAAGAACCCTTCAGAAGTTGAGCAGACCACATATCTGCCCTGAGGTTGTATCAGCCTAGCAACACCCATCCAACTCACTAGGACCCAAACACACAAACAGCCTAGTACCACACATCTACACTGCATCCCACAGGGTGCCCCAGGACCTCGCTGACTTTAAGGATATACCTGCTCCCAACCTTACAACTTCTCCAACAGGCAACACTAGATCCTATCTGGGAAAAGGCCCATGGTCCCTGCAAGAAAGGCTGTCAGTACTAGGGCACCCTTGTTACCAGTTGATGGGGAACCCAGCCACCTTATCAACTATTGAGACCTGTGCAGCACTTTTGGTCCCCAGGTACAAAAGAGATGTTCCATCTATTCCCAAAGACATAGTCTGTCTCTCCTTTTGTCTTCCAGCCCTTTACACTGCTGCTCCTTTCTGTTTTGTTCTCCTTGCCCATGCCAGTTGCCTCCAAACACCAAGTAACCAAAAATCACACATCTTTGTCCTTCCTGTCTCAATTCACCTTGGCTGCAAGATGCCTTTTTTTTTTTTTACTTTCCTTTGCAAAATCAATTATCTTGAAAACCTCGAACATCACTCTTAAGCCCCATCCTCATCCTCCTTTCATTCCTGGAGATGCTGACTACCTCCAACATCTCACTGAAGATCTCCAGGCAGCTCTGTCCTCATGAAATCAAGAGGGTCTGAATCATCCTCTTGGACAGGTACCGGGATATTGGTGCTGGTTTTCTGTCAGTTTGGGATGAGGCATCAGGGGCTGCACACACAGCTCAGAAATACTTCAGCGCTGCTTTGAGGCTGTGCCACACTCTGTTCACACTGGTTTCAGAATGGAGAAGCTGAGCTTCCACTTGGACACACACTCCATGAGAGGTGACCGCTCTTCTTCTTACGCCCTGCCTGTCCCTGTGCTGGCAGCTCCTCTACGGAATGGTCAAGCCTGAAACACCAAGAGAAGAAAGCCTTCCTGCTCACCTAGGTGCTGCTGTTTGTAGTTACAGGACCCCCATATACATACAGAGGATGGATCCACCCCAGATCCACTTTTATGGTGTTTTAATGGTGTTTCTGAGCAAGGACTCAGGCCAATAGTTACCTGGGTGTCACCCAAAGCCAGGGGATCATTAAGACCAAGCGACACATTCAAGCACAGCCTACTCTATTATGCTTTTCATCCCATTTTTCAACTTGCACCCCTCCCTTTGTAATTTGGTGATAAATAAATGTCTGGTCAAAATATCAGATAATTAACTGGGAGTGTCCTTGTGAACAAAAGTTAAAAGGACACCTCAGACGGGATCACACATCAGCCCTGCCATATGAAGGATCTTCTGAAAAGCCTTCCCAGGTAACTGAAGACGAACAGATCTGACTTCCCGAGTGCTCCACAGACTCCCCTTAATTGCTGTAGGAGCCCAAGGAAACGCCACGGCGGTTAACTGTGTGTGGCTCACCATGAAGGGCAGCAACTGGCAAGACTTGAGCTCCCAACACAGCGCTCTCCTTCACTCCCCTGACAATTTGCTACACTGCTGTTTATTCTAATCCATTGTTCATGGTCCTCCCCACCCAAGCTCTCAGCCCATGTGACACCCTCCTGTCCCTACCAACTGGAACTAATTTGGGGTGCTAGGGCTCTATCAAGAGACTTTAATACTATGTAAATGCTGGCAAAGTATTACCTGCTTCCATACAGATATTTTGGGCTTTTATCAGATACCCAGGGTAAATAAGCAAGCCATCACATTTTTGGGGGGCAGTTGGCTTGTAATTCCTGGCTCCCTCAGTGCCAGTGATCATTTGAATAACCAAGTAACTTCAAGAGAGCCTGGTCAGCGAGGACTCTTCAACAACCTAAACCTCACTGTTCCAGAATTTCCCTCTACCTCTGTTATGTAAAGTTGATGCTGCTAAAGCATTTAGCTGAGCTTAGGTCAAGAGAAGATAGCTTTTGAGAGACTTCCAGTGGTTCATTTGCAATAAATGGCTGAGGAATAAATCATCTCAGCCCTGATGAGTCCTCAAGCAGCCAACTCTGTTAACGGGGCAACTCCAGCAGCGAAGAACAGGGGAAGGCTTTGGAGAGTCATGACAGGCACCGAAAGCTGCCAGAAGAGACCACCAAGCCACAGAGGCTGCCATGTTGGGTTAGTCCATGCTCCTTGCTAGACAAGGACCTCCACTTCATGGCAGAGAGTATCACTTACTCCTTTTGAATAACTTCCTGGTAGGGAAGCCTTCTGCATTCTTTCAAGGACAGAGCTGTTTTTCTGCCCGGATGCCCAGAGGCTTATAACCCCCACATGCATTTTTACCCTAGTTAATCCAGCTGGCAGCGTATCTGTGCTTCATATAAATGCCTCTTGCTTTTTGCCAGTCCTGCTATGCTCTTGCCCTCAGTAACTGCAGTGACAACAGCTTCCAGGGGATACTGATGTACTAAGTGAAAACTGACCAGGAGGAGTTAGGGATGTCTGGGCTTCCATCTTCGGTCTCAAAACCAATGTTAAAAAACAGTGGTTCCTTCTGTACTGTCACAGTGCCCCTTCTCCTTTGAGAGACCTCAGGTTTCAATGCTGTGGGGTGCAAGAAGTTTCCAAGGTCACTTCCTCCACTGCCAAATGCAAAGATCCTTCCCTACTCACACACCATCCTTGCAAGAGCCACAGTAATGCTTCACATAGAAAGCACCAGCAGCCTTGCACCAGTGTGACTGGGGGCACGGGACCTCCATCCACCACCAGGAACCAGGCTGGGGACCACCACCACACCTCTGGCCCCAACTGAGCAGACACAGGCCACCCATGGACCGCAGTCAGCTCCCCATAAGACCATTTCCCCAGCATCTCAGATCTGGTGTGGTGGGACCAAGACACTGCTGGAGAGGTGAATTTGAGGAGGAGGCTTCAGGAAGCTTCATGCTCAGGCCCATGAGGGCTGCAGATGACAGCTAGAGTGGCCAGTCTGATAGCTCTCAGCGAGGTATTTGCAGACTACAAACCAAAATGCCATACCTACGGGCAACTCCCGTAGCGCACCGCCCCAGAAACCCAGCCAGCTCACGTGGACCGCGAGCGCAGCGTGGAAGGGCTGCTGACTCAGGCTAATTCATCAAGTTGAGTCCCAGGTTGCTCTGACAGGTTGGGACTCGAGTAGCTAATCCAAGCCCAAACCTGAGGAAGGGGGACTGTCAACTCAGGTTGGTATGCGCAGCCTCTCTATCCAGGGTGGCTTTTGCAGAGGTTACCAAGAACCCCGAAGGTGGGCTCTGCTCTGAAGTGGGCCCCCTTTGCTGGGTGCAGAGGGAGCCTGGCGGCACCAATCTCCTCCCTGCCACCCCCTCACCTCCTCCATGGTGCTCACTGAAGAACCCAAGGCCAGTTCAGAACAGAGCTGCCACAGGAGCCTGAGGCTGCTCAGGTCAAGCGCAGTTCTTCAACCAAGTCCACCCAGCAGCATGGTAAAAATACCAGCCCTTTCTCTGCAGGATGAGGGTTTAAGGCAGAAATCTGGTGCAGAATAGCTCTTTCCCTTTAAATTCACACCCTAGGCCAAGCATGTTTTGCAAGAGCCTCCCTGTGCAGACAAGCCCTGAGGCTTGAATGAAAAAAACTAGCAATGCTCCTGCTGGGGAAGCACCCAAGACATTTTGAGGCTAGGGCACCCAGTATTATAGTGAGGTGGAGGTGGCAGAAGAGATGGGGCAGGCTCAGGGACGTGTCATTCTCCATAAGGGTGGGAAGACAGAAAATCTGTACAAGAGACACTCGGTGACTCTTCTGACCTGCAAAAAGGACCACAAAGAGAGGAAGGGGGAAGGAAGAGAGGACAGGCAGATGCCACACGCTCAACTCAGCTCAGGAATCACGAAATGGGCCTCTTCTCCTTCTGAAAAATGGTGATATTGGATTAAATATAATGAGCTATCCAATTAGAGATGTGTTTGAGGCTGTTCTTATCTTTGATATTGTGAATGTTTAGGCCCCAGAAAGGACACACTGTCTGGCTTTGCCCTGCGATTACAAAGGATAAGAGAAATTGGAGATTGCCAGAAAATAAAGCAAGTACTACACCTGCAGCTTTACGGGAAATACCAGATTATCACAGTTCTGGCAATGAAACCGAAACTGTTGGCAGTGTTTCAGGTTACTACCGCTTCTTTTTTTTCCTTTCTGGCCCCCCAAAATGAACAAGACACCTATCTAACCCCGTAAGAAAACCAGAGCTGTGACTCATGCCATCTCTCAAACACTGACTCAAAACATTACCAACACTAAATGTTACAACACATGAAACGAGCAATGGCCCTGCTAACACGAGGTTTGTTCTTAAAATTGCATGGCCTGCCCACATTTTCTAAATATAGGATAGACGAGGAAACCTCTCCAGAAGCGGTAATAGTTCAATCAATCAACCAAATACATGCTATGTGGACAGAGGTGGTTTTGAAAGCTGCTATCAACACATTTCCATCCTACAAGATTTCCTTGCCACTCCTGCTTTCCTTTCGGCCCTTCAGCAGCAGGTAGAACGGATAAGTTCAACCACAGAAAGGAGCAATTCCCTGAAATGCAGCTTAGGAAAGTCCTAAGCAACAACGGCATCACTGCAGCTGCTTATTTGCAGATTCAGGAGGGCAGTCTTACAGCTGGAAGTTGGCCAGTAGAAGAGCCAGAAGTATTACTGAGAAAAATTAAAGCTTGGGAGGCCTGTGGAAGACAAGGTCACTTGCCCTGGGAAGGGTCTGTAGGACCTACACCATCATCGGCAGGACAGATCAGCATCCACGAGCCGGCCTTGACAAATTAGCTGAGAGAGGCATAAGTATGCACTGTAACTAATATGTAAGGGCTAGGTACTAGGGCTACGGAACCCAAAATTGTTCTGTGTCTTCACTGATGTCTTTACCCACACTGGTGTCCAAGCAAGCGACAGAAAAGCTTGCTCAGAACATCTTCATGCAGCGATGTTCTTTCCTCACTGCAGCGCAGACATCACACGGGCTGGGCGAGGACTGTTTGCCCGTGGCAAACTTCTTCACTTGACAGACCTTTGGTTATCAATATCTTCATCCTCGTGCCTGGAAGTGCACAGCTGTGAATCACGGAAGCTGATTCAGATCCTCAGCCCTGTCATTAAGGAGCAGCGTGCTGCACGGGTGCCTAAAGCCACTGCAGCAGCAGGGATGGGCACCACCCTCCACCACCTGCCTCCCGCAGGAAACCCAAGTGTTCATTTAACCACCATCCACAACCATTCTTCCAGATCTCTTCTATTCCCCCCCCAACAGCTACCAGCATTATTTGCCAAGATGTCCCTCCTGAAATCTCCCCACTGACACTTTTTTAGACAAACCCCCCCAAACCAAGATACCCAGGAGTTCACCAGGTCGCTCCCTGATCTAAATGTGTCTACTTCAGGTGGCAGAAAGGTTTCTTTATTCCTAAGTGGTCTCAGTAGCCCTGGAAAGTGTGCCCAGGGCTGATCAGTGGGAAGGACACATAGAAACAGGTCATTTATGCTGCCTCCCATCTTCCTGAGATGACCTTTTCAGGGGAAAAGGTTCAGATTCTGGACAAACACCATTCATACCTGGAAAGATTGAGAGAGATAACCCAGGACTGAATGGGAAATGTTCTTTCTATTAGAGAAGAAGCATGGACATTATTATACACACAGTGCTTTTGGTACTGAGTCATCATTTCATGTAAGACCCGGGATAATTTCTGGTTTGGGTTGAATCTCTTTTTCTGGATCATATAAATGTCATCTCTGCAATGTTAGGACCTCTTCCACAATGCAAGTTTTAGCTGTGTTTGTTACCCAACAGCCAGCCAGAGAGTTTATTTTAGCATTCATTAATCGTGCCTCTCACGCAGACTCTCAGGACAAATACAGAAACCTAATCTCATTTATTGACAAATGTGAAGCAAAATACACTTCCATGCCAAAGAGAAGTTCATCACATTCCTTGTCCTTGCCCTTCAGGCAAAAGCCTGAATGAGCAGATGAAACACACAGGATCTCTGGAAGGGAAACAAACTGCTGCTCGGGCAGCAGCGATCAGGCAGACTCCTGGCCTTTGAAAGACAGTGAGCCCAGCTCCAGCACCTCCAGGACCTGTTAGCAAGACTCTCTGGATCTGAATCACTTTAACACCTCAGTCACTTTCAGGCAACCAAGATTCACAGCGCAAGATCTGCAATTTGCTCTACTCATGGCAGAAGTCACACAGCCTAGCAGCGGGGTATCGTGGGATGCAGAACCGACGCTGACGCACACGCTGCTGCGTCCATCAGCGATTGCATCACGGAGCCGCACAGCAGCAGCACAGGCTGCCTGAGAAAGCCCTGCCTTGCACTGCCAGCTGTCTACCCAAAAGGGAGCAATACACCAGCACCAGTAGGCACTGGAGTGTCTCCTGTTCCCCCATCAGTATTCCTCTTGTTTGCAATGGAAGGCAGGCAGGTGATTTTTCTTTTCTCTGTAGTGCAGCTGAGGCTTCTCTCCTGCAGAGAGCAGCGAGTTAGCATGGGCACAGCTGAAGCTGGTGACCTTACCATTCAGAACAACTGTGCTGGCAGCTGGAAGATCCTCCCCTCCCTCCCTCCCTCTACCTGCCTCAAACTCAGCATTCCTCACCTTGCCCCACTCACCAGAGCCTGGGTGCAGGAGACGTGCACCTGAACACCCACGTGGCGCAGGTAAGGGAGACATGGCCAAGTTCAAGGGAGCTGGAAGCACCTTTGCTCCCTGGCCAGTTTTCTCCCAAAAGCATCAATAGCCAGTTAGTTCCCTCTTGGGACCTGAGCTCGTTTGCTGATTTGACTTCTCACATCACAAATGTGAGAGCGCTATGAATAATCTGGCCAATACCAGGCAGACTCCACAAACCCACACCTGCGCATACACAACTCCCAGAGTAAGACAGACCAGTTTGGCCCCAGAACAAGGAGGCTTCTCTCCAGGAGCACTTAGGCCAAGCTGAGAGGTGGGAAACAGCGCAAACAAGAAGAGCTCTTTTGGTTGTGCTTTGATCCAGAGTCAGAGCTGCCGAGCATGGGAGTTTTGTCAATGGATTGAGTGGAGGAAGAACTGTACAAGAGGCATATGAGGAGCAAGAGGATCGGTACAGGCTTTGTCAGGGTACTGTGCTGGCCAAAATTGCACACCCACACCCCAGAGGGCTGGAGTGCTTCAGGAACCTGGGGACTCTCACAAAGCTCCGTGGACTTTGAGGTGCAATAAAAATAATTCATACGAGCACAAACATACCTACACATGCACATATACCCAGCCTGAGAGTTCAAATAAAGTCCCAGCCTTCAAATCAAAAAGCTGTTGAAAGCAAGAGGGTCAGGTGCTCAGCTGGTCCGTATCACACACACCAACAAAGCCAGAGGAGATAGGTCAGAGAAACATCTGCTGAAAACTTGGCTGACGGATTTTAACCTGATTTTACCCTCAAATTAAGCAAATCTGGAAATTCTTACACCAAAAAGAGGTTTCTCTGGCAGGCTTCCAAACAGCAGTCAATTATACTGAAAATACGCTTCAAATTTGTTTGTTTTTTAAGCAAAACACTAAAACAGCTGACTTCAGTGTAGTTTTAAGGTAAAGTTTTGCTGCTTCCTTAAAGAACACTATTTCTGTCCATCTCACACATTTGTAGCTGTCTTTCAGAGCTGCCAGCCACTGAGTCTCAGACTTGGAGAGCAAATGCAGCTCCCTCCCCATCCTCACCACGCATGAAAATTCAACAAGAAAAACTGGGCACTGACTTCCAAGTGTAGTCACAAATATAAGTGGATAGTAAGGATGAGACAAGCTGTAGAAGAGCTCCAGGACCATCGGACTCCTCCCAAGTGTTGTCATCACCATTACTCCATGGATATGGCTTAGCACTTATCCCTCTTCTCTGCAAAGAAGCTCTCCCTCATATTGAGGAGCTCTTACCTTCCAGACATGCCTGAACTAAAATCCTTTATAAGGCCTGATGACTGAGTCTGCCAAGCCGTATTACCAGAGTTATTACCTAAATGTTTAAATTTTAGTATTATTACTTGTTGTTAAAATTTGGAACGTCTCAAGAGTGCAGCCACGTAACGCTGCCCTTGTTGGAGAAGAGACAATCCCAGGTCACATCAGTTCAAAACTCAGCTTTCTGTCTGGAGGACAGACAGGAGCCAGGACCGTGTCCTGGCCAGGAGGCCACACATGTCCTGGACTGCTCTGGATGCTCTCACGGGATGCTGAGGGAACCTGCGGTTTTGCTCCGATCAGGCCCTTGCGAGCCCAGTGAGAGCTTCTTTTTCCTGCCCGGACAGCAGGTCCGTACAAGGGGTGATGCGTGTCCAAGCTCCACCCAAGCGGAGAGGCTTTCGCCTTCCCAAGCCACCTTTGCTGCCAGCACAGCCCTCCACCCCACTGCTGCTGGCAGACCAGTGGAGGTTGACCAGAGCCCAGGACAGCATGTGCTGACAGAAACCAAGGCAAGTAGCTTCACACAGCACCAAGCAAACTTTTGGGTGGACCAGGAGTGGAAAGCTCCACGTTACCTCACTGCCCTGAACACGGGGCAGCCTTTGCTGGGACTTCACAGTCCTGCGACTTCTCAGCCATTCGGCCAAAGGAAATGGCTCAGATTTACAGTCCTAGTCATGAGCTGCAAGCTCAGCTGCTCTTGGGCTTAGGTTCTTCAAGCTCTTTTCAAAAAACACTTTGTTTTTTATGGAGCCTTGCTCCCAGAAGAACACAAGCAAATCCAGGCAGGAGCCACGTGTGACCTGCAGCTCTACTCATTGCTTACTGCAAGAACACAGCACTAAAACAAAGCTCCCAGCCACTTAAAAAGGCATAGGGCCATGCGATCCCCATGCTGAAATCCCCTTGTGCACCTGAAAGTGGTTCTTAGAGTCCAAGGGAAAATGAGGAGGGGTCGGAGGAACAAAAGGCTCATTTCCCCTCCCCTCGCTGCCTCTGGAGTTGTGCAACAGAAGTGGGATGTATGTCCACACACTCACCCTGCCCTACTCCCATCCCACCTTCTCGAGTCAGTTTTGAGCTCAAACACATGCTGCAGTCCCATTAGATCTCAGCACTGAGGCAAGACAGGAGATCAGGGTAGCACTCAGCGCAGGAGACTGGGGGTCCAGATGCACGAAGAAGGATGACAGAGCCACGCTCTTCACGGCAACACAGCTTTCCTTTAGCCGCTCTGCAGCTGGAGCCTGTCACATTAACAAAGGCAGGAGAATGAGCCAAGGGCTTGACCTCAAAGGTCGGCAGCCAGGCTGTGCTCAGCCCTTCTCCAGATGTTCCTTCTCTCACCAGAGACTGTCTCTCCCAGGTTACTTAAATCCACCTCCAAAAAGGGATTGAAAATGGGATGCCCAGGGCTCTGACTCACTCGCTTTTGGATCCACAGTGGGATTACTTACTTAAGTACCATTCTGCTCCAACCTGACCCTCTGCCAAGGGTTCCTAGCCCCCTACTCTGCCTAAATGGAGAGATTCCTCAACCCTTCCGTTTGTATTAACACCCGAGACTATGAGGCAGGGGCAGCTCAGGAACAGAGCCGCATGCTCATTTATCAGTCCCTTCTTCTACAGAGCTAGTGAGCTCCAGCAAAAAGACCAGAAAGCAGCTGGGCCATATAACCTCTTCCTTTACCCCAGTGTGAATCACTGGAGTTTGTGAGTCAGACCCCCTCCATTCCCAAAGCTGAGCAAGTTGCTGCACGTTGGCTGATGCCGCATGCACACCCAGCCACACGGCAATGGCAACAGCCGTCCATCAGGTCAGCCGGTGGAAATCCTCTGGCGAAAACATGCATGTGGACAGATCCCGGAGCACAGCTGACAGCTGGTACCTTGTGTGTCTGGGTGTTTATAGAAAACAAAACTGCTACTGTAGGATATCCGCTGTGGGTTATCCTTCTTGTAAACAAACCTTTAGGCTAATGTTTCTACAAGCTCCTTAGAACTGAAGTCTTTCCTACAAACAGATGACTAAGAACAAATCAAGCACAAATCGAGAGCATGTTCACCCTGCAGTGTGGAGAGAGCTCACACAGAAGTACCTTCACCCGCGGTGAAGGAGTTGTTTTGGTTGTACCACTGTCGCGTATCTCTCATAGCACGAGCTTCCACCACAAGGCTTGCATGTAGGACCTGCAAGGGATGTTTGCATCCCTCAAACTCTGTTAATGTGGCAGAACTCTAAAGCCCCCGGTCAACCTGCAGCTGCTTCTGCTGCGATCCCACCACTGCCTTGTGCCAGGGGCACTCTTCCTCCTTAAGGCTTACAGAGCTAAAACTGCAATACCCTTCTGTATGACATTTCAACCAAATCCTGACTCATCTGAGAACCAAGATCAAGCTGGTTCTACTGAAATGCGAGACACTCTCCGCAGAGATTCTTCACCTGCTCTCTGAGTAGCTTTCCGGCATTAGCATTCGCCACGGACAGTTCAAGAGAAAGGCACAACTCCTGTGTTGCCTGCTTCATTAGTGCTGGCAAACAACAAAAACCGTGAGCACGTGCAATGTTTTGCTCAGAGCCAAGTAAAAATAAGAGAGAATGCCTGGAATTGCTGGAGAATTTAACAACAAAATGCTTTACATTTCTCTGGCCTTTTCTCCCCAAGCAACCTCATGAAAGTACAGATGAAACACAGACTGTTTCCAGGCTCATAGCCCTTCCCTTTCCACTTTGCTCCTTGCCTGTGCCACTGTCAGGGCTTCCTCCAGCCCTTTTGCTTCTCCTCCTGCCTGTCGTCCCATGAGGCTGGTGTACTGGTCTCCTAATCCATTGCCACAGATCCACTGTTTGCTCCCCCTGTTCTGCTCTGAACTTTTACATCGACACCAGCCAGTTTGTCTTTCCGAGCATGAGAGGGCAGTTTCCTTCACAACACCCACAGCCTTGCCCCAGTGTCAAGTCTTTGATCGCCCCAAGCCATCCAGTCTCTGATTAAGTACCATCTTCTCTTTCAGTGAGTTTTTTTCCAGACCTGAACCTTGCCAGCATTGTGGGTCTGTTGCTACATTTTTCAGCTCACGTAGTCCCTTCTGGGTGTGCCTTCCACGTGTGTTGGGTGAAACACTGTCTGTCTGTCTTTCAATGCACGTTACAACCATCTAAAGAGGGATCCTGATGGTGCTCGTCATAGGTGGACACCATCTCCCTCTGGAGGCCTTCACAGGCTGTTCCACTGGCTAGATCTGCAGCTGAGGCATTTGCTTTAGGACATCACTAGAGGCATAAAAATGTCAGTTTAGGTTAAAGACAGCCCTTGTTCTCAGAACAAAGCTACGTCTTCGCATGAGATCAGCAATCCTCTTTTACACATTCACAGAAGCCACAAAAATTGTGTTAAAAGCTGCAGTGGAAGAATCCTCTCCTCCCCTGAGTTTGGGAGACCTCAGATGAAATTCAGCATCCCCCATGGCACATCGATGCTCTTCCCTGAAGCTACTGTTTCAGCTCTCTCTTTCTCTAAGAGGTTTTTCTGCTGCTGTGATTCACTGGCAGTGAGCAGCTCTACTACATGGGGCAACTCCCCCAAACCAGCTGGCAGGGCTGGGGAGAACTTCTCCATACCAGAGATGTCTGAGGGCTCTCTGCAGAGCAATTTCTGTCTACAGGCAATTTCTGATGCAGACACCTATGAGCACAAGGGTAGATCGAGACTTTGCAAGTGCCACAGGTAACAAAGTTGGGCCCTTCACACTTGCCAGTGTGAAGGAGGAAGGTTTTCCACGCTGTTATCGTCCCCTGAGTCTCCCCTGCACTGGCCATCTAAAACAAAAGTCCCTGTCTGGATCTCCCGAGAGTGTTTAAGATTATTTTTTTTTAAGGTCCTCTTCCACCTCCTGGTTTCAGAGGGGTCAGCACACCCCATTTGCATGGAAATACTACAGCATGTGGAAAAACAGAGAACACAGATTGCCCTTGCAGTGCAATGCCAGTTGTCTGATGTGTGCCAGGGCTGGGTTTTTGCAACAGCTCGAGCACGCTGGAGAAGCAGCCTGGGGTCCAGCCACGAGCTGAAGAAATGGAGTGCACAGGGTCCTCAGCTGCCTGGAGTGAGGGTCAATGTACCAGGACTGGGACATCTGCTCAGAAGTGATTGAGGGAGAAACGCGTATCTTCTAAAAGTCCTTTTGGGGAAGCATTGCTGAGGTAAAGGTGACCCATGATGGGAAGAAGTGTTCACAGGTTCCACCGACCCAAACCAATCCAATGTGGGATTTGGTTCAGAAAAACCACAGACAACCAGGTGTCTTCCTCTGATGGATCCATGGAGGGAATAATGGGAAACCTCTGCAGCAATACAAGGTAAAGGAGTGACATAGACCTAAGTAATCGCGTTAGTAATTAATGCAATAAAAGGATTGTGCCCATTCTGCGCAATCCAAACCCAGAATCTTTCTTTTCTTTCGTTGAAGTACAGTCAGGATCAATGAAATCATCCTCAATTCTGCTCTGGATCCAGTAGTAGAGAGAAAGGGGTTCTGCACTCTGGCCAGAGTGTCCAGTTGTAGGATTCCTATGCACTAAAACACCTCTACAGTGTGTCTCAGCAGAGGACTAGGCTGTCAGCATGAGTAAGTACAGGTAAAGGGTCTTCACGTGCTCCCAACAGAGCAGTGAGCTGCTGCGGGGCATTGACACAGCACTAGAAAACAGCATGGTCTGACCCTCAGCTCACATGTGGTCCTTTCCTCCCCACACAGCCCCGCGGCCCTGCCATGGCCCATGTGGCTCCAAGCAGGTGGCTGAGCTACTTGGGCAGCCCCAGCATCCCCCATTCCCCCGCTGTGCCCAAGCCAATGCCTCCCAGCTGCATCAACCCCTCCATCCCGCTCCCAGTAGAGAAGATACCCACGGTGTAGGCACTGCCCTATACTGGCTGTGCACTGAGGCGTCAGGGTCACCCTGCCAATGGCTGTAAGGCAGCCCTCAGTCCCTGCACACTCCAGAGTCCCTTGGGCACATCTGGTCATCCACAAACAGCTGTTGCCTCTGCTCGGTCGTTTCAAGCTCTCTGTTCTGAAGCTATCCCAAAAGTTTCCTCCCAGACCCCACAGCAACAGCTATGTTCTGCTGTCAGAAGCGGGAGACCACGTGTGAGGTCAGCCTGCCACAGCATCAGCACCCTCTGCCACCTCAGCCCGTCTGGGGCAGAGCCAGTGGAGGAGTCCGTGCCCTGGGCACGGCGGGGTGGTGACAGAGCTGGGTCTCTGTGCTCACAATAAGGGATGAAAAAGGGTGGGGGCAGATCCTGCCACCAGTGGTGCCAGCAGAAAGCCAAGACAAATCTGTTCAGGTCAAGCGCACTCACTAGCATCACGGTAGCAGGACCAAGAGCAGCACTGCATCCAGGCAAGTGAAGACCTAAACTAACACACTCCTCCAGGACCCGGTCCAGCTCGTAGCCTCTCTTAACACTGATTAAACACAAAGTCTGACAGAGTTGCAGCTCTGTCCAAATACATTGCCAGATAAACCACAGATAAGGAACAGCCAGGGATAATCCCTCCCTGATACCATGACAGAGAAATAAATACCACTGTGCTACATTACCACCAAACCTTCTGTACCTCCCCAAGACAGTTCTCGCATTGCCCTGGCTCGTACTCCCCATTTACTTGGGAATCAAACTTTATCAATTAAAGGCAAACTAAACATTTTATCCTGGCAACATCTTAAGCATTGCCTTGCTCATTCAGCAAGGAGCTGTCAAATCTCTTCAATAACAGCCTGATCTTGTTAATAAGCATATCAGCAAAGAGCGAAGGTTTACAGTCCATGTGTCTTTAACTACAACTCAACGCAATTGCCTCAAAAAGCGAGGCTATAACTTAAATCTGATCTCTGAGAGCTGGTCTGTCCCAAGGAACAGTCCCTGTGATCTTCCAAAAGAGCGGCTTTCAACATTTTCAATATTTACCTCGGGAAGAAGTGATAAAACAACAAACCAAACAGAAAAACTCAACACACCAGAAACCCCAGAGAATTAGCACAATTACCATATCCCCGTGACAGGAACCGAGTGCTGCTGTTTTTTGAAAGAGTACGTTGCCCTAAATTCTTGGGTCTTTGGGTACCAAAAAAGAAAAAGAAGGAAAAGAAAAGATTAAGAAGCAAGCAAACCTGTAACAGCATGGAATATAAATGCGA
The DNA here is from genome assembly GCF_037038585.1 of Patagioenas fasciata. Classification (NCBI taxonomy): domain Eukaryota; kingdom Metazoa; phylum Chordata; class Aves; order Columbiformes; family Columbidae; genus Patagioenas; species Patagioenas fasciata. The sequence goes on along the minus strand of NC_092533.1, from coordinate 16,817,905 downwards.
CGCAGAGATTTGCACACTTGCCTGGCAAACGGTCCCTATCATTTGCACCTTCATGCAACCCACAAGTGCTTTCCTGCTGGCTTTCTGGCTTCTCTCTTCTTCCTATAAGTAAAATTCGTTAAAAATGGGAAGTACCTTTTCCTGGGTCAGGTTCTCTTTCCCCTTTTTTCCCTTCTTTGTTCTTTTTGCTCTTTCCTTTCCCTTTTTTCTTGTTCTCGGACATTCTGCACAAGTGTTTACAGTCTCAGGAAAAGACAGTCCACACCAGATCTATATGCCCCACGACTGCTACTCCAAATGTTACTTGCCAGCTGCAACTTCCGACTGTTCTTATATTGTTTCTGACACAGACAACACCCACCACTGGGTGGAGAAGCAAAACTTTAACTGTTTGCTCACTGCTCCCAGTTGTCTGAAAAGATGCACTGGGTTACAGTGGGAGGGCAAGGGGAGCAGTGCTATGGGACGGGAGCAGCTCTCATGAGAGTGTCTTGGACATATGAAGCCTAGAGGTGGTTTTCCGCTTGCTGCTTCTGTCTGTGGCCGCAAAGAAGTTCTGAAGAGCTTCTGGAGCATCACAGGAAAAAAGTGTTTCGGGGAACTGCTGATGTTCAGTGATATGTTAGAGGCAGTGGTGTCGAAAGAAATGGGTAGAGGTTCGCAACCCATTCCTTTTCTGCCTCAACCCTGCAGAGGGATTAAGTCGGCCTTTCTCTTCCTATTGTTGTTCCCACCATAAATCAGAGTGACTCCACCTGACCTTTAACCCAGCTCTTTGCTTTCCCAGAAGGTCCTTCCAAGAGCTTGGAATAGTTAGATAGCCCTTACCTGCACTTCTCGTATCTGTCCTCCACCACCGGGAGCTCTAGGTGATTAAACCCATTTCTCATCTACTTAGGAGTTAACAGGTCCAACATGTGATGGGTGACTCAGCCCAATCCCCTTCTGTAGGGCTTGCCATGTTGACATCGCCTCAAAAGTCCATCACGATCCACAGCTGGAAAGCTCCAGGGTACTGCCAAATCATTCCCAGATGCAGCTCAGGGCTTCAAAAGCCCAAAGGGGCCATAAGCCTTAAGGCACTGGGTAGCACATTCGATTCAGTTATCCATGAACCAAAGCCAATTCCAGAGCCGGGAGCGAAGCATGTCCTCCAGAGAAGCACTCCTGCCTGGTGTATGGACATCAAGAAATGAATGAGCCATCAGCCCCCTTGGGGTCTTCTCCCCATGGTTAATCGCCCTCATTGTTAAAAATATCTGCCTGCTCTAAAGTGGAATATCTGGCTTCACTGTCCAGCCATTGTTTCTTACTCTTGTTTTCTCCTCTCGATTAAAAAGCCCTTCAGGAACTTGTATTTTCTCCCATGGAAGTGCTTAACACACTGTAATCAAGTTAGCCCTCAATCTTCTTTTTGATAAGCTAAACAGATGAGGCTTTTTTTGCATTGCATGTTGTATGGCATTTTCTCCAGCTCAGGGATCACATCTGAGGCTACCCCATTTTGCAATATCCTACTTTAGCTAAGAACACAAAAACCAGGCACTATTCCATTGTCTGTTGTGTACAGAGGCAAGCACAGAAGCAAAATCCCCACTGTCATCCCTTCCCAGCCACTTTAACCCCCAAGAGTCACATCTGGGCACTGGGCTTCACAAGGAAAATCTGGTCTGTTGTGTTTCTACTGCAGCTCCTACCAAGTCCCTGCTCTGCCAGACACACTGCCCTGCTCTCTAAGGGGAATTTCTTGCCCCTTCACAGCACCACTCTCTGTGGTGAAGCTTCGTTTTGTTTTAAAAGAGCCAGTGTGCCAAGCCACACAGATTACCCTCTCTAGCTTCTTTCTTCTCTCTGATGCTTGAAACTCCATCAGTCTCTGGGTCACCTTGCTAAGTTTATGAGTACATTCACCTCCAGGCTGCAGGTGACAGCGATCCCATGGGCAACACTTCACGGAGCAGTGACTGCCTGCCAGCACAGAATCCCAGAGTGTCAGGGGTTGGAAGGGCCCTGTAAAGCTCATCCAGTGCAATCCCCCCATGGAGCAGGAACCCCCAGCTGAGGTTCCACAGCAAGGTGTCCAGGCAGGTTTGAATGTCTGCAGAGAAGGAGACTCCACAACCTCCCTGGGCAGCCTGGGCCAGGCTCTGACACCCTCACCAGGAAGAAGTTTCTTCTCAAATTTAAGCGGAACCTCTTGCGTTCCAGTTTATACCCATTGCCCCTTGTCCTATCACTGGTTGTCACCCAGAAGAGCCTGGCTCCATCCTCCTGACACTCCCCCTTTCCATATTGATCCCCAGGAATGAGTCACCCCTCAGTCTCCTCTTCTCCAGCTCCAGAGCCCCAGCTCCCTCAGCCTTTCCTCACACGGGAGATGCTCCACTCCCTTCAGCATCTTGGTGGCTGCGCTGGACTCTCTCCAGCAGTTCCCTGTCCTTCTGGAACTGAGGGGCCACAACTGGACACAATATTCCAGGTGTGGTCTCAATGACATTTTGGTATGGATCAGTTAACCACTTCTTCGCCTGCACACAAGGTATACTAGAGAACTTCGAACACGTTTTCCAGTCTGAGCAGAGGACATCACCACACTGACCACACTGTGAACAGCTGAGAGGTATAAGCCAGAGAGCACCTAAGCAAACTTGTTTAGAACTGTTAGAAAAAGCCACCAAGTCTGATTTGGACTTCAAGGCTAATATACATTGTTTTAACATCATCTGTGGTTTCTTGGTCACAGGACAGTAGTAGCCCATCACATTGTTTCCTTTCCAAATGCAGGGTAGTAGTGGTTACCGACCACTTAGTGTCTTCTAAGTCATTACAAATGGCCGTTTCGATTTGGTTATTTCACTGTGTGCCTCATAACCATCTTCCTCTTCGCTAATATGTTTCTAGAATCCCTTAATTCTGTAGCTCTACCCCTAGGCAATTTGCCTCCAGATGTCTTTTTCTTGTTGTCTACACACCAGAGCTCCAGATGGACATGGACAGCTACCTATTTTTCTCCTTTCTAAATTTGTTAATCTTATTATTGCTTCTGGTTGTTGGTTTCATTGCTACCGAGCGAGGGTGGCTTTTAGCTAAACCTTCTCCTCTTTCACGACTGTGAAATCTTGACTTTCTTGGTCTCTGCTCGTAAGGGCTCCCAGTTCTCACTCACATCTTCCTGTAAATGTTTTAACACCCAATCAACTTCACTCAGTTTTCCCCAGCCTTGGAAAATCTGTTCTTCTGAATTCTCAGGAGTGTCTTAGATATATTTATTATTAGGACTCTCATCTGCAAGCCTATATGAATGAAAACCCACCATGGTCTCTGGCCCCACATCAACCACCAGTGATTAATTCAGTCATCAAAATCAATAGTACAGCACTCACCAGGCATAACGAGGCCCAAACAGAGTTCCTTTGCTTTAGTGTGATAACTTAGTGTTAGATCTACTGAGTTTTGAGAGACTTTGATGTTTTACTGACAGCAATAGTTCCCCTCCCTTGGCAGCACATGCCTCCCAAATGGATGTTTCTCATAAAAACCACATTTCCCTGCCTCCTTTCTTCTGCAAATTTATTTTCATCTTGAAATATCTCTTACCACAGGTTCCTTCACATGAAGGCTGCATTTATTTGCTCCCCACCGTCATTCCCGAAGATAAACTATAGCTCTTTCTCCACTTGAGCAAATCAGTTATTTCCATTCCTGTTAAAGACACAAAATCTGTGTTTTCTTGGGATCGTCTCTCCAAAGCGCTTGTGTCTAGTAGAGGTTTGTTACAGTTAACAAGTGCAGCTATGATGATGCCCTACCGTTCTTCCGTTCTTCAAATGAATGAATAATCAAAGATTCCCTACTGTTGAACAGCTCAGAGGGTGAAGCTGTGCACACCACCACACAGCTCAGCTTCAGCATCAGAAAATGGAAATTACTGAAGTCTAAGAAGCAAAAGTGGAAGTGTCTGGCTTGGCCTCACTGTCCTACACAGCCTGGGACACGCGATGGGAAGAAACAGCACCCACGGCACCCGATATGGGTATTTTTGTATCTTGGCAGCAACCACAGTCTCATCTGTGACAGGCGAGGAATATTATACGCAGATTAATTTTTTCCTCGCCAGGCGTACATCTTGTTATCTTACCCAGCTGGCTGGTCCCTGTCCCAGGGCAGGGATCTGCCCCTTTCGATCCAGCTTTAGGATCACAGATGTATGGAATACGCTGTCTCCTGAACAATCGCAATGCACAAACACCGGAGCTAAATCCAGCAAGTGACATCGGTCCTCATGTGGCTACGCTGGTATAATAAAACCCACCAATTGGAAGGGTATTCCAGTTGGGTCTCCCAGGTGCCTAATCTGGCAGTAGGCATGTATTTTAATTGCCGTGCTCTCACAAGTCACTTAACACTTCATTGTAAAACATAATTTAACGCTTATTGCTTTAAACAATGTCACGGAGAGTTATAACCTAAACCGCTGCCAACCTGTGTTTTTTGTAGTCGTTACAATTCCTGTACAGGTTTAAGCTTAGCAAACAGGTGGCATGTAATTATATAAAAGACTGAGCCATACCTTAAGCGCAGCTAATTCTCGCAGGGAACCCAGCACCGTGGTTTTACAATGCACTGCGAGCAGCAGGGCGAGTTTACCAGGTAGAGCATCCTTACCCTCACTAAAATTTGCCTATAAGCCAACCCAACAAGACGGGCTCCTTAATAATCCCCAGGAGGTCGGAAGCGAGATGGGGTGAAAGAGAACCTCCCTACCTTTTCCCACACACAGTATCCATTGCAGGCAGCGGCTGTAAAATTACTTCTTTAAACAAAAATCCCAGATCGGCTCAGCGAAGAATGGAGTTCGCAGCTTACAGTCACGCTGCTGCATTGCCTTCTGGCTTCTTTGCTGGGAGGATATAAGGCACCACTCCCATGCAGAACAGCAGCGTGCTCTCCGGGGGAAAACAGCGGAGCTTGCAACAGCAAGGTCTGCATCTGGAAAAAAATGATTAATACAACACCCCCGGCCTGATGGAGATTCGAAAAAGAAAAAGCGCTGACCCATCAGTGCTACGTGATATTTGCTGAAACCCAGACGGCAAACCCACTCCGGCTCCTCCAGTCTCTAAATTTCAGAAGCAAAGGCAGGCGCGCGCATTCCACAGACTTCTGAGGCTGTATTTATGGCAGCAATCTTGGGAGCACAATGACCCATTTTGAATCGTGGTGTTTTCAAAAGCTCTTGGTATTGGCTTAACTCTGCTCTCACTGGCATCACCAGGAGGTAGCCATCAGCTTCTGGAGAACCTCTGTCACATTACACGGTCTGTCCTAGAACTGCCAGCTCCTGTGCAACAGTGGAGTTGACCCCAAATTGGTGGCAGCCGGAAATACTTAAATATTATTTCTAGAGAAGCAGAATGGAAGACGACACAGTAGGACTGTACCTGTCAGCATCCCTTTGGCTCATCAAGGCAACCCGCTGGACACCATGTCTCCGTGTCCCTCTTCCTACAAAACACTGCGGGCTTGACAAAAAGACTACAGCACTGTGAAAGCAGCAAAGCTGCTCCTGATCGCTTTGAGCTGGAGAGAGGCAGAATCCTACCAGCGGGTTCCTGAAGCAAAACTATCGAAAAGCAGCACAGCCTTCCTGTCACTGCTGTTCAGACAACACCTCCAGGACCAGGGTAAAAATCACAACCTGGGGATTATCGCCTCATGACAAGCATCTTGTGCCAGATGGAAAAGATGTTGGCATTTGCTGGATCGCCAACTCAACAAACGCTGCGCTACAGGTTTGTCTGCTGGAACCAACAACTGGGAAAGGTATTTTTAAACTGAAAATACAGTCCTTTTTGCTGCTACATTTTTTGTGGCCACACAGGAAAAAAAATAAAAACCATGCAACAAGTACAGCTATTTACTTGTCCAACAAGGGCCCAGGTAAGTTCCAGCTGACGGTCACCTGATGTCCCTCTGTTCCACAAACGGCATTCTTCCATGGTCACGTTTCACATCTGCACACTCCCAAGTCCAGCCTATCCCCCACTGCACTTTCAAACACAGCTCAAAAACAGCACAGGTCTTGTGAATGACTGATAGAGACCTGACCCCACCAGCCTGAGTGGGATATTTCACATCGCATCTTCTTCTCCTTTTCATCCTTAAGGGATGAAATCCTTGTCTTGACATGATTTATCATGTAGCGGTTATGTCTTATAACCACACACATTTTTCCTCAGAGAAGCGAGCTTATGTTATCAACTCTCTGTGCAACCCAGCTGAATTTGCTTCTGAAAGCAGGCAGAAGACAGGGAAGCCAGCCTTTCCCCACGCTGAGACATTCAGCGAGCCTTCTCTTGGATGCTGATGACAGGAGAGTCACTGCCAGCTTAGACAAATCCCAGCCCTTGTTTGCAACTGCTCCATGCGATTCTGAAGCAGGGCTAGACAACGCTCCAGTGCTGGAGAAGATGGATGCTATGGGGTGTCTCTGTGGGGTGCCTCACACAGGCGCCCTTTGATGCTTGGGTGTCCTCACCCAGCAGCAGGCGGGTCAGCCGCTGTGATTTACCGTGTGTGCTCGTGGCCGTGGGTATTCCTGGCCCACCACAATAGTTAGTGCTGAGCTTAGACAGAGGCTTTATCCCTGATTTGGAAGCGGCAGCACCAAGGGCTTGTGTGACGAGGCCTCAGCTGATGGGTTTAAATGATGGGTTTATGTCACAGACTTAGCCCTTCCCTCATGCAAATTGAGGCTTCAAGGCTACTCAGAACAAGCCTAGCGTGAACTGGCACAAACTCCCTAACGGGTCTGGGACAGCTCCAATTAAGTTATTGCATCTGTGCCCACGAGCCAGCCCTGACACCCCAAAAGCAGGAGTCAGCTCCTTGCTGAGCCAGCCCCCCAGCCCTCAGAGTCCCTGGAATCCTCTTGAACACATTTCATCCCATCAGCCATTTCCTTCAAAACTTCCTCTTTATTTCCATTTCCTCCTCCTGCCCCCGCTACCAACAGCAATTTTCACTGGAAACCAATGAACAGGGCATCCTTCATTCACACTTCAGTCCTAAGCCTGACCAGAAAAAGCCAGGAAGTTTTGTGGAAAATTCCATGAATTCTTATGGTCTGTTTTTCTCTAGATGCAACTCTGTTGAAGTGCTGAAGGCCCCAGAAGGTTATAGCCTCCTACAAAGAAATCAGAAAGCTGGTTTTAGGAGTGTTTATATTGAATTGATAGCATGAAGTCCGCCCCCCTCAGCCCATCGCCTACTTGCAGGGTTACTCTTGAGCTGGAGGAGTGGAAACGGAGGCAGAGCCCTGTGTATGTGTAGATCCTGCAATGAGAGGCATTCTAACACCCCAGTGGCTTATCTGAGCGGATCTAAGCACTGTGCCAGCCCCATGCACAACCTAGAAAGTCTACAGGAGGTACGGTTTACATGCGATCATTCTAACTTGTGCATGCCCTGATCCATCACTACCCTCCTTGTCACAAACCCATATACCCATCAGTTCATCAGACCTACAGCCTAAAGGCTGCTGCCCAATGCATCCAAAGGGCCAAACACAGAAAAGGCACATTTGATGTGTTAGTTCCCCCATTCAAAAGAGAACTTGGACAGAAGGGACCGAGGCCACCTGAAGAAATAATAATCAGAAGCTGCTCTCATAGTTTCTAGAGACCTGACCTTGGGCAAGAGGCTGCATGTAGGACCTCTCAGACGTGTAAGAGCTCACAAGGCTCCATGAAGCAAGATGATTCCTAGGCTCATCACACCACGGGTCCAGCTTACCTCTGGCTCTGTGCAAGCACCAGGGTGTAGGTGCAAGGTCCTACCAGTGACATACCTGTCAGATCTCACCACTGGGAACAGCTCTGCAAGGACATTGACGGAAACACCTGAGCTTTGCTTTACAGAACTGTTTAAAAAAGCAATTACAGATTACATCTCTACCTAAATGAAAGGATTCTTCCCCAGAAACCTCCGCTGGAACCTTAAAAGGCCAAGAAAAGCAGACACAGCATCACTGACTGCAATGCTGTAGGTGGAGAGCATGATCAGATGGACAAATACATTAAGCAGTGGAGGTGCTGTTCTGTGTTGTATTTGCTTAGTTAGGATGTGCCTGGAGCAACAGAATAATTAGATATGCTCCATTTTATTCAATGGAGGCAATGCTGTGGGTTAACCCTGGTGGGCAGCTAAACACTACAAAGCCACCCCCTCCCCCTCCCAGTGGGATGGGGAAAGAGGAAAGGAAGAATAAAAGCCAGAAATCTTGGAGGACGAGATAAAAACTTTTAAAGAAGTGCTTTATAAGGGAAGGATAAATAGAAGATGGAAGAAAGCAAAAGGAAAAAGTGATGCAAAGGCAATCACTCACCACCTTCCATGGGTAGACCAACGCCCAGTCAGTTCCCAAGCAAAAGATGGCTAACCCCTTTATTGCTGAGCATGACATTATATTGTATGATTTATCTCTTTGTTCAGGTCATCTGCTCAGTTTTGTCCCCTCACAAGCTACTGCACACCCCCAGTCTATTCAGTAGAAAGGCAGAGTAAGAAACAGGTGGCATTGATGTTGTGCAAACAATGTTTAGCAAAAGTTAGAACATCAGTGTGTTACCAGTATTGTTTTGATCACAAAATCTAAAACACAGCACCGCAAGAGCTGCTATGAAGAAAATTAACTCTGTCCTGGGCAGGATCAGGACAGAAGAGCATCAAGAGTCCATCGAGGGAGGATACTGAGGTTCATGTCATCTCCCCACGCCTGTGCTATGCTAGGGAATGCATTCCTCCTGGGCAGGCGCTGCTGGCACTGACACCTCAGCCATCTGTGCTGTTCTGTGTTTGGGTGGCCTGGGGACAGCAGGGTCACAGCTGCCAGCTCTGCTGCTCCTGCTCCAGGGACAGAGATGGGCGGTTGAAGCATCTGTGATTGTGTCTGCCCATGGGAGAAGAGAGGAGGAGCTCAGGCAGCCACAAGAATAGTTACATACTCTCCCTGGACAGGAACCAGAGAAGACAGGTGATGCTCAGCAAGGGAAGCAGGCTGCAGAGGGGATTCCTCCAGGATATGTGGACAAGGAGACAGGCAGGGGGGCCCATGGTGACTTCCAGAAATAACTCAGCATTAAAAGGTTGGACTTGACAGCACCGTCTACTCAGCCAGTTAAGATCAGCCTGCATGGTCTTTGGGTAGCCCTCTGTCCCACAGGGACATGGGGGTGCTAATCTGAGCCTTGCTCTAGGATCAGAGCTACGCAGAGAGCATTTTCTTTGCATAACTTCTCTAATCCAGAGACAGAAGAGCCTGAGGGAATGACTTGTGACTTCACAGCTGGGAAGAAGCAGGAGCAAATCCACTTTATTATTTTTGTGCTCCTCGGCAGGCTGCCTCTTGTGCAGGTGTGGGGGGACAAAGAACAAGAAGAGCTGTCTCCAGACTTTGATTCAATGCCTCTTCTCACAGCCACTCCATACATTATGCTCCTCCAGACCAGATGAAGGCCTCTACCCTTCACCAGCCAGCCCATGCTATTTCTGGGTCACCGCCAATTCTCCTCTGCCTTGTTCACAAATGCACAGTCCAGGCCAGAGCCAGCCCAAGGAGATACCAACCTCTGCTGCCTCTCCCTGCAGATGCCTGCAAGCAGAGCGCACAGCACCCCTTGTATTACGGCCTGGTGTTGAGCTTGTTATCCGCTCACGCAGCCAGAGCTCTCTCAGAATTACTGCCTTCCAAACAGCTCCTTCTCATTACATAATTCCGCCTATAATTGTTCTTGCCCAAAGGTAATAGCTGTGTTTCTCACAGATTATAACCAAGATTATCCTTTCCTGCTCACTGTCAGAACCCTATGTCTCGCCTTTTGTTCTCTGCTCTCTGCTTTAATTTGCATTACGCCTTTTGAGAACCCAGTGTGGGGCTTTTCCACACTGTTCCCCCATCCTACCACCAGCATGTTTTGTAGTGAGGGGAGTGACTATTTGCCTGGGCAGCATCTCCCCTTTCGCCCTTGCCAGATGAGTGCTCGGCGAGACCGCTCCTCCCTCCATCAATCCTTTCCACATGTTGCAAGCTATTCCAGCTAATTGGCGCTCCAGTCTCCAACAAGGTCTACGTCGCACCACAGCACACTGTGAAGGGTTATCCGCTGCCTTCCTCAGTCCACTAATTGTGTAATTATGCAGAAATGGCCTGTCTGGTACAATCTATTTCTCATACTCCCCTGTGGTGCTTGTTGCTTACAATGCTCATTATTTCTCTAAGTATTTGCAGACCTTCACCCTCCATCATATTTCCACAAATTGCAGTTCTATTAACAAGGGAACAATTCCTGAAGTCCTTGCAAACATTGCATTCATTTTCTCAACTGCTCCCTCCTTTCTGGTCAGGAGCAGATTGAGCGCTGTCTCAGACCCTCCTGCTGCCTCGGTTCAGCAAAGGTGCCTTTGCTCTTGAGTCTCCCCCATGCAACTTGTTCATCTGCCAGGCTCAAGAGGCCAGGCTGTGCAGGACCGCAGTGCACAGAGCAACGGGAGGTGTTTTGTCCCACACTGACTGCCTACAGGACCCATACACCTCACCCTCTGCTATGGGTGCACACTGCTGGCTCTCAGCCACTCCGTCCATCCGTCCATCCCACAAGGAGGAGACAGGCAGGCTCTTTGCTTGATGCAGGGTTTCTGCCTGGTGCCAGACTCATCCGTCTGTGCAATTAAACACCAACTAGGGCTTGTTCTTCAGACTCCCTTTCTTGCCACAAGAGCTTGGAGCACTCCCCCTCCAGAGAGGAGCCTACACACATTAGGATGCAACCACTGCCCCCTGCTTTCATCTCACCCAATGCGGCTAGCAGTATGTCCGGACAAGGTCAGCACTGGACCTTCTGAGCCAGAGGAAGGATAATGGCCAGAAACGCAGCTGCAGGTCCTGATACGCTTCAAGGTGGCACAGCACAGGCAAGCAACAGATGTGACCCACTGCTTTTGGGGGACAGGGCATTGGAGGCAGGCTGAGTGAAGCTCTGGACCAAACGCCAGGTTCCTTGTGACTGTGACTCTTCTAGGGTTATGCTAGAGGTAGGGAGTGGCTATAGGGGGCCAGAACAGGCTGGTGTAGGTCAGCAATGGGGCTGGAAGAAGCTGTACCACAAAGACTGGTCTATTGCCCAAGACTCAGCATTTCAGGAGACCTCCCAGACCCTGAGGAGCAGTATTTCAGGGAATTTCCCTCCTTGCAGACAAGAGGAAACAGAGGGACACCATGGCAGCCACCAGGTGACATCTTAAAAATTAAGGGCCTCTTGTGTCAGGACAATGGCAGGCAGGAGTGGGGGTGGGAACCCCAGACACAGCAGCTATTTTCTGGAAGAGAACTACACGCAGTACTGTTGAGCAGAGGTACTGTGTGTCAGCATATCCCTCACATCCCTTATCCCTCGAATGAAACCTCAAGTGAGGTCACGTGAGATCACCAGAAGCCCTGGAGTGATGGACAGTGGGAGACTACACTAACGCAGCAGCACTTGGCATCCATCTGGGCAGGTACACCAACAGATGTACCTTCCCAACTATGAATGTTGCCAGCGGGACCTACCTTGGCCAAGGGGATGCTTAAGGTCAGAAGTAAAGTTGGTTGAGTTGGTCTTTAGTTTTGGTCCATTTGTTCAGCCTCCCTTCCTGGCCTATTCCTGCCCCTAGTTATCCTCTCTGCTCTTTCCCAGCATCAGATTCTCCATTTCAACTCACTTCTGCTTCTCCCTTGTGTTTTCCTCCCCAGCTCCGAGCAGCCTGCTTGGTCCTGTGACACAGAATCCCAGAATGTCAGGGGTTGAAGGGACCTGGAAAGCTCATCCAGTGCAATCCCCCCATGGAGCAGGAACACCCAGCTGAGGTTCCACAGCAAGGTGTCCAGGCGGGTTTGAATGTCTGCAGAGAAGGAGACTCCACAACCTCCCTGGGCAGCCTGGGCCAGGCTCTGCCACCCTCACCAGGAAGAAGTTTCTTCTCAAATTTAAGTGGAACCTTTGTGTTCCAGTTTATACCCATTGCCCCTTGTCCTATCACTGGTTGTCACTGAGAAGAGCCTGGCTCCATCCTCCTGACACTCACCCTTTATATATCTGTAAACATTAATGAGGTCACCCCTCAGTCTTTTCCAAGCTCCAGAGCCCCAGCTCCCTCAGCCTTTCCTCACACGGGAGATGCTCCACTCCCTTCAGCATCTTGGTGGCTGCGCTGGACTCTCTCCAGCAGTTCCCTGTCCTTCTGGAACTGAGGGGCCACAACTGGACACAATATTCCAGGTGTGGTCTCCCCAGGGCAGAGCAGAGGGGCAGGAGAACCTCTCTGACCTACTGACCACCCCCTTCTAATCCAGCCCAGGTATCATTTGCCTTCCTGGCCACAAGGGCCCAGTGCTGGCTCATGCTCATCCTGCTGTCCCCAGGACCCCCAGGTCCCTTTCCCCTACGCTGCTCCTGAGTATGCCCCAAGGCTGAAGGCACAGAACAGCTCACGCGACTGACTCATCCATGCAGTTGGGAACTGATGCACCCTTTAGGAAGAGCTGGGCAAAGTACGGCAAACACACGCCTGCCAGGAGCACCAACACATTGTATACCTTGATTCCCAGAAGGACTCATGATGCAGAAGTTGCTTCAGCAATGCCTAAGTTATCTTTTAGGCACCTGAGGTCCCACGATGGTTCCTTGGCAAGCCACATCCAGAAGCGGCCCAATGGCACCCAAACTAATGAATGAAATCTGGCTTACACACAACATGTAAACGTGCAGCATCAGCCCTGCAGCTGCTCTGCTCCCTCATTTCACGGCCCACACCCATTACCCCCCAGCTGGCTCTTTTCCTTCTGCACCACACATAACCTCTCTTCCTTGGAGGACCCTGGGATCAGCCCTACAGGCAGAATTGTTGTACCCTGTGCATCACATCTCACAAACAGGTTAGCAGAACACAACAAAACAGGGATGGTCACGCAACAAACAGGCTCTAGGTGGTCAGCTTTGATGTCTTCTCCATCAGCCACACTTCCTATGTAACCTGGACTTCTCATTCATCCCAGAGCTACGCAGGCAAGAACTCATGGCAATAGTCCCAAGTTGATAATCCGCCCTTATCAGCAACAACACAGGGAAGGGGCTCAGAAGAGACCCAAGGGACCTTTCTACAAGAATAAATTGGAGTTTACTGCACAGCTGTCTGGCTACTATTCAGAAGAAGTTTATGTCAAGCTTAATTTACATTCTGAATTTCCAGTGCAGCTTTTTGCTTATTTGACTTGTGCCATAGCCACGGTGCAATAAGAACTGGTACAACTGTTGATCATGATAATAGACCAAGTGTGTTACTAAGCCTTGCACAGGGTTCTCTCTGGCACAGAATTCTACAAGAGAATTTATATGTCCCTATGAATTCTAACCATCTTTCTCCTAGATATTTCCGAGAGGGTGTCCCATGAGAGGCCTGGTGCTCTCTGCTTTCATTAAGTCTGGACATTGCATAAAGCAGTCTCTCCATTTACTGTTCTAGCTTCCTAATTGTAAGCCAAGAGTTGATAAGACTTCACAAAAGGAGAAGAGGAGAATACACCGAAAAACCCAATTTGACACCATTTGGTCAGCTCAGTTGTAGATCTCAGCAGAGAGTTAATGGAGCAGAATTAACACGCTGCTCAGTCAGACAGGACTTCTCCATCCTCCTTTAATGACAGACCAACTGTTTTTGTAACCACCCCCTGCAGATATTAAAGCTGAGAAAAGTCCTTCTCATAGCAAACCACAAAAAGAGTTTGGTTGTGTTTTTTTTCTGGAATGCTCTGTCAATTAACAAGATGAACTTCTTAGAACTAATCTGAAGGCTGACATATCTTAGGCTTCTCAGTCTAGGAGACCATTCACAGATACACCTGGATTAATTATACATTGCAAATAAATTCACTGAAGAACTAGATATTCCTTCCTGTTTGTAAAATGTTTCTTAGCTGATCTTACCAACTGAAGATGACAAATACATTTATAAACATCTGGTGAATAGTTTACACGAAGAAATGTCAGGCTCTGACGCAGGTCATGTGTTATGATCTGCATTATATCCACATGGCAATCAAAGATACAGTTGTTACAATCACGCACATAACCCTGTGGGCTTTTATCTGCCCAGCACAGGTAAGTGCATCAGTGAAGAGAGAGCTCAGGGTGAGCCAGAAGCCCAAACACACAGCATTTATTTGGCTTTGCTCTCTGAACGCACACGGACTCCCCTGCAGCTATCATCTTTGTATTTATAAACTTGCATTATATAACATAGCGCTTTGGCATCTGTCCTGCTCAGGATGCCCGTGTGCAAGGCACAGCAAGGTCACAAGTCCCGGCAGCTCCTCTAACCACCAAGCGAGGTGCCGTTACTTATGGCCTACAACCCTGACAAACGCAACGCTCCAGAAATCGGAGGAGGCACCCAAGAGCCCGGCCTTTACCAACGAGATGCTTAGACCAAGCCTCTGATCCAGTAGCACTGCAGAAAAACAACCTGGTTGATAAGTCTGCCTGATCTCCATTGGCTTCAATCAGCCCTAAGGGAAGTTTCATGGCAGAGGCCCTTTGCAATACACACCCTTGAGCACAGCTGAAGTTGAATCAAGCAAGAGGGAACCCTGGGGAGAGGGCTAGAGTCTCATCTGAAAGCCCACAATGCACCACAGCCATGCTTCAAGTACTCAAGCAGCGGAGAAGTGCTGCAGAAGGACTAGTGAGGACCTTAGACTAGCACACTAGAGATTAAAAGGGTACAGGGCAGTGTTTGCACAGTCCCTTCTATGGCGTTAAATGACCCCTATCCTGATGAAAGAGCCTTTACTCTGTCTCAGAGACTTCTGTTAAATCAGGTAAGTGTACACAGAAATTAGTGTTTCCTCTACAAAGAACACAAACAGAGACACGGCAGAATTTCTGATCCCATACATTCCCCCCACTTGTGGGAAGAAAATTCTCTCCCTTTCCACCATTCCCAATCACAGTCTTTGCTTTCGGACTCCGCAGTTCTTTGGTCTAACATAATGAAGTGTTTTTTCTGTCTTCTGTGCCATAATGAAATGATAATGACCTTCCCTGGCAATCATTCGACCCTGAATAATTTGATCCATAAGCAATGGAAGTGCTTGTCGCATCTGCCTCTGTTTAGAGCATGGCCAAGATATTCTGCTGCTTTTCTCAGCTCAGGCATAAAACTTAGAGTGACCCCACCACTCAGACCTGTTGTTTGGGTTCACCAAAGGTAAGCTGATCATTTTAAAGGCAAGTTCATTGCAGATAACTAAGTTAGTAATGCCCATAAATAACCCAAGGCCCCATCCTGCTCTGAGACATCACACATAGAAAGCAGCCGTATGTGTTCCCAAACCATGAGTGAGATTCCCACGGTTCAGAGGCATGGGGTGGCAGTCTCTGTCCCTCTTGGCTTTCAGTCACATGCATCAGGGTAGAGAGATCAAGCCAGATGGACCCACCCCTGCTAAGAGCACTTTCTGCACCACATGCGAAGTTGTCACCATTCACACTTACCAGCAGCTGCCTGACCCCTATCAGGGTGGTGGCAGAAGAAATATGGAGCCAAGTGTTTAAAGGAACAGAGAGGTTCTTGGCAGAGATGGGGAAAGAATGCAAGATTGGCAGCCTTCAAGCTAGAGAGCTGTGCACTACACTGAGGTCCCAGCTGCTGCCCCTTGGATCTTCCCAGAAGGACTAGAATATTCATGCCCTGGAGGAGCTCTGACAGAGATCATGGTCTAGTTCCACAAAGCTCACCGGTATGAGGTTACTCAGCTTTATCCGGGCAACCAGTACCATCCGGATGGACCCCAGCTGTGGTACCTGCTGATTGTAGCCTTGTTATGCCAGTTGGATATTCCCTGCTCAAGGACGTGTCCATGGAAAGCACAGACCCTTGACACTCCTAGCGCTGGCTCTGCATGCAAAGCTACCAGCAGGCTCACTAGGCATGTCTGTGTGCGTGTGTGTTCCTCCCTGGCCCAAGTGGTAAAGCATGAGAAGAAACCTTGGCACTGGCCCAGAGACATCTGAGCTTTAGTAGCAGCATTTGACGACAGATGTGTGTCTTGCAACATCGCTACTGAAGTGTCTTTTCCCTTCAAAGTAGGAATCATTTTCCTTCACGTAATAGTCCAGGCAAATATAATCCTATTAACAGGCCTATTAAACTAAACAATACTTGGCACGCTGTGACCTAAAGAAACAATCCACCAACACCGGCAGCTTGTAAACAGCCCTGTCCCCAAGGCAATATGGGCAATTCCTATGTCCAAGTGCCCTCCTAGCCAGCACCCTCCCACCCTGCTGCTGTCTTCATAAAAACTCTTTCCTGAGACAAGTGGGCTCCTTTCCATCCCACTCCCCCGTCCTCTAAATCAACTTTACTCCCTAACCCAATTAGCATCCACTCAAGTTTACACCAAGACAAGGCCTGGATCTTTGTTGGCGGCTTTGCAATGTCTCTAATCTCTTGGGTTTATTGCTGTTACATATAACAGAGTTCCCAATTCAGTCATGCCTGACTTGAAAGCCCAGGCCCACATCTCTTTTTGTTAGGGCTGCCAATAAAGGTTCCTCCTCCTGGTCTGGTCTCTCTGCTGGTGAGTCCTAATTCTTACTACACTTTCCCCAGGATGCAGCTGGTCCTTCTCTGCCCTCATTTGCAGCCGTGACATGGAATGAGCTCTTGACAGCACTGCCTTGAGAGGCGAGGAATGCTAGGGTGCTCAGGTACTCCATATGCAGCCTTGGGCACTGGCTTCATCTCTGTAAGCCTGAAAACAGCTATCATCTCCATGGAGCTGCAGCAAGCAGAAGAGCAAGGAGAAGAGTTTGGGATGGGGAGCCATTTGGGGCTGCAGATACTTTTAGCAGCATGAAATTATGCACTTGCTCGCAGATGTCACATCCATCCCATGGAGCACTAAACTACAATCAGCAAAGGAGGAATCCCCAGAGACTAAACAGCAATGCTGGTGACTGGATACTGTCTTCTCATTGCTCCTCAGAGCTACCCACACAACACAACCTCAACAGTTCTACATGCTATGTCAACCACTTGGCTGTGGCCTTCCAGCACTGTTGTGCTCCCCAGGTTCTTCCAATGAGAAGAGGCACACCTGCCTATCAAAGCACTGTTGGTTTACCTCCCCTGCAGGGAACTCAAAACAAGACTGGAACAATCACCGTTCTCTGTCTCTGCAAACATGCCCACAGTGCCACTGCACTGAGTGGAAGAAGGTGTCATCTCATCTGTCTTTCCCAGCACCAGTTCATCCTTCAACACCTTGCTAAGTAGCTGTTCTTTTCACGGGCCGAGATCAATTGCAGATGATTCCTTGGCAGAGACCATTTGCCAGATGAGTGAGGGATGTTTTATCATCATCCCAAGCACTTCTGCCAGTTCCAGGAAGAGAAGCAGAGGTGTTCATCCAAATTACATCCTTGGTTGCATTACGTGTTAGAGCTGGGGTTTCCAAAGAGATGGACCGTCCTACCACTCTGCTTTGGAAGGAGATCTGCACCAGCCCCACCAGCTTATGTAAATCAGATTCCCCTTGAAGCTGGGGAAAGACAACCCAAAAATCACTAGTCATTTTTCAGTTCCTTTGTTTCATATATTACCTTAGTAACCTTTGAAAAATAAGTACTACAGACAAACCCAGATCAGTTCCCAATGAACTGCATGGATCTCCACAGAGTCCCAGACAGAAAATCTAGACTAGAGAAAATGACATATGGTTAAAATTGCTCATTGTCACTTGACTCTTGCACAGTCCGGCTACTTCATGTTTTATCCCAGCCAAACTGGCTTTCCTTGTTGCTTTGCTTTATGGGGAAGGTTTTGATTATTTCAGCTTAATATCTCCCTCATCTGCTTTTATGGGGAAAACTTATTGAAAACTCCCCCTCACAGCAAACTCCAGCACAAAGTGAAGCAATGACAAACGGATATCAAAGGATTTCCTGATCAGCCGCTTTCTCAAGGGTCTCATCTGGGCAGGGTCTGAGATAACGCTAAGATGAGCAGTCCAGCACTAAAGCACCTAAAGGGATTCGATAGGATGAAGATCTATAAATCTGCCCCTATCAGAAAGTACAATCAAATTACAGGAATTCACTAAGGTAAACAAACAATCCTAAAACGTGTCCAGATATGTGCAGGGTGATTCAGTCCAATGACAAATACACCAGACACAGCTCCAGCCTCTTAAACTGTCCACAGCACTTTTCATTTCCCCCCCGTTAAATTCCCGGAATAACTGACATTCTGCGTTGTTCAAACAAACAATATTTATTTTATTCTTACGTAAAATTGTACGAGTTTTGCAGATATAAGTAAACATTACCTCCTTTCCCAATGCTGTAACACACAGCGGTATCACAGGGACAAAAGGACCGTGGTGCCTGCATCCACCTCAGTTCTGCCAAACCTTCCCAAACAACCCTGCAGCAATCAAGCATCTTGGGTTTTGGTCTTCATCACACCAAGCACTTTAAACCAATTTCATTTTAACATATATCAACACAACCCAGTTTTCAGAGGTGTTGAACTGCAGTAGCTGCAACCAGCATTTTCAGCATTTGACAGCCAGGCCACTTCAACTCATGTAGCGAAATATTTTAAAATATTGACAACAATATTGTGTTTAGTCAGCTAGAATGAGAACAAGATGGTTTTCCTAACTGAAAGGCTGAGCTAGGCTCTTCGTGACAGAAAGCAGTGGACAGAAAGCAGGACAGAGCGTTTCAAAATGAAGAGCAGCAAGTGCATATGCTGGATTCAAGAGGCTGATTTATTTCTCTTTTAGCAAAAGCATTCAGAAACGGACATATTCGTCTCTTCACAGATGGTGCCAGGCCAGATTGTCCTGTTGGAACCGTTATTGACAGCGTCATTGAATCATCTCCATTAATGCCCATGAGGAAGCATGGGTAGTTCTGCAAGGCTAGTGCATGGCAAACCACAGCGCGGCTCATTTAGTATTTTATAAACACTTTTGGAAAGCTGAGCTCCTGCTTCAAGCCTACAAAGCCAAAGAGCAGCTCTGTCTAAGGTTAAGAAAAAGCCCCACCTATGTTTCTGCCAGGAAATTTTATGCAGCTTGGCTTCACCTTTCAGCCAGCACTTTGGGAATTGCCAAGATTCACTGGGGATGAGAATCTAAAATCTGTATTTGCACAAACTCATCAACCTAAAAAGCAGAAAACAAACAAACAAACAAACATGGGAGAAAGTGATACTTGCAAATGACACCACAATTCTGCAACACTGGTTGCAGGATGAAGGAAGAACAAGGCTGAAGAACCATCATCCAGGGAACATTAGGAAATAAAGACCAATAAAGCACACATCTAATTGCTCCCCAGTGCAGACCAATCTTAAAAGACAGTGATCTCTTCCAAACCTCTTTCTAGATATTGTGCACTTGTTCTCTGAGCATGAAGTTAGTTGGGCAAAGGCTGGGATTCATGAGAAGAACTTGAATATATTAATACTATATAAGTCCCCGACGAAAATGGAGAGCTTTTTTGCCCCCCTCTCACCACACCGCATGAAACCAAGGGATGCAGAGCCCCTGGAACCTTCAGCTCTGGCAGACAAAGGGCAGAAGGAATGTTTGAATGAGCGATTTTTGACTGGCGCTGGGAATTTGCCGTGCTTCCTACGGCTCTTCATCAGTCTTGCAGGGTTTGCAGGTCTCTGAAAGCACTGGGAATCAAGGACCCTATTATGCTTCATAAGCCCCAAGGATTTTGCCTCTTCTGAAGCACCTTTCTACCAAGGTAATTTCATTATCCAAAAAGATGAGATTTTCTAATGAATTTCAGATGCAACAAGCCATTGCAAAGCTCCCCTTCATCAAACTCTGTGTTATGACAATGGCTAAATGAACTGTCAGGGCTAAGTATGGGGCTGACTCAGGTGGTCTTGCAGGCTGATTTCTCTAGAGCTTGAAAAGACTTGGGTGCCTGTTTGAGACACTTATCCATGTAGTGAGTTGACGGTATGGCTGTCATGTACATTTGGGTGTTTGCTATAAATTGCTTCTCTGGACCTGTGTTGTCTGTGGCCTTAATTCCCCAGGCACACAGAGCAAGGAGTGGCTGGAGACATTCGGGTCATCAAACCTCTCTCAGAATCCTCTCCTCAACTCTCTGCAGGTTCTGACGCCTCTGCTGTTCAAATGACTGCGAGTAGAACCCTAGTCTGGTCAGCCAAAGCAGGCCACAGCTTTTCTGCGCAAGTGGCACTGGAATTACTGGATACCACAGCAAGAGGCCCGAGTGATTTGTATGAACAGCAGGGTGGGCAGGCTGGGTGGCCCAGGGAGATCCATGTGAACAGACTCTGAGGCCATACCCTTTTGCTAAATAAAAACTGAAGAACTCCCTTGTTCCAATGGGAACTTCTTAGAGCCGGTAAAGTTCTGCCCTCCCATCAGGTTTTGAAGCTCTGAGTCAGTTTAGCAGACAACCAGGAGAACATCCCCTCTCCCATGGGCAGGGGATGACAACTTGGCTGTCCTCTCCTCATCTGGGTACTGCTTTGAGCTTAGGCCTGGGCTGCTCAACACTCTTGGTCATCCTGATATCTCCTCCAGCTAGAGGAGATTCACCCTATGCAAAGGGCAATGACAGGCCCAAATTCACCTACTTTCCCTTTTCACCATTTGCATGACCAAGTCCTCTGAAAAGCTAGGACTCTCAACACACACTTCCCAGAGTCAAAGCTGAGCCATCCACAACCCCTTTGTGCATCCTAACCCTCCAGGCTTGTTAGCAAACAGATTTCAGATCACATTGGAAAATATATAGTGTTCTTGTTTGGATTTCTATAAAACTTGTTCTGCACCAGGTGAGGTGAGAGGGCTTTCTTGGTATCAATAAGAAAAGCCCAAGAGCAAATCCCTTAATTAAACAGCTACTATAATAAGATAGAATTAAAGAGAAATATTGACTGAGTAAATCTTACGTGCCTTCAGACGCTGGGAGCCCTGCAGTAGTGCTGCACTGGACAGACCCCAGATGAATTTCTCTACAATGCTGCACCAATCCAGTCTCTGGAGAGAATCTCCCTTTTTGGTCACTTGAGCTATTATTTTCTTACAAGAACACAATTCTGTTCACCATGGATATTGTCAAACAAAAAGGATGTTGACGTGGGAACTCGTTGCTGCACTGTCAGATAAAGTCGACGCCATGCAGGTGGTGTAATCATAGCACGGAGCGGGAGCTGCCCGTGTTCTCTGTTACCACGAGCTGGCTGAGCCTGTCCTGCAGCCACAGAACTGAAGGCCACACTGGACATCCAGCACAGCACCGGCCTGGGCATACACAGGGTCACTGTGATGGGGATCACTGACTTCTCCATGCACAGTGGCTCCCAATCAGGATCACTGCATTCACCCCTTGATCCACAGTTTTACTTTCCAAAGGAATGATAAGTTACAGATTATGTTAACAACATACAGGCTTCCCAAGCCCTAAGTCTGAGGTGCAATAGAGCATACATGGCGCATTCCACATCACTGATTCCTCCAAGACAATGTCTTCCACAAGCCTCCCAATACAAAGCTTTAACATAACCAGCCATACAACAGCAGGGTTTGGGGGCATTTCTGCCAAGTGCTGCTAAGCTCATTTTATGAGGATTGTTCTGCGCTATATACACTCTTGTGGAATTTTATTTGTCTCTGATTGAACTTTCCATCTGCCTAAACGTGCCCAGCGGAGCTGATGATGCCCACACAGTTCTTGTAACGTTACACCTGGGTGACAATACCCACAGCTCTGCCCAGCCACCTCCCATCCTGCTTCCGCTTGGCTGGCAGCAGTCGATAGGCCTCTGCACCCAGGTGTGTGTGGGCATGTGTGCCCACTTCCCGTGTTTGACGAGGACAGGCAGCTCTCGGTGCCCAGCCCTTCTCCCTTCCAGCGGGCATCGCTCCTCCAGCTCCCCCGGCACAGCCCTGCACTGCAGAGCTCAACTGGTACCGTCGGCATAGCTGCTAAACAAGGAGATCTCTACCACCCAAAGCAGACACCCCTCCTAGGGCTTTATTCAACAGAGCTAAGTTCAGTGAGAAAAAAGGACGTGTAGAATCATATACCCAGCTTTGGCTTCATTTGTCCAGGCCTAACAGCTACAGAAGCTTCAGGTACAAGTACAGACACCCAGCATTGCTTGCCGAGCAGCTCAGCAGCCTCTGTGTGCTGGGAGACATTTGCCTCTCCAACCCAGGGACACAACAGCCCTGCCACTCTGGCCCAGAAGTTCTAACGAAGCCTTTTCTTCCTGAAGGAGGACAACGTCAGTGTCAGAGCTTGCATTTGAGTACTAACAATCCTTGGGTCCTAAGAACATGTAAACCGAGAGACTTTTCTAGTGAGAAGGACAAAAAAATAGCATGAGTGCATGCTTGCAGAGCTTGCAAATGGGTGACAACATTAAAGTCCTGCTACATTTTAGCATCAGTACTCAAAAAGGAAGAAAAAACAATTTTTAACTGATCACTCATAACTGATCAAATATACTTGAGTCATCTTCTTTGCATAAAAATCGCTTCTAATCCTGACATCCTGGGCAGAGCTCTCTGATTAATACGCATCCTCTTTGCAGTCACCAAAGCTCTGAGCACTGCAATTCCTTAGCTCCAGTCTTATTAAAGGAACCAAGATACACTTTGTTCACATTTCACCTCCTCCTTCCTCTCGTCACAGGAATTTCCGCGGAACGGATGCTGAGCGGCTGCGTACATGAGCAGGCAGAAACCACCTTGGGTAATCTGAGTTGGGATCAGCCACCACGACACAGCTGCATTCAAATGACCACGGATCATCAAAGCACACAAGACAAACAGATTTCTCAGGACAGCACCTAAGCATCCAGCTGCGGAACACGACCAATGCTCAAAGTGTCAAAGCCTTGATGCTCATCTCAGCTCCTGCTCCTCACCCGTGGACTGAACCCTGCACAGCGCAGACGTGCACATGCACACCGGCGACTGGCTCTCAGATCAGCCTCTCTTGAACCTATGGGAATTCCCAGAGAACATATGCTTCCTACTGGAGCAGGTCCCTTTGCTTCCATTCACAGTAAGTTAACAGCCCTCTGGGCATGACTTAAATGGAAAATGTGCTATTGGGGAAGGGCTGAGAATGTTCTGCTGCCTTTTCAGGCAACTAAGCAACTGGAGGCAAGAGGAATTCAGCAGCAGTGAGCAGACAAGAATCTGAAAATCACCATTTTAACAAAATTCGCAAGCAGATAATAGGATGTTATTGCCCATGTTCCAGCCAAACAGAATCTAAATGTTTCTGAGTACAATGAATGCACAAGCACGATGGACCCAATACACCATCACAGAGACCACAGACTTGTAGCAAAATGTCAGAGGACGGGAACTGGCAGGCAGGCACATTGCAGTTATTTTGGAGCTGATGTGGTTGTTCTTGGTGCTACTACCAGAAAAAAGCTGCATGCATGAGTCCAAAGCTAGCTCAAAGCACCGTAGCCATTGGAGGTTTGCAATGGAGTTAACAGCTCGCTACAAAAACACCCACCTCCCTCAAGCAGGGATGCAAAAGAAACAGACCCTTCCCAGACCCAACACTGTCACACTTCACTGCGTAACCCTGAGGTCTCTGCAGCAATGGCCTCCTGGCCAGAGAGCACCTCGACTCAAATCCTCTCCGCTGCCTTGCGTGGGTGCCCTTGTTGCACCCAGGGAGATGTCACACGTACATGCTGCTGGAACCACTTCTGCCAGCAAATAGAAACCCTCCCGTATGGCTGCTGAGCCCAGTACTGCAGCCGTCACTCGCTTCATGCCAGACTGAGTCATTCTGAGAAACAGCTACTGGTGTCAAATCGATCGCTGGGAGCCAGTTCAGCTATGCACAAGGCAAGGATCTGCTTACTGTGAGCCACAGTGGGGCAGAGAAGTACCAGCTGACCTACAAGTAGCCCCACAAGTAGAACTGTTTACAAGCGTATGCTGAAGGCACTTTGATTAACACTGACAGATACCTGCCGAAGTAAAGAATTAATGAGCCAGGTATAGGGGCCACACACCATCACAGCCCATTTGTCCTCTTATGTTACAACCATTCAAAATGGATAGGCCTCCACGGAAATCAAGGGGTGATGCTGATGCCAGTTTAGGCAGGTGAGAGAAGCATCAGGGCTCTTTGTTTGCTGATACTCAGACATTGCACACGTGAAGTATTCATCGCGCACAGCCAGGGCACCACACGGATCTAGTGCCATTTAGTCTGCAGCTCAGAGACTTCCCAGAGGAACACAATGCCATGCAGAGCTGATGTGCTGCTGCAGCCCTGCCATGCAAAGCCCACCCTGTAAAGCAGCAGCCCCCGCTGCCAGCCGGACCTTTCCCTGCGTCAGGCTGTCTCGCCCTGCGCAGCGAGCGCAGCTGTGCATGTTTACCCACAGTGGCACTGGGGGTGGAATGGTGACCTTTCTCATGAAACCATAGGGGAAACAAAATTCCCTCTTTCAAAACTTTGTCATGTCTCAACTAGCTGCTCTGCAAGTAATTTTTACAGAAGAAGGAAGGAGCTGTCAGCTGAGACCTGTCAGTGACCGAGAGCACAAATCACCCTACCTCCCCAAGCCATGGAGACAAAAGCAAAGCACTTGGCAAGAGGACTGTCAGCCCCGCTGCCTTGGTGCCAAGATACCCAGGCTGTCTCCTCCAGCGTGCTCCTTGGAGCATCGCAGATGGGAGGAGCTGGCAGTCATCGTGACAGGCGGCAGGGGAGGGCTGGGAAATCAAAGGGCCATTTCCACGCAGATAAAAATTCCCGTGCCTCGAAGCAAGCAGAAGCTTGTGCCTTGAAGCGCATGTCCCATCCAGCCTGCCTTGCTAATGTGGGGGGGCGCGTGTGCCGTGTTGCTGCCCATATATGCCAGCTTGGCAACGCGAGCAGAGACCGTGCTGCTGGGTGAGCTGCGGCTCCCATCCTGGGGACTGAAGCCACCTAAGTCTAAACCTGGGAAAGGTCTGGCTCTTTCCCTCGCTCCAGCCAGCACAAGGCTCTTTGTCTCCATTCATCAGGACACCAGTCATAGAATTTGTAACCTTGTAATAGCAAAGCTTAGGGTTTATAAATGCAAGCAGCACTGTTAGGAGACACTGGAAAACAGAAAAAAAAACTTCGGCAGAGGAGATTTAAAAAATAAAGGAGCAGAGACAGTTACCTGCATAGGAGAGGTCTGTCTAAGCAGGGGATTTCCCAAAGCCTCTGTTTCGAAAGCATGTGTTGAACAGGGTAAAAATATCCTTCTCTGCAGTCAGATAAATACATGCAGGGAAATATCACCACCTCCAGCTTCATCTGAGCTCCAGGCTGTTGCTCATGGCATGATGATGGTTTCATATCTTGGGGAAATCTGTCACTTCAAAGTCACGCTGACATATGAGGAGCGAAAGGCAGAAGCAGCCCCATGTTTACATGCTGCAACTAAATAAAGCAAGTTGCCAAGACACATTTACCGCTCTTAAAGTATGTTGCTGAACATGACCCAGGTGTGCACAGACGCTATCCACAAACACTCATCCTTAGCACTGTGATGCATTGGTTGTTCACATGTTGAAATCTCTCTTTCTTTCACCAGGTTCTCTGGATTTTGTTCTGATGCTTCTATCCCAGTCACTTGCATACAGGGTTCTGAAACAAGATCACTTCCTAGCCCTCGAAGGGCTTAGGACTGGATTTTCCCAATCATCCAATAAAAATACAGCCTCTTGCTCACTTGAGATAAATGCATTTGTGTGCAGAGGATGAGCAGCTTTACTTATCTACTAAGACATTCCTGCAGAGGTTTGGGAATCTTTGAGAGACTGGATGACACAAAATTCTGCTGTATCAAGGGGAGAACACGCTCTTTAGCTTAGACCTGGCCTTTTTCATTACTCTTCTCATCAGCACTAATCACCTATTTGGAGCTTTTCCTTTTTTGAAATGGGCTTTTTTTGGGGAAGAGGATTATGAACAAAATGAATTCCTAAGGAGTAGAGACCCTCTTTAACAGGTACCTTGAAAACCTTTGTCAGTTCTAACTGAGGGCAGATGGAGGTACCAGCAAAATATTTCCCGTCAGGTCAAGAGCTGTACTGACAAGATCCTGCTCCTGAAGGGAAATGTTCGACTGATGATTACCACTGAAATTATTAGACCTGGCAGTAAAATCCAAATTGGTCTTATCGGAGAGTCACTAGCATTCCTCAGGTATGACCAGAGGTATTCCGTGCAGCACCCAGATCAGACTTCAGGTCACCAGGAACAGAGCGTGAAGTTGTTCTAGACTCTATTGGGAATCTCCAGGAAAAGATTTGGGAAGTGAAGTGCCATAGGATGGTATAAAATTAAGATTTGATTAAAGCAGCATGGGCATAGGTGATTGCCAAAACTAAGGAAAGAGATCATCCAAGGCCTGGATATGCAAAGATGGGCAATTTAAAATTTACATTTGAAAAAAAAAATTGGAATTATGAGATGGGAAATGATTTAAAGTTCCCCTCAAAACCTTGGCTCTCTTCCACTGCACAACTCACCATGGCAACTTTTTTCCCCTCCTCCTAAAAGGCTCTACCCTGAGCCCCTTCACTCAGGACTCCGCTTTCCCTTCATACTGTGAAGTCAAGCTCTAAGCTTGCCCCCTTCAGTTCACTCCATTTACTGTGCAGAAACCACAGAAAAGTGCAGTCACATCACTTTCTACACAGCATGAGATTCCCACCATCTAGTTCAGGTCTTCTCTTTCCCTTCAGGCCAGCTGACTTCAGAATCTCTTCTGGCATCTCCTCTATCTTTTTCCACTCATGCCTTCCTCTCCAGAAGGCACTAACAGTGGTCTCTAACAAGAAGTTCCACCAGACAAATTCAGAGATCATCGTGTGGTCTCACCATCCACTGCAGCTCTTCCACATATTCTCCACATGTGCTCTGAGGTGAAGAATGAACTTGGCAGGTGAGCCAGAGCACCACTAGCCCACTTGGGCTAGGACCACTTAAGTGGTTCCACCTGGACACTCAGGACACCGCATCCCAGAAAGCCAAGTCGGGGTCCACAGGCTCACCTTTTGGGCAACTTGGGCAAAAGCCTTCCTGCCATCTTTACCTTCTAAGCTAGTGTAGGAAGCCAAGGAGTGGTGTTTTCTCTGTACCGCCTACAGGTGAGAACTCCTAAAGTGCATCAGATGCCCTTTGTGAGGAGGAAGCCACCACAGGAGAGCCAGCAGTGGACATATTCTTCCCATTTATAGAGTTTGCATAGACTCACTATGTTAGATCATACCTTAAGGGGACTAAGAAAGAAGAAATCAGAAATGTTTTCCGAAACATACAAGGACATGCTATTTATTGGATGGTCTGAAGGCAAAGACTGCGTTGTGCCAAACTGAGGGATTAAAGGCACGGATTCTCAGTGTGAGTGAACCAAGAGACCCTTTATTTCCGCAAGGTACTTACATTTATAGTTAGTAGCTGTTGTACACGTGTTTAACTTTGTTTTAATTGGGTTACACTAGCTGTTCACACGCTTAAAGTTATCTATCTTGTGATTGGTTTACTTCATCTCGCAAGCACTCTGGCAGTTTGGCTAACACATCGTAAATATCTTTTCTTGTACAAAATCCTCCTGGTTTCTCATTCTATTTTGGTCAAGGTCATTCTAGTAACTCAAGGTGACCGTCTGTAAGATACTCCACACCAAACCAGTATGGTCTGCTGTTATTTATGAGCTTTCCCTGGGGATGATGCGCCTACCTCCATTCCCATCTCTAGGTTCCTGACCCTAAATTCAGCCAGCACCCTGCATCCAAACCACGACATCCACTACTGCAGAAGTATCTTATAGAGATGATCGTTCATCTGCAGAACTCACACAGCAAGATGCCGCATTTCGCTGGAGAAATCCAAAGGGCCAGGATTCCCTACATACACACACATACATGTATGTGTCCTCATGGCCTTTCACCAGGATCGCCTGGCCCTTTGAAGATAACACGACACCTCCAAATTCCACCCAGTCCAGGCTCCTCTCAGCAGGTACAGCCTGGCCCCAGCAAACACTAGCTGACAAACACAGCTTGTGCAAAAGGTTCAGCAGAGTTCCAGAGAGAGTCAACACTTGCAGCACATCCCCTGGCAGGAACGTGGCGCATTCCCCTTGCTACCCACCCTGTCTGGTTTTCCCAGCAAGCTGCTGGCAGGGCCCAGGCCAGAGCGCACACCGTGCCATCACAGCCAGGGAGCACGACAGACAACAAACAGTGCCAGGAACGTGTCATGGAGCTGCTCTGGAAGCCCAGACCTGCTCTGCCCATATGACCATGGGAGTATCCTGTTCTGCCACTCACAGGACATCATTAACAGGGGTATTGAGGCCAGCCCCAGTGATGTGGAGACAGAAATGCAGTTCTCCTCCGTGGGGAAAGTTTCTGTTTTCTGGTGGTAGAGATGATGTCAGTACCTGGAGCAGCTGCAAAGTTGATTCAGATTAGCCCGTGTGGCTCTACAACAGATCCTGGCAGCAGGAAAGCAAGGGTTGATGTGACTCCAGTAACCAAAGGGTGAGCAAGGATCCACCGACACTGGGGCCAAATGCTACCCAAAGCACATCATCCAAGGGAACCGGCCAGGAACTTAAATCCTAACTCAGCCTTGTTGCCATAGACATTTGAGTGTGGAGCAGGGACCCCCAGATTAAACAGTTGATTAATCTAGATGCCAGGTCTTGGATGCTACAAGAGGCAGGCAGTGTGGAAGCAAGGCCAACATGAACAATCCCATGTGGACCAGCGCTCCCTGTAGCAGCAAGGTTGCCACTATTAAACTGTGCAGACCAATAACAGATGAATGACTTCACCAAGGCACTTTTGCAGATCTTTTCAAACCACTCCCCACTCCTTCCTATAGCTCTGTTCAAGCATCTACCTTTCTGGCAGGACTGCTCTACATTGGTGTACAGCAGCTTTAGTGGTGGGACCTACATTCAGATAACAGGGTAACAGAACACTGGAACAGGCTGCCCAGCGGCACTGCTGAGAAAGAAGGCTGATAAACAGCCTCTCACTACCTCCTGACCAATATGCCTGAATTCAGTTCACTGCTTTTCTTACAATTTTCTGAAAACTACAACCTTCCCTTGCTTGCCCTCCTCAGCTTGCTGGCTCAGTCTTGCTGGTGTGCACTCCCCTGGTGAAATTTCTACCTGGGACAGCGGGACTTAGAGCTTGTTCAAATCCACTTGATCTCTTCTGCTAGGAAACTTCGGATGCTGAAGTATTTTACTCTAATTGCACACGAGCTAGTTATGAAAAAATGCAAAAGGTCATACATGACACACTTTAGTGTCTTCTACTTTTATAATGTATTTCATGACATCCCCTGGGGAAAACACTCCTGCATGAACATGTAATGACACAAGAGGAAAGCATAAGTAGGGTAATCTGGGTATGGATGATAATTACCAACGCATAAAATACATCATGAGATGGGCTTAAATAAATCACATGAGGTGGCATTTCTGGCTTAGCAATTCCTTTACTATGATACCATTTTTGTGCCCATAGGCCAATGGAAGGTATTTAAAAATCTCAGGACCAAATGGACCAAGGAGTCAACAGCAGTGAGTCTGTGTCCTTTCTCCTGTCACGCTCTCACTGGCATTGAATTTGGCCCTAGAAAGCTAGTGCTGGTTTTCCCTGTGCTTCCTGGCAAACTGAGCCTCAGTTCATCCTGCTGTATCAGACTCCTAATCGGCAGACATTTCCTCTTCACAGCTGACCCATGACTTGCCTTGGAGTAAGAGACTGACCAAGGTCTTTGTATAGGAATCCATACCTTCTTCCGGTCTGAGCAAAAGACTACGGAAGTGAGATAATGCATTGTAGAAATCATTTATCCGTCTCTCAGGAGTACAGATTCCCCTTACTGTAATGCCTTAGGAGTTTCTGGAACTAATTCTGCCCTTTGGGCTGGCATGAAGGGGGAAAACCTGCACTACCGCTTATCACTGTCTGCCTTCAAACTGTGTACTCATGTGCTACTTGACAGGTGACAAGACCCACTGAGCAGCAGTGTCTGAGACAGACAGACTCCCTGAGACATCTCCCAGTTCAGCAGAACATGCACATGGTTTTCTTTCTATCTACATCTCTGCCAATGCACCGAGACTCATTCTCGGCACAGATCTCCTGCAGACTGCTTGGAAAGTCTGATTGAGGCAACTTGAACACCATGGTCTGCCAGCACTGGCCCTGGGAGATGCCACCACAAGCTCAGAAAGTCCCAGAGAGTGAACAAGGCTAAACAGGCAGTACAAGATGATTATGAGGTTGGGAGAGGTCCTCCTGCCCCTCTACTCTGCCCTGGGGAGACCACACCTGGAATATTGTGTCCAGTTGTGGCCCCTCAGTTCCAGAAGGACAGGGAACTGCTGCAGAGAGTCCAGCGCAGCCACCAAGATGCTGAAGGGAGTGGAGCATCTCCCGTGTGAGGAAACGC
Organism: Patagioenas fasciata; assembly: GCF_037038585.1. NCBI lineage: Eukaryota > Metazoa > Chordata > Aves > Columbiformes > Columbidae > Patagioenas > Patagioenas fasciata. Next base: position 16,787,291 of record NC_092533.1, on the reverse strand, counting down.
TGAGGGAGCTGGGGCTCTGGAGCTGGAGAAGAGGAGACTGAGGGGGGACTCATTCCTGGGGATCAATATGGAAAGGGTGAGTGTCAGGAGGATGGAGCCAGGCTCTTCTGGGTGACAACCAGTGATAGAACAAGTGGTAATGGTACAAACTGGAACACAGGAGGTTCCACTGAGATATGAGAAGAAACTTGTTCCTGGTGAGGGTGTCAGAGCCTGGCCCAGGCTGCCCAGGGAGGTTGTGGAGTCTCCTTCTCTGCAGACATTCAAACCCGCCTGGACACCTTCCTGTGGAACCTCAGCTGGGTGTTCCTGCTCCATGGGGGGATTGCACTGGATGAGCTTTCCAGGTCCCTTCAACCCCTGACACTCTGGGATTCTGTGATGACGGGGCATGTCGGCATTGCAAGCAGAAGGCCTAGCAAGTAGGCAGGAACCCAAGCTCTCCTGGAGACAGCGGACCAGGCAAATAGATGTGTTCTCCTCCAAGCTACTGGATCCACACAGAAGCCAGAAACAACGGACAAGTGTTGGTCCTGCCATTTTCCATTCAAGACAACCACATCCTTCTTTAGTCCACACAGTTAAGGTTCTTTCCCAGAGATAATCACAGGACACAAAGCCCCTCCTCACATCCTCACACACACAGTGAAGATCCCACAATATGTTGTGGGGGAGAAGCTCACAGGAGGGGACCAAACCAAACAGAGCACAGCTTGTAGACACCTCACACTGATCAACCAGACTGGGAATGGATGTCTGGCTAAACAATCAAGAAACAATATCTGCAATGCTTCATACAACTCAAGTTTGCCTCCTGGAATAAACAGCGAAGTTTATCAGTCTTGTGAGAAAAGAAAGAAGTCCCTACCCACTGCACCAGCTCCGAAATAACCCTTTGTTCGTTCAGAATAGTCTGGGTCTCTGAGCAGTTCTGTTCAAATTTTCTGCTGCCCACAGCCAGTCTGAAATGTCTCCTCTGCCTGAGTCCCTATGACACTTATATTCCTTCCTTGCTTAACGTATATACAGTAGAAACAGAAGTGGCTTAATCTGTACTTTCCACTCCTATTGTCCTCTAATGGCCTGCTGTAATCATCCAAACTGAACTCTTCTGGCAGAGCACAGCGTCATTTCTTAACTGGCTCTCAGTCTTCCCCCAGTGGGCTCCTGACCCTATCTGGAAGCATTTTCTCCTGGTGAATTGTCCTGGGAGCCAGTGATCTTCTCAATAGGACAAGCCCAGTGGCTCTGGGCTGAAATGGAAACAACCACTATTGCATTAGCAGCAGAGGGAGAGCTCTCCCAAGCATTCCTAGAGCTTCACACCCTGAGATGGAGACAAACAAAAATACCATCTTCCCGGACAGAGGGAAGAAGGGAAACCAACTAAAATACTTTCCAGGTGCCATACTACAGACAAGCACAAGAGCATTCAGATAGGAAGATTCATTAGCAACCTGTTAACTTTGGTGGGGTCCTGTGATTTCTTTTGGGTTTTTGTTTGGTTGGTTTGGTTTGTTTTAATATGACACATTGCCTCTTTTCTAGACTGGCTTGATTTGGCTTTCTGTGCCAGTAAGCCAGAGAAAAAAATAAAACAAAAGCCAACCAAACAAAACCCAACATTGAAATACTTTTGTTCCCTTGCTTTCCTTTTTTAAAGCTGCTGAAATGAGGTGGACCAACAGCAGTTACTGTCCTGTTCTTAATCCCTGGTTTGGACACAAGAAGTGAAACAACTCCCTGGGAGCACACAGGTAAATGCACTATCTGAGCTGAGTGCACACTATCTTTCGAAAGCCAAGAGCTATCTTCTGTCCTGCCAAAACTGCTGTCATTATCAACAAACACATGGTGATTCAGGGAGCAAGAGAGTCCATTTCAGAGAAGCTTGTTACCACAACTGCTCATTTCATTTCAGATTCCTCCAGCACCCATTACCCAGGAATCTCCAGTGATGGAGATGCCCAGGGTCCATGGTGACCCATCCCTAGGCTGCACTGCTCTCCTAAGGAAGGAGCCATCAAAGGCACGTGGAGCCTTCAGGCTGAAAGGACACAGCAGTCTGGACAAAAATCCACCATGCTCACTTCTGGATTGCTGCTCACATCCAACACACCCACCCTGCCCCCCAGAAAAGCAGCTGCTGTGTCTTCTGCTATGTGAACCCACAAGCTCCAGCACCCTGCCAGACATTTGCAATGATGGGGGAAAAATAAGTACACTGCAGTGTTTATAGTGATGGAGAGGGGATTAAAGCCATTTTTGAGCAGCTAGTAACCCAAACCAGAGGTGCATGGCAGAGATTGTATGTCATGGCACCTAGAGTACAAAGTGGGATATTAAAGGCAGATTAGGATAATTTCACATGCCAGACACCAGGAGAGACCTTAGAGTCCAAACATGCTTGAACTTGCCGATAAACCTGTTGCCTTCAGTGGATAATCACCAAAGCCAGCTAAAAACCTGGGAACGCAAAGCGAATGCCAGGCCTGATAACAGGCATTTAATATTTATTAGTGCAGGGTTATGAGCCCCAAGCCCCTCTCTCTCTATACCGCTGCCTTCACTAACAGCATCGGCCCTTCTGCAATCACACCAGGAGAGAGGCCTTTCCCTGGTCAAATGGTTTGTGTCAGGCTGACACCAGACGCCTCTGTGTCTCACTGAAAGGAGCAGTTTTATGGCCAACTGCCAAAATTAGTTTATAACCTGTGACTGGTACCAGCAATCGCTATGTCTGGCTGAAGGAAAGGTGCCCTGATCTCAGGTCTATGATTATATATGTCAGGAGGAGAGCTAACTGTATTACCATGCATACTGCTTTAGGGTAGCTCACATTATCATGTTAACCCCTCTAGCTCAAGACACGCTGCAAAGAGCATCTGCCCTGACATGCACAGCGAGAAGGCTGTGGATGCACTGGGAAGTGCCTGTTCTATTGCTATCCCAGCCTGGGCATTACAGGTCTCTTTTCATCAGATACAGTCTACTCTGTAACTACATCCTCCTGTCTGGCCCTGGGCAGTCATTTCTGTAGTCTTCTATGGCTTGTGATAGAACAGCGCTTTACATCTCCTACCTAACACTCTTAAGAACCAACTAAATGTTCAGTGCTTACAGCAACACTGAAATACTAGCCCCGTTTTACATGTTCATTGTCATCAAATGATCTCATACCCAATAACTTAGTGACTATATGCAAAGTGACACCAAAAGTAACTGGATTCCTTAGAGCAGGGATGTTGAACTCATTTTCACCAGGGCCACATCAGCCTCGCAGTTCCTTTCAAAGGGCTGAATATATAAATGTAGGAGTAGTTACATTTATACAGTCCTAAAATTACAATTGGCTCTTTGAAAGCAATCACAAGGCTGATGTGGCCCCCGGTGAAAATGAGTTCAACATCTCTGCCTTAGAGGAAAAGCAAGTAATAAAACAGCAGAAATTCTCTTTATGCTAGAGTTAAATCAAGGTCAGATTCACCAGCCCGTGCTCTATGGATCTGGAGGACCGCATTTCCTAGCACTTAGCACCTTCACAGAGAACAGGATGCCACACAGGGATAAAACAAGTGAAGGACTGAAAACTACAAGAAGAGGAGAGATGGAAAAGGGAAAGGGCCAAGGGGAAAATGCTCTCATGGGATAAGAGAAAAATCACAGTATCACAGTATGTTTGGGATTGGAAGGGACCTCAAAAGATCATCTAGTCCAATCCCCCTGCTGGAGCAGGAACGCTTAGGTGAGGTCGCACAGGAACATGTCCAGGCGGGCTTTGAATGTCTCCAGGGAAGGAGACTCCACAACCTTCCTGGGCAGCCTGGGCCAGGCTCTGCCACTCTCACTGAGAAGAAGTTTTTTCTCAAATTTAAGTGGAACCTCTTGTGTTCCAGCTTGATCCCATTACCCCTTGTCCTATCATTGTTTGCCACCGAGAAGAGCCTGGCTCCATCCTCGTGGCACTCACCCTTTATATATTTATAAACATTAATAAGGTCACCCCTCAGTCTCCTCCAAACTAAAGAGACCCAGCTCCCTCAGCCTTTCCTCACACAGGAGATGCTCCACTCCCTTAATCATCTTTGTTGCCCTGCGCTGGACTCTCTCCAGCAGTTCCCTGTCCTCCTTGAACTGAGGGGCCCAGAACTGGACACAATATTCCAGATGGGGTCTCACCAGGTCAGAGTAGAGGGGAAGGAGGACCTCTCTCAATCTACTGACCACCCCCTTCTAATATACCCCAGGTACCATTGGCCTTCCTGGCCACAAGGGCCCAGTGCTGGCTCATGGTCACCCTGTTGTCCACCAGGACCCACAGGTCCCTTTCCCCTACACTGCTCTCTAATATGTAATTTCCCAACCTATACAGGAACCTGGGGTTGTTCCTGCCCAGATGCAGGACTCTACACTTTCCCTTGTTAAACTTCATCAGGGGTGACCCAAAGGGGCTGGGGACCCTCCCAAGGAAGGAGGTAGCAGGAAAGCTGAAATGTTGATTTCAGAAAAAGCAAACCACCAGAAGCTCTGAGCTTTTGTGTGAATAACTTCGAAGGCTAAGCCACAGAAACAAAAGTAGTGACAGATCTGCTAGTTTGTTGAAGGAGCAAGCCTTGAGCAAGCGCTCTCACTGCTAGGGAAGAAGCAGGAGGAAAAGGACTCCTTGTGAACCAGGAGGGACTGACAGTAGGTTAGATTACAACAGGCAAGAGTTAAAAGCAATCTCACCAACACAAAAGGACAAAGCTGAAAAACCAAGACACTTTTAGCTTTGGAGGAACAGTGGGGGGCAAGAAGCTGTTCTAAACCCATCAGTCACGAGAGGGAGATGTGGAACGTCCACTGCTCAGAGCTGGAAAGCTATCGGCTGTCTTGGATACATGTTGAAGGTCACAAAGACCAGTGTGAGAATAAAGCAGCAGCTGGTGCAGCACAGCTATTGTCAGCTACAGAGGACAAGATTCAACCCTCAGATAAGGCAAGAGGAGAGTAAGGAGTACTTCTCTGCGTGAAGGGTTTCCAATGAGATGCGCCTGATACGCCTTATCTCAAGGCACTGATGCAAGTTGCTGGGTTTTGGGCTCCAGAAGCAACTAAGTAGCCTTAGAAGGCCACAGTGAGGGTAAACGAAGTGGCGCTTTACAAAATGGAAAAGGAGAAAATCTGGGCAATTACAGACCCACTAGCTCAGTTTTCATTACCACAAGCATTAGAGGAAAGCAAGGAAGGGTACAGGAACTAACACAACCTCTTCAGACCAACCCAGCTTCCCTGGACAGCCAGGCAAAAGAACTTTGTAGATGAGAAAAAAACAAGTTACCACTTCTTGATGTTATAAAGCCTTTTGATATTTGTTTGGTGAGAGTTTCCTAAGCAAATTAAGGGAGATTCAAATAGTAATATGATGGGAAAACATCTAGAAAAAAATTATCCAAAGAGTAGTCATAAATAGCTCATTGTCTGATGGAAGTCGCATCAAGTGAAGATTCACAGAGGAGGGGTTTGGGTCAATCCTAATTAGCCTTGCAGCTTACAGACAGATAACAGAAAAGGAAGCAAGTTTACTCATGATGCAGATGATGCCAGCACAGAAGAGGCTGCCAGTATTATCACAGGACAGGCTTTGGATCCCAACCAATCTCAAGAACTTGGGAGATGCAGCCAGAAAAGAAATAACAACTGAGTCAGTGCGAATACACCATGCCAGACCTCAGCAGGGCAGCCAGCCCCACATGGACAGAAGGGGGAGAGAAGGATCTAGAAGGTATTGTGGGTCGCAGCCTGCACGTGAGTCCATGTCCACTGATGCGCATGGGGAGGACAGGGCGTGAGTCCCATGGGTTTTTAATAACTTCACAGATGGAGACTCCACATCCTCTCTGGGCAACCTGTGCCACTATTCGATCACTCTCACAGTAGAAAAGCATTTTTTTTTTATTCAGATGTAAACTGCTGTGTGCCCGTCGCCCCTGGCCCTGTGACTGGACACTACTGAGAAGAATCCAGCTCCCTCTTCTTCTTTCCATCCCATTAGGTATTTATATACATGGATACGATCCCCTTGAGCCTTCTCTTCTTGAGGCTGAACAGTCCCAGCTTCTCAGCCTCTCCTCATACAAGAGATGCTCCAGTCTCTTAAGCACTCATGGGTCCGGTTTGCTTAAGCGCCCCCTAACTTGAGGGTAGGTCTTCCTTGCTCCACACTGGTCTCCTGGGTTTGGGATTGTTGACGGCTGGTTTTACCAGTAAAGACTAAAGCAAAGAAGGCATCAAGTACTTCAGCCTTTTTCATGTCTTTTGCTACCAGATCCCCAGCACCTCTCAGCAGCAGGTCCACATTTTCCCCTAGTCTTTCTTTTGCTCTTTATATACTTGCAGAATCATTTCTTATCACCCTTCACACTCCTTACCAGATTCAGCTCCAGGTCACCCTATCCCTGAAGGATCAGACAGCAACTCTACACTCCTCCTAGGTCACCCACCCCTGCTTCCACCTCTTGTATGCCTCCCTTACATGTCTGAGTTTGGTTACAAGCTCATTGCTCACCCACAAAGTCTTTGCTTGATTGATCTCAGTTCTATCTCTTCAACTTTGGCTTATGTTACAAACATTTGCTGCTTCTTCAGGTCCTTGCCTAGGTCTCTTCATGGGGAATAGCTTCATTACTCCAAGCCATGTTGTCTAAAACCAGCCTCCAGCCCACCAGCTAGATTTTTCTAATGTCATATGGATATTCAGCTCCTCATCACAACAGGTCTTCTTCTACAACCCAATCGTGGCATTTGCCTGTGTTTGCTCTGTTGGTGGAGCAGATGGGAAAACCACAAAGGAAGCAGCGGTAGCTGAGTCTTCCCTCTTACACTATTCACCCATTTAAAGTCTTGCTGCACGACATGATATGTTTCAACACCTGCAGTGATAAATAGTAGCACAAACCAGGAACAACCACTTGGTCATGTTTATCCTCAAGTGTTCCTTGGTTGCATTGCAACCCACAATAGCATTCGTTAACAAGTGTTAGAACATAGTTACAAATTGCAGCAAACACAAATGCTCTGTCAGTGTTATTGCAGACTTCATTACTGATGATCCTTCACATTTCAGCAACAGCCATTCAAGGATCTGAAAACATTTATATGCCTCTGTGAGCCAAGTGTCATGCTCCATGTGTGAGCCAGATGTTCACAACATCATTTTACAAACGAGGGAACCAAGTTCACAGGGCTGACTCCAGACCCCTTTCCTCCTACTGAGTAATCCACTGCCCACCAACTAGTCATAGGGGAATTATCCAATTCAAGGCAAGGCAGGATACCATTATGGTCTCTTTGTTTCCTTGCATTGTCTCTATTCCCTTGCTCATCATCTTGTATTTAGATTCTAGGCCTGGAGGGGTACCTCTGAATGTGTCCACTGCAGCACAGCATGGCACAGAGACGCAACTTAGCACTACTCAGTACAGCAATGCGAGCAGCAATGGTACCAGAATCTGGAGAACAGGGAGCTCTTGAAGCAGATCTCCAGCAGCTGCATTCGTCAAACCAGGCCCCTTACAGACAGAGCAAGCCCAGTTTCTTCACAGTAGCAGCAAAGCCGTGTAAATCCAACACCTCTCCCATTCCAGCCCCGCAGAGCACACAGTGCCTATACTCGGCAGGGCCCTGGCTGTCTTCAAAACTTTGCACTTCCAAGAGCCGAAAGGAGAGTCAAGAAAGTGATTCCCACTTAAACTGACCTTTTTAATGTGCTTAGCTGCTCCGTCTCCCTCAGATCTTGCTGACTGAGCGGGACAAGAGATTCCTTTGCAGCTAGAGAAACACCTGTGTTTATGAAGCCAAAGAGACAGCAGCATCTCTCCTACATCCCCCCTGCCAAACCACTCCACCAGCTGGATCTCTACATCACGTCATGTTTTCAAGCTTAAGGAAAAACCACATGCTGCTCCCTCTAGTGACAACCTGAGCACATTTAAGCAGTCTGGCCCTGACTCAGCACCCCTGAAATAGTTTTTAGGCATAAGAGACAACATTTTTACAGAGACCCACTCTCTGGCATCAAAAGTCTCTCTCACATCTTTGGCGTATCCGAACCTACCTGAGCTGTGCTCTCTGAGACTGCTGCTCTGCAAGCACAGGTCTCACCAGGCTCAAGGGGCCGCTACCAGGATCTGCAGAGCTTCACCAGCCCTCAGTTAAAATCTAGTTGGATCTGAGAGTGACCTCGAGGTAAATGCACTGGGCGGCCACAGTCACCTGAGCACGGTCATCACGTGTGCACTCCGCAAATGGCACTCATCGATCAAATAAAAGCAGTTCGGGAATTAAAAGCAGCAGCGCGCCAAAGATCAGCCATAGTCCAAACAGGCTTTCCAGCATTCATTCCAGGGACAGTAAAAAGTTGTTAAACCCAGGTCTAGTCACTGTAAGCTAGAAGCAAAAATGGATATTGCAGCTTCATGGGTAAAAGCAAACTGCACTGGGCAAAGAAAATTAATGAAGGGAGGATGAAGTTAACATAACCATTGCCTTTCTACTAATTCTGGACCACCAGCTAGCACTAATGAAGACGCAGGGCTCCAGCTGGACAGAAGTAGCATGTATACAGAGAAACTGTGAACACCTCACTTCAGCATGTCCTGATGCTGGCAGCATAACAGCTCTGCATAAGTCCCTCATATTAGTTTCCAATCAAGAAGAAACATATACAGATAGCTGAAGAGAAGGGGGGTCATTTATTTCTTAAAATTCCCCAGTGTACTTGTTTTGTCTGGGACAGTTCTCTTCATAGTAGCTTGTACAGTGCCACGTTTTGGATCTGAGATGAAAACAGTATTGATAACACAGGGATGTTTTAGTTATTGCTGAAGGGTACTTACACAGTGTCAAGGGCTTTTCTGTTTCTCACACCGCCCACCAGTGAGAAGGCTGGGGGTGCACAAGGAGTTGTGAGGGGACACAGCTGACCCCAAATGACCACAGGGATATTCCACGCCATATAACATCATGATCAACAATAAAAAAAACTGGGGAAAAAGACGGAAGGGGTGATGTTGGCAGCTATGGTGTTTGTTTTCCCAAGTCACCATTATGCATGAATGGAGCCCTGTTCTCCTAGCAGGGGCTATACACCTGCCTGCTGATGAGAAGGAGTAAACAAATACCTTACTTTGCTTGGCTTGCATGTGCAGTTTTTGCTTAACCTATCATGGAATCACAGAATGTCCTGAGCTGGAAGGGACCCACAAGGATCATGGAGTCCAACTCCTGTCCCTGCACAGGACACCCCACAGGTCACACCGTGTGTCTGAGGACGTTGTCCAGTCTCTTCTTGAACATTGTCAGCTTGGGGCCGTGACACCTCCCTGGGAGCCTGTTCAGTGTCCAGCACCTCTGGGTGAAGAACCTTTTCCTCATGTCCCACTGACCCTCCCTGGCACATCTTCTGCCATTCCCTGGGTTCTGTCACTGTCACAGAGAAGAGCTCAGCCCTGTCCCTCCTGCTCCCCTGCTGAGGAACCTGCAGCCCCATGAGCTCTGCCCTCAGTCTCCTCTGCTCCAGCTGAACAAACCCAGGGACTTCATCTGCTCCTCATATGGCTTCACTCCAAACCCTCCACCAACTTCATGACTCTCTAATAGCTTTGTGTCCTTTTTACCCTGTGTCCCCAGCCCTGCACACAGTGAATGCTCCAGGTGAGGCCGCCCCAGCGCAGAGCAGGACAATCCCCCCCACCCGGCTGGCTGTGCTGGATGCACCAGGACACGGGTCCCTGTTGGCTGCCGGGGACACTACTGGCTCATGTTCAACTTGCCATCAACCAGAACTCCCTCTGTGGAGCTGCTTTCCAGCATCTCGTCCCCCAGTCTGTCTGTACAGCCAGGGTTGCCATGTCCCAGGTGCAAAATCCAGCACTTGCCCTTGTTAAATGGTTAGTGATTGCCCAGTTCTTCAATTATTACACTGCCCTCATCTCAACCCACGAGTTATTGTGCTTTTCTCCCCATACCACTGTGGGTGAACGATCAAGCAGCTGGTGGTGCTGACCTACCAGGGTGAAACCACAATACCCAGTTACCTGGTTTACCTGTCTCTCCCATTGCAAGTAAATAACCTGCCAAGGTACCAGACTGCCCCAGCCCAGGCACATGGCCATGTGTGGAGAAGCAAAGTCTGGCAGCCCCTTCCAGGGCTGGCAGATGCACACAGCTGTCCCCAACTACCTGCACATCTTGCAAGTCCCTTTCACCATCTCTAGTCCTTGCAAACACCAACCCAAAGCACACAACTGACTTTCCTCTGCATAGAAAACAGTAACATACTTGCCCTTCACTCCCACTCACACCAGAGCCTAAGCCAGCATCGAGAAGAAGACGCAGGCACTGGGGATGACAGTCACACAGTGACTTGCTGGCAAGGCAAGACACAGGCAAGCAGGGTGTCAGTATTGCCAGCCCATGATCAGCCACATGCAGGGGCCTGACCCTGCTCCACTGTGCACGCTGCCCCTGAAGTGACAAATAACCACAGTGCCATGGCATCCCTGTGTCCACTGCAGACAGCAAGTCTTCAGCCGAGCAAGCTATGGTCAGGTGTCTTTGATCCTTGTCATTGGAGCAGGAGATCACATCTGCTGCACTGGGTAAGAGGAGACCAACGTGGGCGATTGAGCTGCTGTGTGCTGTGCAACAGACTGGCACAGAGGGGAGGGGACACTGTGTGCAACGTGCTGGCTGCTACAGCGACAGGGCCAGCATGTGACATGCTCACTCCTACCGAGGTAGAGCAGGAGAGCAAGAAACAGAATCCTAGCACACCTGCAATACACCAGCTCCCAGTAGGACACACGAGACTCACCAACTTTTCATGAGGAACAGCCAGCATACTGCACTGGCTCTGAGCAGAGCATGTCTGGAAGGCAATGCACACACTTCTAGAGGGGCATATGTGACCCATTAGCTCCCAGCAGGACACACCGTGACACACTGACTCCCAGCCAGCCAGGGCTAATGTGTGATGCAGCAGCTCCCAGCTGATGCCCTGCCTGCCAGCAGGATGCCTGTAACCAGCTGACCCCCAGCAGGACACTCGTGATGCACTGGCTGACAGTGGGGATGAGCCCCATAAGATGCTCCAGCTCCCATTCAGACACAAGGGACTGACTGATTCCCAGCAGGATATGTGCAGTGCCAAGACTCTCTGTGGGACACACGTGATGCACCAACTCCCAGTAGAACGCAAGCAATGCAACAACTCCTAGTAGGGCAGAGCCAGTGTGCAAAATACCAGCCACCAGCAGAATACATGCAAAACACAGTGAATCCCATAGAGAAAAATGGGAGACATGGACTCACACCAGAGCATGGGTGCTGTGCTGACTTGCATCAGAACACACATAATGCACCATCTCCCAGCAGGACACTTCTGATGCACCGGCTCCCAGCAGGAGATGTGCGGTGCAGTGATTCCCAGCATGGCACACAGGATGGAGCAGCTCCCAGCGAGATGTGCACTGTGCCGACTCTCAGCGGGACACATGCGATGCACTGACTCCCACCAGGACGCTCACAGCGCACCAGTTCCCAGTGAGATACATGCAATGCAATGACTTCTAGTATGGCAGGGTCAGCACGTGAGGCACAGGCTTCCGCACAGCATGCATGAAGCATCAGTTCCTAGCACAACAGATGCTGTGCATGAGATGTTAGTTCCCAACTGACACACCACTCAGAGTAGAAAAAGGCTGGTGTGCAATGCACAGGCCCCCATGTGCCCTGCTCCGTGTCCAGGAGAGCTGTGGGTCCTGCCCTGGTAGAGCAGTGTGCCACACTGTGTGCCTGGAGGGACAGGGAGGACATAGCAGGGCTCCCAGTGCCACCTAGCGGGAGAAAGGAAAGGCTCCAGGGCCATCCATCCCCAAGCCCTGAGTGCTGGGAGGCACAGCAGACATCCCCCAACCCCACCAGCCTCTCCCACCATCCCTACCTGCCTCCAGTAGCAACCCCAGTCACACACACCAAACATCTGACCAGCTCTCCTCGCCATGCTCATACATCCTGGGCCCTGCAGATTGTATAAGGGACTGCCAAGGAGGCACAGACCAATTTACTCCAGGTGCAGCTTGTTAATCACATCAAGCACAGTCCTGTCAAATTACTGGGTTTCCATCCCACAGGTAGAAACCTCCTCAGAGATCCACAGCTGCACATGAGCTGCAGTGTGAGAAAGAATTAGAGCCACTCTCATAAGAGGACATTTCAAGAAAACCCCCCAAAAAGGCAAATGCATCTTCTGAGGCACACGCTGGTGCTCATTGTATTTATCTGCACAGCTACCTGTGAATTATCCTCCATCTGTGTGCATTAACTCTGACACACACAGTCACGCATATACAAGAACGCACTGCAGGCACGTCAGCCAGAGAAAACACTGGCACTGCAAACAGCTTGTGTGACTGCGTAAGTTTTGTTTTATAGGCTTTCTCCCTCAAAAACAGACTAGAGGTTCTGGGAGATAGAAACAGCAGATGGGGCCATAAAGGCATAGTACAGAGCTGTATGGAAGTTTACACACGGGAAGGCTAAAAACTGAGTAACAAACGCAATTTAACGTGAGAGGTGGGGATGGTGGATTTGCAATCTTGCTGCACATGAATGCAATCTTTCCTTCCATCTCTCCACCCAGCAGGCGACTGGCAATCTCTTAAGCTGTATCTCCACTCATCTACAGCCGCTTAATCACTTGGCATATTTTTTCATTCCATCTGCATCCTCAGTCTCTTCCTTCCTCACATGTCCTCAGCCTGAAAACAATCCCTAGGATATTAAAGAGAAAACCATGACACCTTGTGGAACAGATGGATGCTTCTCCAGATAAAGACACCCTCATGAATACTGGTGTGTCACCCAGTAGGTCTGCCCAGTGTAGTACAGCCCCGTCAGTGAAAACAGGAAAAGTAAGGCTCGAAAAACCAGAAGTTCCCAGTAGATGCCCCAGGTTCACCTACTGATCAAAAACAGCCTTTCTTTGCTCAGAGGATCAGCTACCAGATTTTTTTTGGCCTTAATCATGATTAAGCTGAGCATCTCTTCAGGGAGTTTTTCCAGGGAACTCAAATCCCTGCAAAAATTAAATCAGCTGCAAGATGCTCTGTTATCCTCATGATCCACCCTGAGATCAAGGCAACGGCTGAGGCTAGAAAATCAGGCCCATCATAGTGACAATCTCAGCAAGATCCCAAACAGACCTGCAGTAATATATGAGACAAGAATAAAAATGATCAGAGAGGAAATCATTTTGAAAAGAGGTAGCCAGAGCTCTAGGCACAGGAGGCAAGCAGCTAACGAGAAGTCCTGTAATTAATAAGATTATCAGTACAATGGAGGACCTAAGCAAACTAATGTGTTGGGCACAAACATGAACCCAGTACAAAGCCAAGACACCAGATGAGCAGCTCAGCTATGTCCAGAGAGGCAAATGACATCCCCATAGGGTCCCACACTCCTCAGTCGCTATTCCCTTCTCACCTACAGCAACAACCCTGCAGGATCCCAATGAAACACAGGCACTTAAACTGAAGGCTGTCCTCTTGCCATGATCTCACCACCTCTGCCCTAACACGTCCCAGCTCCCAGCCTTCTGCCTGTTTTAAAAACCGCACAACTTGGGCTCAGTGTAGTCAAGTGAGCTGTGGTGGTCCAACAGGAATCACAACTACTGTCCTCCAAGAGCTGCCCTTGCCTCCCAGAGCAGCACAGCCTCAAAGAAAGGAAAAAGATGGGGGTAAAACATCAATCTGAGAGCTTAAGTTCTCCAGCTGCTCAGGATCAGACCATTAGTTTAAGAGCACTTACATGAGACAAAGAATAGCTTGGGAGCTGGTGGGTAGAGACTTGGCCAGGCTCTCCATGTTACCAAGTACATGCAGGGCAGCAGAAGCAGCATTGGGCTCTTGGCTCTGTCAAATTTTGATTGCAAAACTGAAAAATGTGGTAGAAGCATTTTGATTTTGCAAATTTTACCAGCCTGTCAGGACACACTGGCGGTGACGAGCTGCAGAGAGATTCGGGCGGGCAGTGAGGGGAGCTGGGCTTGGTGCAGGTGACAGTGGTCAGTATGCTATGGGCAAGGAAGAAGGAGGGTATATGAACATAGCAGGGCTATCACTGCTACTAGGAGAGGGGAGAAGACTGGAGAAAGGTGGAATTGGGGGTGGGATTAACAGATTCTAGAAAATCGCAGGGACAGCCAGACCCATCAGATTCTGAACAGCCCAGATGTTCACAGCAGTCAAGCCCCTTCTGGTGCTTAGCCTGTCCCCAAGGCAGAGAGAACGATGTGAAACACATGAGGCCAATGGCTTTACACTGCCTGCAGGCCAGGTAGGCCAGCTGGCCTTTGGTGCTGCACACTCAGGCAAGTCCTGCTTCCCTGAGCAAAAAACTGAGGACAGGCCCCACCACGCTTGAACGTGACAGCTGACATCTGCGTTGGAAAGGGTCCCTCAGCATAGAATCATAGAATCATTTTGGTTGGAATAGACCCTCAGAATCATCAAATGCAATGATAACCTAACTCTAGCACCAAACCATGTCCCTAAGAACCTCGTCTAAATGCCTTTTAAACACCTCCAGGGATGGTGACTCCACCACTTCCCTGGGCAGCCTGTGTCCAAGACGGGTCACTAACCATTTTCCCTTGTATTATTGGGGCTTCATTCTGCTCCCCATCCCTGTCTTCTGGCTCAGGGGGCTGGGAACCTGGAGCACAACTGTTCTGACTATTAAAGACTGAGTCAAAGTAGGCATTTACTATTTCAGCCTTTCCCTCATCTTCTGTCACTATGTTTCTCCCCACATCCCTCAGCATGACACATCATCAGTGTGTTAATACCTAAAAAAGGTATTAACATCTGGCATCTGGTTCTAGAGAGGCTTTAAGGGTCTTGGGGAATGAAACAGGTAACCACAACATGACTCCAGAGGAGAAGGAGCTTCCCTCCTGCCAGACAGCAGCTCTAGATCCTAGACCCACAATGCAGGTACAGCTTTTTGCACATGGGCTCTAGTCTGGAGATCAGTTTGGTCTCTCCTAGGTGACGGATCACTGCACATGATGGATCATGCTTGGGCTTCCATACCTCTTTGAGATCACAGGAACCTGAGACCGCTGAAACCCCAGCAATTACTAATGGTTTCTCAGAGCCAGTGAACACTACAAGGAGCCCAGAAGAGATCTGGGCCAAAGATTATACAGTGTGGAAGTCATCATCCCCAAGCACTATGGACTTAAGACACCCTTCATCATGTGGCATGTGAGTGAGGGACTGCTCGCAGAACAAACTCCATTGGTGGTAGATGCTGAAGCTCTGATCCCATCACTGGAGGAAGCTCAGGCATCCGTTCTTGGCCCACGGTTCAAGTTGTACTGGGTCAGAGCAACAGTCTGCCGAGACCAGTGCTCTTCTCCAACAGTGGCACGAAACTTGGTAAAGGCCACAAGAAACAAGGTGAGTACAGAGCGATGGCAGCCCTGACAGTGCGAACTGCTCCTCAGCCCACCTCTCGGGCTGGAGGTCGTTGTTGCCCTGCGATGTCTAACACCACTGCTCCAGAGGCCACCACACATTCTGACTCCTGCCTTTCAGCAGTGAACGGGCAATCCCTACATATCTCATCTGTAAATGACGGCACGGCCTTCTTGAAAGCTTTTCAAAGAGAAGTTACATGGAAATAGCCCCAAGTTTAACGTTACTTCTAACAGGCACGCTGAAACAAGCAGTGTGACAGGAAAACCTGAGGCCGATGGCCTCCAAGCCAACATGCTGCCAACCTGTCACCTCTCCAGTAGACATCTCAGTGGACAACTCTTAATTTATATCTTCTGCATCGGGACCACCAGCCAAAAAGGATAAAAGCTGACCTTTACCTCTGCTGCACGAGTCAGAGAAGCACCAACATTTGCACAAACACGCTGCCTCTGACAGCCGGCAGTTGACAATATTTCATTCTTGCCTACAGAACACTGAGGACCTGCCACCAATGTAGGCCCCAGCTCACTGCTTTCTGGGTATGACGGCGAAGAAACATGAAGAAAACTGTCACACAGCTTGAACTGTATTTTTTCTGAGTGTCAATCACTCCCTATAATTAATTAGATCCCAAAAATACACAAGAAACTAAGAAAAACAACAGCCAAAAGCTAAGATGACTGCACTCTATCAAAAAAGCTTTTATCTCTATGCAATGAATAAACAACTCTGACGTAACTACATACAGCAATTCTTCATCAAATGTCTGAGCATCAAACTCCCTTTCCAGACCTACTCTGATACAGCTCTCAGCAAAAGTGCTGATGAAATATCAGTGGCCACATTCACAAATATGTCTAAAGCCTAGCACATAAATGCAGGAGAAACGGCTCCTAGGATGTACCACACCATCTCCTCTTTCTATAGCAATGCCAGCTTGCAAGCCTCAGCATCTCTCTGTGCACTCCATGGGTATTTTAGTCCATCACCTCAACATGGAAAGCACAAATGTTGTTTTTTCAAGGACAGACAAGAGGACAAAAGCTGAGTGGATATTCCCAAAACCCCTCATGTATCTTGAGGTTGGGGGAAAGAAAATCAAAAAATAAAAACCAACCAAACAAAAACAACCACAAAGCATTCAAATGCAGCTTTCCCAGGTGTATGGCCAACAGACTCAGTCTGGACCTACACCAGTGCTGGTAGCTGATGGACACTATTCATTTCCAGGTTCCTACTCAACTGGAGTCAGT
The DNA here is from genome assembly GCF_037038585.1 of Patagioenas fasciata. NCBI lineage: Eukaryota > Metazoa > Chordata > Aves > Columbiformes > Columbidae > Patagioenas > Patagioenas fasciata. Next base: position 16,770,511 of record NC_092533.1, on the reverse strand, counting down.
GATTTTGCGTGCTACCGGCCTCTGACTGCGGGGCAATGCAAACAATTAAACCGGCTATTTCTGCACTAACAACTGTCCCTTCTCGGGGAAGGCTCTTTCATATCGGGCAGCCCATATTGCCTCCACTTAATCAGGCCAAGATTTAAGGAAGCCCGCTGTGAGATGACACAGATTGCTTCCTCCCTCGGGAGCCGGTGAACACCACGGTCAGTGTGTAACTGGCAAACTCTGCAAAAAGAGTCCCCATTATACACAGCAGCTGAGTCCTCTTCTCCGCTTGGCCTCCACAGACATGGACTAAGCCAAGGGGCTCCATGTACTTAGTCATCCTACATGTTGACCCCTCTCTTTACTCCTCACAAGTGTTAACTGGCCGCAGCACAGCAGTGGGAAAGCAGGCAATGACAGAGGGAATGCGTAGCTGTTCTCTGCTCCCATGTCAGCCGCGTAGACAGAGCCTTGTCTGGGAGCAGATGAAACCATCTGCTCAGTGTCTGGCAGCTCCAGGCAGTCGAAGGGCAGGGAAGGCTGCCGTGCCCAGCCGCCTGCCACCCCGGCAATTCCCGACCGTGCTGAGCACCCAGAGCAGGGGAGCTCAGGCTGAGAGAGACTCCCAGCATGGGGCGAAATTAGCCCATTCCCTGGCATGGGTCTGGAACAGGGCACCAGGATCAGACCAAACAGTTCCAGATAGATTAGACCATTCAAACCCGCTCCTTCAAGGCCTTTGTGAAAGACCCAGCAGATGCCATACAAGAGGTACCGGTGAGGGCTTGTGCCTCCCAAGTGTGCGAGTCTGCTAGAGCCCTGGATTTACTCTGTGTCAGGGTGCTGAAACTAGGCAGTATGTCTTCTGATGTGGATCTAGCAGTTCAGCAGCCTTATTTCAGCTTAGGTGTTAAAGCTGCTGTTGAGATGCAGAAATTACGCACACAGGACCCCCAGACACTTGTATCTCCGAACCCTCTTCCATTCCAGAGGGGGAGATAGGATGTCCCAGGCAACAGCTTCATTAGCACCATCACCACCTCTCACCTCAAGACACTTCCAGACCTGGCAGCTTCTGCCTTTGGATCCCTCTGCCAAAGGTCAGCTTTGTGTCTGGGAAATGCTTTGACCAGAACAGAACTTCCCAATTACTCCATGCCCAAAGTCTCCCCTGATTTAATAGACCACATCCTCAAGTTGTACAAAGGATGTTGCACAAACACTGCAACTATGGGTACCAGTGTGAATGTCCTCATCGACCTCTCCAGCCCAGGATCTGCTCCAGCATCTCCTGAGTTACATCTGATGCTGCACCTTGTGCCAGGTAACTATGAGCGAGAAGTTGAACTGGAGCCCTCCAGACCCCTTCCACACTTATCTTGCAGATTATTTACCCCCTGAACAGAAGTTCAGGGAGCAATGTCTCACCTGCAGGGAGATCTTGAATGCCATCCAAAATCTCCCTGCTTCTCCCTGCTTCCAGGGAGGTATGGAGCAGTCCCTTGTAAGATGTGCTACCTTTTCAGGACACCCAGCCCTTTCTCCCTGCATATCCCCATCCCAGGGCATGGCTCATCACTTCTCTCAGCTGGTCATTCTGAATCCTCCATGATCTCATGAAATTCCCAGCATTGGTGTTCATGTAAGAGGATACAGATAGCTTTTAACAAGTTTCCTCATCTCGTAGCAGCTTAAAGCATAAGGAGCCTCCATGCACCTGTGTGAAAGCGGGGATCGAGAGGGCTACAGAACTGGTCTGCAAAATGGAAAGTGCTTGTCCCATGGCAGAGCCTTCAGAAGCCTCCAGGCCTGCGTACTGACCCACTACTGTTACAACTTGCTCGAGTCCTGTCTTCTATGGAGCCACTCGTTAGCATTCCCACATGAGATATCTCTGCAGCCTGGAGACCAAGACCCGTTTACATGGCAGGTACACAAGAAATTGACTGGAACTTGCACCAAGCTCTTGACAACACTGCACAGTGATAGCTGCCTGTCATTGGCTTCCCTGCTTCTGGAAAACAATCCCATGGAAAGTTCTTTGAAACCATGCAAGGACCAGAAAACATAGTTTTAGAAGGGAAAGTGTCAGCAGCCTTCTCCAAAGACAATGTTCATAATTATTAGCATATATGTATTTATGGCATCTGCACATGAGTGTCTACACAGGCATGACCACAAGGCAGACCACTGTGTGACCAGCCATGTCCTGTGGGAAACCAGAAAAAAACACTGTTTTCTTGATATCAGCTCAGCCAAAGTAAAGTTGGGCTAAAGGTGATGGAATGAAGAGTACTGTGCACAAATACACCATCCAAACTGCAGAATGGCTGCTTCTCTTTCCCATGAATTTGTAAAATTTAACCAATCCTTTAATAACCAAAGGAGATGTATATTTTTACCAGAACTGAAATGTATCCTGGTTGTTTCAGCTTGCCGAATAAGAACAGGACAAGTAGGAGACCCTAGACTTGTTCCCAGGTTGCTCCTGCATCCCAGACCAGATTTCTAGATGCAGCTGGAGCCTCAGGAGATCCCACGTCAGCATCCCCAGCCAGGCTCTGCAGAAGCAAGACAGCTCCAGTTGGGAGAGCTGGCTACACAGGAGCCAGGATCCAGCAGGAAACCAACAGGGCAACACCAGAACTAACAGCTTCTCTCACCTCCCCCGAACTGGGGAGATGGAGTAATAAAAACAAGGACAAGTGCACTTGATTTCTAAATGTTCCCTGACTTCAATTCATGAGCTGTCCTATTAGAAATGGATGCAAGGGAACACACTATTAGTCTCCAGGTATGATTTTAATCATAGAGCCACTTTCAACACAAAGTGGTAGTCATGTTATAACTGAATATCTCAGACAGATTTCTCCACAACACTGGCAAGAACGATCTTCACCCTGAGCAAGCTAGAGCTGATATGGCCCATTTCAGAAGACCACCATGGCTCATTATTAGTAACAGGTGCTGCCTATTAACCTTAATTAAGACACAGGTGATGCTAAACATTTAATCAGTCCTTAATTAAGATCTCAAACATTTTTAAGCTTAGAAAAAACAGCCATTTGGCCCAGCTTGAGATACCAGCCTTCATTCTTGGTTTACTCTCCACGTATTTCCAAGCCCATGGGGAAACGTCATACCAGGCTCAGAACAGCAACTGTACGGGAGCTGGCAGACCTCGTCATTTCCTCCCCAGCCAAGCCGGCACCACATCAGAGCTGCCACCAGGTCTCTTCTGTCCCACTTTCCTGCAACTGGATATTGCTACACAGAAGCAAGGGCCTTGGAGACTCTGGGACTAACAGATGCAGTTTTCTAGGACAGCATGTTCCAGTTGTGAGCTCCAAAGAGCACGTTGAATGCAACGAAGAGCCAGCTCCTGCCTGGGGGCAGTTTGTTGCACCACCAAAGTCAACTTTAGGTCCTTGCTCTGTCTTGGCCACAGTAAATCACAGAGTTTAGTGCCTTCCAGGGATGCTCCCACTCCTCCAGACCCTCCGTAAGGGAAGGACTCTGAGGGCCCTCACCATGGAGAAGCCACCTCATGAAAACCCTTCCACGTACCTTGACCAGCTTCCTGACCTCCTGCAGAGCAGAACTAGTCTGAGGTTTCCACAGCCTTCCCACACCTCTCCCAGGAAGCCAAGGAAACTTGTGCTGAGAGGGGCTGTTGCTCCCTCCCAGCACCCATCATCTCCTATGATGGCATTAGAAGGGTACAGTTTGATAAATGGTCCTTCTGAAACAACCATCCCACTATGGGCTGTCCCTGCCTTCCCAAAACAACACCTTTGGGGTTTAGGGCTTTTTTTCTGGGTTACAAGCATAATGGTAGCGTCTGCACTCTCATGCTGTTGCAGATTCCTCAACAACTGTTTTGTCTGGGACAAAACAACTGCTGGTCACAGTTCAAGAGCTGGCATGGCTAAGAATCCTTCTCTATAGGTAAACCCTTTTTCAGTGGTTGGGTGCAACAGCATGGACACAGCCTGCATGTCAGTATTTGTGCCAGAGGACAAGCCCACAGCAATGCAGTGAAGGGATTTTGAGATGAGCCATGGCAAGAGATGTCTAGAACCTGGTGGGACAGGAGAGCCAAGTTTTCCCCATCATCCTGCAGTACTGTGAACCACATTTGCTACGCACACATAACAGTGTGCAAGAGAAACAAGAACTGCCTATGTGGGCAGACCAATTCCTGCCTCAGTTTGTTTTGTCTCTAGCAAATAAAGCATTAAAAAAATAAGTAGGTCCAATAACATGCAGGTCAGTCCATCCCTCACCCTATCCTCCAACAGCAGGAAAACAGCAGCCAGCTGGAGCTGGCAGTTAAATGGGTATCTGAATGCGTGTCGCAGCCTAAAATCCTTACTCAGTGGAATGAAGCCTCAGCACCTGACAAGGCCACTGACAAATTGCTCCGTCACCTTGGAGCTGTGTCAGAGGCTATCTGTGCTGGACACAAGCCTTCAGTGGAGTCTGCCTGGGGAAGCAAAGGCTCCTTTGCGCTGGGCTTGGTCAAATATTCCCAGAAGTACATTAGGACTGCGCTGGCTTCAGCCCTTTGTTCACAGGAGCCTCTGTTTCATGACCTTGGGGTGAGCCACTCCAAGACTCAGACTGCCTGGCTGACCCTGCTGTGGAATCAGGGAAAATCATCATCAGAAATTACCTAATCAGAGGGTTCACATGTCTTTTCCCCACCACATCTCTGCCAGCTGTCCTACACTCCTCTCCTTGCTGTTTCCTCACATGCTTCTCTCCTCATCCCTCCTGTCTTGTGATCTCCTCCCAAAGACACTGCCTGAAAAGCAGCAGGAAGCAGAGACAGTCCCAGCACTAAGAGCAGAGCACAGGACCATCTCCAGGTAGAGCTCTGGCCAGCACCTTACCAGAGCTTTCACTGCAGACCCCCCTGCGGACAGCAGCAGTGAGAGGTTTTCCACCTGGCAGCAGGTTTCCAGCCTTCCCCACTCTATCCCTTATTGTGCATGAGGGAAGCTATGCCAGTGCACCACTGCTCAGCAGCTGGGACATGGGACACCCACCCCACGGCTTCTGCCCCTGCATTACACAACTGGGGTGCAAGCCGCGTGGCATGGCCCAGCTGCAACCCTTGCCTATCAAGACCAACAAGCCCTGTGATTTCTGAGTGGGCGAGTCCTGCCAGACAGCACGGAGAGCTCAGAAACATCTCACTGACAGGCTGGGAGTTCGTTACCCTGGAAGGTGAAAGCGGCCTCTTTGCAACAGGCTGAGGGCAGCTGGAGAAGCTGTCAGCCTCCCGCCCACCCGCCAGGTCCCTGGCTCCTCTGGTGAAGCCTGACGGTGTTTCGCCAGACACTGCCGCGTCCTGGCATCCTCAGAGCTGCGAAGCAAAACTGCTCCAACAACCCGCCCCAGCTGCTGGTGCAGAGACACGGCTTGTGATGACAGCCAAGGACCTGCCCGGGCCAGCAGGATGTTTTCCATCACCGTTAGCAACCAGAGCAGTCAGGATCAGGACCATCTCTGTCCACCAACCTCCGCCTCCTGTCCAGGTAAGTCAGGAGGAACAGACGATGTCTGTAAGACGCTATATGTTCCCAGCATGGTGGATTGCAGCCCATCCACCTTGCGTGCTGCCTCGTCACATTCAGCCAGCACTGAGGAGCCAGCCAGGAGGGGTGATGCTGCACAATGAAGCCTTGGGACAACAGACTCTCAGCTACCAACGGTGGATGCTGGTACCCAAAGCAGCCATACCACAGTCTAACAACTTGAAGCAAGGTTTAACTGGGAGAAACCTTGGGTGGGACCTGAAAACAGGGAAATTTTCTGGGTTCTCCTTGTTGCTAACACAAAATAGTGCAGAGCTACACACACTCAAGCTGGAGGTGGATTTCAAGCACACAGGAAAGGTACTAAATAAATGCTAGGACATTTTCACTCACCTCCTGGTGGGGTGAGCTTTGCTTGTTCATATTCTCAGGCTTGTCTCAGACACCATAAAACTTCTACAAGGAAATGAAGATTTGCGTGCAGTCCCACAGCTTCGGGAACTGGGGCTTTAAAAGAAACCTTTGTGAGCAGCCCCATCACCATCGTAGCAACTCCTCAGGTGCTTGCCTGGGTGTGAGCTCCTCTGTATAGCACGGTGCCCCTGACCCAGGCCAGGCTAGCCATGCTCTCTGTGATTTCCTCCACCATCATAAATCCCTTCTAATTCCCTCTAAACCATTCCTTGTCTTCATCAAAGCTCAGCTCCCTCCATGCTTTGCCCAGCAGGGATTAGTGCAGCCTCATGGAGCAGGGACCACAGGCAGAGCGAAGGCAGAGCAGGTCTGGCCCTGCCTGTGGACAGGCCTCTCCCTGCATCCCTGCACCCCTGATCTGATTTCATGGCTAATCTGAACCTGCCACAAGCTGGGAGTGAGGCAGTCATGGAGGCTGCAATGGTATCAGCCTCCTCTGCTCTCTCCCAACCATATCAGCTCTTTTCCAATCCCCTTGCTCATCTCCCACTGCATCCCAGCAGTCATGCTCCCTTGGTTTGAGAGCCAAAATTACTTCTCTTGACATCTGCCAGACCCACACACCAGCACTCGGCTGCTCCCAGTCCGCCACTGCATCTCACCCAAGAGGCTGAAAGCAACCCAACAGTCTTGGGGTTTCACACACTGGTTCCAGCCTCTAATGCAGCATCTGCACACAGATGCGGGGGCTCATCCCTTCCACCGGGAGAAAGGAGCAAGCAGCAGGAGAGGCTGCTCCACCAAGGAGACCTGATACTGTCTATATGGGAGCCAATAAGAGATGGCTCCAGCCCCCTATGCTCTAACCATTCAGAAGTAAAAATTTCCTTACACAACAAAACCCAAACCTTTCATCCATCTCCAAATCGCTCCCTCCTCCAGACGGCTGCTGTAGCCCCCCCATCACTACCTCTGGCAGGACCACGGGAGCACACCTCTCCACTGACAGGGGAACAGCACCAAAGAACAGCCTTAAATGCATGGTGATATGTGCAGTCATCCCTTGCAGTCTCCGGGAGTTAGAGATTCACATACGCAGCCCAAATTTTGGTGACAGCACAATCAGTTTGATGAGAATAAATAAGATGCCAGATTAGCTCCCTTTCTCACTCACTAGCGCAGGAAGGTTTGGGACCTCAGGGGCTCTGCTGGAAGCAGAGCACATGCTGAGGCTGAGGCCAGGGTGAGCCCGAGCTACATGGGGTGCCTCAGATTTGGCTATGGGCAAGCCAGTGTGGCCTTCAGGCTGGGCTGTGCTGCACAAATGCTCTGGCTGCAGGACAGTTCAGCCAGCTCATGGTAACAGAGGAGAACACGGGCAGCTCCCACTCCATGCTATGATTACACCACCTGCATGGCCTTGACTTTATCTGGCAGTGCAGCAACGAGTTCTCATGTGAACAACACTCAGGAATAAAGTTGTTTTCTTGTAAGAAAATTATATAATGGCTCAAAGGACCAAAAGAGAGAGCTTTTCTGCATGGACGGGTTCTGCTCTGCACCATAGGAGAAATCTATCCAGGGTTTGCTGCACAAACACAAGATGCCCAGCATTTGAAGGGACATTAGATTTACTCACTATATACATTCCTTATTCTGTCTGATTAAAATTGTTGTACTGAGACAGTTGTTGCTGGGCTTTTCTCATTGAGAACTGACATGATCTCACCTCACCCTCACCCAGTGCAGAACAAAGAGGTAGGGAGGACACACAGCTTCCCTGGTGAGCACAGGCAGCATGCGAAACAAGGGCTCAAGGTACATGGGGCTAGTGGCTGGAGGCACTTGAAGTACAAAGGTGCAGAGGAATGAGTGGCTGGGGGAACAAGAAGCTAAAGGATTCAGCCCCTGGCGGGGCTGAGCCAAATCTATGAAGCTCTGCCTCAAGAGAGGACTCACCATTGCATGCAAAATGCTCATTCCTGTGTATTGCTCTCCCTTGCCACGGTGTGTCCACTTCGGACACAGGCACAAACTCAACTGCCAGGCCCAGCCAGGATGTCCTGGCCCATGCCTGGACCACTCCTTGCTCATTGGCCAGCCCTGTGCTTAGCAACAACCAATCCCAAGAGGTTATTTGCTGGCTACTGGGTAGGAAGATGCTGGGATTTCTTTCTTCCCCCCAGTCTCCAGCGCTGATCATTTCTGTCTCCAAAGGAGCACTCTGGCACAAACACATGGACAGACACACACTTACTTCTCCAAGGCTCCAAGAGAAACCTCCCAGGGCTGCCACTGCATCATCTTACGCTGCAGCTTCCACTGCAGTGTGACATGTCCCAAAGGCAAGTCCCAGCTGAGAACACAGACTGGGGATCAGGAAGCAGAGGAACAGCTGCATCCACCCACAGCTCCCCCACTAACCCCAAGGTTGTTATATCTTGAACATAGACTGTGGCTGGAACTTAACCACCTCACACCATGAATCACAAATATCTACTGATAACACTATCCAGGGCTTTCCCTGCTGCAACAAATATAGCCCCAATGAGCTCCAGAATGAGCCCCCCTCCCCTAAACCAAAAATATGGGAATACAATGTGACTGCAAACAGTTGTCTGCAAAACCAACACAACCAGGCCTTCCCTGTCACTCTACCAGGTGGAAACTCCAGGGCAAAGCAGCAGGGTCTGGTGGAAATCCACAGCAAGGAAGAAATGACCTCAGACTCTCCCCACCTCCTGAGGCTAGTGCTGTACCATCGGTCCTGGCTGTGACTGGGAGACCTGAACCACCCCGAGACACTGATCTGAGGCCTAAATGACTTTAAAATTCTGCCTGCTACCTGACACAGGGTAAATATGTTGAGAGCACAGGGGCTGACCTTGTGCACAGGCCAGCAAGAGAGGCAGGGACGAACTGGTGCTCTTCTAAACCCCAGATAATCTCCAATCCATTTTCAACTCTGCAAAGAAAGAGTTCAAATTCATGAAAACCCAACGAGGACACTGTAAGGAGATGGCAAGCAAGGCCTGAGCTGTCCCTTAGCCATGGGGTTTGTAGCCCAGTCACCAGGACACCTTCCCATTTTGGTAGCACGCACCCTGCACACTGAGCTCTGAGGGAAGGGACATGGAAGGGCAGGGGTGGGACATGCTGGCAGACTACCAGTGGCTTTCATCATCAGTGCAGTGTCCCCCTGAAAAGATCCCTAGAAAGCTGCTTCTTCACAAGTACAGGGCATTTCTCAAAAAGCATCAAATGTATTTTGGATTTAGTCTCACAGCAGCCGGATAAAAGTGGAGAGGAGCTCAGAAAGCAGTTGGACATGGAAGTAAGTACATCCCTCTTGGCCTTTCAGTCTGGCACACAGGCACAAAGTGGCTCCAGCATGGTCAAGCGAAGAACACGGGTTGGGGTTTGTCCCACTGCTGGGCTCCAGAGCCAGGGCCATAGGCAGACCCCTGTCCACGTGTGTTGGGTATCACTGCAAAGCACTAGGGTGAGCGAGCCACCAGGTAACAGTGCCGCTGCTGAGCAGCTTGTCTGCTGGGGCACGGAAATGAGTCAACTCCAGCCTCGACCCTCAAAACCACTGCACGCATGGTGAATGCAGGCTTAGGAACCTTCCATCCTGCTAAACTCACGGAGCCCCACGGCACAGCACTGGGGAGCATGCTGCCACAAAACCCTCCGACGGGCTCCTGGGATCTGCTCTCCCAGCCTGACCCTCCTTCAGGTGACAGCACCAACCCGTGGAGAAAAGCCTAAGGTGAGAGCTCCAGCATCTCACACTCTCCATGGCTTGGCCACCACAGCTGGATTGCCCCAGCCAGGCTCTTACAGGCACATATGCTGCTGGAAGGACATAGCTACTTGGATGCAGTTCTCTACACATTCAAATTGGGGATGAAGGTTCCCTGGGATGAACCAGGATGTGGGGAAGCATCCTGTGGCGACTGGCAGTGGGTCAGCAAGAAAGAAGCAGAACAGAGGACCTCGAACCAGCCCTGCCTTTCAGAAGGCGGTCAGAGAGGAGGGTGTTCTGCAGTGGTCAGACCTAAACTGATGCTTCGACTCCTTTCTTTTCTCACCGCGGCAGGATGGGAATGGCGATCTCACTGGGACATTTGCTGTAATGAGTTCAGCTCCAGCAGTTAAAGTTAGAGCTCACCTCAGCCATCCGTGTAATGCTTTTGTAATTTAGTCCAAAAACTCATGGTAACTTTTAAGGACCTTGTGCCCATGCATGTGGCTGATCTCAGATCTCAGCAGCCACAACTGCTCCACTAACGTCCCAGGCTCCCTGAAGTGTCTGTCATCTTATTAGCAGAGCCTCCACTTGGGATTTATTTTCCATCCAGAATTTAAGCTGAATTTATGTATTAACTAAAGACTATTAGTGCCAAAAATAAGTGGAATGCCACTTGCTCAGCAACACAAGCCTTACGAGAGACCACGTGGCACAGCCAGCCCACCCAATCGCAACCCCAGAGAGGCTTTTTATAGACACCCACGTCTGATGGAGTGCAAGTGATGCTTGGCTTGCCGCAAGCCTTGCTGTGCAAGCATCTGATTGCAGGGGGAGGAGGGAAATATCCCTGCATCCACAGGCAGGAAGGCACAGTTCTCTCATCTCTGCTGACTGGGTAAGCAGCCATGTGGAACTGGAACTGGTTTAGGAACAGGTAGTGGCAGAGCTGCCTCATTTCCCTGCCGTAAACACGCACACATGCAGCACGCAGCGTCTGACACACAGCACGCATGCTGCTGAGTGTCTCAGTGCAGGATCTCAACACCAAGGGTCCTCCGCTTCCCTCTGAGCAAGACTGCTGCAGAGAGGAAAAAAGGTCACTCAACATCGCACAGTTCTAGCTGATGGTGACTCCTCTGTTTCCCAGGTTGTCGCCAGGGTATTTTTCCTCTGAGTACATCCACTCCCCCACAGCAAGCTGTCTCAGCTACCAGGAGAGTGACACTGATGTGACTGTGAAGGCTTCTCCAAGGACTCTGACCAGTCTCCACTGTGAGGGATGTGAAGCCACGGCTGCAGCGCTGCTGCTGCCAGCGGCCCCAGGAATCCCGTGCTGCACAAGTCGAGGCACGGAAGGGTCAACAGCAGGTGGAGGGCAACCCTCATATACTGCAGCTACCTGTTTGGCATGGCCTCTTCTCTTCCACTGCTCCCTGTCCTACTTCCTCCAAACCAGCCATCTTGCACCCTTTCCAAAGCCAGACTCAGCTTCTGAGCGGGCAGCGTGGGTTTGCTGGTCTGGTAGCTCTCTGCAGCACGCCCAGTACGCGGGGTTAGAAAGGGGCTGCTTTGGCCATGACACAGAGTGGGGCAGCACACAGAGAACCCATGGCCCATGGTTTGGGCCAAAGGAGCATCTAGGAACACAGGTTCCAGGCTTGCAGCAGAGGTCAGCAGGGCCATGCACAACTGATCTACACAAACCTCTCTGGTCCAACAGCTGCTTGCAGAGGTGTGAATGGCAGCTTTAGGCCATCAGTTGGACCAGAAGCCTCAGGCAGGCTGCTGGACCCCTCACCTGTTTGCCCCACGACATGGTACGCTGGCAGAAGCACCACTGTGCTCACAGTCCCACCACAAGTACAATGTTTGCTCCCTAAGTTGCAAGGCAGAAAGGCAAAAAGTCCACCCAGAAGCATTCCCAACAGCCGTTCTCTGCTGCCTCAGTCCTGTCATTTCTGCGTCACTGATCTGCACGGGAAGTCAGAGAAAGAAGAGCAGACGATGGCATCTGAGAAGCAGAGAACGAGCAGGTGTGCAAACAAGACCAGCATCAGGCGTCGATTTGCGAAGTTTGTGTGATACAATCCAGCCTATGTTTTCTTTCATGCCCATGGGCTCTGGTCCTGTCACTGGGCATCACTGAAAAGAGCCTGGCTCTGTCATCTCTGCCCTCTCCCTTCAGGTATTTAAATACCTTTATAAGGTCTCCCTGAGCCTTCTCTTGTCCAGGCTGAACGGTCCCAGCTCTGTCAGCCTGTCCTCACAAGAGATGCTCCAGTCCCTTCATCTTGGTGGCCCTTTGTTGGACTCTCTCCAGTATGTCCCTGTCTCTCTTGTACTGGGAAGTCCAGCACTGGACACAGTCCTCCAGATGTGGCCTCACCAGTGCTGAGCAGATGGTTAGGATCATATCTGTTGACCTGCTGGCAATACTTTATCTAATGCAGACCAGGACACCGTTGGCCTTCTCTGCCCCAGGGGCACATTGCTGGCTCATGGTGAACTTTGTGTCCGTGAGAACCCCCAGGGCCTTTTCTGCCAAACTGCTTTGAGCTGGGTGGTCCCAGCATGCACTGGTGTCTAGGGTTGCTCCTTCCCAGGTGGAGGACTTTGCACTTCTGTTGAGCTTCAGGAGGTTCCTGTTGACTCATTTCTTCAGCCTCAGATGGTCTCTCTGGATGGGAACATGACCCTCTGGCATATCAGACACTCCTCCCAGTTTACTGCCCACTGCAAATTCTCTGAGGGTACACTGCCCCCTCATCCAGATCATTAATAAAGATGTTAAATGGGACCGGACCCAGTATTGACCCCTGGGATACACCACTAGTTACTGCCCTCCAACTAGACTGCGTGCTACTGTTCTTCACCCTCTGGACCCGGCCATTCAGCCAGTTTTCAGTCCACCACCCTATCTGATCATCCAGCCCATATATCAACAGCTTTTCTATGAGTATCTTGTGAGAGACAGTGTCAAAGGCCTTACTGAAGTCCAGGTAGCCAATGTCCACTGTTCTCCCCTCATCTCCGAACTCATCGCATAGAAGGTGATAAGATTGGACACAACAGTCTTCCTGTAGGCAGGCTCAGACTTTTACGACTTTTCACCTAAAAAAACACCCAACTTCCTACAAAATGCCTGTGTCTCACCAGCAAACTCCTGCAAGAGGGAGGACCTAGAAGGGATGCTGAGAGTCTTTCCCAGCAGGCAGGTCCAACCTCCATGTCCTGCATATTTAGTGGCGCCAGAAGAATCCATATTCCCACTTCTCATCCAAATACTGATTTTCCAGGAAATTTCATCCAAAAATAGGTCTAAATGCAAAAAAAGTTCAGTGAAACGCCTTCAAGTTTTCAAAGAAAGTGCAGCCTCAGAGAACACTGCAGAAAAAGGAACCAAAGCCATCATTAAAAACATGTTATGGTTTTCTTAGCTCAACTGCAATTATCAGTCTGAAAGCTGAGGATGTACAATACAGTGTGTGGGGGAGGAAGGAGGGAGAGAGGAGAGGAGAGGAGAGGAGAGGAGAGGAGAGGAGAGGAGAGGAGAGGAGAGGAGAGGAGAGGAGAGGAGAGGAGAGGAGAGGAGAGGAGAGGAGAGGAGAGGAGAGGAGAGGAGAGGAGAGGAGAGGAGAGGAGAGGAGAGGAGAGGAGAGGAGAGGAGAGGAGAGGAGAGGAGAGGAGAGGAGAGGAGAGGAGACACAGCAGTGTGGAAGGAAATTGAACACTGCCAAGTGAAAGGCACTGTTTCAGGCAGAATGCATTTCCTTGCAGAAGGGTTTCCCATGTCATCCCTTACACAGAGAAGGAGAAAAAACCATTCTTTTGAAGAACATCAGCCATGAAAGTAAGACTTCAAGGAGTGGGGTTTCGCTCAGATGCTGCAGCCAGGTTAGCCCCAGGTATGCCATTCCCCCATCCTTCAACAAAAGATGAGTACAGCCCAGCATAAAACTGCTCCACATAAAATCCTGTTATTAGCCTCACTTGCTGGAAGGTGTGTGTCTGTTACAGCAAAGAACCCCAAACCTCCAAGCCCCACTCCTGGGCAGGTTTCTGCCCCAGGGACATGGATGTGTTTTCCACAGGCTCCATACTCACTGCCTTCCCACCGATCTGATAACTCTCCCGGGAAGACCATTTGCCTGGATAGTTGCTGACCTTAGTTTTTAATAAGAGAAGCCCACTGCATGGTCCTCCCATGTGGGCACTGCACATCACCATGACCACTCTTTCCCCCTCAAACCTGGCTGCTGGTGTGTGGTGTCGGAACCTGTGCATGAAGTTTTGCCCCTGTCACAGCAAACAGCAGAGCTGGCAAGAGATGCTGCATGATGGGGCATCACCAACCTGCTCCTCCCAAAGGAGACAGGGACAGCAGCTCTGCTACTGCACTGCTGGGATCTCTGGAAAGACGCCAGGACCAGCTTGCTTAATAAATACCCAAGTGAGACAACTTGGACTCTGCAGCCTTTTTGGGCCAGAATCAGAGGCTTGGCAGAGCTCATCTGTGCTGTGCTTAAGGCCACATTTAACTCGGCACCCCACAGGCCCAGGGGATGAAGCACCAAGGACTTTAAAAGGGCTGGTGCTGCTCTCCTGGCTCTGGGACACCAAGCAAGTACAAGGGGTGGGAAATTCCCTGAAGGCAGAAAGGTGGGAAAGGGCAGTAAATTACGAAAGAGATGATTGGAAAGGAAATTCTGTGCCATGTCCCCTTGCAGCAGGTTCACACGAGGCTTTCAGTAAATCTTGTGCAACACAAGCAAACATCCCAGATGAGGATCAGCCCTGCCCACAAACCCTCAGCATCCCTCATCCCAGACATGAGCCCTGCAGGGATCTGTGCATGGACAGGGACTAAGTGACCTCTCTCAGAACCTGACCCGCACCACAGCACGCACAGCCACACATATCCCCGTGCGCCAAGAGCAAAGGACAGAATGAGACCTCTCTCTCCAGCTGCAGAGCTGCCCAGCACCATGACTTGAAGAGCCCAGGGCTGCCTTGGCAGCAGCTGCTGCAGGAAAACCACAGCTCGCCCAGAAGGCAGGTTTCGAAAGGTCACCGTTTCCTAATGGCACCTTCCAATGTGCCTATCTGCCCTTCTGAAGCCAGAACACACTTCATGTATTTATGATTTGGAAGTTACCAACTCCTCTCCTGGATGCTTTAACATCCAAATATGAGGTTTTCTGGTCTCATCAGCCAGTTCCAAAGTTCACCACAGAAAGGTATTTTTCTCTCCTTGCTCAAAGAACTACCCAGAGCCTCCTTCCTGCAATGGCCGTAGTTTTATTCACTGTTCCCAGTCTGCCTACAGTGATGGCAGGTGCTTTCTTGGCAAATACAGCTGTTTGTTCCATAGGTATAACAACACCATGGGCGGGATTTCCTGGTGTGACAGCTCTGGTCTCCGTGCTTTTCCCCTGATGACACGGAGCAGAAGGCGATTCAGCTCACAGCGCTTTGGGAGGGAAGGAGAGGCCTGAAGCCGTCTGTGACCTGAGGCAGGAGGGCTCCCGGATTAGCTGTATTAGCACAGGTGGAGAGTGCGGTTGTCTCTCCTCTCACCAGGAAGAATCCGCAGAAGTAAACATGCTCACAAAACCCTCCCTGTCTGGGTTTGGATCATGTCCCGAGTAACATCCACTGACACATAGCACCCCAGAGGGCTGGGGAATGGGCCCTGATGGCAACTCTCAGGGTCAGTTCAAGCCATAAAACACAACCCTAATCTCTCAGCCCCATGCAGCAGCTACAGATTTGCAGAAGTTTGCAAGCATCAGCAGAGCAGCCACTCAGCCTGCCTCACTCGAGCATCCTTCCATCACAGCATGCACCACAAAGCTGCTCAGCCCTCTAACAGCTTGGAAAATCCTCTCTCCACACCATCATGCAACATCAAGTGCCCTCGGGGATCCATGCTCGCTGCCAGCACTCCCAGCCAGTTCTGAGCATCAGAAAAACAGCCTGGATGCCAGAAGCCTGCATCTCACCACACGACGGACTGACAGAAATCATCTCTTCAGACGTCACAGCTCCCCCACACAGATGGAGTGTGCTGCTGCAGATCAGAGGCAGGTCTGGGGACAGCAAGTTTCTGTCTCTGTGGATCTGACAGCTTTGCTGTGAGCTGAGCTTGCCTGGGAAATGTTTGGAGCTAGATGGCCACCCAAGGAGAGTCAACATGCTGTTTTGACCAGTATCAGGCAGGTCTCTTGCAGAGCTGTTCCAGGAACAAGCCAGGGCTCCTCCACCTCCAAACACACACTCAGACCCTCCCAGTTGCAACGGGCACCACTGCAGGGTCTGCCTCCTGTTCTGCAGGGTCTGCCACCTCCAGGGAGGACCATTTGGCAGCAGAGACAGCGCTGCACCCAGGGCGATGGACCACAGACTGCTCTGAGGTCCACCAGGGAAAGAGGGCAGGGTTTCATTACCAGTTCTGCTGATTACCCACACCGAAACACTCATGTGAACCCAACACACTACCAGTTTCTGCCTAGTCCCTAGAAGAGCATGCAAAGAAGCATCCTCCCTGCTTGCCGGGCAGGGAATCACGGTGTGGGGATGTTAAGGAGATTTCGCTGCGATCAGTGGCACAGATGGGAACTGAACCAAATCTCCAAGCACAGCGCCCTTGCCTGCATCAGTTCCCTCTAGAGCACAAAGCCACACAAACGCACCTCTCTGCAGTGCGTGCACCCAGCACAGCTTCACAGACACACGGCTGAGACCAACCGGTACGATGGCAGCTGGTTTTCTGTGCCTCACCCCCCACAAAGAGTGTCCATATGCTAGAAATGAGCTAGATACTCCACAAAGGTCCTTCTCTGGTCCAGGCAATGGAGATCAGGGTCCACAGAGGCATTACTGAACAAGACATGCAGAAACATATCACTGCCTTCCTGCAGAGCACTCCCCTCCTGGACTACAATCCCGTATCAGCCCCATATGGGACCCCACTGTAGCTCAACCCTTCTGGCAATAATGCATTTGGGGACATGCAGAAGCAGCAGCTGCACCCCAACCATGCTGTACACACAATTTTGTCCTACCCGATGCCCAAAAAACCCACAGGGCCCTTCCCAGGATCTAACTTGCATCTGATCCTCCCAAACTCACCAGAACACCTTGCTCCCTCTAGGCTTTCCCCTCCTTGCCTGTGAGCCCATTTGGGCTCTAGGGCATGGTCAGGTCTGGGGCTCCTGCAGCATTTGCCATGTCCTGCAGTTGCTGTTGTACCTAAACACCTAAGAAACAACAACAGTCATCCTACAGACCCAGCCTCTTGTGTCCCCCCTGCCAGGAAGACCAGCTTAAAATACCACCCTATGAAGAAAGTGTGCCAGAGAAGAGCAACCCCTCTGTACCACAGACCTTTACCCCAGCTGCATCTCCATTTCCTGACATCAAGGCGTCTTTCTTGGGGACATGTCTGTGTGACTCAGGCTCTCTAGTGCTATGAGAAAGGGTCTCCAGGTTTCCTCAAAGCCAGCCAGTAGCACCCTGCTATGTCAAGTCCCCCCAGGACAGGAATCTCCACTTAATTCCAGCACAGGACATAACTGTGCAGCTGCCTGGGCAGGCAGAGAGTGTCCCAGGGCCCCACAAGAAGACCTGACTAGGTCACACCTGCCTCACCAGGCAGTTCCCCACAGAGTGCAAGAGACAACCTGGCAGCCAGGATGGGAAGACGGCTCCTTCTCCCTGCAGGGACATGGGGAGAAGGCAGCCGAGACCCCACACAACAGGGGATCGTCCCAGGGATGCTGATGACTTCAGCTGGACTCCCAGCAGCAACTGCCAGCCTGGCTCGAGGCTGAAAGCAGCCTAGGAGAGACTCAAGTCCCCACTCTGCCTCTCCACACCAAGCCATGCAGAAAGGCAGCCAAGGACAACCTGAGTGGAGGAGGCAGGAATCACAGAATCCCAGAATGTCAGGGACTGGAAGGGCCCTGGGAAGCTCATCCAGTGCAATCCCCCCATGGAGCAGGAACACCCAGCTGAGGTTCCACAGGAAGGTGTCCAGGCGGGTTTGAATGTCTGCAGAGAAGGAGACTCCACAACCTCCCTGGGCAGCCTGGGCCAGGCTCTGCCACCCTCACCAGGAACAAGTTTCTTCTCAAACTTAAGTGGAACCATTTGTGTTCCAGTTTGTACCCATTGCCCCTTGTCCTATCATTGGTTGTCACTGAGAAGAGCCTGGCTCCATCCTCCTGACACTCCCCCTTTCCATATTGATCCCCATGAATGAGTCCCCCCTCAGTCTCCTCCAGCTCCAGAGCCCCAGCTCCCTCAGCCTTTCCTCACACGGGAGATGCTCCACTCCCTTCAGCATCTTGGTGGCTGCGCTGGACTCTCTCCAGCAGTTCCCTGTCCTTCTGGAACTGAGGGGCCACAACTGGACACAATATTCCAGGTGTGGTCTCAAAGGGTGGAACAGTCCAGATGAGGCCAGAGGCACCTGTCCTCATCACTGCTGTTACTATTGTCCCACAGACCAATGGGGAAGATCGAACCCCCAAGCAAGGTATCCTGACAGCCCACTGATTCTCACTGTCATACACCCAAGACTAATGAACATGCTGCTAATTGTCCTACTCCAGACATCCCCACATGATTGGAAAGGCAACATTACATTGTTAGAGGGCGACAGTAGAGGCCATGCCCGATCCTGGCCTCACCTTGGCTTGGCCCACCTTGAAGAGCTAAAGTGGACAGTGCAGAGCAGGGAGCCAGGGTCCAACAGGGTTGGCATTGCTGCCAACTTTGAGACAGCCCAGAAAGCAGAGCTAATTCCAGTCCCCACCCCCCTGCCAAGCCATCTGCCTGCCCCGAGACCACCACGAGGGTCCTGAACAGCATTTCATCATTACTGAGCCATTACAAAAAGTGGATGAGCAGTGACTGATTATAACAAATGCAAATACCTGCCTTCTGACCCCATATTGGCAGAAGAGTCCTCCTCCCACTAAGCAGTGCAGCATGTCCTTCCATAGGCTCTGCAAAGCCTTCCCATCCTTCTCAGCATTTCCACAAGCTATAAGACAATACTGCCCATACAGACCTGCCCTAGAAAACCATCACATCCAAGATCTGCTCTCCACCAGCTCTAGGGCACTGCTCCCACCCGCAGTTCCCACAGGCTCATTTCCTGTACCTGAACCCCTCGGGAAGGCTTTCCCGGAGTCCTCAC
Organism: Patagioenas fasciata; assembly: GCF_037038585.1. NCBI lineage: Eukaryota > Metazoa > Chordata > Aves > Columbiformes > Columbidae > Patagioenas > Patagioenas fasciata. The sequence continues at coordinate 16,751,607 of NC_092533.1, read as the reverse complement.
CTTCTGCAAGAGGGCAAAGGACAGTCCCCTCACAGCAGGACAGCATAAGCATGGGGGTCAGCAGGGTGGGAGCAGGGTGTTCTGTCATGAGCACGACAAATCCCCACTCACTGAGCACGTGTGTCCCATCGTAGAGAGCTGCTGTGCCCAGAAACAACAGCAGCCACCAACTATAAGGCATTCCAGCAAAACCAGAACATGCAACCCAGCCTGCAAGGGTGAACTCAGCTGCCATCCACGGGCCTGCAAAGAACAAGCAATGGTAATACAGGAAAAGCTGGTTCTGTTCTGCTGCAGACAACAGGGCATGGGGCAGGTGGGGGCACCAGTGAGAACCACTGCAGCCACGAACCCCAGGCAAGAGACCTCACAGGATTCCCCTGGGCAGGGAGAGATGCTGTGAGCAGAAGCACCTTGTCCCTGGGTTACAAGACCAGACAGCAGAGTGGGAACAGAACTGAGCACCTCTCTAGTCCCTAGTCTCAGATCCTCCCAACAGGCTATCATGCCTGCCTACAAGAAGGTCACACATACCAGGGTCATTCCTGATAGGTGTCCACCCAACCTACTATCAGTACCCTGCTGATAGTCCTCACCCAGCTCCAGACCAGGCTACCATTCACAAGGGGATAACTCTTTGCAGAGGAGCAGACACCTCTGGTTTGTAGTTCCCACAGCCTTATCAGGACTGTTGCCATCTTCTGGCCTTTTTTCTGCACACAACCTCTTCTCACCAGCCCACCCAGCTCCATCTTCAAGGTGCCACAGCAGCTGGGGCCATGCTCAGCCCATGCCACCACCGTGAGCCTGAGCCCAGCTCCAGCCTATGATTCATCCTGGGGAGCACTTCTAGGGCACCCTTTGGTCAGGGTTTGGACTGCAGGGATACCTTAAGGGAGACAGGAAAGACAAGAAAAGCAGAGAGGATTCCCCGACCCAGCAAGCAGGGCCAAGACGTGGCTACAAACTCAGCAAGAGCTGGCTGATCCTACCTGCAAAGAGTCAAGAAGTCCCTGCTCAGTTGAACACCAGTGCCCTGGGTCTCCAAGGCAGCATCTCCTCTCCTCCTCTGACCCACTGAACCTCTTATTTTCTCACTTCCATTTTCTTTCCTAATATAAACACTCTCCCTCCCCTGAACAGCTTTAGCACTGTCTCCTGCGCCTGTCATACCAAACTTCTCTCTAAATCCTCTGAGCACAAAGGTGATCCTCCCCTACCTGGCCACATCCCAGGTTCCCAGGCCTGGAGTTAGACATTATTTTCATTCAAGCTGCAAATCATCTGCTCCCTTCTGGTACCCTATGTTCTGGGGAACCTCATGTTTTCCTCCTCCAGACTGGTCACCCTCTTATCCAGGACTGAGCTGGACTTGGGGATTAAATGAGAGCAGTTTTCACTGACCCTTCTGGCCAAGCTTTGCAGCACACAGCCCAGCATCAAGCTGCAGCAGCCAACACTGGGAGCACAGTCATTCGGCAGTGAAAGAGCAGCACAGTGATTCATCTTCCTTTTGATCTTTTAGCCTACCCTTGCAGACTCCATACTCTGTCCCCAAAATTTCTGGCAGTTGACAGACCTTTCCACCTGCCCCCAAACCTGAGGAGGCAGGAGCTGAGAGGTGCTGGCACTCTTTAGGGATATCGAGCGCTTCACACCCGATTCAGCAGGCAAGCAGATGCCTGGCTGCCAAAGTTGCCAGGGAGATGAGCTTCCTCCAGAGTCCCCCCTCAGCACACACCTCCACCCGAGCTCCTGCTGAGGACAGGCATCCTCTGCCATCTGCACCGGAGCGAGCACGGCACAGCACAAAGAACACGTCCCCGGGGCACGGGGCAGAGCCTTCTCATTCAAACAGCACCATTTGGAGATGAAAGTCTGGTCCAGAAGTTTGGGAGGGTGCGTGTTGTCATCCTGGCAGCCTCCTCTGATCAGCAGGGAGAGCAGAGAGAGAGGCAGGATTTACTGACATCGTTGCTACACCCAGCCCAGCTCCCACCAGTATGACCAGCACTGACCGTGCTGCCGCCCCCCGCATTAAGTGGGCACAGGAGGACTGACAGAAGCTGCCAGACAGCCCCAGCACCTCCTGGCTCAGCGGAGGCACTTTATCACTTCCCAGCACTGTATCGCTCATGCTCCTCTGCAGCGAGAATTTCTCCGACGACCAGCGTCGCCCACGGGCTCGGAGCCACACAAACCTGCTGCCCACCAAGGATCAATCTCCTGCGGCTCCTCCTGGCTGGGCACACCACTCACCCTGCCTTCCAAAGGCCGGCACAGGTCTCTGGGGGAAGCCCACGCTCTGTTCCAGGGCAGCACAGCTCTGCTCTGCACTCAGTGGTGTCATGCAATGACTCAGGAGGGGAAATGGAGATAAGGTGCACTTCAGCACCAGCATCCAATGCCCCAAACCTAGCAAAGCAGCAGCTGTTCCTTATAGGAGCCATGTCACACTGCTCATGGGAACGGCAACTCCATCCCATCCTGCTGGGAGAGGCACCGTCACCTCAGCAGTACATTACCAAAACTGATCCCTTGCAGGACTTTGCCGTAGATTTTGGGGTGTGCCAAATGCTTAAAGGCCCAAGGCCCTGGTGACCATGTCGCATTTTGCTTTACACAGCGCAAATCAAGTGGGGAACTCAGCTATGGCAGAACATGGCTCCCTTTTTGCCTGATGATGGAGTTTATTGTCCCTGTGCTCCCAAGCATGCACCAGTTTCTTTTCCAGATCCAAACCCAAGTCAAGGTGTTGGCTGTGATTTAGTAAGGGCGTTACGCTTCAGGGCCCATATCTAAGGGTTATGAGCCATCAGAACACAAAGACAGCCACTGAGAAGCAGCTGATGTCCAGGGGCTGTGCATGGAGAGCCTCTAGATACAGAAACCAGTACTACTGGAATCATGCAGGAGCCTTTTCAGTCTCTTGTTACCCAAAGAGATCCTTGAGGAGATGCTTTATTTCCTGAAAGGGGAACTGAGAAATTAGCCAGGCCTTTTTCTACACAGGGCACATGCCTGGGAGAGGACAACCTCTGTTGTTTCGGGCACAGCTGAAGTCACTTGGACCTACAGCAGTGGCTGAGCAAAGTTTCAGTTGCCAGCTCCCCGTCACACCTGGGAGATGAGGGGCTGAACTGGCCACAGGAACCCAGGGACTGCGGGTCCACTCCCAGGCCAAATCCTGTGTGCCAGCTAGCCAGGAGCAGAAAGCACCCAGAAACCTGTCGTTCTTGCGAGGAGTAAAAGCTTTCTGCAGCAAAGTGACCGTTCCCCATCTGCAGAAACTCAAGGCAAGAAGGAAGCAAGTTTTCACTCTTTTCCAAACCTAAGGAAGTGTGATTTTCTGGAGGTGGTGAGAAATATTCAGACAGCTCTAATTAGCAGAGTGGCGCATGAGAAAATCCAGCTTTGCTGCTGCCTGCTCCACAGCTGTCCTGGGATAAAGGGGAGCACCAGCATCAGTGCCTGGAGCCCACCTGCACCTTTCCCCTAGGCTTGCCTGGCTTGGAGCAAGCCCAGTGATTTGCAGGATAGCAGAGATGGATATTTTTGCATGAGCTGCTGGTCCAAAGTTGCCAGCGCTATTTCAGGCAGCAACACCTACACTGTAATCCAGGGGGCTGTATTTTCCAGCAGATACTTCAAAATCAGGCTTCCCTCTTCTCCTCGCAGGCCAGCTGTAACCAACCTGGCTCTCCGAACCAACAGATAAACAGCTCGCAGCGTTGCGTGGCCACCGAGTCCAACGCCACATCCCCAGCATGTTCCTGATTCCCACTGAGAATAAGGCACCTTCCCACTGGAAAAAAAAGACCTCGTCTCACAAGAAGTACCTGCTGTAACAACAGGTCCTCTGCCTGCAAATCCTCCCAGGGATCTGCCACCACCAGATTACTCACTCAGACTAAGCTAGTTAATCCTACAGGCGAGCCGTGTACTTCATCCTGGAACTCTGCTGCATTTTCGGTGAGTTGCTCCAGGAGATGCACAGGCTCTAATTAAAGATACCTTGCAACTTCCCGCATATGGAGGCAGGAAGACATTTGTTCCTCTGTGAAAGCAGAAATCAGAGCTCAGACAGGTTAAATCCCCACCAGCAAAAGCCCCTTCTGGGTACAAAATACCTGCAAATATATCTTTCACACAGGAAGCACGGGCTCATATAAAGTGGAAAGCAGACCCTTAAGGATGAGGAGGGTCAGGACCACAACGCCCTCCTGGATTCAGCTCGGGAGTGGTGCCAGCAGGGCCAGCACACCACACAGCCATCCCACTAATGAGAGCCAGCACCGTGTCTTGCACCTGTTTCTTCCTCCTTCATCTGTGCATGTAGGCACAAAGGAGATAAGAGACCATCCAGAATTAAGTAGCTGAAAGATGTAAAGAAAACAGACAGGAGGAGAAGCAATAACAAGAATCATTATATAACAGTATGAAAAAAACAATACTACTGCCAGTGCAGAGAGGTTTAAAGATATGCAAGCGGGTGGCGAGCCCACAGGATCCTGGGCCCAGGGATCAGCTGCTCCCGTTGTGCCACAGGGATGTAAACCAGCTGGACAGAGATGCAGAGGCTACAAACCTCTGGCGTTTGCAGGGAGGGAAGCTTCAGTCTCCAGACCCTGCCCAGCAGTGGGATGGCCAAAGTGAGAATCCCCCTAAGACCTCAGCACGGCAGGGGGAGACATAAAACAGTCCAGCCAAGACCCCGCACATGCCAGCTGCACAAAGCAGTTTTCCCATTCTGCCTCCTGCAGCCCATGTTACCCTTCCTTTCCCTTCAGCCCCCCGGCTCTGCTCAGCGAGGGTCTGGGTCCCATGCACAGCCTCGCCACACACTTTCTCTCCTCCAAGCAAGCTGTGCAGACAGCAGAGGCTGTTCCTTGGAGAGAGAGAGATGCTCCAGCCACAGGCCTAATCCTGCAAAGCATCCTGGACCTCAGCAAGCAGCAACGAGAACACACAGCATCTCAGGCTGTGAGAAGAGGATGGATCACTAGAAAACACACCTGGGCATAGAGCCAGAGCAGGGAGAAAGTGGTCTTGTGAGGTCTCCATCTTCGGGAGTGGGGGGATTGGAGTGGTCAGAGCCACGATATCCCACCCCACCCACTCAGAAGTGGCGCCAGCATCTGTCCCCCAGCTCTGCATGTCCTGTACCAGGCTGTCCCTCAGACCACACATTGTCCCTGGACACTTCACCCCGTGCCAGCTCTGGAGTTGTCCACAGCCCCCATCTGCAACAAGCACGGGAAATAGCCCTGCACCCCTCCTGATCTTCTCTCCCAGCAGAAACCAAGGAGCAAGAAGGCAGACCACGGCCTGGTTTCCCAGTCCAGGCACCTTTCCAGTAGCTTGGGTGCTACAAATCAGAAGATCCTGCCAGGAATGTCACCTTCAGAAGCAACCTCCTAGCCAAATCGAGAGCATGAGGTGCTTGGGGAACCACAAGTTCAGCAAGCTGAGGCTCCCGTTTAATCTTCATCACTGAACCAAACCACAGTTATGACAGTTCACAACCACCAGCTTTTATTTTGATTTTGCAGTCCACTGTAGAGCTCTGGTGAGACAACGCTCCTGGCAACCTGCAGAGTCCCTTAGCCAGGGAGCCTATTCAGACCATCAAAAATACAGAAACAAAAGCATCAGCTCCAAGAAGGTGTCACAGGCAGAATGACATCCCTTAACTTGTTGTTACATCAGCCTACATGTTAGCCCTTTGGGTCTGATCCAGGAAGCAATGGAGCAGCCTCCTTTCCTCTTAAAGTCATACCCTGCTGCTCAAAGATGCTCAAGCTTGGGCTCCTTTCTTTAAACAAAAAAAATATATAAAAGCCACATACCTTTTGCAGTGCTTTGACCCGATGGTGAGACCACAGTCCTGAGAAATCCCCCCATTTACATTCCTTTTACTCCATGACAGCTATTTCACCAAATCCTCTATGTCCATGACGGCCCACATACAGATGCACATGAAATTAGTGTCTCCCAGATTAGTTTTCTCGTATGCAGTCCTAGCCTATTTTCCTCAACAACATATTATGATATGTAGGGTTCTACCTTTCTGCCAGGAGATGCAATCTTCTAAATTTATCTTGTGGTTAACTAAAAAAGGAAACAGTTGTGGCTTTCAAAATCTGGGGTCAGCAGTCCCAAACGGCAAAGTATTTCCCTCAGAAACACCTAGTTAGTAACAAGACAACAAGGAAGCACACATATGTTCATTACAGAGCTAAGTATAACTGACGAGGCACCTTGCCTTTAATGAGGCGAAAGGCCAATTAACATGATGAGCAAGTACAGCGTGCTGTCATTGAGTGGGGAGCCTGGATTCCCTGGAGATATGGCCTGTATATCCTCGTAACCGACCGAACACAAATCCATTTCTGATGGCATGTTGCGACGCCCAGAGCTCTTCAGGTTACCACCGGCCTTCTCCGGATTTTGTGACACAGTATCTGAGCCTTCAAGCTGGACAAAGGGCCAGCCTTGCATTTTTGTAGGCTCAGATCCTAACCCTGGGAAAATGCAGTCATTGTCTCTGTCTGGTCCCCCACCGCCCAGCCCATCACAGGTATTTACCCTGCCAGAGGACAGCAAGGAAAATCAAAGGGGGTAACGCTCCAGCAGGCGCTTCCCTGTTAAAGTCATTTCATAACCGCGTTTACAAATGTGGATCAGCACACAGTACGCACAGAGAACAGCGCGAGTGCATTGACAGGAGACATCTCAATGCACTCAATGAACAAAAGAAAACCAACTTCACACGATGAGGTCGTTATTTTGAGGGAGGCAAAACTTGCTGGCAGTAAGGGCACACCTGGAGAGCCAGCATCTGCCCCAGGCCCCGCAGCCCCCCGGGAAGAGCCTCTCTCCGCATCGGTAAACATGCCCGGGGAGAAACACGCATCAGGCAGCACCAGTGTGCACAGAGTTAACGGGGCCACCACCGCATGCCGGTGACGGCTCTCCCGGCCGGGGGCTGTTTGCCATCACCGAGGCGAACCGAGGGAAGCGGGACCCGGGCGGGGGGCACTAGCAAGCGCCGAGACCGACGCGCTGCCGCCGGGAAGTCGCCAGTCCTGGGTGCAGCGGCAGCCGGGCTGCGGGCCCTTCACCTCCTGGCCCGCAGCGGGACTCGGGGCTGGGCTGCTGGCACGGCGCCGGGGAGCCGGGCAGGCCGGGACCTTGAGCCGGGCGAACGCGGACCCCGGGGCCGGGAGCGCGGCTGCTGCGGCCGGGCCCAGCGGAGCGCATCGCCCCCGCTGCCAGGAGCGGCTCCCGGCGCCGGTGGGCCAGCGATTTGAGGGGCGATCGCGGGGCACCCCGGGGGAATGGGCCCCTCGTCCCCGCTAGCGCTCCCCGCCGCCGCTCCATCATCGCCCCCCGCCGCAGGTGCCGGCGCCCCCCCGACCGCCGCCCCCCGCCTCCGCGGCGCGGCCCATACCGCAATCGGCGCAAAGGATCCGCGCCACGTCCCGCTTGAGGTTCTTGCCGCTGGTATCGAGCGGGGCGAAGGCGGTGCGGAAGACGAGCGGCTCCTCGGTGGGCTCCAGAAAGAAGATGTAGCGGTGGTTGCGCTTCACTTTAAAGCAGGGTGCCTTGGAGCCCACGCTGATGAGCTGCTCCCGCTGCAAACCGCCGCTGTTGAGGGGCCACAGGTCGAGCACCTTGACCAAGACCCCCCCGGCGGGACCGGCGGCTCCTCGGCTGTCATTGCCGCCGCCGGCGGGGGGGCCCACGGACTGCACCTTGCCCTCCAGCACCACCGCCGCCGTGTACGCCTGGTCCTGCACCGACTTAAGGCTGGGCGAGTAGCAGGCGAGGGAGACGCCGAAGAGCAGCATGGAGAAGCCGGGCGCCGGGTCGCGCCTCATGCCGCCGGCTGCCGCTCGCTCCCCGCCGGCCCTGCGGCGGCCGGGCTGCGGGGCTGCGGCGCGGCGGGCGCGGCGGGGCGGAGCGGAGCGGCGCGGCGCGGCGTGGCGCGGAGCCGCGCGGATCCTCCTCCGAGCGGATCCTCCTCCGAGCGGGGGAAGTGGGATGCTGACCCCAACGCCCCCCCCGCTTCCCTCCAGAAAAGGTGATTCCCTGCCTGGGGACTCCCGCCCGGGGATGCCCGCTGCAGCAGAGGGGATCCCTGCGCCCGTGTTTCCAGCTCCTGCAGGGCCTGGGGGGTCCCCGGGGATGAAGCCAGATCGTGTTGCCTCCATCTCTGCCATGAAGCCAGCCCCTCGCCAAACCCCCAAGCGTTCACAGATGCACACCCGCCCCCCCCCAACATGACACCAGTCATTTGGGGGCAGCTGCAGGTGGCACGGGGCTTCCATGACACGCAGGGCCCAGGAGCAGGGGGTTCCTCTTTGCCTGATTTTTTTACGGAGCTGGGAGATTTGTGCCTGAGATTCCCTGCACATCTGAAGACAAGGCATTAACATAGCGACAAATGGAGTAAGGTAATAGCTGAGGAGACAAAGCCTCCTTTCATGTCCTTGTCCCTGCTGTCTCTTTTTAATAAACAAGTGCGCTTCCCCTCTTTCCCTGCAGTGGTTTCCCGGAGGAGTCAGATTAATCTCCAAAAAGTGGCTTATTTGGATTTATTTTCAAAGCTGATCCTGAAGCATCTGTACTCCCAAAACCTCACTGCCCAGATGTTACAGTGTGGAAGGGATCTGAGACACTAAATTAGCAGTGGAGGATTTCATATTTGTTGTTGCACTAAATTCTGCATTGAAGGGGAGCAGCCATGGCCCCATCACGATGGAGGTGACCTGGAGGCAGGAGGGCTGGGCTCGGCCTTGTCTGAGGCAGTGGGTCAGGACATAGGGATACACAGACCTGCCTGCACTGAAATGGAGACCTGGCCCCCGCCCCAGTGGCTCTACAACCTCAAGGGAATCCCTCAGCACACCCCAAAAGACGACAAAAGCCAGGTCATTGAGCACATCAGTGAGAGGAGCAGAGATGGCAGGATTGAGGTTTGCTCTCCATCTAGCGTGGTGTAGCCAGAATCATCAGGAAAAATGGGAATAGAGCAGGACTGCTGTGCCCAGGCACAGGCACAGAGTGCAGCCTTTCCTCATGTTGCCCTGGCTCTGCTGTCCGGGGCAGGAGCCATCACGGTTCCTGCGCTGGCACAAGACGATGCAGACACAGACAGAGCTCTGTAGCCATGGGGCGGCTGTAGGTCCATGCTGCCAGCCTGGGACAGCTGCTCTGCCCCACTCCATAGACGCTAACAGCTCTCTGAGCAGTTCTGCCATTGCAGGACCGTGATGCATCGGGAGCAGCGCAGCACGTTAGCAGCAGGGTTTGGAGAACATCTCTTGCACGCATTTTTTCTTGCTAATTGTGATTCTCTGTGGCTTTCTGTTTTCAGGTGTTTCTGAAAGCTTTCTCTTTTCCCCTGTTCGGTAACTGTGCAAAACTGCAAAGGAACAGAGGCAGAGGCAGAAGGGACCAGAAATGTTTCCCATAGCAGAGGGAAGGACAGTGTTTGGATTCAGGAAGCTTCTTGAAAGAGTAGGGGAACCACTTGACTTCTCTCTGCTTTTGACACGAATCTCTGTGGAAATTCCCCTTTCCCTAACATTTTGCTCAGACAGAAATACAGGTTCTTTTTGAGAAGGAAGGAGATATCCTATAGCATAAATTGATCTGGAGCAATCCTGCTCCACCCTGCCCCTCACCAGAAAAGATAGTTTAGTGCCCAGGCATCTGAGTGACTAATCCTTGTCTTCTCCCTGTTTACAAGTTGAAATCCCAGTGGCACCACAGTGGTTCAACTGCTGGGAGAACTTCAGGACAATATACCTGTGAGACCTCTGGAGCAAGTTTGAAAAGGGAGGTTTTTCTTTGTCTCTGGGGTATTTTGGAGTCCAGGACACCTGACACTCATTCAGGATAACTGGGGCTGGCAGGGGCCTCAAGAGGAGTACTCTGGTCCAAGCCCCTGCTCACAGCAGGGCCAGCTGGGATAGGTCGCTCCAGGTCATGCCAGCTCAGGCTTGAGCCTCCCTAGTGAACCTGTTCCAGTTTTGACCACCTTCATGGTGAAAAAAGTGTTTCCTTATCACTAATGGAAATTCCCTGCGTTCCAGCTTGTGCCTGTTGCGTCTCATCCCCCCTGCGTCTGGGAGGCTTTGCCGCTCTACTCCCTCTCTGAGATCTCCTCTTTCCCAAACTGAAAAGAGGTGGCTCACTGAGATTCTCCTTTTGCCTCCTGATCTCCAGCCCCTCATTTCCACTGCACTCACTCCAATTTGTCAATGTCTTTCCAGTGCTGGAAAGTCCCAGCCTCCACCTGACACTTCCAAATGCCACATAGAGGGGAGAGCTCCCTCCCCCAGCCTGCCCACTGCACCCTGCTCATACAGTGGGTTTTGTGGGCTCTAGCAGAGGTTCTGTTTAGTAGAGTGAAGACCAGCAAAGGGCCAAAGGACTCCTTCAATGCGCTGGTGTCCGATGGCTGATCCTCACCTGCGAGTCACACTTGAGTTCACTACAGGTCCCAAAGGGCCAGCTGGAGGGAGATGGTCCTAATTCATCCCACAGGGCTGGAAGGCTTTTCTCCCAGAGGAATGCCAGGGATGCTCAGGGAGGCGGCCCAAAGTGTTCAGGGGCAAAGGTGACCACTATCCACTGAGGGCAGCAAAGCCAGACAGGACGTGGTATGGTTTTTCTGATAGGAAAGTGCATGGTTAAAGTGATGGCTTAATTTTAGAGTGCCCATGGACTAGTGATACCAAGAGCATCCTTTTCTAACATCTCCCCCCAGGCTTTGCATTGCCTGCTGGCTTAGGTGATGTGTACAGGGTCTTCCTTTGCATCTGGGTTGTATCATGCATCACCATGCGACCTCCTGCCCGCAATGCTCTTTTCAAAGCTTTCTAGAAAGAGCTCAGAAGAACAAGTGTGCTGGGGCTCAAGGGTTGTGCCTTATACATTAGGGACTTGCATTGGTTTTATCTGCACTCAGAGATGGATAAAAACCTCTGGGCTCCAAAGCCAGTTTGCCAAATTGTACTATTTAAATCTCACTTTTTCTTCTAGATGCATTTTCTACAGCTTCCATGTCTATTCTTAGGGGTAGAGACCATATCCCCATTTCATTGGGTCTGCATCACCAAATATCACATCTTTGGAATCTCTTCTGCTACTCATTTTGTCTAAGAAAGAGTTTTCTCCACCTTTGCCACCATGGATGATAGCTGATATCAATCCTTGCTTAGTCTCAAGGCTTGACATGTATTTTCAAATTTTCACCCTGTTTAAGGATGGTCAAAACTGTGGCAAATTTACTTGCCAGCTTCTTCTTTCTTCCGTAAAATCCACTGCACCTTTCAGTGAAGTCTTTGTGTTTGTCATCAAGCAGAAGCCAGAGCTTTCTGCACCACACCATCTCAATGCAACTGCTCTTGAATGTTTGTGCTTCTGAGCCATCCGTACTCCTTCCTTTCTGTGATTTTATTTCTTCATCTTCCGTATTTTCCCTTTTTCAACCAGCAAAATCAGTTCATTCTGCATTCAGGCACAAGCCAAGATGCCTCATGAAGAGCCATTATTTCAGAAAATAACTGTTTCATCCCCCAGCTGCTTTGATTTCTCCAAAGCCTATCTCTCCCCTACCTCCCTGGTGCAAAACGCATCATATTTGCCACCCTGAAAGGGAGATGGAGCATCTGAGCTCAGCCTGGAGGACCCCAAGAGCTCAGCAGCACTGTCACAGGTTTTTGCCCCTCAGAGCTGTTTTTTCATTCACCTCATTTAATTTTGCTCCTTCAGTTTCCCAAGAATTCCTGCAAAACAAAGCACTTCTCAGGTCCATCCCTATGCCAAGGGAGCTCCTGGCGCAAAGAGCCCTGCCTGGTGACAGATGTCACAAAGGGCAGTGCCCCAGTGTCCCTGCAGCTTTTCTGTGAGGAAAGACACTGACCCCCAACAGCACAAGCAGGCAGGTTGCGCATCTTCAGCATCTTCCACAGGTTGCAGAACCTCATCCTCCTCCACACTGAAGACACGTTCCTGCAGATCCAATGTGGGTAAGTCCTGTCCAAAAAATGGGGTTTTTCATATAATGAGGTAAAGAGTATCTGCCTTTCCACCCCAGGGTGTTCTGGATGGGCTGGCGTTAGCCCTGCTTCAGGTGAGCCTCGGAAGCATGTGTGCATCACCAGCGTGCTCCATCTCCCCCAGCCCTCCTCAGCGCCAGCTCTGTCCTGGTCCCCTGTACATGGCAGACTCAGGACTCACCCATAGCCTAGCCAAGGGAGCACAGTTTTCCTTCCCTGTGGGACATTCATTCCCTCTGACAGTCAGGTGTTTTACAAAGAATCGTGCCTGAACAAATCCACTGCAGACATTTTTTTCCCCTACTTCCATGTCTTCTCTGCAAGGATTCAGCTTGTTCAGCTTGAGGCTGTCCAGCAAAAGGGGATACATCGCACATGGAAAGCATCAGCACCTGCCATGCAGGGCAGGAGCCAGCCCTTCACCAGGACACACCAGACTCCCGGCACCAACGAAATGCTGCCACAGCCTTGGGTGAAACAAGAAAGGCAGATGATAAATTACTAACTCAGAAATTATATGGAAAAAGCAAAGCCCAGCACCCAGTTTGAGACTTCAGTCTGGAGACGGACTAAGCAGGACCATGGTCAAAATAAGCCATATCTGTTAATCCTCCCAGGTAGGGAAGGACTGGGATGAGCATCGTCCTAATGTCTTCCTGTGGGGTGCTCAACCGTTCAGAGGAAAGAAGTTGTGCACATTTGCTTTTGGGAGATAAACCTCTACTTTACTAGAGGAATTAAACGCATCCTGAAAAACCTTTTGTTTCCTGGCACATGGCAATCGAAGGGAAGAAAAAATCAAGAGCCAAGTGGAAGAACACATGGAAGAAAAATGATTAGGGTTCCCTCCAGCCCCTTTGTGGCAGATTAACCTAGGTGCAGATAAGAAAATTAGCCACTCATCCTTCAAGGAAATGTGTGCATCTTTTACTTGCTGCCTCCCCAAGAAACTCATTCACTCCTTGTCCACCCACACAAGCAGGAATTATAAATGAAAATCAAATATAAACAGTTCAGCCTTCCTTTTTTCCTCGCAGCCTTTCAATCAGATGTTTCGGTCCATGCCTTGGTACCCAAATTTGCGTCTTCATCGTTCTGATAGCATGAGCCTTGGCTCACTGTGCCCCTCACGCACTCTGTTTCTTAGATACGTGTATCTGTATCCAATACATCTGTCAGCAGCTCCTGCTTTGGGAGGGTTTCGCACCACTCGGGGTGGACAAGACAGACGGGAGCTTGTCACTGAAGAGCAACTGCTCTGTCATCACTGCTCACCCTGCCCAGGGCCAGAGGACCCAGCAGAAGCTGGTGATCCATGAGGCAACACTTCTGTCCCCCAGGAGGATGGTGTTGGCCAGGCGCTGCGAGGTGTCACCAGAAAGATGACACACAGGTACAAAATGGCACTGGCAGGGCAATGCTCCCCACACAAGGTTGTATCTTTGGCTCCCAGGCACTGCAGCCCCTAATCTGTGTGCCCTATTCTGTGTAATCTCCAGGCTACCAGGGAGAGACCCCTTCGTCCTGGACACTCTCCCCAGGGACTGGATTTTTCTCCCTGCCATTCTGATTTTATTCTCTCCCTTCTCTCTGCATGAGCTCCTTACACCCCCCTGTGTATAAAATAACTACTACAGTTGTGGCAGTGCATCAGGTACGTCCATGCACCTCCAAGTTCCTGTCTTAAATAAAGTCCGTAGCAGTTCTGTGTTGCCACATGCATATCCTGAGCCAGGAGAGCCTCTATTTGAAAGAAGTATAAAGGAGTATTGTGAAGAAGTAAAATGAAGAGCAACATATCCAAATCACCGTGAAAAATGCAACAGTTGAAGCAGGCAGCTATTGCCAGACAAACCCTTGACGTGATATACCATTGCAAAGGTAAAAAACAGTGCTGGTCATCAAAGCATCAATGCAGTTTTGCCTTCTCTAACAATGCTGCTTGTCCAGAGAGTGAACAATGCATCTCTGGAGGGTACAGATGCAAACTGTGCAATGAGTGCCATCACAGAGATAAGTGCTGTCCTAAGCTTTAGCTCTTTCGGTGGTAAGGGGGTTCCAGGTCATCTGCTGCAAGATTGTTTCTCATGGATTCAAAACCAGTTCAGCCCCTGCTTTTGGAGGTGGCATTTTGAACACTTGTTTTAATCTTTGCTGTGAAAGCAGCCGAAGCAGCTGGAAGGGCTGTGTGACAGCAGGGGACTCTGAATCTCATAATGGCACCCCAAATTCTTAATGGCAACTGCATCTCACAACAGAGCAGAAACTCTGTGATACCGTAGCATCAGCCAAGCATGACACGGAGGCTCCTCATGAATTCAAGGTGGCCGTTAATCCAGTTTATGCAGAGATTTAATGTTATAGATGTCCATTTTCAGCACCTCTTGCTCCCGCTTCAGGACATCCCAGAGCTTTGTACGGTTGACGCACTGCAGAGATTGGAGTGTTGGCGAAGGGGCGCAACAAATAAAGCTGATGGCCATGAAGCGATGCCAGCAAGTTTGAAACTGGGAGTGTATGTGCATCCAGTGGAAAGCTAATGAAAGCATTTCCATGAACACAACAGCTCCCTGCATTGCAAATACAAGTGTCATTGAGGTGAACTGGGCTGCTCAGATCCTCTGACTGAATGCTGAGGGCTGTCTGCAGACTCAGGAAAATGTATCCCCTTCCCACTTTTGCTTGTTTTGTGTATCTTGATGTAAAAATATGCCAAGTGGGCATGCACCTTATTACATGTGTAGGAAACCTGGAGAAGGAGGACTTGAGATGACACCCCAATAACAGAGACAGACAAGGCTCCTTGTCTGGCTTTGCCCTTGATTCCCTGTTTAAGTATTGTTTGCCACCACTGAGACAAGAGACCTTCTCTGAACGATTTCTGATATTCAGGACACTGTTTCTGCAGCAACAAGTTAATGCTTGCAGGCACCCTGTGGCTGGAGAACGCCCTCGATATTACAGAAGTGGTAACTCGTTTAATGGATTCAAATAAATAGGAAAGCCCAAGACCTGAGGTGGCAGCGTCTAAGACCTGTACTGAGAGGTGCCTTGCGGTGAAATTAAATATAGGTCTCACAAACCAGAACAACAGTGCTTTTACTGAGAAGATAATCACGCTCTGGTAGAAATTACATGATATAAAGCTTAGATTTAAAATGAATGTGGATTCAGGGTCAGTTCCTTATGGAAAAGTTTTCACATCAGAAAAATCACTCGATGAAACTGGCTTTTTAATTCGCAGTTTCATCAGGAAGCCTGGAGGACCGAATGGGTGCTGGAGCCTCGTCCCCCACCTTGCCATCTTGCCCTTTGCAAGAAGGGCTGGGATCAGAAGAGGGGTGGGCTGTGTACAGGCTGTCCTACAGGACTTAGTTTGAGAACAAGAGATAACACTCCGAGATAGAGTTAATGCTTGTAATTGCTCTGGTCTGAGAGCCAAGGACATTCTGAGTGCTCTGCCCACAGGTGTGAGGCAGCAAGGAAGGGGGACAGAGCTTGACTGACACCCAGACTGATCAATAGGAATACTCCAGCCCATTAGCATCATGCTAATTATTTAAGAAAAGTTGGGATCTTCTGGTCTCTCTCGCTCTCGGGCGCTTTCTCTCTCAGGCGTTCTCGCTCTTGCTCTCTCCTGGGCGCCCTCTCTCTCATGCATGGTTTTTTGCTCTTTTTGTCAGAGCCGGGGGAGTTCGGTTCAGGACGTTTAGTTCAGTCTTTTACAATTTGCAGAGGCCTCTGAGCCTTTCTGCCTTTTTTCCTTCTTTTCTCTCTTCGGGATCGGCTGTGGGACCAGATGCTGTTTCCTGGGACTGGCTGCTCGCTGTGGATAGAGTTCATGAGGAATTGCCTTGAGTATCTTTTATTTCTATTTTATATATGTATTTACTAGTAGCATATTAGTATTTTGTGGTTTTCATTAAACTGTGTTTATCTCAATCCAAGTTTCTCTCTTCCCTTCCAATTCTTTCTCCTATTGGGGGTTTGAAGGGTGGGTGGGGAGTGGGTGAGTAAGGGGCTATTGTGGTTGCATTGCCAGCTCGGGTTAAACCACGACAGCATGTTATGACATGACGAGGGGTGATAGTTTTAAACAGAAAGAGGAAAGGTTCGGACTAGACATGGGGAAGAACTTTTTTACAATGAGGGTGCTGAGAGCCTGGCCCAGGTTGACCAGAGAGGTGGTGGATGAACCATCCCTGGAGACATCCCAGGCCAGGCTGGACGGGGCTCTGAGCAACCTGAGCTGGTGAAGATGTCCCTGTCATGGCAGGGGTGGCACTGGGGGAGCTGGGAAGGCCCCTTCCAACTCAAACTATTCCATGATTCAATGGGCCCCTCCAAGGATCTGAGCCTCAAGTTTCAATTTTCAGCTCCATTTTCAGTTCTCTCTCCTCCTTGCGAAGTCTGTTCAACAGCAGTGGGAGGTTACAAATAGAGCAAGGCAGCTCATCTGCTGCATCTCGCTTGTGTGATCCGTGGGTACCCACGTGTGCACACCAGATCCTCCCTGCAAAGGCACTTCATGACTTTCCCCACTGTATCCGTGGAGCAATGGCCACACTTTCCCGGTCCGAAGCTCCCTCCTCAGTCCTTTGCCGTGCATGTCCTGGCTGGAGCTGAGGATACAGGCAGCAGAACCACATGGGTCTGCACTCAGATTAACCCTGAAAGTCAGGGACAACAATTTGTATTTCCTTATCCAAAACTCATGTTCTGGGAAGGCTGCCAGGCCAGCTCAGCCATGATAGAGGCTTCAGTGGGAATCTCTGTTCACTACAGGAGTGATGGGGTACAGATATCACCACCACTGAATTAATGGTGGCCAAAAACTACCTGGATGGCAGGTACAGAGGCAACAGAGACAAAGTCTCCTTGGTGTGGCACATCACAAGGGGCCTGTAGTGCTGTTTGGGATGCTAAGATCATCCAGATGACTTTCCTTTCCCAGGGGCTAGCATATCCCTAGGACAGAGGCAGGGCTTCTCCACTGTCAGAGCCCAACGAGGCAGTGGTCATCCTGACCTAGTGCTGGCAACAGTCATGGTGTGAGCAGCCACTAGCCAGAACCATCCCAGGGCTCCCATCCCGCTCCCCCCTCACAGGAGGAGTGGGCTAGGGACGCAGAAGGGGCTACAAATCTGTTAAATCAGGTGCATTTCCACACCTTGAGCACCAAGTCACCTACCACGACCGCAGTCCCGCTGCAGAGGTGCTGCTTCTCCAACAGCATCAGCATTTGTGAGAAAACAACAGACCAGTCACTGCCAACACCGGGACGACTTTATCACATTGAATTCTGTCAAATACATGATTATTATAATTTTTTTTTTAAATCTTACTCAGTATTTTGTAAAGCTACGTAAGTTTTAATCACAGCAATATTATTCCGTCATTGCTGCCTTTCTCCTCCACTCTCACCCCCAGCTATGTACAGCACTACCACACTCCTTAATTATAAGAGTATCAGTTTTCCTGTGACTTCCATAAACATTTTAACCAACAAAAGGGTGGATACCAACAGCTTAAAGCTGTGAGTTTATTACATATGTCATGAGTTTGAGGCCACCTGAGCTTGGCAGTGCCAGGGAAAATCCAGAGGCTGCAGAAGGAGGTTGTGAGGGGTCGTGTCCCTCCCAAGGCAGGTCTGGGCTGGGGGAGGATGGTCTCTCTCTGGTCTCAGTGAGAAAGGCCCAACCGCAACTGGCTTGATAAAATAGCTGTTTTAATAAGGCAGAGAAAAAGGACAAATACAAAGAGCAAGTAAATCTTACGCCCCTTCAGATGCAAGCCACCCTGCATTCAAACAGCACTTGATGGACCCAGGATGGATTCTGCCATGCTGCTGCAGTTATCCTGTCCCTGGAGAGAAGTTCCTCCTTTTCGGTCCTTCAAGTTATTACATATCTTTCTTTTTATTCTATCTTATAAAAGCAGCTATTTTATTAAGCCATTTGTTGTTGGGCCACTCTTGCTGAGACACAGAAATAACCCTCTCTCCCACCTCACCCTGGCAAAGCAAGTTTGCAAATGCACCTGTTTTGTTAACCCTTCTCCTCTCTAACACAAACCATGTGCTTCACGCAGGGCAGTCTCTTACCTGCTCCATCCAAACCTTGTGGGATCACAGCACTGCATCTTCCCACCTGTACCACATGGCATTTGCAGAGCAGCTGTAAAACAATTAACGGAATATAATTATGAAGAGGATGTTCATGTTTGCTGCACACTTGCACAGCACTTTGTCTCAAGCACAACAGGGCTGGTTGCCAAAATATTCCAGTAGCAAAAACCATAAAACAAACTTGCTCCTCTATCTAGACACACTGTGAGAGGTTGAAACCACCCTAAAGGTCCCTGCTGGGTGAGAAGAAGGACTTCTTGCTGTGCTGGATGCATTTCTCATTAGCTCTAGGTGATTCCTGCTCCCCCCAGCAGCAGGATTTGGGGGGCACAGAAGACAGAGGTCCCTCCTGCCAGCACCATCCCCAAGCTTCTCAACCCCACTCTGAGCCCAGGTTGCCAGCACTGCACTTGTCCCAAGGCCACCAGTGTGCCCTGTGACTGTGTGACTGACCTCCTCCAGCCAGAGCCACCATGCAGCTCCCCAGCTCCCTACCGGGAGCCTCACCAGGAAGAATTTCTGCCTTATATCTAATCTAAACCTACTCTCTTTCAGTTTAAAGCCATTACCCTTGTCCTATCGCTACATGACCTGTAGGCGCCCCTTAGGTACTAGAAAGTCTCCCTGGAGCCTTCTCTTCTCCAGGCTGAACAATCTCAACTCTCGCAGTCTGTCTTCATAGGACAGGTGCTCCAGCCCTCCGATCATCTTCATGGCCTCCTCTGAACTTGCTCCAACAAGTCTGTGTCCCTCTTACATTGAGAGTCCCAGAGCTGGATGCAGTACTGCAGGTGGGGTCTCAAGAGAGCAAAGCAGAGGGAGAGAATCCCCTTCCTTGACCTGCTGGTCATGCTTCATTTGATGCAGCCCAAGATACAGTTGGCTTTCTGGGCTGCAAGCACACATTGCTGGGTCATGTTGAGCTTCTCACCGACACCCCCAAGTCCTTCTCCTCAGGGTTGTTCTCAATCCATTCTCTGCCCAGCCTGTATTTGTGCTTGGGATTGCCCCAACCCATGTGCAGGACCTTGCACTTGGCCTTGTTGAACCTGATGAAGTTCGCACAGACCCACCTCTCTAGCCTGTCCAGGTCCCTCTGGATGGCATCCCTGCCCTCCAGCAGATTGACCGCACCACACAGCTTGGTGTTGTCAGCAAGCTTGCTGAGGGTGCACTCAATCCCCCTGTCCATGTCACCAGCAAAGATGTTAAACTGCGCCCATCCCAACACCAATCCCTGTGAATGCCACTTGTCACTGGTCTCCACTTGGATATTCGGCCGTTGACCGTAACTCTTCAAGTGCAACCATCCAGCCAATACCCTATCCACTGAGTGGTCCATCTATTGACCCCATGTCTCTCTAATTTAGAGGAAAGGATGTCATGTGGGACAGTGTCCTGTGCTTTGCACAAGTCCGGGTAGGTAATATCAGCTGCTTTTCCTTTCTCCACCAACGCTGTAACTCCATCATAGAGGGCCACCAAATTTGTCAAGCACCATTTGCCCTTAGGGAAGCCATGTTGGCTGTCACCACTCACATCCTTATTTTCCACATTAGTTTATCTTTGTAGATACAAGAAGCAAGAACTCATTCTGCCATTGTGCAGTCACCAATTCCTTTCCGTTTTCCACTTTGTTTTTAATGAGCAACAAAAAGGGGCATCTATACATCTCACCATGGGAAGTGCAGTTGTGGACAAGGAACAGCTGGTACGTCCTCGGGATGTCAGTCTCTAGCAGGTGGTCAGGATGACACAAACCCTGTACGCAGGGACAGCCTGGACCCAGCTGTGCCCCACTCTTGAGCACCTGGAAACCACGTTCCCTGGCAGGGTGACCCCTCGGGAAGTGACCCTCCAGTACCCTTTGGGGAAACCCTGCCTTGGTGCTTACCCAAAACAGACTATCAAAGGAAGCAGAGCCACTTTTTTT
Organism: Patagioenas fasciata; assembly: GCF_037038585.1. Lineage (NCBI taxonomy): Eukaryota > Metazoa > Chordata > Aves > Columbiformes > Columbidae > Patagioenas > Patagioenas fasciata. Next base: position 16,731,473 of record NC_092533.1, on the reverse strand, counting down.
GAGAGAAGCGGTTACAACTGGAGGGCTGTAGTTAAGTGTGGCCAAGCTTTTCCATTGTTATTTTACAGTTGCTTGATGTTCTGAAAGATATTTAGAAAAATGACTTTAACTGTCCTGTGCCAAACTGGGTGAGGGTGAAAAAAAATGAAATTTGGCAGACATGTTATTCATTCAGCATGTAGGTTGGATGATGTCCAGGGACTAACACAGGAGTTCTAACTGATCTGGGAGACTAAAAACCATTCACAAATAATTTGATTTAGGGTCACTGTGATTTCTTTTTATAAATAATTTTCATTGAGAAGTATTTTTTTAATTAGGATTGACAGACCTAATAGCAACTCTATTGTTTGCACAGTTCATCATTCCCATCTTTGTAAATGACTTACATATGTGTTGTGCTAGTTTCTTGTTCGCTGCACACGATGGGGGCTTGTTCACGGGGCAAGCAGTGCCTTGCAGACAGTGCACAAGCCGTGCTGAACTCCTCTCTCCAAAGGCATGCTCTGAAGAGGACCCAAATGGAAAGCAAAGGGAGCTTTCACCGTTGTTACACACTCCAGTCCAGGGGTTGTTCTGAGCCTTTGCACAACTTCAGACATCCCCACACAGCTGTAACTGGTTTCTGATTGCCCTGGCTCCAAGAGATGGTAATGGCAAGCTTGCTTTGATTGCTTTGTTGCTCCAAGTCCCATCATAGCTAGGAATATACTCTGAACCAGAATAAGGAGAACTGAATAAGGACTGGACCAAGGCAAAGATCTGACACATCCTGGCAAAAAGCTGTGTCCAACAGCAAGTCTAAACTCAGCTGGTTCTTAATTCAGTGAATCGCCCAACTAAGCCTGAATAGATCCAGGAAGACTGCAGGAGAATTCGGACGGCAGATGGGAGAATGGCTCCACAACTCAAATGCATCTTTCTTGGCAACATCCTCTGTGGGTGACAGCCCTTTCTTTGACTTGCACAATAACAATCACATCCCAGCCACTTTTGTTGCTAATCTTATCTATTGTTTGAGTGGCTCTTAGTTTCCCTCATGCGATTATAAATGTTTGTGCAAGTTCTCAGAGTCAGCAGAGTTGTAGTTTTGTAGTTGAATAACAAGGCTTGGGGTCCAAACTTTGAGATGTTCAATGGAATGATCAGAGATGTTCTTAAAAGCACTCCAAATTGGATTTTGAATCAAAAGGTCCATTGATCTTAAGCTTGAAATCTCAGCAATAACTCTGAAAACCACCTCCTCTGTCTTTCAGAGGAACTGAAACTGGTGCGATAAAGGATGACTACAGCTATCAAAGAAAGGGGGATTTATCTTGTGATAGGAAACTACCAGAAGGTGGTCTTGTTTAGACTACCAGAAGAGGGGCTGAAGGGGCTATAGATGCTACTGAGAGACCTGTGGAAGTGGAGAAAACATGAGAAAACCTTGTGAAAGCTCCAAGCCAATAATTGTGGAGCTGTAAAGAAGTCAGTCATATATTCAGGCTGGGGATGAAAAGATTTCTGACTTCCAGAGCAAAAAGGTCTGGGACAGGTTTCTGCAGAACCCACAGAAGATGCCAACGTGAAGCCTGATAAACATGGCACATATTGATACAACTACAGCAGCATGGGAGTGCAGTGTGTGACCCAGGAGGTCTCTGCAAGATCCCTATCCCATCTTAAGCCATCAGTATCTAGACAAGGTATAGAGAGACGCTCCTGCATTTGTCCATTGCCTTTGCCTGTCCTCTTTTGCAACTCGCCTCACTCAAGCGGTTTTCCCAGGCTTGCCTTGGCAACATCATCTTGTTTTGGTGCTGGGCAGACCAATGCAGGTCCCTGCAGCACAGCCATGGCCACCCAAGATGGGCTGCTATGGTAGAGATCCTATTGAAGAAGATTACCTACTGGGAAGTAAAAAAATGCATTTTTTGCTTTATTTTGTTCACTTAAACAAGAAGATGCAGGTATCCAAACCAAATTCAGACAGAAAACCAGAGTGTTAGGTAGTTGCAGTGACCGGCAACACAGAATGATGCTAGGTCAGCAAGGTCCCATCAACACCATCCAAACCAAAGGGGAAATGTTGGCAGGTCTGTTCCCAGGATCACCAGTATCCGCCCGGAGTGCATCCACTCTGCAAACAGTAACGCTGTCCTGCTTTCGGGAGGAAAAATAACCTCTGCTGCTGGCTGCACTTGATCAGCATCATCACCACCAGTAATTCTCACCCCACTGCAGTCAGAGACAGACTGGCCATGTGCTTCCTGGGTGCCAGGCTCTCACCAAACACATTCCTTCAGCAGTTATATATTTACAAGCTCTCCCACATGAATAAAGCAGTGGTTCAGACTCCATAAGGAGTCTGGCAAGAGGAGTCATCATTAGGCCTCAGTTGAAATTGTTTAATGTCATTTGTCTTTAAGATAAAAAGAGCAAATCGAGGGAGAGGGACCGCCAGAACATCAGCCCTCAGCCTGCCACAGGGGTGCAGCACGGTGATGCTGGCCTGGCCGTGCTCTTCCCGCACCTGGGACCCAGCAGGAAACGTCTCGTGTCCGGGTGGGCTGGAAATCAAACATAGCATCCACTTAGCACCGCGCATCACAGGCATTCAGGGCATTTCTGCAAGCCGACATACAGCTGCTGACAGCTTGCAAACTGCAGCTCACGGCAGCTCTGAAACATCACTTCTATATTAAAAGAAAACTGTTTTCCTCTCTTTTTTTTTTTGTTGTTATTACCCATGAAGTCATTAATAACTAATGTTTTAATCATAACGATGGGGCGGACTGGAAGTTCCTCCCATGATATCTAAGCAACATCTAAGGTACACAGATGCCTTAGCAATTTAATCTCTTTCTCCTCGATGAACACATACGTTATTTCCCCCAGTGCAGAGGACATCCCGTGGGCCACCACTGAGTCTGCCTGGTAGCACTGCCTTGTGTAACACTTGCAGGTGTTTTGGGATGCTCAAGGTAGCATTGATGCCCTCCATACAAGCCAGCGCTCGCTGTGCTGGAAGGGAAGGACAGGGAATCACAGAATGTTAGGGATTGGAAAGGACCTCAAAAGATCATCTAGTCCAACCCAAGCAGGCAGGGAAGGGACTTTTAGCCAAACCCAGCCTGCTGGTTTGCCTCCTGACCTGCAGCATCCATACTTGTGCTGGAGCTGGTTCAGGATTCGGGATTCAGGGTTCGGTAATAAGGAGTGGAAGCAAAGGGATCTCCTAAAAAACCCACCAAAAAGCAGCAGTGTGAAAAGCGAGCCGGTCACCTGCGACGGGGGTGCTGCCCGCCCCCTGCCTGCAGCCGCCCCTTCCACCCCGGTCCCCATCGCCGCTCCACTCCCCGGAGGTCCGGCGCTCCCCGCCGCGCCGTAGATGTGTCAACGAATTTCATTAGCAGCCCCGAATAAATGCACATCCGCGCTCCGTACACCCCTCTTGGGAAGCCCCTCTGCCCGTTATCCCGGCACCGGGATGGAATGGGATGGGAGGGGGGGCTGGCGGACCCCGTTTCTCATCGGTGACCCGTACGGTTTCCTCCCGAGGGGGACGGCGGTGCTCCCCGGTCCCGCCAGCAGCCCCCGGGGGGCGGGGTCCCGTCCCCGGTCTCGCCAGCAGCCCCCGGGGGGCGGAGTCCCGCCCCCCGGGGGCTGCTGGCGGGGCCGGGGAGCGTCGTTGGGAGCTGTCGATGGGGTCCCGGCACGGCGCCGGGGGGCGGCCCCGGTGGCGGCGGGTGGCGGTGCGCGGCGCGGCCGCCCGGCGGCGCGGCGCTGCTGCCCGGCTCGGCGGGGCGGCCGGCGTCGGGGGCCGCTCTCTGCCGCCTTTCCCGCGCCCTCTCTTCGCTCCCGCAGATCTCGCGAGAGCGGCCGGCTGGTGGCCGCGGGGGCTGTTGCAGCAGCGGCGGCGGCGGCGGGCGGAGCGGCGGCGGCGGCGGCGGCGGCCGGGGGCGGCCGAGGAGGAGGCGGCGGCGGCCGAGGAGGAGGCGGCGCGGGCGGCGGCGCAGGGGGGGGCGCCGGGCGAGAAGCGGCGGCGGCGGCGGCGGAGGCCGAGCGGCGGCGGCGGCGGCGGGCGGCGGCATCATGGCGGACAGAGACAGCGGCAGCGAGCAGGGCGGCGGCGGCGGGGGCGCGGCGGGCGCCGGGGGGCCGGGCTCGGGAGGCGGCGGCGGCGGCGGCGGCGGCCCGGGCGGCGGCCTGCAGCATGAGACGCAGGAGCTGGCCTCCAAGCGGGTGGACATCCAGAACAAGCGCTTCTACCTGGACGTCAAGCAGAACGCCAAGGGCCGCTTCCTCAAGATCGCCGAGGTGGGGGCGGGCGGCAACAAGAGCCGCCTGACCCTCTCCATGTCGGTGGCCGTCGAGTTCCGCGACTACCTGGGCGACTTCATCGAGCACTACGCGCAGCTGGGGCCCAGCCAGCCCCCCGAGCTGGCGCAGGCGGCCGACGAGCCCCGGCGGGCGCTCAAGAGCGAGTTCCTGGTGCGGGAGAACCGCAAGTACTACATGGATCTGAAGGAGAACCAGCGCGGGCGCTTCCTCCGCGTCCGCCAGACCGTCAACCGCGGTCCGGGACTGGGCTCCACGCAGGGCCAGACCATCGCTCTGCCGGCCCAGGGCCTGATCGAGTTCCGCGATGCCCTGGCCAAGCTCATCGACGACTACGGGGTGGAGGAGGAGCCGGCCGAGCTGCCCGAGGGCACCTCCTTGACTGTGGACAACAAGCGCTTCTTTTTCGACGTGGGCTCCAACAAGTACGGCGTCTTCATGCGGGTGAGCGAGGTGAAGCCCACCTACCGCAACTCCATCACCGTCCCCTACAAGGTCTGGGCCAAGTTCGGCCACACCTTCTGCAAGTACTCGGACGAGATGAAGAAGATCCAGGAGAAGCAGCGGGACAAGCGCGCCGCCGCCGCCGCCGCCCCCCCCGCGGGCGCCGGGGCAGAGCCGCCCCCCGAGGCCGAGGCCGCCGCCGCCGCCGCCGGGCCGCCCGGCGCCCTGCTGCAGGCCGAGGAGCCCGAGGAGGACTGACCGCCCGCCCCCCGGGACGCGGACTGGCCCCGCCGCCGGCGGGAGGGAGGGCGGGCGGCGGGGCGGGGGGGGCGCGGCGAGATGCCCTCCCCGCTGCCCGGCGCCCCCCCCGGCCGCGCCGCCCGCCCGGCGCCCCCCCGCCGCCCGGCAGCAGCGCCTTCGAACCGCCACCCATCGCTGGATGTTCCTCCACTTTACCCACCTATCAAACAGTAAGCAGCTGCTAAAACAAAACAAAACAAAAAAAAAAAAACAAAACACACAAAAAAAAGTCAAAAAAAGTAATAACATTATATATGAACTGTGTTTCCTACTTGATTAAAAATATAAAGAACTGAGTGTTTATTTCCCTAATTAACCGAGAACTTTTGTACACGTTTAAGCTATTATTATTAAAAGTGTTTGCAAAAATGGTCAAGATTATAATATTGCTGAATTATATAAAAAAGTCCTTTTCATGTTGAGCTAACATTTGACTTTAGCACAAAAAAAAGAGATATTTTAGAACACGTAAAATAATATTTTTAGTTTTTTCTTCTCATTTTGTTACCAAATTTTGAACCTTACATGGAGGTTACTATAGTATATTTGACACCCTATATACCTGTGATTAGAGATGTGTATATATATATGAGGGCTAGGCATGCTGTGTGTCTGAGCTTTGTCTAAATGTTATGCAGAAGTTTGTAGAGTTAAAAGGTACGTAGGTTTAATTCATGCAAGGTAAACAATAAGTGCTCTCTTTTATACAATATGCATTGCATCTGGACCTTAAACATATAAAAATGGTCAGTGAAACTTCTGTGAACATGAAGAAAAATTATTAAAAAAGGCATTTAAATGAAATTTGCTAACTTGTGATTTTTACGTTTGAACCAAAGTTATTCAAATAGTAAAAAAAAAAAAAAAAGAAAAGGAAAAAAAAAAGAAAAAAGAGAGAGAGAGAGAAAAAAAAGGAAGCATTTCCTCCCGTAATATTTTTTTCTGCACCTGTTTGGTTTACAACTGAGTAGGCGTATTGTAATTATTGTGTATATGAGATGTACTTGTATTGTTCATAATATATTTTTTTTATTCTGTGTACTTAAAGTACTTATCCTGACGTGCAGCGGTTTCCAGTCAACCTGTTTTTGGACAGCAGGTAGTGAGTCTTTCCGTGTTGCCACTGGCAGTAGCGCTGTCTCCTCAACTCCTGAGAGGTCCGAGCCGATGCTTTGGTCCCTGCCAGTGCCGTTAACTTCTGCAGGCCTGTTGGAAATCAGTGCGATGATGCGATGCAGAGGGATCCTACTGAGCCATGGGGTTCGGAGTTTCGGTTAAGAGTGAAATCCAAGCCCGGTGTGTGTCTGTAACGGATTTCCATGTAGCTGTGGTGCTAGTTCTTACTGGCTACATACCTGGTGACAGCCGTGCCCTTCCCTCCCGTCCCAGCCTTCTCGCCGGTGTGCGCGCTCGCGGGCTCTGGTCGAAGCCTAGGGTAGGGAAACGCAGATTTGTCAGAACACTAATCTGTCCAGGTGTGTTCTCCAAATTGAAATTGTCTGTAATAATAATAAGAATAATAATAGACTTTTATAGGTTGTTTTTTGTTGTTTCGTTTTGTTTTTTTTCTTTTAAAAAAAGTCGGTGTGCTTTTAATTGACTAACTTCTTGCTGCTGTATAGTAAAATATTAATATATTTTTATCATTAAACTGCTGCATGACTATCATCATTGCGAGTGAAGAGAAAACGTTATAAAAAAAAAGATGCCTTAAACAGTGAAAACAAAACTTTTTATTTTCTTGGCCAGGATTCAGTAGACAGTGTTTCAGAGAAACTAGGATCTTGTTCCACTCGGAAGTTCTTTTGGGTTGCAATCATTTTGAACACTCTTGGCGGAGTTGGCCGTCTGGTAGACCTGGCTGCGCTTCTTTACCGATGGTCGAGGACGGAGTTTCGGAAGGGTGGGGAAAAAAAAACCAAACTTTGTTTTCAAGAGTTTTTATTTCCTGCTGTCTTTTTATTTCCATTTGAAATTATAATTTTTGACTTTATTTTTTTTTTTGAGATGTACTGTAAGTGTCAAAACAAGCTGTTTTCCATTGTACCATGCATTATTTCCCTTTAAAGAAGTTTGCTGTTAGTGTTCACAGAAAGTTAAATACTAGATGCCGGTAGTGAGGTGTTTCTGTTTCTTTTAAACAATCACTGGAAATGTTAAAAATTGCTTTAATGTGCACTTTCATATTTCCCAGTAGTAAAATAAGCTTTCGGAGTGCGTAATGTGACATTTGAAATGGTTCTCAATTGCATGTAAACATGTGTCTGATAACCTGCTTTTGAATCGGAGGGTCTGGATGGGCAGTTCCATCGATTATTGTACTTCAACTGTGATGTGTGCGGGACTGCATTCTCCATGCTGCTAGACGTAGTTAGGACATTAATTGCTTTGGTTTTTTTGCTACTTGATCGATTGTCTCGGTCCTGCTGTTCACTGCCCTCCCGAAAGTTGTCGCGCTGCTGACGGACGCGCTCTGGTAGCTCCGGGCTGCTGCCTTGTCTTCCCAGCAATAAGTAGCAGGAGGCGACGGGCGTGCGGCAGCGTGTCCGTCCGTCCCAGCCCCGGGAGCGCGTCCGTCCCAGCCCCGGGAGCGTCGCCGTCCCGCAGGCGCTGCCCGGGGGCTCCCGGGATCCGGCCGATCCAGGAGCGCACGGGCCGCGCGGTCCCAGTCGAACCAGTACAGCCCATCGCAGGCGCTGGCGGCGCGGTGAACAGTGTCTTGAGAAGTTGTGGTCAGTTTTTTGTCTCGTTTTGGGGTTTCTTCCGCGTGTTTTTGTTGTTGGTTTTTTTGTTGTTGTTGTTGTTATTTTGTTTTCTTCTCTTAACGCACGTTGTGTATGTTCTAGGACTTTATGAATGATGATAATGAGAGACTAAAATGACTGTAAAGGTTCATGGGATTTCACTTCTGGTTTTGGTTTTGTTTTGATTTTTTTTTGATATTTTTTTTTCCCCAGAGGTGCCCGGTACTTTACCAAGCTCTAATATCTCAGTATTTAAAACAAAGTACAGAAAACCCAGTTTATGTTAGAAGAAAGGTATATTTGACCATATGTGTTGTTTTAAAAAAGACAGTATGCTCAAATGTGCCAAGATACCTAATTCCTGAGAAGTATGCCTTATATTTTCCTTGATTATATGCTTTTAAATGTGTTGTAGATTAGGTCCAAAAGCATGATAAAAGCTACTTTATGATGACTACGTGCAAGAAAACTTGAAATTCATTGCAATACTGACATTATTTTATTTTTGAGTTAAAGGGACACTGTCAAGTTATTTACCATTGAAATACAACCACCCTTTAAGAGAAGGGTGAGAGACAAGAGAACTGTTTTCCAAATTCAAAGTCCTTATTATTAATTTAAAAAAAAAAAAAAGGTAAAATTGCTCTAAGAAGTTAAATAAGAAAAAGGAATGGAATGATTGGCTGTCGATGCCTCTTTGTGGTCCCACCCCGATGCTGCGGGGGCACTGGCTGGTCCCAGACTCGCACGGGATGCGCAGAGGACTTTATGGAAAGATTCCATTTAAAAACAAAAAGAAAGAAAAGAAAGAAAAAAGAAGTCAGCAACACCACAACTTGACAGTGTCACTTTGTGGCACGTCCCTCGCAGGGGGTTCGCAGCCTGGGCTGTCATAGCGGAGGGGCCGCCCGGCAAGGCACAGACCATCCCGTCTAGCGAGTGCTGCCCGTGATTTTAACCCCTGCTCAGAGCCCGCCCGTAACTCTTTTGTTTTTGGAAGGGGGAGGGAGGGAGCAATTACTTTGTTGCCTTTAAAAATAGCACTGTAACCACCTTTTCTTACGATTAGCTGTAGTATAACCTTTGTCCCTTCAAACTATGCAAGCTATGAAATGTAAATTAGGGATCAGTTAAAGATAGTTGATTATATTCAATCAGATGGCATTCATGCACTAACTGGAGTATATACAGATAAAACTATTAGAGTGACTTGTATGCTAACAGCGAGATATAACATACCTACCTATTCTAAAAAAATGACTATTAATATTGTATAACAGGACTGTGGGGTTGGGGAGGGGATGTTATCTCTTACCTTCTGAAAAGGGGATTTAAGATTTTTATAACTGTTTTTTCCATCAAACTTTAATATTTTTGTCAAATTTTTAGGTATTTAATTTGTAAAATAGATTTTGCTTTGTACTGACGTACAGAAAATAGGGGTTGATTTAAACTTTTTGAAGCCAAGTGATCAACTACATTTGTAATAAAAAGTCAATGGATGTATATCAGTCGTACTCACTGTTTTCATTTCTTGTACGTTCTAATGCAGTGGTGTTGTATGTCTCCCAAGGAAAAAAATTGGGGAGGTGGGTGGAAGGAAAAGGCAAAAAGATCAGCATTGACGCTGCACATTGGTGTGACTTTCCATGTGCAAGTGGCCCCTGGTCAGTGGAGATTTGGTAGATATGCATTTTTACTAAAAAACACATGCACTTTTTGGAGAAGGGTTTACAAAAACCTGACGTCTTTGGCATGTCTTCACTTCATGCTTGTGCCCATAAACTCTAAAAGCCGCCCTTTGGGAAGCACTTTTCCCTGGCACTTAAAACCAAAACCCAACAAGGCAAAGCTTTGATTTCTTGTGAGGTGGTGAACCACGGCACGTTACGTTTTGGCACCTGCACACTTTGTCTCCCCCAAAGGTCTGCCCTTTCTTTTCTCTTAAGTTCAACAGGCTAAACTTTTTGGTTTGTTTGTTTGTTTTTAGTAAAATTACCAAGCGTTTTAAAGACTTCAGCAGATCCACTGAGGTTGGATCCGACACCTTGCAGAGCACTGGCGTAATGATTTTTTTGTTTGTTTGCTTTAAACCCAGACCTCCCATTTCCCGTTCCAGGGCATATACCAAATCTGATTGACTTGTCTGTGGCAGAAGCTGTGGGAGCCAGAAGTGGAGAATCCTGACATTAATGTACAAGAATGCTAAAACAGGTTTACATTTCAGGGGACTCCCATGAAACACAAAAACTCTATAACTAGAACCGACCTATTTCTGGGTTTTGCTAGTCTGAGAGTAGAAAACGTGTCTCTCTTAGGTGACTTGGAAAGACAGCAGGGAAAGCAAATTCTCCCACAACCCGGCAATTCACTTATTCAAAAACCTGCTGCTTCTTACCGGCTTGGGATGCTTTGTAAGAGGTAGGGCTCTGCTTTAAATGCTGGAGAGTTTCTCTGTTAAAACAACACTGTTGCTATCTTTGACATTGCAAATTTTAAATCCTGCTTTGCACCTTTTATTTTCATTTCCTTTCCACTTTGCTTTTTGTCAGGCTTACCCTAACTTTCCTTTTATTTTCTTACTATCCTCCCTTGCTGGTGTGTTGACTTGTGTAATTGAAGGGTCGCTGTTCGTGTTGGTGGTTGGACTCTTTGGAGGAGGAATCCAGCGTAGTTTTAGGTTCTCGTGCTGAGCTTTGTACTTTTTGCACATGCACTTCTTTCCCTAAAAGTCTGAATTCTCTTGGCTCTCTCCTCTCACGTGTGAAGATAGGTGAAAGGATCTGAATTTTGGATAGCAGAACAGAGGAGCGGGCTGCATGCAAAGTGGTGTCAAAATGTTTTGACAAAACCACCGCGGTAAACAAGCGAGTTCCATTTTTATTCTCGATTCCTTCTGCTGTTGCCATCTCCTGTACCACTTGCAACAATGAGAGATAATTTCAGCCCAGAGCTTTTTTTCTCAAACCTGTGGTTCCTTTTACTCTGCTCGCTTGCACATGATTTAGCTCGCTGGCACCACAAAACATTGTGCATGGGTTGCAAACGTGGCGAGGAGATATGTATATATATATAGGTTAAAGCTAGTTAAGGTTAATCTAAACAGACTTTCAAAACGATAACCCTTTTTTAAACACCTGTTTTAACTAGAGCCTTATCTTTGGACCTGAAGTTCATGGCTTTTTATTTCTTGTTCTCATAAGTGGGCTGTTTCATGTTGAGATGACTGATGGCACGGGGAGGATGCTCCTCTTCTCTCCTCTGCAGAGCTGGGAGTTTCTCTTAGCCTGCCTATCCTTCTTTTATACATTTTATCTTTTCAAAGCGTTTCAGTTCCTGATGGGACTGTGTTTTAGCAGCGTCTGGGGAAAAGTCAGCTTAAATAGGGGTCCACGATGCATCCCACTTCTTGCGAATGCAAGTGTGCCGTGAGGTTTTACTAGGCCATGCATTGCTTTTCGTCGATGCGGATCTGGGCAGCTGTGGATAGCAGAGAGAAATAAACACCAAATCATCCGTTTTTAGAGGTTCATGGAGTTACTCCTCCAATGTATACTGGATATTTTACTGCAGTTTGGATGGCATAAAGGACGCCTGGGTTTGCAGGCGGCTTTCATGCCGTTCTCGATAATGACGACGCTTCCTGAGCTCGCGGACTTGAG